>NC_060145.1:289670230-290295230 GCF_021461385.2 Schistocerca piceifrons | reverse complement strand
ATCGATTAATACCGACTATTATTCTTGCCACGTTAGATCCGTCACATTTCGTTAGGGCCTTGCATCATCAGTAGGGCTAGCACCGTGCTCTGCAAATACTTTCGGTTTAACCGTTGGGGGAGAGTAGATAGAAACAAGCTGTGGAATCTAGTGGACGCAATGGCACGAAGCAAGTCGCGTCCACGACGTGCAAAAGGCTTTTTTAAAAGCTGCCCAATGAAAACGATTGTATTTCCGCTTCTGTGTTCGCAGTACGTAATTGCAATTGTTTTGCAGAAGACCAACTGTAATCGGTGCATGACGATTAAGACGTCAGACAACGTACCACCCAGACTAATTTTAGGAAATAGAAACAAATAAGCCTCGACGCAGAATCGAACCCTCGACCTTCTGTATGCTAACCCAAAGCTGTATCCTCTGTGCCAACTCGGCAATACGAGTGATGATCCTGACAGTTGTAGTTACCGTACATGTGATTATAGTGTTGCCAGATTGCCAGTCTTTAACGTTCATTTACTACACGAAATATGCCCAGCAGGAAACTTCGTGACAGACATTTTTGTGTTGCCAGTATGTGAGTGCGCGAATATTTTTCACTATATGTATAACGTCTCGTCGACAGCGACATTATTAGAGACGGAGCACGAACTCGTATTGGGGAAGGAAATCGCTCATTACTTTTTTAAAGGAACCATCCCAGCATTCCTCTGGAGTTACAAGAAACGAGGCGTAAACTTTTTCCTATATGAAACACAACAAACATATACAAGATGTTTCAAAGTGTTCACATTAAAAATTTAGTTATGACACATCACGTCATAGGAAACAAGAATTGTCAAAGACAAAATGTCAGCTGACGTTTTATTCGTTGATTCCCGGCGGGGTCAGGGATTTTCTCTGCCTCGTGATGGCTGGGTGTTGTGTGATGTCCTTAGGTTAGTTAGGTTTAAGTAGTTCTAAGTTCTAGGGCTCTGATGGCCATAGATGTTAAGTCCCATAGTGCTCAGAGCCATTTGAATTTTATTCGTTATGCCCCTGAGAGGCGGCAGGACATATGCACTCCGCGGCACAAGTATGCAGCGTGTGATGCCTGTTATTCAGTCAACTACTCTGTGTTAAAGGAGATCGTGTCACCAAAATTAAAATTTGTGGTTCACTTTTAAACTGTCATTCTCCTCTTAGACTTTAATTTGTACGTTTTCTTGAAGAAAATCATTATCAGTTTAGTGGCTTATAGGAACATATATTGCATCCGCACCCCTCATAGTTCATATGCCATGCAGCTCCATATGCATATGGGGTGAGTCACTAACTATTTCCATGATAGGAGCTGCAAAGTTTGTGGGACAAAAGTTGCATGGGACAACGGGGGCCATAATATGACGTTGGTTTTTTGTTGCTAGGTGGGGTCACTTCAGAGGTATGAAGGTGAATTTTGTTTTTCTAAATGAGAAGCTATAGTTTAGTACTTATTTTATGAGAGCGGCTATCGAGACGAATTCAAAGATGTGTAACAGTAAGGTCTTTGAGGGTCAACGAAGGTCAAAAAGGTGTCATGAACGTCCATTTACAGAAGGTGTTCGAAGTGATGACTTTTGGTATCAATGAAGTGCTGGAATCTTCTTGCCGTGGACTGAGTGGTATTCCCTATCACTTCGGCACTTACCGAAGCACATGCCCTGACCATTCTCTCTCGTATATCGTGCGAATAGTAAATATTCGCCGAATACGGTGTATCCATCTAACGTGCCATTGACATGTAAATAACATTCGACGGTTTTGAAATACGACACTAGTAGGAACGGTAAGACTAGTTTCGTCGAATCAAGCGAATGTGAATGATGTATTCCTTCGAAGAATTATGTTCTTCATTTACGGAGAATGGCAACGAAATTCAGTGAGAGCTAGAGACTTATACGCTGAAATATATCCTCAACGTACACACCCTACACGTCGTACATTTAAATAAGTGTATGATAAATTGAGAACAGCTGGATCTTTAACGCATCGAAACATATACGGCAAAGGAAAGTTACTAACGAGGAAACGGAAATTGGTACCCTTGCAACTGTGGTTCAAGATGTTTGTGTTAGTTCGCGTCAAATCGCAATGGAATCTGGCATGAGCCAGAGTAGGAGTGTTCGTGTTCTGCGTCGCGATAAATATCATCCTTACCATATCAGTCCCCACCGAGAATTAACTGCTACGGATTGTATGCATCGCATTGAATTCTGTCGATGGTTTCAACTTCAGATTCAGAGGGATGACACATTTATTCATTTGATTTTATTTACTGACGAGGCTACGTTCACGAACCATGGAAATGTTACTTTGCATAAAATGCATTATTGGGCATTGAAAATCCTTGTTGGCTGCGGCAACTTGCACACCAAAAACCGTGGTCGGTGAATGTATGGCGTGAGATTCTGGAGGACAGAATTATAGGCCCCTATTTCATCCAAGAAAATCTTAATGGTAGGAAGTACACCACATTCCTGCAAGAAACATTAGGTCTGTTATTGGAAGAAATACCTTTGGAACAAGGAACAGAATGTGGTTTCAACACGATGGGTGTCCGGCACATTTTTCGCTGATGGCTAGAAATTAATTGCAGAGACAATTCCCAAATCGTTGGATGGAGGAGATGTGTCGTGGCCGGCTCGTTCGCCGGACTTGATGCCTCTGGATTTTTCTTGTGGGGCTTCGTAAAAGGCATTGTTTATAAAGATGTTCCAATTACACCTGAAGATATGCGAGAGAGAATTGTCAGAGCATGTGCTTCGATAAGTGCCGATGTGATAAGGAATACCATTCAATCCATGATAAGAAGATTGCAGTACTGCGTTGATACCAGTGGTCATCACTTCGAACATCTTCTGTAAATGGACGTTCATGCCACCTTTGTGACCTTCGTTGACCTACTGTTACACATCATTGGATTCTTTCGATAGCCGCCTTCAGAAAATAAGTACCAAGCTACAGCATCCCATAAAAAAAAAAAACGAAGTTGACCTTCATATCACTGAAGCGACCCAACCTAGCAACAAAGAACCAACGGCCCATTATGACCCCCGTTGTATATATATATGTGTTTGTGTGATTGAGTTCGATGCACTATGACTCATGGCATTGTCTACCACCATTAGAAAACCGTGAAGGAGGAAAATAGAGCATTTTTTTGTGAAAGCTTGCCTCCAGCCAAACTCATGGGACAGTTTAGTTGTAAGTTCTTTTTTTCTTGTGGTTACAACTGAGAGTTTGGTGATTGCCACATAAAGGGTCTAAATATATTACCTCAATGATACCGCATCCTTTAAAAGACTAGATTTGCATGTTAAGAACAAATGCTTTCGTTGGTTTTCTCTGATACCTAAATTCGTGACTCATAAACCAGATAAACTACCGCAGATTAGAGAAACAGTAAGATGAGTATATTAAACGCTCACTGTAGGCCGAGCACGTTAATTATGGTGCCAGTCATCAACATTAAATGATATCATCCGGCTATATTTTTAGTCAACAAAATTATAACTTTGGCCTCTGCATTACGGTTTGCATGTGAGAGTTTCATGCAGCAGCACTGGGTTGACAATATAGTCAACTGCGTAGCTAACTCATTCACGCTTTCTCCTCTTAACACTCCCTGGTGACTTAAGCATGATTTATGGAAACTAATACATAGAGGTCAATGGTTAGACTTTCTTCTGTTGTCTTCATTTCCTGGTGTACAGCTAGAGCCAGGTCATCGGGATAGCAGAAATTTTTGGACGAAGTATCAGATAGATCAGATATGTATTGGTTGAACAGTAATAGTGAGAGAACTGATCCTTGGGGCAATCCGTTGTTTAGTTTCCTCTCCTCTGGAGACGCCAACCCGGTGTAAGTAAACCAGAAGTGTGTTGCTTCCATTTAAATAATAGGTTGGCGAATGGAAAACTCTAAGTAAGTTTCAGAGGCAGAATTCTGCGTTATAATTGGAACCCAAAACATCTTTGTGGCATCCTGGACCGTACACTATGCTTCAAACAACACATTCTTAACTTAGCTCGTCCTCCATAGGCTATGCGGAACTACCTGGGAATATTCAGCAACCACCCTGAGATCTTCAGCTCTGTGTTTCGTGTTCTCAAGTGCTGAGTATTGTGCATCTGTCTGGATGAACAGTCATCATAGAAGGCTTCTCGACACCCAACTGAATACGACAATACGCATAGTATCTGGCGCAATCGGATCTACTCCAGTTTATTGTCTTCCACTGTTAACGGGTATAATGCCTCCTGACGTACGCAGATGTACTGCCCTTACGAGGGAATTTCACAAGATCTCCAGGACTTATAACCTACCCGTGCATAGCAACCTGCCACTTTTAAATCGTAGGAGACTGAAATCGCGCCATCCAACTCTGTGCGATGCTGCTGACATGGTTTCTAACCCGTTGAATTATCTAAAGGTCGGTGGGAAGCAGTGACAGATGTGCGCCTGCGTAACATCTTCTCAAGTGCCGAGCTTCCAAGTGGATTCGACCCACCACGCAAGACCTGGACTACCCTCAACAGAATCCGTACCGGCCATGGCCGATGCAGGGATGCTCTCTGTGAGTGGAAGAAGCTGCCTATTTCAGCCTGTGACTGAGGGGTCCCGTACCAGACTGTTCACCACATTGTCAGTGAAGGAAGATCTGCAGCGGATAGGCACTTGGTGCAGGGAGTGGCAACTGACCCTTAACATAGACAAATGTAATGTATTGCGAATACATAGAAAGAAGGATCCTTTATTGTATGATTATATGATAGCGGAACAAACACTGGTAGCAGTTACTTCTGTGAAATCTCTGGGAGTATGCGTGCGGAACGATTTGAAGTGGAATGATCATATAAAATTAATTGTTGGTAAGGCGGGTACCAGGTTGAGATTCATTGGGAGAGTGCTTAGAAAATGTAGTCCATCAACAAAGGAGGTGGCTTACAAAACACTCGTTCGACCTATACTTGAGTATTGCTCATCAGTGTGGGATCCGTACCAGGTCGGGTTGACGGAAGAGATTGAGAAGATCCAAAGAAGAGCGGCGCGTTTCGTTACCGGGTTATTTGGTAACCGTGATAGCGTTACGGAGATGTTTAATAAACTCAAGTGGCAGACTCTGCAAGAGAGGCGCTCTGCATCGCGGTGTAACTTGCTCGCCAGGTTTCGAGAGGGTGCGTTTCTGGATGAGGTATCGAATATATTGCTTCCCCCTACTTATACCTCCCGAGGAGATCACGAATGTAAAATTAGAGAGATTAGAGCGCGCACGGAGGCTTTCAGACAGTCGTTCTTCCCGCGAACCATACGCGACTGGAACAGGAAAGGGAGGTAATGACAGTGGCACGTAAAGTGCCCTCCGCCACACACCGTTGGGTGGCTTGCGGAGTATCAATGTAGATGTAGATGTAGATGTAGATGTAGATGTAGAATGGAGGATTCGAGCCTATTACGGTGCTGAAGAGGACTTCCTGCTAGCAACTCCAGATGCAGTGTGCTGGATTCTACATCTACATCTACATCTACATCTACATCGATACTCCGCAAGCCACCCAACGGTGTGTGGCGGAGGGCACTTTACGTGCCACTGTCATTACCTCCCTTTCCTGTTCCAGGACTGGATATTCAGTTGTAAAGCCAAACTTAAGATTCTTGTGTGTAATTATGTATTTATACGTATGTAATTTAATTTTATGATATGTCTGTATTAGCCGTACGCTAAATAAAGAAATAAAATAAAAATATTGAAACTAGTGTACTAGAGCTTCTGACGTGGTATGGTTGTGTGAATGTGTTAGTATGTACATCACTGTGTCGATAGCGACTCGACAAGAAGCAGAGGTGTTAATGATCGGGTAGCAGAAACCAGTCGTGCCGAATAATCTCATAAATATGCTGAAATGTGATCAAACCAGTCTTTACTGATTTCATCCTTGTCGTGTAATCATTCACCTGCAAATTATTCAGAATAAAGTCACTGTGCAACACATAGGCGCTCAGAATACCTGTATAAAATACGTCCGTGATATTGAAAATTTCAGCTCTACTTAAAGAGGGAGATAACTAAGCCGTTACTGATCCATCTGGAAAATACCACTTATGATACCACGTTGTTTCTGATCACCCAACACGTTCCAGAATTGCCCCGTTTCATCAGAATAAAATTTTTTCACCATGATTAATTACTCCGCATCTCTCTTCACTTTTCTACAGTCCTATGGCGTGACACTGCACTGTACGTGAGCCATGACCGATACTCGTCAGCACGGTGAGTGATTAATGCTCAGCTGATAGTTTTTAAAAAAACAAATTCGTGCCCCTCATTATTCATGATGCAAGGAGCCGATATTATTGCAGTGTGGAGAGCTTTGATGAGGGTAATTTATCGGAATGACTTTTTACACGCTCGACAGTCCCTCTAGGCGCATTAGGTGGAGTCGATCTGGGATATTTATCACATGCAACATTTATAACGACACTCTCAAGGGAAAGTATTGATTTTACACCATTACCAGCCGACTTGCAGACTATATTTGGTGTCTGTGAGCTATATATAATGGTTTATTCTGCTCTATCAAACAGTCATGTTTTGACTTGTAGACCCCAGAAGGAATATTTGCTGTGTCCGCGGTATTCTTCTTGAGTAGTCTTCAGATGCTTTTTCCTACTTATGTGCCGTATTAGGTCTGTGTCATGCGTCGGTAGAATGAACGGCTACGTCCGCATTTCTTTCATCTCTTAAGACTCATTATTGCAACCTCTCACTAGGGTATAAAATTTTCACAATTTTGGGTGGAATTCACTCTTTGGAATTCTGGAATGATCACGGATAAACTACAGCTAGCGAAAGGCTATGTACTGTGCATCTGGTAACAAACCGGATTACAGTTCTGTAGATCGAAGGACATGAAAGTTAGGAAGTCATCGCGAAGGGCGAGAACCATGCATCATGTAGCCTATCATCTATGTCATTCTATATTTATATTGAGCAAGCAGTAAAAGAAACTAAGGAGAAATTTGGAAAGGGAATTAGAGTACGGGGAGAATAAACAAAAACTTAAAGGGTTGTTGATGGCGTTATGATTCTCTCAGAGGCGGTAGAGTTTAATGGAAGGGATTGTATCTTGAAAGGAGGTTATTAGACGAACTTCTAAAAACGTAAAACAATGCAATGGAGTGTACTAGACTTAAATGAAGTGAAGGGGAGAAAATTAGAGAACTAGAAGTAAATGAATTGAAGTGGAAGAAATTAGAGTACACACGTATCTTTTCCGATGGATCCTTAGCATAGATTAAGTCAGATATGAGATAGTACGTATTTTTATAGATGCTGCTGCACAAAGATTTTAGTAACTCTTTACTTACATACGATGAGTCCCGTTTCGCCTATTATGACATTTGCAAGTGATCCTGCAGTATTAATGATGTTAAAATTTTTTGCATAAAGTTATAAAAGTAAATGCTGAATGACTTACTTCTATGTTGGCAGATATTTGCTTTGCGTTTTCGATGTTGCAACATAGTACCCTGGACTGCTTTGGTAAGATTATTTCTTAGTTTTTCTGCTGGTGGAATTTCTCAGAAATTTACTTATGGTGCTCACTTCATATTTACACCAATGTTCGTTTGACAGAAAAGCTTACTCTACTGACGGATATATGTTGACAATGAGTTTACCTTAGCGGAAAATCAATGATAATACCTGCTTTACATAGATCACATTAGTATACGTCTTCATATATTGTGCAAAGATCTTATTTGTGCTGAGAGTGTGCTGTTTTCAGTTTGTTTCCTGGTGTCATGATGCACTGAAATTCACTCTTTTCCCTTTCAGAATTCTATAAGATTTTCTAAATGACTGAGCCGTGCACAGCTCGCGTTTATCCCATTTATTGTTTGTCATCCTTTATTACGGTACTGCCGCCTCGTTTTCTTATTCCATTTACTGGCGTCACTAACTTCCTACCTTACTTGCGCGTGAGTGGCAGCAGCAAAATGGTTCAAATGGCTCTGAGCACTATGGGGCTTAACATCTGAGGTCATCAGTCCCCTAGAACTTAGAACTACTTAAATCTAACTAACCTAAGGACATCACACACATCCATGCCCGAGGCAGGATTCGAACCTGTCGACCGTAGCGATCGTGCGGTTCCAGACTGAAGCACCTAGAACCGCTCGGCCACTCGGGCCGGCGATGTGGCAGCAGCAGTGCGTATCGATAAGTGCACTGTCGTACCATCTCTGGAGCGACCGATAGTATTTCCGGGTCGTCGTGTGTCTGGAAGTCAGTTGGAGACGGACCAGCAGTGCAGTCGGGACGCAGCAGCAGTGAAGTCGGGGACGGAGCGTCGGTGAGGAGCCGACAGCCAGTGCTCGGCGACTGCTGGAGACACACGTGAACTGTCCGACGGAGGGAGATTGGAGCGGGACGACCGTTGGTTGGTCGTTCGGTGGTCGTCTCATCGGCTGACATATATTTGGTCCTTTCACCGTTTCCGGGCCGGGGCAGTTGGTCGGTTGACGTGGAGCAGCGCGGAAATATCCGCGGCGCATAGTTTTGCTGGGCCCGCTGGCGGCCTCTATTCAGTGTCTGAGTGTGTGGTCCTGTTCCCATTGCTACCAGGTCCGTGGCTCACCGATCCTGGACATGAAAGTTGAGTTTTGATTTTATCTACCAGCAAGTCACGACTGTCCACAGTGTGTCGTTTGGAGTTCGTTGTCGGCAGTTGGGATATTCCCGCTAGCAACAACGTGTGTTTTCAAGTTGGCAAATTTTATCCACCCTCCGGTGGAGTTTAACTGTACTTGGTTATTTGAATTGAACTGCACCAGCAGAATCTTCTGCCTTGTGGCCGTTAACGTTCCGGTTACCTGCCCTAGCCGTTGACGTAAATTCATTCAGTGTATTTTCCTCATCGTGTTTCCACTGTCCAGCATGGTGTGTAATTTGAAAGCTCAATGTATAATTTGTTGTGGGCGCCAATACCTTCTACGTTGTTCCATTGAACTCCCTGTTGTGTGCTGGTCGGGTGAAGCGGAGGTTATCTTGGCGGTGGGTCCGTTGACTGTCTGTCGGTTGGATTGTCGTCGGATCGACAATGGTTGGGCTGACTGCCCGTCTCACCTAAGCGAGCGTTAGTGTATGAATTCCAGGGCGATCCTCGGAACTTCTGAGCGCCCTTTGGTGTACTGCCTTTTCTTGTTTGTTCTTGTTGCTTCTACTTGTATGGCTTCTAGCCGATTTTTAGACTAAGGTTGTTTTGCCCTTAAGGCTTCAGATGGTTTGGGCCTTCTGCCGAATTTAAGAACTGTTTTATGTAAAGTCTTTGGCATTTTTAAACTTAATGTCATTGAGTCTTAAGTGCTGGGCCTTCAGCCGATTTTGAATTTAAGTTGTTTGCTCTTACAATGTCAGATTCTTTGGGCCTTCAACCTAATTAAGGAACTGATTTAAGATAAGGCTTTGCCTTTTTTTAAGTTTCTGATTTTCGTTGAGGTTTAAGTTATTTGCTTTCAGCCGTTTTTAAATTAAAGTAGTCTTGCACTTAAGGCATGAGATTAAACGGCGCATTCAGCCGCCAATTAAGTTCCAAAACTAAAGCTGTTATTTTCTTTTCTTTTTTTTTGTTTTAAAAAATTCTTGGCTTTTGTGATGTTTGATCAAACAAAAGGTTGTATGTTCGAGTGTAACTGACAGCCGCTTATTTTGGCCCCTTTCCACAACTTAAACTACCTGTCCTGTCCTGTGGGTTTAGCAGAGCGTTTCAATGATGTTTGTCCTTTAATTCCATTGGCTCATTAAGAAGTTCGTCTGGATACGCATTTGTGTGAATATAAATCTCGAGATCGTGCAGTATATTTATTATAGTTCCTTTCGATATATGATGTAGAAATTTCATTTCATTTTATATTCGCTGTGTTCTGTGTTCATGGTTGGGTAAGTGTATGTAAAATGTAGACCGATTACCCTCCTGGAATATATAAAATCTAATGTGATGATTGTAGCCAATCTCACATTGGACTAACGGGTAGGAACCTCACAATTAGCTACAAAGAGCATACTCGAAATTGTGAAAGAAAATAATCCATATTTTATACGCTCTTAGGTAACCATAAACACAAAGCAGAGCGAATAAAAAGTGCAATGAAAATTCTGCATCGTGTACCCAAAGGAACTATAGCAAATATTCTGGCAGAACTCGAGATTCATATGCAAACAAACGAGTATCCAGACGGATTTGTTCGTGAACAAACAGAATTGAAAAACGAACGATATTTACCAAACTTTATTGACTTCCTAAAGGAAAAAGGGTAAATTTCAGCGAATTACAACATCAAGATATAAATTAAAAACACAACTCTCAACGCCAGTAATATCTCTGCATGAAAAGCCAAAACATATAGTAATACAATTTTTGTAATGTTGCTATTACCATTGATTCTCCGCTAATGAAAACTCATTGTAAACATATATGCGTCAATGGAGTAAGCTTTTCTGTCAAACGAACGTTGATGCAAATAAAAAGTGAGCACCATATATAAACTTCTGACAAATTCTACAAGCACAAAAACTAAGGGATAATCTTAGCAAAACACCCCAGGACTTTATACTGCAAACGTTCAGCAAATACCGTAAACCGGGGTTAAGAGGAACAGTGTGGTGAATAGAAACGATATTTCTAGAAAACGTTTCTATGCTCTCGTCTCAGACGACAAATAAGAATACAATTCAAAAATTTATTAGTCTAGGTTGTAAGTGAACCAATCTCGAAGTGAAATTTTGGCGTTCAGAGTAGGTGAACGTGTTAATTGATGGTTTGTTTATCAATGACAAACTTCGGATTTGGCGCTGAATGTACTTATTTCGGACTTCATCTGTAAGTACCAATCTAAATTGTGTTGTTTCAATTTTTCGTACCTGGATTGCAAATTAGCTTTTCCGTTTCATAAACTAAACCGAGCGAGGTGGCGCAGTATTAGCAAAATGGACTATCATTCGGGAGTATGATGATTCAAATCAGTGTCCAGCTGTTCAGATTCTCCGTGATTTCCCTAAATAGCTCCAGGGATAGTTCCTTTGAAAAGACACGGCCGATTTCCCTCTCCATCTTCGAAACATTCTAATGATCTTGAGGTCGACGGGAAGTTAAATTGTAAGCTTCCTTTCTTCCTTCTTTCTTTCATTAACCAAATGTTCAGTCTTGATGGGTACTTTAGTTTGATTTCCGTCCCAGCTTATTGAAAACGTAGAGTTATGATTTCGGAATTTGTGAAATGAATGTAAACAGTAATGACAATGTTCCTTCAGAAGAAGAAGAAGACCAAGAATTTGACGTAAATGAAGAACCACATGGCACAGTTCTACAATCAGGATATTATGCTGTGATTAAAGTAGATGGAAAAGTGAGCATTCATTTCTGTTGTACGCATATAAAATTTGTTATTTAGAAGGCAATAGTTATGTTGGTGTTTTCTTCGAAAACATCAAAGCCGATTAAAAACCTTGATTTTAGCAGATCAGTAATCACTTTTTAGTCAAGAACATGTTGCTCCATAGTTCTCCGTTATTTCTGGGGATATTACGATTTGTATTGGACGACATAACTAGTTTTGAAGATGATGTTAGTGACTTAATATATTAACAAACGATCCAGGTTCACCAATTTAAAGTTACAATAACATAATTACAGATATAACACTATTTAATTTGTAAAACTGAATAAAAAATCGCCCTTCTTCATTTTGTACTGACTAACACTTTTTTTCACCAGATAAATTTTGTTTCTTCTTCAGTTAGAACCAAAACAGATTTTTTCATGTTCCATTCACCCTAAGGCCAAATAAATAGGAACAATAAAGGAATTAACACTGCTGTTTCGTTCAACCCTCTCTACGCAGTGCATAGAAACACTAAGTATTTAGTTGCTTGTTTTTGCTAGAAAATCACGAGCTTGGTCCCACAACCAATTATAAGTTTAAAGCTAGGCACAAGACCCATAACCATAATCTTGATTTTGATTTTTTTTTAAAATTATCAACTTTTTCTTTTAAAGCTAAAAACTGTTACTTGTATGGAAATAAAACACGAGTTATAATGAAAACGGAGAAGAGAATAGAAGTTTTTGGAATGTTGTGTTACTGGAGAATGCTAAAAGAATAGATGGGAGGTCCAGATGAGCAGTGAAGAGGTGTTATATGGAGGCGGGGAGGAAGTTCAACTCAGCTAAAAGGAGAGCTAGATTGATAGAGAGTACGAGGTGTGGCTATAAAAAACGAGACTGAATAAGTAGCATGCGTGAAAGATAAACGACCAGTAGCTGCGAAGCGTGAAGCCTTCTCAGTCGAATTCAAGATCTCTGGTGTCTAGACAAACCAGTGTGGCCGTGGTCTTCGTCTGTGTAAGAGCTGTTATTTGGTTTTGCCATAAAAATGGTTAGTGTAGTAATATTAATAGTACACAGAGTTGCCTTGTAGTTTCACGTGAAACTTGGAAAAATTGCTACTGAAATCTGTCGTTTACTAAATGAAGGGTGTGGCGAAGACTATCACGTACGCGTGTTTTTGACTGGTTCAAGCATTTCCAAGATGGTCGAGAAGACACTGAAGGTGACTCACGCCCGGGACGGCCTTCAGTATCAAAGACAGATGA
Organism: Schistocerca piceifrons; assembly: GCF_021461385.2. NCBI lineage: Eukaryota > Metazoa > Arthropoda > Insecta > Orthoptera > Acrididae > Schistocerca > Schistocerca piceifrons. Next base: position 290,282,560 of record NC_060145.1, on the reverse strand, counting down.
AAATCCTGGAAAAGTTGTTAATCTGATTTCATCTGACCATAGGTTGAGTATTCGATCGATTGCTGAAACTGAAGGAATTGACAAAGAATGCGTAAGGCAAATTTTACATAACCAATCTGACATGAGGAAAGTGTGTGTGAAACTGGTGCCGAAAATTCTCACGATCGAATAAAAAAGAAGCTCGTGAAAATGTTTGTACTGACACTTTGAACACCATTAAAATGATCCTAATATCTTGGAAAGAGTGAGAACATGTGACGAAACTTTGTTTTCCAGAAATGAAGCGCTAATACACGCATAGGAAGGGCACAGTTTCACCGAGAACGAAAAAAGCTCGAATGAGTAAATCAAAATTAAAAGCGATGATGATTGTTTTTTCGATGTTCGTGGAGCTGTGTATCTTCACTGGTTTACTGGAGATTATGTTATTAATCAATAATACTACCTTGAGGTCCTTACTAAACTCCATGAGAAAATAGGAAAAACCGACTCGTATTGTGGAATAACAAATCATGGGCTCTGCGTTGAGACAACGCAGCGGCTCATACTGCATTGTCTATTAAATGGTTTCTAGCGAGGTACAACGTCCCAATGTTATACCACTCACCTTATTCGCCTGATCTAGCACCATGCGACTTTTAGCTATTTCCCAAAATCAAATCTGCATTATAAGGAAGAAGATTAGAGTCCCCTGAAGCAGTAAAAGAAAAACTGGCATGCGTCATCAAGGAGCTCACAGAGGGACTTCAAGCACTTTTTCCATTAATGGAAAATTCACATGGAACGTTGTAGGGTTAGAGGAGGTAAGTATATTGAGGGTGGCAATAACAAAATGTGTGTGTTTTTGAAATGAAATGTTTCACAGTTATAGTTCCGTTATTTTATAACCGCACCTCGTATTCCGATGCACAGACGGATAGTTTCTTTGGTAACTGAGATAGAGAATGTGGGGATGTGCTCAGGTAGCTTGATCTTTAAGGCGTCTGTCCCTGGAAATCAAGGAGCTGAGGTTCGAGTCCCAGTCTGCAATACAGTTGCATTAATAAAAACATACTCATTGTGTTGTGGCGTAACAAGCTAGCTACGCCACACAGAGAAGGGAGCCGAAAGGCACGCGTACACACACGCCGACTGGCGTCAAGTCTGGAACAGGATACGTTATGACTGCTATAAAGAAAATACGTAGCTTTGGAATATACTTAACTTTATTCTTTGTTGGTTTACAACGTTCTTCTTGAGACCTTTATACGATAACTCTCAAACTAGGTAAGGCTAAAGGCGCCTTGCTAGGTCGTAGCCATGGACTTAGCAGAAGGCTATTCTAACTGTCTCTCGGCAAATGAGAGGAAGACTTCGTCCGTATTGTCGCTAGCAATGTCGTCCGTACAACTGGGGCGAGTGCTATCCCGTATCGCGAGACCTGCCTTGTGGTGGCGCTCGGTCTGCGATCACACAGTGGCGACACGAGGGTCCGACATGTACTAAATGGACCGCGGCCGATTTAAGCTACCACCTAGCAAGTGTGGTGTCTGGTGGTGACACCACATTCCTCCCCCGCAAATCGGCGAACGGTCGTGTTATAAGGCTTCCGCCCGCCGTGGGGAGGACCCCATGTTTACGTATGCGATGAGGTGGGGAGCCTAACAACAGGCGAGGCTGTGCCACCCGCACCCGGCCATTCGGTCCGAGGGGAGCTAGGAAACGCCTGAAAACCTAGTCCAGGGTGCATGTCAACATGCGGTGTATGCGCCCGTAAAATGACAGGAGAGGCCGAAGGGTCGACCTCCATTGCGTCGGGGTATCCGACGCGCGATGACGTCATGTGGTCCGATGCGGGCAAGAGTTCCTCGGCGGAGGACAGCTGGTCACAGGAAGCGATCAGCGGCGCGTGACCCAGGGAGGCGCTTGGCGGCTGCAGCGAAGCGTCCACTGCGGGCGGCGCCGGCTGGAGAACAGGTGGCGGCGGCGGCGGCGGCTGCGGCGGCGCGTCGCCATGGGGCAAAATGGAAGGCATCGTCGGTAACACCTGGGGATGAGGCGAGCCAGTAGATGGGTCCCCAGGGCGCTGACCGGACGGCACCATCGCTGAAAGCAGACGGGGAGCGGCAGAACCCGTGCGACGACAGAGGCGCAGCTGATTGAGATGCCGACGCACCTCACCAGAGGCCCCCAAAACCAAATACATCGCGCGGCCGAGGCAGCGAATAATGCGCCCTGCGAGCCAACGCCGTGAACCTCGATAGTTGCGAAAGAATACAACGTCGCCTGGAGCAAAAGCAGGAGTCTGCCGCTGCACAGGAACCTGATGCGGCGGATGCAGCAAAGACATCAAGGTTCGATGAGGGCGAGCGACCATCTCGGGGCTGAGAGCGATACGAAGACAAAAAGAGCAACAACGCGTCCTCCCGAGAATGCGACTCTTACAACTTCAACATCTGTGACTTGAAAGTCCGGACCAATCGTTCAGCGGCACCGTGTGACTGAGGCGAAAACGGCGCGGATGTCAGATGTTGAATACCATTGGCCCGGCAGAATGACTGAAATTCTGCGGACATGAATTGTGGGCCATTGTCGGAAACAATAGTCTGCGGCAGACCTTCAATGCAAAAGATAGCAGACAACGCTTGGATGGTGGCGGAGGACGTCGTGGAAGACATCCGGACAACAAAAGGAAAATTACTGAAGGCATCTACGAGAACCAACCATCGAGCATTCCAGAACGGACCAGCAAAATCGATGTGCAAGCGCTGCCAAGGGGAAGTGGCTTTTGGCCATGCAAAGACTTTCCGCGGCGGTGCGGATTGTTGTTTGGCACACGCCATGCAAGAAGAACACATATTCGTAATCGCAGCATCGATTCCGAACCAAGTACAGTGCCGACGAGCAAGTTGTTTCGTTCGCACTATACCCCAATGTCCTTGGTGAAGAAGCCGTAAAACAGAGGACTGTAACGAACGTGGGACCACGACTCTGGACTGATCATTATCAGAACGCAACAACAAAACACCACGTCGAACAAAAAGTCTCTCCTTGTGAGCAAAAAATCGGCGAACCAACGGATCCTCGATCCGAGACTTTGACAAAGGCCATTGCGTAGCAACAAAACGCAAGACGGTAGCAAGGACAGGGTCAGCAGCTGTGGCTGTAGCTACACGGCGAAAATCAATCGGAAACGATTCGACCACTTCATCGGTTTCTGAATCAATGAACATGCAAGCAAGTTCGGAAGAATCGAATGCTTTATCCTCAGCAACAGGCAAACGGGACAACGCATCGGCATTTCCGTGCTTAGCAGTGGACCGATACAAGATATCGTAGCGGTACTGCGAGAGGAAAATAGACCAGCGAATGAATTTCTGCGCTGTACGTGGAGGTACAGGCTTGGTCGGATGAAAAAGCGATGTCAAAGGTTTGTGGTCTGTGATGATGGTAAAGTGACGACCATACAAGAAATCATGGAACTTAGTAACACCAAACACGAGAGCCAAAGCTTCTTTCTCTATCTATGAGTAATTTCTTTGCGCAGACGAGAGCAATTTTGACGCAAAGGCAATAGGGCGATCATGCAAGCCAACTTTGTGCGCAAGCACAGCACCGATCCCGAAATCCGATGCATCTACCATCAACAAAAGGGGTTTCTGGGGATCGAATGGCGTAAGGCAAGTATTAGAAAGCAACGCCGATTTCAACTGGCGAAAGGCGCGTTCGCATTCCGTCGTCCAGACGAACGGAACACCTTTACGGCGTAAGCGATGAAGCGGAGCTGAAATGGAAGAAGCGCGCGGCAGAAATTTATGATAATAGTTAAGTTTACCCAACACACACTGTAGCTGCTTCATATTTTGTGGCGAAGGCAATTCTTGTATGGCACGGAGGTGCTCTGGACTCGGATGTATGCCTTGGGCATTAATGACATGTCCCAGGTATGGTAAGTCACGAGCAAAAAACACACATTTGTCCTTCCGCAAGCGAAGACCATTTTGTTGCAAGACCTGAAATAATGTTCGTAGGTTCGCAAGATGATCTTCTTCTGTCTGTCCGGAGATCACTATATCGTCCAGATAGTTTGCTGCAGTAGGGACCGACGCACAAATAGTTTGTAAATATTGCTGAAACAATGCAGGGGCGGATGCACACCCGAACGGCAGTCTTTTGAACCTGTACAATCCAAGATGCGTGTTAACCACCAATACGCGCTGGGATTCGTCGTCCACCGGTATTTGAGAGTACGCATCGGCTAGGTCCAACATTGAAAAATATTTTCCCGGGCACAGTTTAGCAAAAAGATCTTCCGGACGGGGCAAAGGAAAAGTAGCAGTCACTAGTTGTGGATTCACTGTGGCCTTGAAGTCCACACAAAGTCTCAATTTTCCGGAAGGTTTTGGCAAAATTACTAAGGGTGAGGCCCAGAGAGAAGCTTGCACACGTTCAATTACACCCTGTGATTCTAGATCGTTTAATGTTCTTGCGACCTCATCACACAATGCGTGGGTAACATTGCGCGCTCTGAAAAATTTCGGTTGCGCGTTGACTTTTAGTTCCAAATGTGCTTCATAGTTTTTAGCGCAACCTAAGCGCGGTGCAAAAATGTCTGCAAAGTCTTCACACAGACGAGAAACACTGTCTGTAGGCACAGTCTGATTCACTGATAGGACCTGATTTACGATAGACATGTTAAACAATTGAAATAAATCTACACCAAACAAGTTCACTGCAGTAGAAGAACGAAGAACGTAAAATGACACAAGTTTTGTTTGTCCCTTGTATGTTGCAAGAAGAGTGCGCTGTCCTAACACAGGTATATTCTGTCCTGAATAACTATGTAACTTAACATTTGCGGCACGCAACGGAGGTTTGCCCAGTTGTTTGTACGTGTCGTGATTGAGCAACGAAACTGCAGCTCCGGTATCGAGCTGGAATGGTATGACCTTGCCATTAAAGTCCAAATCTACAAAAAGTTTATTGTCCTGCCGACGACAAGAGCGACTGTTTCGTGCAATTTGAACCGATACAGGTACAGAATCACTTGCTAATTGACGTGATTTCCGGCGACGTCGACGCACACTTTTTGTGGGACGAACATAGTCACTGTTAGAGAAAGTGGCACTGGACGAAGCGGAATTAACTACATGAATGTCCATGGGCGAAGGTCCACGAGCCTGAGTGTTCTTGGTTCGATTCCGGCGCGAAGCAAAGGGCCTGGAATGGTTGTGATTGTCTGATCTGAGCTTTTTCTGGCAAACACTTTGAACATGTCCTTTCCTATTGCAGAAAAAGCAAACAGCTTGGCGTGACGGGCAATGTTCACGCGAATGTCTAGTAGCACACCGCGGGCATGATTTCACTGCATTTGTGTGCTGGCGCGGCACCTTGGTTTAGAGCGCGGCGGCAGCTGCGTCGAAGTGCGCGAGGGCAGTTTATCGGGCCGCGCAGCGCGTCCAGCGGGCCGGTTAATGTTACACACGGCTGGTGAAGTTTCAAAAGATTCCTGAGCACAGTCAAGTGTGTCTTGTCTATCCAATGTGCTTTGGACACGTGGGTTCGAATCCCATCCTCGTCGCCAATCTGTTGTGGCGTAACAAGCTAGCTACGCCACACAGAGAAGAGAGCCGAAAGGCACGCGTACACACACGCTGACTGGCGTCAAGTCTGGAACAGGATACGTTATGACTGCTATAAAGAAAATACGTAGCTTTGGAATATACTTAACTTTATTCTTTGTTGGTTTACAACGTTCTTCTTGAGACCTTTATACGATAACTCTCAAACTAGGTAAGGCTAATGGCGCCTTGCTAGGTCGTAGCCATGGACTTAGCAGAAGGCTATTCTAACTGTCTCTCGGCAAATGAGAGGAAGGCTTCGTCCGTATTGTCGCTAGCAATGTCGTCCGTACAACTGGGGCGAGTGCTATCCCGTATCGCGAGACCTGCCTTGTGGTGGCGCTCGGTCTGCGATCACACAGTGGCGACACGCGGGTCCGGCATGTACTAAATGGACCGCGGCCGATTTAAGCTACCACCTAGCAATGTGTGGTTTCTGGCGGTGACACCACACATTGCTTTTAGGGTTCGCCGTTTCTGATCAGTATTCATTGATTTCATATCGTTGTATATTCACTGATTTCAGCCGTACCATCCATTTATTTCATTTCAATCTAATTCAGTTGCATTACACATAATATATTTAATGCCTGTCCAAGTGTGCCAAGAAATGTACAAACAACAGATACAACTGCCTCCCTGGCATCACTTAAAGCGTTGGCCACTAGCCGTATGTGGGACTTACACTACTGGCCGTTAAAATTGCTACACCACGAAAATGACGTGCTACAGACGCGAAATTTAACCGACAGGAAGAAGATGCTGTGATATGCAAATGATTAGCTTTTCAGAGCATTCACACAAGGTTAGCACCGGTGGCGACACCTACAACGTGCTGACATGAGGAACGTTTCCAACTGATCTCTCTTACAAAAACAGCAGTTGACTGGCGTTTCCTTGTGAAACGTTGTTGTGATGCCTCGTGTAAGGAGGAGAAATGCATACCATCACGTTTCAGGCTTTGATAAAGGTCGGATTGTAGCCTATCGCGATTGCGGTTTATCGTATCGCAACATTGCCGCTCGCGTTGGTCGAGATCCAATGACTGTTAGCAGAATATGGAATCGGTGGGTTCAGAAGGGTAATACGGAACGCCATGCTGGATCCCAAGGGGCTCGTATCACTAGAAGTCGAGATGACAGGAATCTTATCTGCATGGCTGTAACGGATTGTGCAGCCGCGTCTCGATCCCTGAGTCAACAGATGCGGACGTCTGCAAGACAACAACCATCTGCACGAACAGTTCGACGACGTTTGCAGCAGCATGGACTATCAGTTCGGAGACCATGGCTGCGGTTACCCTTGACGCTGCATCACAGATAGGAGCGCCTGCGATGGTGTACTCAACGACGAACCTGGGTGCACGAATGGCAAAACTTAATTTTTTCGGATGAATCCAGGTTCTGTTTACAGCATCAAGATGGTCGCATCCGTGTTTGGCGACATCGCGGTAAAGGCACATTGGAAGCCTGTATTCGTCATCGCAATATTGGCGTAGCACCCGGCCTGATGGTATGGGGTGCCATTGGTTACACGTCTCTTGTTTGCATTGACGGCACTTTGAACAGTGGACGTTACAATTCAGATGTATTACGACCCGAGGCTCTACCCTTCATTCGATCCCTGCGAAACCCTACATTTCAGCAGGGTAATGAACGACCGCATGTTGCAGGTCCAGTATGGGCCTTTCTGGATACAGAAAATGTTCGACTGCTGCCCTGGCCAGCACATTCTCCAGATCTCTCACCAATTGAAAACGTCTGGTCAATGATGGCTGAGCAACTGGCTCGTCACAATACGCCAGTCACTATTCTTGATGAACTGTGGTATCGTGTTGAAGCTGCGTGGGCGGCGTACCTGTACGCGCCATCCAAGCTCTGTTTGACTCAATGCCCAGGCGTATCAGGGCCGTTATTACGGCCAGAGGTGGTTGTTATGGATACTGATTTCTCAGGATCTATGCACCCAAATTGCGTGAAAATGTAATCGCAGGTCAGTTCTAGTATAATATAATTGTCCAATGAATACCCGTTTATCATCTGCATTTCTTCTTGGTGTAGCAATTTTAATGGCCAGTAGTATAGATAACGGACGGCTCATTCACCACAATCCTCCAGCAACGGTTATTTGTGCGTTTTAGAGTCGCATACAAAACAGAGGTAGAAGATTGCCCAGGAATACATCCTCTGTGAACACTTGTTATGATGTTTATATGTCCTTGTTGTAGCTCATGGGGTTTCATATCGTAATGAATTCTGTAAATCAAGGGTAATGTACTGCGTCGTGACACTAATCGTTTGTGTACCGTCTTGTGGCTGTTGTTTCGGTGATACAATTAATTTCTGTTTTACGCGTACTGTTGGTATTGCATTTCTCACTAACTCTAGAGCGAATTACAAAGTTGTTTATGTGTTGCATTGGCACGGCAACTTTTCTTGCTCGGTGATGGAAACATGCTACCTGTCAGTTCGATATGCTACTGCAATAAAGCAAAGCACATACTGTAGCTGCCGTACTCTGTATTGTTCCGAAGATATAATCAATATGCAGGTTCAGTTTCAACGGTCGATCGTCGAGAGCGTATGCGCATTGGTAGTAGCAGCTTTTGTAATATCCATGATTATAAAAATTTCGTTATCACGGTCTTTTTTTTATTTTGTCGATATAGCAACCCAAAGATGTCCACTTTCTGTCAAATTTCCACAGTAATTGATCTTTGGTCCTAATAACATTTAACGTTGGAACAGTTAATGATGATTTTTCACTAAAAAACAGACTCATGAAGTTTCACTTTTAAAGATTAATTAGCTTTTGGGCTAGTTTCAACGAACACTTTTCCATAATTAGTATGACTTTACACTTTAAAATTGCATTTAACGCAACTTACAATATCCAACTACTTTAATATAGTGGTTCGCCGTAGCTGCACTTCAAGTACAAAGATGATCTTTGTATGTCGATTTATAACTGCCACTTGAAAATTTATTTCGCCTGTAATTTGATAAACCTTCGTTCGTGCAATGTTATCAATTTATATTTATCTTTTATACGACTGCTGAAGAAAATCTCAACATCATAAACGCCGTGAGGTATAGTCCATAAAATATCACGTCCGTGCATTCAATATTCCAAGGTTAGCATTAGCCCCTATGATTTGATCTCCCGTTTCATTAAACTCACTTCAACTTTAAAAAAATCAACTTCACTTAATCCACAATTTGTTCCACTTAGACTCAGTTCGTAACGATTATCTTCATATAAACTTTTCGACTGAATACTTCAAAATTAATAACTTCACTTTTTATCCACCTTATTACAGTGAAATCATACAGTTATAAATAGCCACGTATCAAACATTAACAACGTGGATGAGTAAGTTTGCACCCATTCGTGACTAAAGCTGAACATGAACTCTCTCGATCTTTACAGTATCAATTCCATACAAAATCTTTTTCAGTTTTTAAGATTATTCTTTTTTCCATTATTACGGCAAGGTTGGGAGAGTCGCTCCAGGACGTCTTCTTTGGAATCGACCGTCGTTGTCACGTGTCTCATGGCCGGTAACTCTATGTGACGACGGGAAGACCTTTCCTTCCGCCACTGCCACACCCCCGCTCGTATCGCGAAACAAAAATAACCACAAATATTTCTTCCAGTATTACAGTTGTAACAACAAAATATAAAATTCATTTTATCATATCTAAACATTATAACAAACCTACAGCTACTTACATTCCATGCGTCATGTGGCGGGAACAAATCTCGATGGTACAGACTTCCAAACACTGTATCATCACAGTATTCACGAACTGATTTTATGTTTTTGTCATCCTGTGCGTATCGCATTTGAAATACGTTGTGTTTTGCTGGCAATCCTTCAGGATGACGGACTTAAATTGTGACTTAGGGTTGTACTGCACACTCATGTGGAGCGCCTTCTCAACATCGGTACGCAGCCAGCCACACTCAGCGACAGTGTGATTTGCAGGCAACTTTTCTGTAGGGGAGTGCACTGGCTAACTTCATTCGCAGAACTTCAGTCAACAAGTTAATGAAGTACATTCCGTTATACAACCATTCAGTTTCTTTCCAGGTTACAACTATTTTTAGAAGGGAGGAATGGCCCAAGCGCACATCATAAAAAGCGGTTTTAAATCTGTTTAAACAATGTTGACTAGCTGCTGGTTGAGTAACGTGTAACCTCTGACAACCCAATCTTTTACTCTGACAAGAGGGTTCTCAGTGAAAAGCTACTTTTTATGTCTATCTCACAGAATCAAATACCATATATCGACTCGGACGTGAAGCTATGTTAAGTGATGTGTCATCTGAACAATCTAAATACATCTTCACACCATTGCTAAATTCTGCGTGATTAGTGTAATTTTTTCTTAGTTTCTTCTGTTTTGTTCACCTGATATGAAGCAACACACGGTGAAGTGTGGCACGCGGATTTTGCTGATGGAATGGCATTAGCCGTGGCTCCAAAACTACGGAATCATAAAGTGTATCCGTTGGCACCTCAAACCGTAACGTCTAATGTTTGTCCGCGAAGTCGCTCAACACCGCAGGCTGCCGGTTGTGGCTAGAAATAGCTCTCGCGTGCCTATAGCAGGCTGAAGCTGGGCAATTATAAGGCCACACATTGGAGAGTGAGTGAGCAGTGCAGCTCGAAGCAGGTAGATGAAACCCGATTTGTTTGAACCAACGGTGCAGATCAGCGGTGGCCACAGCCCGGCTCGTGAGCATCAGAATAGTGCGGCCCCTTGTCAACGCTGTACACGAGCAACTTCCTTTTCACATTTATACGCTTGACTCGGTACGTGTTATCTGTATCTTCCTGTTATGCAGATAGCTCTACAAAATTTTTTTAAAAAAAAGGTCAAATATTTCGTGGGATGACTTCTCTAAAAGCAAGAAATAAAGTGTATTAGAGAAACATTTGACACCCCTTTGAATGATGTGCTATATCATGTACTGCAAATGATTGAGAATGAGCATTCTCTTTCATGACATTTGAACGCTCCTATATTGAAAAATTTTTTGAGATTGAACAAATTGTTAGAACGTTTTACACGTTCAGCCGTGGATAATAGAAATATATCAAGGTCACACAACAGCAGACAACACGGTTTACTTTGCTCACCAGATAAAACCCGCTAGCTCTCTTTAAAACAACACTGAAGCGCCAAAGAAATTGGTACATGTATGACCATTCAAATATAGTGATATGTATACAGGCAGAATACGGCGTTGCGAGCGACAATGCCCATGTAAGAGAACAAGTGTCTGGCGCAGTTGTTAGATCGGTTACTGGTGCTACAATGGCAGGTTATAAAGATTTAAGTGAGTTTGAACGTGGTGTTATAGTAGGCGCACCAGCGATTAGGCACAGCATCTCTGAGGTAGCGATGAAGCAGGAATTTTCCCATACGACCAATTAACGAGTGTTTCTTGAATATCAAGAAACCGGTAAAACATCGAATCTCCAACATCACAGCGGCCGGAAAAAGATCCTGCAAGAACGGGACCAACGACGACTGAAGAGAATCGTCCAACGTGACAGAAGTGCAATTCTTCCGCAAATTGCTGCAGATTTCAGTGCTGGGCGGTCAACAAGTGTCAGCGTGCGAACGAGTCAACGGAACATCATCGATATGGGCTTTCGGAGCCGAAATCCATTTTTGTACTCTTGATGACCGCACGGCACAAAGCTTTACGGCTCGTCTGGGCCCCTCAACACCGACTTTGGACTGTTGATGACTGGAAACATGTTGCCTGGTCGGACAAATCTCGTTTCAAATTGTATCGAGTGGTTGGACGTGTACGGGTATGGAGACAGCCTCATGAATCCATGGAACCTGCATGTCAACGGGGAACTGTTGAAGCTCGTGTATGCTCTGTAATGGTGTGGGACGTGAGCAGTTGTAGTGATATGGACAACTGATACGTCTAGATACGACTGTGTGAGGTGATACGTACGTAAGCATCCTGTCTGATCACCTGCATCCATTCATATCCATTGTGTATTCCGAAGAATTTGCGGAGTTCCAGCAGGACAGTGCGACACGCCACACATCCAGAATTGCTACACAGTGGCTCCAGGAATACTCTTCTGAGTTTAAGCCACCAAAATCCCCAGACATGAACATTATTGAGCATATGTGGAATGTCTTGCAACGTGCTGTTCAGAAGCGATCTCCTCCCTTCGTACTCTTACGGATTTATGGACAGCTCTGACGAGATTAATGTTGTCAGTTCCTTCCAGCACTACTTCAGACATTAGTCGAGTCCATGACACGTCGTGTTGCGGCACTTCTGGGTGCCCGCGGGGGTCCTACACGATATTAGACTGGTGTATCAGTTTCTTAGGCTCTTCAGTGCATAAGATGCTAAGTTAAACAATGAATTTTAAATTATCAATCAGCACCTCCTCTGATATACGTGATTAGAAGCATAATTCAAAAGCGCCTCAAATGTGCCTCTATTCCATTTTATTTCTTACTTTTACTTAAATCATTTCGCAAAAAGTTTGACCGTTTATTTTTTTTTCAAAATTTGTTTGTAATTTTCGGGTTTGGTTCAGTAATCACGATCTTCCTGACATTCTATTTGCTTCCCTAACTCCTTCTGTTCCCGAAATGTCATGAATTTATTACTTGACTGGAAGAAAGCCGTTTCGAAGATCAGTTATCTCAACAAAACAACTTTTTTTCCGCAAAATACGTACGCCTCGAAGACATTACCATTTTGACCGCTCATTTAGTTCCTAGCGTGTCTTTTTCTCAAAATGTCTTAAATTTAGTACTTGGCTCGAAGGTAGCATTTCAGGCAGTTAAATACCACATCATTTCAATTTTCATGCACAAAGTAACCTGGCCTCGATGAGACTGACTTTTCGGCGTTTCATTTCCATAATCAGCTGCAGCTCTTCGTGAAATACCAAATAATTAATTTAGTTTTTCTTATTTACCCTGCTTACTTTGGAGAAAATTATTTAGCAAAGCTATATTTCACGCTTGTCAATTTCATACCCAATTTTCCCATTTCCCGCTTTTCGCTTGGCTGTGAAAATTCGGAAAATAATCCATCATGTAATTTCTAGGAAACAAAAACTTATCAACCACATCCGCTCAAATGTTAATGCACTACGACAGTTCAAGGCCTTGAGCGATGACCTCGCTGTCTCGTCCCTTTCCCCAAATCAACCAGCCAACCAAGTTCAAGGCCTTCATTGTTGAAATGTACAATAACTTCCTTCCTGTTGTATCTTGATACTGCTTAGTGGCTTTGTGGAGACAATATTGTAGGCAGATTTTTCTGATCATTGGAGCTAATCAGACGATTTCTACAAGAAAACCAAAAGTACTTCCCTTCAGTTAATAACACAGTGACCGATAGATACGACTTTTATTACATATTGGTGACGTAATTGTGGAACTTGGATTGCGGACGATCCGTGTATTTGAACTCCCTTTCGAGGTGCCTTCAGAGGTAGTGGTATATGCATTCCGCCCATATGGAAAGGGGATTAGTCATACAGCTGAAAAGCGGGTTCAGTTCAATACATACCCCGTTTCCAATGGAGTTCGACAGATCCGCATAGAGCTATCCAAACATTTGCCGTCGTACTTATACATTGGCGGCTGCCGTACAGTTATAATTTATGACGGCCAGCCGAAGACAAGCGCGGAATGTGACAAAGAACGACACCTCCGTTCCAGCTGTCTGCAACGCAGAATCACACAGTTACCGCCTGGGGACCTGGAGGCCACGACCGCTCCGACGACGCTACCGCTGACGTTTGTAGAAGTTCTCCATAACGACCCCCGACCGCAATCACCAGTGGCTTCTACTACTGACACATCGTCGTCTCCGGTAATGCCTCAGGCTGTTGCGGAAGGACCAGCTCCTTTGCCTCCTCCTCCCGACATGTGCATTGGTTAGCACTCTCTGGGACAGGGGAAGGCTCTTGACTCCATGGTTGTGCCTACCGATGCTTTTGTGCCAGACCATACGGATCCTCAGGCGTCTTCGGATACTGAAGATCACGTGCACAAGCAACGGTAGCCGAAGAGATGTCGGAAATGGCGGATCGACCCGTCTGACGCAGTCTCAAGATGTTTCCCCGATGGACGATTCCGTGGTGGAAGGACCAGTCTGCCCCCCGTCGGAGGTACAACCATCTTCGCATGCACCAGGTGCTGTACCTATGGACGTTGAACAGCAGCTGAGCAAGCACCACTCTTCCACGGGCGACGTGACGCCGTTTTCGGACTCCACAGGTACTCCACTGGATGCACACCATCCACGCACCTTTGCGTGGTCTGACGTTGTAGACGACGAAACATCCACCGCTGTGACAGCAGCGAATGCTGCTGCTCCAACCCACGACTGCTAATCCACGGGGTTCCTGGGTATGTATGTGCAGCCTGCTGGGACAACGTTCCTGTTCGCTGCTGCTCTTCGTGCCGCCATGAGCGTCCCAGTAGTCCAAATTCCGCGAAAAGCTTGCAGGATTGGCTCCATTAATATCAACAGCATTAGCACCACTGACAAACTACAAGGCTCCTCGAAATGTTGAGAGCGTCGGACCTCGATGTTGCCCTTCTGCAGGAAGTTCGCCTAGCGACGTTTCCTAATATCTATAGCGATGTGTTGACAGATGTGAAAATTACCGAACTATCAGTTTAATAAGTCACAGATGCAAAATACTAACACGAAGTCTTTACAGACGAATGGAAAACCTGGTAGAAGCCGACCTCGGGGAAGATCAGTTTGGATTCCGTAGAAATGTTGGAACACGTGAGGCAGCAAGAGAGGGGAAGAAAACCAATGTGCAATCCGTGTGCATACCGGGGGGAGTCATTCCAGATGTGGAAAGGGTCCTTCCGGATGCCATGAAGGGTACAGGGTGCACCCATCTGCAGGTGGTCGCTCATGTCGGCACCAATGATGTGTGTCGCTATGGATCGGAGGAAATCCTCTCTGGCTTCCGGCGGCTATCTAATTTGGTGAAGACTGCCAGTCTCGCTAGCGGGATGAAAGTAGAGCTCACCATCTGCAGCATCGTCGACAGGACTGACTCCGGACCTTTGGTACAGAGCCGAGTGGAGGGTCTGAATCAGAGGCTGAGACGGTTCTGCGACCGTGTGGGTTGCAGATTCCTCGACTTGGCGCCATAGGGTAGTGGGGTTTCGGGTTCCGCTGGATAGGTCAGGAGTCCACTACACACAACAAGCGGCTACACGGGTAGCAGGGGTTGTGTGGCGTGGGCTGGGCGTTTTTTTTAGGTTAGATGACCTTGGGCAAGTACAGAAAGGGCAACAGCTTCAACGGGTGCGGGGCAAAGTCAGGAGATGCGGGGACCAAGCAGCAATCGGTATTGTAATTGTAAACTGTCGAAGCTGCGTTGGTAAAGTACCGGAACTTCAAGCGCTGATAGAAAGCACCGAAGCTGAAATCGTTATAGGTACAGAAAGCTGGCTGAAGCCAGAGATAAATTCTGCCGAAATTTTTACAAAGGTACAGACGGTGTTTGCATGCAACCGGTGGTGGAGTGTTCGTCGCTGTGAGTAGTAGTTTATCCTGTAGTGAAGTAGAAGTGGATAGTTCCTGTGAATTATTATGGGTGGAGGTTACACTCAACAACCGAGCTAGGTTAATAATTGGCCTCTTTTACCGACCTCCCGACTCAGCAGCATTAGTGGCAGAACAACTGAGAGAAAATTTGGAATACATTTCACATAAATTTTCTCAGCATGTGGAGATATCAATTTACCAGATATAGACTGGGACACTCAGATGTTTAGGACGGGTGGTAGGGACAGAGCATCGAGTGACATTATACTGAGTGCACTATCCGAAAATTACCTCGAGCAATTAAACAGAGAGCCGACTCGTGGAGTTAGCATCTTGGACCTACTGATAACAAACAGATCCGAACTTTTCGACTCTGTATGTGCAGAACAGGGAATCAGTGATCATAAGGCCATTGCAGCATCCCTGAATATGGAAGTTAATAGGAATATAAAAAAAGGGAGGAAGGTTTATCTGTTTAGCAAGAGTAATAGAAGGCAGATTTCAGACTACCTAACAGATCAAAACGAAAATTTCTGTTCCGACACTGACAATGTTGAGTGTTTATGGAAAAGTTCAAGGCAATCGTAAAATGCGTTTTAGACAGGTACGTGCCGAGTAAAGCTGTGAGGGACGGGAAAAATCCACCGTGGTACAACAACAAAGTTAGGAAACTACTGCGAAAGCAAAGAGAGCTTCACTCCAAGTTTAAACGCAGCCAAAACCTCTCAGACAAACAGAAGCTAAACGATGTCAAAGTTAGCGTAAGGAGGACTATGCGTGAAGCGTTCAGTTAAATCGAAAGTAAAATTCTATGTACCGACTTGACAGAAAATCCTCGGAAGTTCTGGTCTTACGTTAAATCAGTAAGTGGCTCGAAACAGCATATCCAGACACTCCGGGATGATGATGGCATTGAAACAGAGGATGACACGCGTAAAGCTGAAATACTAAACACCTTTTTCCAAAGCTGTTTCACAGAGGAAGACCGCACTGCAGTTCCTTCTCTAAATCCTCGCACAAACGAAGAAATGGCTGACATCGAAATAAGTGTCCAAGGAATAGAAAAGCAACTGGAGTCACTCAACAGAGGAAAGTCCACTGGACCTGACGGGATACCAATTCGATTCTACACAGAGTACGCGAAAGAACTTGTCCCCCTTCTAACAGGCGTGTACCGCAAGTCTCTAGAGGAACGGAAGGTTCCAAATGATTGGAAAAGAGCACAGGTAGTCCCAGTCTTCAAGAAGGGTCGTCGAGCAGATGCGCAAAACTATAGACCTATATCTCTGACGTCGATCTGTTGTAGAATTTTAGAACATGTTTTTTGCTCGAGTATCATGTCGTTTTTGGAAATCCAGAATCTACTATGTAGGAATCAACATGGATTCCGGAAACAGCGATCGTGTGAGACCCAACTCGCTTTATTTGTTCATGAGACCCAGAAAATATTAGATACAGGCTCCCAGGTAGATGCTATTTTTCTTGACTTCCGGAAGGCGTTCGATACAGTTCCGCACTGTCGCCTGATAAACAAAGTAAGAGCCTACGGAATATCAGACCAGCTGTGTGGCTGGATTGAAGAGTTTTTAGCAAACAGAACACAGCATGTTGTTATCAATGGAGAGACGTCTACAGACGTTAAAGTAACCTCTGGCGTGCCACAGGGGAGTGTTATGGGACCATTGCTTTTCACGATATATATAAATGACCTAGTAGATAGTGTCGGAAGTTCCATGCGGCTTTTCGCGGATGATGCTGTAGTATACAGAGAAGTTGCAGCATTAGAAAATTGTAGCGAAATGCAGGAAGATCTGCAGCGGATAGGCACTTGGTGCAGGGAGTGGCAACTGACCCTTAACATAGACAAATGTAATGTATTGCGAATACATAGAAAGAAGGATCCTTTATTGTATGATTATATGATAGCGGAACAAACACTGGTAGCAGTTACTTCTGTAAAATATCTGGGAGTATGCGAGCGGAACGATTTGAAGTGGAATGATCATATAAAAATAATTGTTGGTAAGGCGGGTACCAGGTTGAGATTCATTGGGAGAGTCCTTAGAAAAGGTAGTCCATCAACAAAGGAGGTGGCTTACAAAACACTCGTTCGACCTATACTTGAGTATTGCTCATCAGTGTGGGATCTGTACCAGATCGGGTTGACGGAGGAGATAGAGAAGATCCAAAGAAGAGCGGCGCGTTTCGTCACAGGGTTATTTGGAAACAGCGATAGCGTTACGAATATGTTTAACAAACTCAAGTGGCAGACTCTGCAAGAGAGGCGCTCTGCATCGCGGTGTAGCTTGCTCGCCAGGTTTCGAGAGGGTGCGTTTCTGGATGAGGTATCGAATATATTGCTTCCCTCTACTTACACCTCCCGAGGAGATCACGAATGTAAAATTAGAGAGATTAGAGCGCGCACGGAGGCTTTCAGACAGTCGTTCTTCCCGCGAACCATACGCGACTGGAACAGGAAAGGGAGGTAATGACAGTGCCACGTAAAGTGCCCTCCGCCACACCCCGTTGGGTGGCTTGCGGAGTATAAATGTAGATGTAGATGTAGATGTAGTAGATGCAATACTGACCTTACGACTTAACTTACAAGAAATGTTAAGTAAAGTCAAACCTACGTTTCTAGCATTTATAGACTTAGAGAAAGCTTTTGACAATGTTGACTAGAATACTCTCTTTCAAATTCTGAAGGTGGCAGGGGTAAAATACAGGGAGCGAAAGGCTATTTACAATTTGTACAGAAACCAGATGGCAGTTATAAGAGTCGAGGGGTATGAAAGGGAAGCAGTGGTTGGGAAGGGAGTGAGACAGTGTTGTAGCCTATCCCCGATGTTATTCAATCTGTATATTGAGCAAGCAGTAAAGGAAACAAAAGAAAGATTCGGAGTAGGTATTAAAATCCATGGAGAAGAAATAAAAACTTTGAGGTTCGCCGATGACATTGTAATTCTGTCAGAGACAGCAAAGGACTTGGAAGAGCAGTTGAACGGAATGGACAGTGTCTTGAAAGGAGGATATAAGATGAACATCAACAAAAGCAAAACGAGGATAATGGAATGTAGTCGAATTAAATCGGGTGATGCTGAGGGAATTAGATTAGGAAATGAGACACTTAAAGTAGTAAAGGAGTTTTGCTATTTTGGGAGCAAAATAACTGATGATGGTCGAAGTAGAGAGGATATAAAATATAGACTGGCAATGGCAAGGAAATCGTTTCTGAAGAAGAGAAGTTTGTTAACATCAAGTATAGATTTAAGTGTCAGGAAGTCGTTCTGAAAGTATTTGTATGGAGTGTGGCCATGTATGGATGTGAAACATGGACGATAAATAGTTTGTACAAGAAGAGAATAGAAGCTTTCGAAATGTGGTACAGAAGAATGCTGAAGATTAGATGGGTAGATCACATAACTAATGATGAAGTATTGAATAGAATTGGGGAGAAGAGGAGTTCGTGGCACAACTTGACTAGAGGAAGGGACCGGTTAGTAGGACATCCCCGGAGGCATCAAGGGATCACAAATTTAGTATTGGAGGGCAGCGTGGAGGGCAAAAATCGTAGAGGGAGACCAAGAGATGAATACACTCAGCAGATTCAAAAGGATGTAGGGTGCAGTAAGTACTGGGAGATGAAGAAGCTTGCACAGGATAGGGTAGCATGGAGAGCTGCATCAAACCAGTCTCAGAACTGAAGACCACAACAACAAAAACAACAATATGTTTCCTACCTCACGCCGTGTGCTGACGGTGGCAGTGGGGCACCTATTCTTTTAAAGGAGGGCATCGAGGCAGACGACGTGATTTACCTACCATCGGCTGTGGGTCTTGCTGTGACTTTCCACGGTGTCCAAATCATCAATGTTTTACGCTACCTCGGGCACGGCCAAGCGACGGGAACGGTTGTGATTCTATTCATAACAGGACTCTCCTACGTTTGTAGGCCGCTACGACCGTATTATTCATGACCTCAATTTTGTGTTATCCCAGAAGAACCAAAACCCCCATTTCACCTCGTGCCAGGAACTCATACTGCTCGTGGTTGAACTGAACCTCACGGACACTTGGGACCGCGTGCATGATAATCGATCTGGATATACGTAAGTCACCAGCCACTCAGCAAGTCGCCCTGATCGTGTCTACGTTTCCCAAGGAATCGTAACTGCCACGCTTGACGCTGAGTTATGGCCTACCGCCTTCTCGGATCATATCGCCTACATTTGCACTGTTTCGCACCAGAGGCAGAAGATGTGGCACGGTCGAGGCCTGTGGGAGCTGCATGTCGCCCATCTCAAGGATCTGGAATGCAGGCAAGTCGTAGAGACGACGTGGAACAACTGTGTGAGAGGTCTGCCAGCGTATTCTTCAACGCTGCGGTGGTGACTCGACTGCACCAAGCATGCTTTACGTCTTTCGATGATAAATTACGCTCGCGATAAAATTATGTGGAAACGACATATCATGGAAAACTATTTCACAATTCTCCGGGAATTCTCAAACCATTCGCCCTCTGTTCAACGACAGGTTGAAATTCAACGGATTAAGGTGAAGATAATTTCTCTCATGTGTCACCGCCTTGAAGGCACAATAGTACGTGCAAGATGTCACGATTTTGTGCTATCCGAGAGAAGCAGCGGTGTCAGAGAAAACTGGGCAACGCCCTCGGCGTGCCAAATGGTCGTCGATTGACGACCCAGAATAACATCGTAAACGCCTTTGTGGATCACTACAAACAGTTCTATGTAGCAGAGGACCAGAACATGGCAGTAAAGATTGATGTGCTCCATTCCTTGACAGGTACCCTTGACAGGGCTGCTGTGGCGATTCTTACAGCGACAATTACGGCTAATGAAGTCGCTGATGCTCTTCAGAAGGGTGCGGCGAACAAAGTCCCAGGTCCCGATGGGTTCCCGCTGGAGTTTTACCGCACATTCCACGACATCACGGGCTCACTCTGGACTGCGATGTACGAAGAACTGATGAACCCTGCCCTTCTGCTCCCACCCGAATTCGTAGAAGGCTTGCTTATACCGGTCCTCAAGCCATCGGGAGGTCGCAGAGTTGGTCATTGTCGGCCGTTGACTATGTTAAAGTGTGACTTCAAGACTTTTACCCGGATTCTTGCCGCCCAACTACTGCGCGTCATCCCTCAAATCATTTCTCAGGATCAAACGTGCTTTTGTGGTGACAGTAACATTCAGACGGCGCTCAGCGATTACCGTGACGTCATAGCCCTAGCCACGACCTGGCACAGTCGCGGTGCCGTAGTGACAGTGGACTTCGACCACGGCTTTGAAAGAGTGAGTCATGACTTTCTAGGAAACGTACTCCTACGGATGGCCTTCCCCCACACGTTTGTAAACATCGGCTTATGGCTCCTTCGAGGTGCCATGTCGCGAGTGCTGGTCAATGGCCGGGTGGCGGGCCCTATTAATGTCATGGGGTCGGTCCGTCAAGGGTGTCAGCTGTCGATGCTCCTTTTCGCCATCGCCCTTGAGCCACTGTTACACTGTATGAGGAGCCGGCTGACAGGGACAACAATGAGGGCGCATACTTTCACCTGCCGCGCCTATGCAGATGACGTGGTGTTCTTGGTGCTATCGGAGGATAAAGTGCGAGAGGCACTGGCATGGATCAACCAGTATGGGACTGCTACGGGCAGTCGTGTGAACCTGACGAAATATAGTGCTATGTTCGTCGGTAGAGGTCTTGCAGCAGAGAGTGTGGCTCCATTGCCATTCGTGGACAAGCTCAAATGTTTAGAGATCACCTTCACGCGTGATACACAGCGCACGATCTCATTTAAATATAAACGCCCGCTTCAAGCTATCCGCACGAACATTCGCGGCAATCTCCTGAGAGCATTGGACATGTTACAGCGGGTGGATTTTGTTAACACTCGTCTAGCCTCGCGACTACCCCATTTAGCACAGATTTTACCGATGCCAAAATCAATGGCGTTCGGTTACTTTGTAAGCGCGGTTCTTATCTTCAAAGTCCGCTACGACACGCTGACACTTCATCCTCGAGATGGCGGCCTCGGCCTTGTCAACGTCGAAGCGAGAGCACCAGCCCTTTACTTAAGTACGACCCGGATTATCGGGAAGCCTGATTGACGAACTGGCCCCTCCCTGCTGCAGTAGCCCATATTTCTTCCCCGCTCTTACATGTCAGGACCTTTTTCATCGAATACCGTTATGTCCATGCCAACTTGCCTAGTAACAGGAACACTACGGCACGTGATGTTTACCACCTAATGATGAGAACTCATACTCGGAATGTTGTGGAAAGCCGATATCCTATGGTCGCATGGCCCGTGGTTTGGCGTTCTGTGCACTATGTCCTTCTAAAACGAGCGCTCGTGCGACCTGGTATCTGGTCGTTAATGGAAAATACATGACACAACTTCGTCTACATGCCACAAAAATGACAGATTCGCCGCTGTGCCCTCATTGTCACACGCTTGATACGGACGAACATCTGGATCTTCTGCAGAGGTGTGGCAACTGATTCAGAAGATGCTTGACTTTTCTACTATGTACGGCTACCCATGCCCTTACACCGAAATCACATCTGTTACCAGATGAGACATTTCCCACGTACGAAGACCAACGCTGTGATCTGGATAAAAGGCCTCTCGATCTCTTATTTGTTCCATAAACGTGATAAAAGTGTTCTCGATTTTTGGACGTTCCTGCAAGATCGCTTTATTTTTCTCGTCCACCATCCGCGATACCGTCAGTACTATGCCAACTTTTTGGGTAGTGCCCTCTTCGATCCCCCCTGCAGTTGAGGTGTCCCAGGTATGAGAAGGTGATTTCGCTGTGATTTTATAATACCAGGACTGGGTGCAATGTACCGTCAAAATGCAGTATTCTTCGTGAAGACGAGCGTGGAACAAACCCACCTGCGTTGGGATTCAGTGTGCGTCTACCCACAAGTTGGCGGATCGCGGATGCCATTTTGTTTGTTCCGGCAAGAGGGCGTTTTCTTTAATTCCGTTAGTTTTGTTTGCTATTGATGGTAATTACACATCATTATTTTTCTCCTGGAGGGCGTCCTGTGTGATCTCAACAAATACAAACAAAAAAATTAAAAAATGACAATAAAAATAAATTGATATGGTACATGATCTGGAAAAAAACTGATGTTGAAAAAGTATACTTATTTACGCTTTCAAGAAATATTTTATTATTTTGTGGAAAAAAAGATTAGCGAGCTGAATAGAAGCGTCAACTGTATTACTTCACTTCTGTTAGAATAGCTTTACTGGAGAACCTTGTTTATTTCGGATGGTGCCCTTTGCCTGCGACACATCTATTTAATTCTCAAAGTCATCAAGTATTGTCATTTACTTTTCGTAAAAAAAACACTCATTAATACGATTTGGTTGAATTGTTGTCTAGTGATCCGAGAAAGCAGGTTACCTAGACACCCCATATTCGACAACTAGGCAGGATTCAAGAGTGAGCACGGCTGCTATAGACGAGAATATACGGGTCTTAAAGGCCAAGCAGACGAGATGGCGGTCATCGCGTGCTAAACTCACGTTGCCTGCTCACATTGCGTGCTCATTTGCTGCGTATGACGCTGTTATGTTTACTGCTTCCACACACGCATCACTGTCATAAACACCACGACATTTAAAATTAAAAATATGAAACTACGGCAAACCCTGTTTTGGAAACTCGTTATTCACCGCTGTTAGAAATCACATAAGAGGTGGTAATAACGGACTTTGATGTCGACAACTGAAATTGGCACTCGTTTGCACATCTCTGCTTTGCCTGATGGCTTTCCACAGACTAATCTCAGTCTAACAGCGACACTTTTCCTCACACACAAGTCATAACGCTGCTACGCCTACCCTGGCGCTCTGTGCTCTAAATCAATGATTGCTAACGCACTTACAAGGAATAAGCTGTCGATATGAAACGCTACCTGAATGCGTATATTGTTCTAAGGTGTATTTATTTTGTCTCTTGATCGCTGACGCGTTGTCGATCCCGGTTGATGGTTATGAAGATGTATACGTCGGCATGATTTCTCTAACACACATAGCCGGCTGCGGTGGCCGAGAGGTTCTAGGCGCTTCAGTCTGGAACCGCGTGACTGCTACGGTCGCAGATTCGAATCCTGTCTCGGGCATGGATGTGTGTGATGTCCTTAGGTTAGTTAGGTTTAAGTAGTTCTAAGTTCTTGGGGACTGATGACAGCTGTTGAGTCCCATAGTGCTCAGAGCCATTTCTAACACACATAGAAAGTTGCCTTCTGAATGGAATTTTCAGTTTTCAAGTAGTTTTACTGTCAATAATTTGCCGTGTTGTTTTTTGCTAATACTTTGCAAAGGCTTACGGTATCCAGTATCTAAATGTTGAGGTAGATTCTTTGAGTTCTGTCTCTCACTCAGATATTTTGGCAGAATAATGGTCCACTTTTTCCCACTTCTGCGCGCTTTCAGCCAATAACAGTGCTGGCAATTAAGAGGGCATGCTTGCCGGTAACTTCGAAAGCACACTTGTTCCGGGATGCGTGTTCTTACGGTTGGGGGTAAGATGTGGCGCGGCCTGTTTGCAGTTGTTCGTGAGAGCATTACATTTATTCTAAGTGGTTATTTGTAGGCATGGTTTTTCAGTCAATTCATTCGCATAGTGTTTGTATCCCACGGCATACCTTCACTAATTTTGTGTGTAAAATTTGCGATGAATTGCGAAGGTGAGCTGAGGTTCAGGTAGTGGTATTGTAAACTTACGAATCTTTGTGCTTTCGCTAAGCTTGAAGCTAGTTACAGAATCGTGTTGTAGGGACACAGTCTGATACAACATGCAGTCAATTTCGTCACTCTCCTCTTCAATTTAAGTCATTCTATGCTTTGAGTTATGCACACATACTTAAATCTTTGTGAATGTTGGAATTGTCGACTGGAAAGTGAGTGGCTTGCGTCCTCTGTTTGGTTGTTTTTAAGTCAGTGTAAGAACTTCACTTGCTGTTACTTATTTCCGTTTTACTAGGTAATTTATCGAGTATTATGAATATTTCTGGTGCGTGCTTTGTCTTCCGCCATTTCGTAGTCACGCATTCTAAGGAACCTCCTTTCTGTCTCTTTTTTAAAAAAAGAAAACGCCAAGAATTCGATTCCCCGTTAGTTTCCGCTTGTTATTAGTAGCTATCCTGTTTTGATATGTGTAAATATTCAGTTTGAAGGTAAGGCGGTAATCGGTTGCTGAGTGAAAAATTGCTGTGGCAAATTTTCTATATGCATAGAGTTTTGTACTGATGTGTTCATCACTAGGTAATAATTCATGTATATTCAATTCTTTCAAATCGCATCATATCTAAGTGGCTAGGAGAGTCATTATCAAAGGTTATAAAACTTCCATATTCGAATATTGCGATTACAAAAAGGAGCCACAATTCCAATTACACAGTGTTTGACTACCAGTGAAGTCCTACTATACTTTTGAAATTTGATGATAGTGTCTTGCTAGTGATTTTCACTCTCTTGTGTATTCAGTTATCCGTGTTATGCCTGAAGTTCGTTCGATTCGCAATTTATTGTAAAACCGTCGGCGCACGGTCCGTGCATTCGAACGTTGAGTGTGTTCAGTTGCTGGTGTCATAGTACGTTGGAGAGTCTTTCTGAACATGGAGAGCTATATCTAGCATGTCAGATATTATGAACGTGCGTTTGAACGTTTACCAATGAGATGGCAGAACGCAACCTACGTCACATGCACGCCATCTCCTTTCAGTACAGAATCGCGAGGCGCCATATTGGCTTCCAGTTGAAGCCCACATGAATATAGCCCGTTTCTGATTACCATCGAACTGAGGATCTCTCAAAAACTCGTCGTCAATTGGACGACTCTTTCTAAGAAGATGACGAGAACGTCATATTCGCGATTAATGAATTATTCTAACATGCGAACTATTATGCGAGTATGCCGTTTGAAGACAACGTCACATTGAAGATCCATCAAAAACACATTGTTCTTGGTACAGTTTGTCATAATTAAATAGCACTTAAAAACATAGCTACGATTAAAGCTCTCACGAGGGAGTAAGATCCTAGGTACATCCACCTCACAATTGTGGTAAGTGTAACGCGGTTCGTAGCGTCGCACATTCGAAAGTAAACGTGTGAATTGTTGGAGACTGGCGTCCCACCACATATAATTTATTCCTTTTTTACTGAACTTCGCGTTTTTAATAGGTCCCGATACTTTCCTATTAGTTTAATATTAGTGTATAGTATAATATTCGATGTCATGTAAATGTAAGTGCATTTTTTTTGAGGAGTGTGTTTGTTCGATTGGCTTAACCTCAGGACAGCTTGCACTACTTGTAGTAAGACATTTTGCCCTTTTATTCTTTTAATTTCTGTGCTTCATATGTCTTAAAGATCCTGCTACTGAATAGGAGCAGTGACCAAGAATGACCTTAGGATTTCACTAAAAATTGAAGAATGATGAAACAACTTTTATGTCATGTGAAAAACTATTGTAAAGTTGTATCGCACTGTTCAGTAATGGAACTTTTATAAACCGCTGTCCTTGTTGAGTGGACGTGGTCCATTTTGCATTATAACACGTTCACGGGTGTTTAAGTTTTTATTTATGAATACTACAGACAGAACAATCTATCATATGGACAATGGAAGTAAGGTACGTTTTGATAGGGCAGATACAGGAATTCTAGGTCCGTCCATTTCGTAAACAGTATAATTTTTGAGCCATATACAGCCGATAGCTCTCGCTGGAGCGCGTTGCGATCGCGTATACCCCGTTGGGGCCCACGTACCGTGTGCACAAGTCGCATCGTTTCTGAGAGTTTAGCAGCACGTTGAACTCGGGACGCTCAAAGCTGACGTTCAAAACTACGATACGTGTGCCGACGGTTTAAGTGTGAATTACTTGTTTGCTCTCAGTTTTTTATTTTCGAAGTCAGAGGTCCAAAATTGATTATTGGGCCATGAGTTTGTTTGTAAATACGCTTAATTGCACCAAATCATGGTTTAATGTTACTGTTTGCATTAGTTGTCCCAATCCCAAAAACAATAGCCATCTCACAACATCTCAGGCATTTATATATGAAGTGTTTGTACAAGGGTTGGAACTTTAATAGTGCCAACTATTTACTTACAGCTCGTACAAAATACATACGTGTTTCAAAGTTTTACTGACCTTCAAAGTAGTCACCAGCATTGTGTATAACCCGTTGCCAGCGATGTGGAATTCGTTGTGTTGACAGTACGAGCGACGCGGTCGAGGAAATGAACGACCGATAGAATGTTCCGATTCTTGTTTACAGAGACTTTGCGACTATATTTAAAAATAATATCATGGGTCTGTGT
The DNA here is from genome assembly GCF_021461385.2 of Schistocerca piceifrons. Taxonomy (NCBI): domain Eukaryota; kingdom Metazoa; phylum Arthropoda; class Insecta; order Orthoptera; family Acrididae; genus Schistocerca; species Schistocerca piceifrons. Next base: position 290,256,016 of record NC_060145.1, on the reverse strand, counting down.
CACCTTGAAGTGTTGTGCAGCATTCAGCAAAACTTACTTAGTCTACTTTCTGTTTGAAACCTCAATTGCTTCCACGTTCTAATCCATGCTGACCAACGAGCTTTCCCATCATGATGCCAAGATATGCTGGATGATGTGCTTGAGATGTTAGAGAAGTAATACAATATATACAAGAAACTATGCGAATCCATTGCTTGTTAACGGTACATACACGTGTAAGAGAGCCTGGAGTTTGTTCCTGATGTTTGCGTCACAGAACATTAGCACTCAACATTGTAATATTTCTAGCATTAGGGCCCTCATACTCGGCTGTAAGAAGCTCTTCTTTGAGCAGATGAGAGGGCAACAGTGGCAAGATGGAGTAACGTGGTGTGAGGTATCGATGACAGATGGTTTGTTCGGTACGGGTCTCGTGAGAAAGATCGCCTAAATTATAGTCCTTCTCCACGATTGGCTGCTATGTTCGGAAGTTGCTCGCCAAAATGATAAACTTCTGCTGATTCGGCAGTCGGAGGGCAGACATGATGACAGCCGCGGTCGGTGTCAGTTTTTCTGGTTATGTGAACATGTAATTGAGAACAATTTGACAGTGATTACGTAAATGCGCAGTTCATTGTTTTATTTTTATGAAACTGTGAAGATTGGAGACTATATGTGATGCATAAAGCAGAATATAATTGTGCAGTTTCTCCGTATTTAGCTAATAAAAAGCGAGTGGCATCCCGTATAAACAAACTAACAAGAAATTTAACTATTTACAAAATATAAGTTCCTTGCTAAAAGTTTATTACAGCCTCAAGATAACGGATTCACGACCTATGTGCTGTTTCCTGGGGATAACTATAGAAAACTGTTGGTGAACATTAATTAGAACTTAAGTATTCCCCTCAGGACAGTGGAAGCAATTAGGCACCTCACGTGTACTGTAATTTTAGTACAAATGAGATCAGAGACACGTCATGTGTGGTAACGTAGATCATGTATGAAGGAGAGAAATTTTTGACGGAAGGTGTTTATCACACGCACGTGCATACCTCTCCCCCCCCCCCCCCACTCCCCCCACCATCTCTTTTTCAGCTTACCGTAACATGTTCGCCATTGGGAATGGGGTGCATATCATACCCCGCATCCATGTTACGCCATTTGGCGCACAGCATTTCTGGGGTGATTTCCTGGAAGGCCGCTGGAATCTGCCTCCGTAGGTCGGCAGATTTTGTGGTATTCGTGCACACACTATTGACGTAGCGTCATAAAAAGAAATCTCTAAGCGTTATGTCGAGGTTATTAGGAGGCCATGAAATAGGTCCACCACAGCCGCATCAGCAATAATTGAGTATCTCGTTTAACTGTGAGAGACCACTGCGTTGGACCGCCGTTTTGTAGATAGATGCTGGTGTCAAATAGCCGATCTTGCTGTAATTGAGGGACCACATGCTGATCCATCATTTGAAGCTAATTGACGACACTAACTTTTTATTCTCAGTCTGTGCGTCACAGGAAAATTTCGCATACCATACGACACCCTCTGCGCGTTGCTGTGGCTTAGCGATAATTTTCACTTAACAGTCAAGACACACTATGAGCGCTAATTTGTGTCACCTTTGTGCAATGTGTCTCTGACGTCTGGTGATTTTTCATGCTGTAAACTAAAGGCTCTTGGCTTGTCTTGTTAACTCCCACCATTTTACGTACATTGCAAAAAACTGCTCAGAGATTAACTTTATAAACATGACGCACTTTTCTGACCTCTCAAAGGGATCACACTGTATGTCTAAGTCTTTGTAGCCAGTGCTCATATCGAAAACTGCCCTTTAATGCTACTCAGTCATGATTCTGTGGCCAGGTGTCGAAAGGTTGACACAAACACTGTGCAAAAACAATAATAGCGCCAAGTGTGGCGACGTGGTCCCTTTCACACTGTTCCACATAGACTGTTAAGTCGGAATAATTCGACAGTTAATTCTGATTGTCATAATCGCTAGTGTGGTGAGAGGGTTTGGGGGACATTTTTATGATGCTTATAGAACAATGTAGTTAAGATGAATTAACAGCTAAGTAGATTGAAAAAGGGGCACAGAAATAAGCGGCTCTTTGTCGTGGTGCGATACAAGTAATAGCCTGAAGAAGAATTTTAATGTTTTGAATAGATGACCATTAGGGAACTCCGCCGTTGTGCGAGTCCTGTGTGTGTACCAACATACCACCTCGCTCTGTTAGTATTTCGTTTTGGATGAAAGCTACTAATCGAAAACGGTAATCAAGTCACGTGTTTCTCAGGTTGGGTCACGTTGCCACTCACAATATACACAACTGACTGGTTACGAATGAGACAATTATTTGACATAATAAAATATGACACAGTTTTAAAAAAATGATTTTATTTCAAGTTCCCTAAAGGATGCAGATTTTAGTGGATATATGTCTCGATAACGACAAATGTACTGGTTCGGCACCATAACTGAAAATATAAAACAAAGATATTCAGTATTATATTTTAGTCTCATGAATTGCTGAATATTAACATTTGTCAAGGTCCTTGTTTCTAGAAATGAATTAACTTCATCCAAATTTTATGTTGAAAAGATCTCTGTCCCTTTTTCTTCTGTTAATATTTATTAATTACGACTCGATATTCTGGTTATTGGGCTCGTCGGGCAACAACTGAGTGGCGTCAACAAATACGTTCTTGAACGAGGAACAAAGCTTTGATAAATAAATAAAGCCGTTATTACATATAGAGCCTTTAATCATAACAGTACGCAGGACTTGAGAAGTCTTAGCTCTAACATGTGTCAGATGTGACGCTAATGTGGGCTTCAGATGTCAAATTTTCTATCTAAAGTTACGGCAGTGACTCCCAGCGCTTGAATTTTGGTTGCTTGCGAAGCAGCGTCTTTGTCCGCGCTTGTCAGATTTCACGTGTGGAAGCGAGAAACAAGATCGTAATAAATTCCGGTGAAACAATACCGCAAATCATGTGCTGTTTATCGTTAAACAGATCTCATACCTTCAATCAATCTCTGAAGTCAACTGCGAAATAACATCTCTGTAGTAATTTGTATATCTCTGGCATTGTTCAATGAATACGTGGTACTGTCGTATCAGTGCATGAAAGAAACGAACACAAAATGGACTACTACAATCGCTTAAGTGCTCAGCAAACAGTAAGCCGGAAGGGAAAGGGAAGTAGTCGTGGTAACATATCTGCCCATTTTAATTTATGTCTTTGAGATAGCTTAAAAAGTAAAGTACTGGTGACGAATGTAGTAATTCAGTCACAGTTTCGAACAATTCGTAAAAGGAGAAGGAGCCAACGCTCGCGTCTTAATTACAACCGACACTTGGAGATAGAATGACAGGGTTTTAAATGTGTTATGCAACGAAAAACAAAATGTTTTCTGTTACTGGAGGACGTGAGAATTTTCGAATTTTATCTCTACGTTTCTTGTATTTATGCATTTGTATGTAGGCTTGTTATTTGTGGTTTGAGTATCGGTTCGTCCCAAAAAAAAAAAAAAAAAAAAAAAAAAAAAAAAAAAAAAAAAAAAAAAAAAAAAAAGCTCCGTTAAGAAGTCATTATTCAGCAATCGTCACATGTCCATTGGCTCTCATTCTTCCGTCTTGCGATTGTACTTTAATTTTGCGTTAATAGCAGACCGTCTCACCTGGCTCTGAAGCCAGCCGTTGTGGCAGAGCGGTTCTAGGCGCTTCAGTCTGGAACCGCGCGACCGCTACGGTCGCAGGTTCGAATCCTGCCTCGGGCATTGATGTGTGTGCTGTCCTTAGGTAGGTTACTTAGGTTTAAGTAGTTCTAAGTTCTAGGGGACTGATGATCTCAGAAGTTAAGTCCCATAGTGCTCAGAGCCATATGAACCCATTTGTCTCTGAACTTATTTCTACTTATCAGTCTCTGTACTTACAGTACAAAATAAGAAAGCGTATTTAGACGCATTTGTGACTTCTCACGTGACAATGTCGAAGTACTTCGTTCAACCGCCTTGACTACACTTGGTTTCGTCGAGCAATGTGCTAAAAAAAAATAATCTTCAGTTTCTTCTTTTATTCACTTTTTCTTCCAATTTAAACGTTACTACGCAGGCAGAAGCGTGCCAAGTGGATTGAGAGTCGTTTTACATTCGTGTCTGGAAGAATACACTCACTACATACTGCCACTGCGCATCACGCGAGTTTTTGACACTACACATTTCAAGATTACAACGATGGCACCAGCACTGAAACGAAAAATGGTGTTTACAATTAAAACAAAAGTTAATGAAGCAATAAAATGATGATTTTTTGTGTGTGTCACTTTGACATACCGTTCTTTATGGTGAAAATATAGATAAGTAATGTATTGCGAACATAATCGGGCGTGTAGTATCCCCATGAGACGTACCCGATTTTATTTCCTTACCGTTGCTCAATCCCGGCCGGTAACGGAATATCTCGATTCCCTTGAAAAGACGTCGCATATCTGATTGGATATTCATTAATCGCCTATCCAGTGTTGCGCTCTTATGAAAAGCAAGGAACGTAAAGTTTCGTATTGCTTTGTGACTTGGAAATACGAATAATCTCAAACAAAAGATAGCAGAAATCAACAGAAAACTGGATTAGACAACAAAGTTTTACCAATCAGCGTGAAAGACACCTCTAAATACATCCATCGGGCCACATTAGAATTTTTGTCATAGTTATAATTTATCGTTTCACTTGATTAACGCCGGCCGTTGTGGCCGAGCGGTTCTAGGCGCTTCAGTCTGGAACCGCGCGACCGCTACGGTCGGAGGTTCGAATCCTGCCTCGGGCATGGATGTGTGTGACGTCCTTATGTTAGTTAGGTTACAGTAGTTCTAAGTTCAGATGTTAAGTCCCGTAGTGCTCAGAGCCATTTGAACCATTTGGACTTGACTAACACCTTTTGGAAAAGCTGACACAATACTACCTATTACCCCTCGGTGTGGGGTAACTAGTAGCGGCCGGGCCGTTAGCGGCAACAATGCGAGCTAGCAGTCCGACCCATTGTAGTACAATGTATGCGGTTGAACGTAACAAATGGTTCAAATGGCTCTGAGCACTATGGGACTTAACTTCTGACGTCGTCAGTCCCCTAGAACTTAGAACTACTTAAACCTAACTAACCTAAGGACATCACACACATCCATGCCCGAGGCAGGATTCGAATCTGCGACCGTAGCGGTCGCGCTGTTCCAGACTGTAGCGCCTAGAACCGCTCGGTCACTGCGGCGGAACGTAACAGTTGCTCTTAACTTACTTGGTAATTCTTACGCACCGTTCAAAAAATAATGTGATTATAGGAGTAGATCCCACAAGTTCTTGCAAGCCGCAAAATCTTTTAAATTTTAGTGGCAAAACATCTCGCTATAGTTTTGCAGATTAGCAATATATAATAATTTAAAATTTCAGTGACTGCTGAAAATTAGTTCTAAACAGTGTTGTGTCTGTTTACATTTTCTTTTGTTAACCGATAATCTATTGAATTTTATAGATCATTCATAAAACGGCTGTATAGCCAGTAATCTGTTCATGAATGATACTTGTATGAAAGCAATAAATGGAAAAACAAAAAAAAAAAATCTTTCCGCTGTAAATCGTTGCGCGCATTTTTTGTTAGCGCTTTCTATTTTTATCGATCTTCTTATCCTTACATATATGTCTCTTCCATGGTATCCTACGTTTGTTATTAAACAGTATGGCATCCTATGTTCGTTTAGCACTTGGATTCATCTTCATACTTCTTTCTCCAAATACGTCATTCTCTTAGCATTCGTTTGTTAACAAGCTGCGGTATATTCGGTTGTATCTTATTTCTTAGTACTGAATGTCATTTGGACAGCTTTTACTCTTTTGCCCCTCTTGTCTTTCCCCCCCTCTTCCCCCCCCCCCCCCCAATCCCCCACCCGCATTCTTCCTTCTCTCTTTCTCTTTGTCGGTGTGTGTATGGGTGGTGAGTGAGTTGGAACCTCCCTCCTGTTTGATTAGTCTTTTCCTTTGAACATCGGGCCATAACATAATAATGTGTTTTGATGGAGAATATGCATTAAACGCTTAAAGAAATTTGTCGTTTCATTTCCGCTGCGCACTTAAAAAACGTTTGATAAGCATTCATTCAAGGTGCAACAATGTCCGCTCACCAGAGCTCGTGTGATGTGTTGGTACCACGAGCGTCTGTTCACAAAGGTCTCTGAAATGTGTCGTGCTAGATGGTAGATTCAGCAGAAGCTGAACAAATCTGTTAGATGCTTGCAAACTGTGCTCGCTGTTGCAACTACGACTTTGCTCCCTCTGGATGATCACGGAGGGAAAGGGAATAGTGTGTAGAGCAAAAACCAAACAACAGCCGTATTTCAATCAGTTATTATTCATTTTTCTTATTTTATGGCATTTTTTAATTTGTATCTCTACCAGGACGTGATTTACGTTCGTCTCGGCGTTAAATGCATACCCCGTAGCTCAAGTTTCTACATCGATTCATTTTCATCGTTGTTTCCAGAAAACATGCCATTTGTATGACACTTTGTATTTCCCAAGGGAAATGGTAACCACACAATCATATTAAAACGCTGTAACAATGGGTTCGAAATGATTTGCCTCTCTGGTTGATAGGATGTGTTTAATGTGTTGGTTTACTAATGACACCCAGCATGTGAACATGTCCTGTTACAGTGTAATTTGTGTGTGAAGTCAAGTCTTAAATCCCTTTATGCTACATTTTGTCGTGAGCGACCGCTGCCGTTCTTGCTTTGTATCTGTATTATTATCTTGTGTTACATACTAGACATACTCTACATTGTGTACCTGTAGACGTTCTAATGTACAGAGGCCTGAGGATGGAATCGGTGAACTGCCGTAACTGATAGCTTACGGAAAAATAAATAAAGTGTGATTGGAATACCTCTGTTGTTTGCTTTTTGCTCTACATACAGTTTGATCAGCCACTATCCCGAGCCCATAAAGGACCCAAGAAGATGGAAATTGAACACGCCCGCCCACAATCAGTGTGCTGTAGCTCCAGGACGCGCACACACACAGTTTGCGAGTTGTCGTAGCTAGCTATCTACAGTGGACCATAATCGTATTCATACAAATCATGGGATTAAGATATTAAATAACAACACTGAAACGAATTTTAAATTGTTTCCCTTTATTTTTTAATCAAATTTAATGAAATGGGCACCCTTAACATTGTAAACCTACATTCAAAGTTGTAGTCGACTGCATGAGCCAGATAGTTGAAGAGATAGTCTGATACAGCTTCCGATAACGTCTGAGTAGCTTCGGTCAACGACACTATCCTACCTTACAGCTATCTGTTTACATATCTGTTTAGGTATTATTAAATAATTTGAATATAAAAACCATTTTGAAATGAGACAAAGAACGTTTAAGTGGCGGTTTAGAGGAAAAGGCTTCTCCTTCGGACTTCCTTCATACAATGAAAGTATTCGAGTTTAAATCTATAAATCGTACTTGCCATCATTTCTCACCATGGGCTAGGTGATTATCGGCTTGTAACATGGCAACTGACCTCGATACAATGTCACATTTTACGTGACAGATTAATGATATACTCCAGACGCACTCTCATTCCTGTATTTACGCTGGAAGCTATTCTTTCTTATGCTTCTAACATACTAACGCACTACTCGAAGCTATTTATTCTTAAGCTTATAACGTTACGCCCTCCCAGACAATTGAATGAATACGAAATAAATGTCTCCTGTAACATCCTGCAAGTAACCGAAAAGGGCAAGAACTTAATGGTAGGTAAGATGTTTTCACAAAAGTCACATTCCGCATATTTCGTGGATGAAAAAATTCGGCTTTTAACCTGAGGTTTGTTGTGAACTTGTGCAACATCGTCATGTGTTGTTATTCTGGAAGGAACTGTCACGTGTTCATTCAGGGTTGAGTAGTTGGAGGTCAGCGTTTATCTTTGTCTTGCAAAAATTGTAAATCAATTTCATGGGGCTCCAACACCCTCATCATCCTCTGCAATTCGAGATTCCCCAGGAACTGGGGAAAGGAAGGGAAGAATTGCTCTATTCTTCCCCCTGGTAAGCACCTGACTATTTTATTTATTTCGGTATCTTTTGTAAGATTTTACATTTTTGATCTTTACGCCATGTTTCGACTTTTTTACATGCTTCTTACCTTCTATCCCTAAACGAAGATTGTGGTGATCCTTAATTCAGACAAGCTTTTTTCGGCCAGTTGCTTGTCAGTAAATTCGATGACTTGCTCACCATAGGCAGTCCACATACTTCGGCACCAAATTCACATCTTGTAAATTTATTTTTCATTTTTATTACATCCTGACTCACCAAGTCGTCGAGCAGGACGGTCTGTTATATCAGTTTGTTCACCCAACAGGCTGCAAGTGTGTTAGGGAGATTCTTGCTGACGTGCTCCACGTGTATAGTTAGAATCTTTAGGATTCGACTGTGAGGGAATGTGTATAGAGTACGTACAGCATAAATGTTGATCAGAAACAGAGCATTGATATTGCCCAATAAAGAGATTGTGTGCGTTTTTGAGCTATTGGGTGTCTTCCATTCAAGTTGATTCAAATTCTCGTTTCATCAATTTTCGTAAATATTTAGCTTTTCCACTAGCGTTTAGTTTACGAAGGTTCTGTCCGCTAGACGATTGCGCACCATGCAGCCACACTCGTTTGATAGGGCTTAGCATTTATCTGCTCCGCTGTCCAATTTTCGTCAACTTGATGTGTTGTACTTACGGTTGGCAGCTTTCAGTGACGGAAAATAGTAACACATGTATCGACACTGACATTTAAAAAAATATATTTACTGCAGATTTTTTTCATAGTACACTCAACAAAATTAACAGGGGTATTTTTCAGAGCAGCGTGCAGTTCTCAACATTTTTTCATTAAGTAGGAAAGTCTTTAAAAACACTGCAACTTTAGCCATAATTGAAGTAAGTGTACAATTAATTTTTATTAGCTCAACTTAGCATCTGTTTTGCTCATTCCCCAGTTAATGTTCATAATGGAGAAAAATCTCTTCTTGGATACATGTGAAGAAAATATACGCAAGATGAATTTAACTAAGACTATAACACTGCACATTTGTGTTGCCCAAATTAGTTCTGTAGTGCAGACCCATCTCTGTGGTCCTGTCGTAGTGGCTGACTTTGGTTACAAATGTTGTTTCCCTTCCCCACAAAACAAATAACAAACCATAGCAATCTCTGAATACATATTGCCTACACTAGGGAAATCAACGATGCAACGCGATTCGGTCAATTTCAAAATATTTTGAAACACATTTTTTTAAAAGTGATATGCAATCTACTAAGGAGAGAAAGTTACTGTCATCAAAATCAAACCATTTATTTAAATATTTCACACACACTTCATACATATATCTGCATTCTATCAGTTGTGTTTGTTTTTCATCTTGGATAAGTTCCTCCGGTTTATCTGCAGCTGTTGCACCTTATAACAAAGAAACAGATGATTTATCCTATATTCCAACTCCATTTTTATTTACTCCATCTTACGGTATGCTCCACCAACTGCCAGTTCATTTTATAAAAGTTGAGTACACCACTGTAAAATATGTCAGTTGATTGGAAAGAAAAATGAAGATAGAATTTCACTAAAATAAGTTGTTTTCCTGAACCAGACACATGTATCAAGTTCTTTGTAAAGAAGCTGGGGCAATCATTTACACTAGAAAAGGACGAAACATCTGCAGGATGATTTTTCAACCATCTTTCTACGACAAGCTTTAGGCCTAACAAACTTGTTGTACATTTCTCAACAAAGCATTGTATTCCACATCAACAAACTGAAAGAAATATTTCAACTGTGGTACCCTTTTAGCTGAATTTGAGAAACAGTTGAAAGACTTAATTGCCAACATTTCAATATCTATGGACATAGCATTCATACAAGATTTACAGCAGCCTTGGACTATATGTGCACAGCTGTTTGATTTCATTATAGCACGATTTTTCTATGTTAAGTGAACACATACTGAGTTTTTCTTCCCATTTGTGCCGCCCGCAGTAAAACTTGAAACCTGGGAGAAATTCGGCTAATGTTTTGGCATCCTTTTTGAGACCCATTCGGATACTGGTGATGCAGAATCACCAGAGCCCTCACAGAAATCTAGAATTCTGTGGGACACACCTGTTTGAACATCAAAGTAGCTTACACAAATTGGATAACACTTTTCATCACCTATGTTGGAAGTGTCAAGTGCCACACCAAAAAATTTGTAGTCCTTTAACTTTTGAGTTAAATTATTGATGCTATTTGGTCCAAAAACACCAGTAATTAATGTATCACATTTTGTATTGCTACACGTGAGTTGCCGAACCCGGGAATAACTGAGACGATATTTTCACATTGCACTCAGTCCTAGCATAGCTAAGATGATGTATAACTGTGTCAAACGGGAATGTAAGCTCAGACGCAGTCATCTGAATCGAAAAACACCCACTATTAATAGCGTCTATCATTACCATGAAAATTAGAAACCCTGAAATTATCATGCACCTACTACATACCTTATCTGCTTCAACGAAGTCCTCCCTGTAGAGACCTTTCATCAGCCTGTGTGAACTGATGCTAAGCGTCTGCGTTTGTGGCTAACACTACTAAAATGTTGCATAACATCAAGCACGTCGCCTTGTGGAATGTAAAATCCTTCTCCAGGTCTTCAAACACATGAAGTATACCTTGCTTTATTTGACTTTCTGAAACTGGCCGCAGATCTGGAAATTCTTTTTCCCAAACTGAGCGATACACTTGGAATCTTCTGTCCCAGTGTGTGCTGGTTTGAATATCTAATTGCTCCCGAAATAAACGAAACCATGTGCCTTCTTGCTTGATATGGAAACCCACAACGCAGTTCTGCTGCTCGTCACAAGCGTCTCAACTGCCATCAAATGCACGCCCCAGCAAGAAAAACATGGTCTGCATCGTAAAATTTGGTACTATAAGATAAAAAATATGTCATTATGCCTCTCAAAATCGGAATTTTGGGGTACGATTAAGGGTTTGCATTGTACCAGGAACAAGGCGGGAAATTTCCGCGTTGTTTCTGCAAAACCGGACGTCTGCCAGTCCTAGTTGTACTGTTCATGTGTTTCTTTAAATACGTTGTATCTGTGTTATACACCTCGTGAGAACCAATCCGGATCAGGGCATGTCAAGAGAGACGCGCTATTTAAAGGAAGAGGCCTTAAGTAATCTATAACTGGGGAAATAAATTATGGAATTACTCTTCGTGGTCGGCCGGAGTGGCCGTGCGGTTCTGGGCGCTACAGTCTGGAGCCGAGCGACCGCTACGGTCGCAGGTTCGAATCCTGCCTCGGGCATGGATGTGTGTGATGTCCTTAGGTTAGTTAGGTTTAATTAGTTCTAAGTTATAGGCGACTGATGACCTCAGAAGTTAAGTCGCATAGTGCTCAGAGCCATTTGAGCCATACTCTTCGTGTGTACTAACTATATTTTATTGAAAATATAAACGACAACTCGCAATTTTTTACACTATAATGGTTTCAAAATTGTGGTTCGAATATACTACACGATCTACATTACGAGTTCATTGATTAATATCGTGACCCAAATGCAACCTTAAAGGTAGTCATCACCCTGTAACCCCCTGAGAAAGTGTGCTAAAGTGCAGTACAAGAGCCGTTACTTTATGCAACATATCCGTAATCATGGAAATGCAGAATTGCCCAAGAATTCTATGATACGGTAAATGTATTCGATAGCCTTTTCCAGATGATTCATCCTCAAGTAAAGACCAGCCGGCTGCTCCAGAAGCTCTTCCTATGTAACGTAGCATTTTATCATCTTCAATTGCAGTGTCTTGATCCCTGCGCAGATCGAGGATTAATATATTGAAGACATACGGTGAATTTAGATAACCTTACATAAGCTACAAAGTGCGTAACGTGTTAGGTCTAAACATTGCTGTCTCTGTTTAAATTTTTGTTTGTTATCTGATATTCTCTTGAATTTTATAGATAATTCATAAAATGGCCATATAGACAGTCATTTGTGCATAGATGACACTTATATGAAGGCAATGAATGGGAAAATAAAAAAGAAGCTCTTTCTGCAGTAAATTGTTGCGCGAATTTTCTTGTCACCGCTGATGGTTTTTACCGATCTTCTTATCCTTAACGTGTATGTCTCTCCCATGGCACCCTATGTTCGTAAGCACTATGGCATTCTACGTCCGTTTCGCACTTGGATTCAATTTCATCCTTGTCTCTGCAAAACTTCCCATTCTCTTAGTTTTCACTTGTTAACAACCTTCAGTATATTCGATTGTATTTTTTTCTTGGTACTGAGCATCATTTCGCCCGCTTTTTCTCTCTTTCCTCTCTTCCGCCCCCCCACCAACACATTTTTCCTTCTCTGTCTCTGTCTAAACGTTCTGTGTTATACGACACAATTTATAACATCTAGTAGTTCTATCAGAGAAACGCAGAAAGCCATGTCTTGTTCTTCGCGTAGATCGAGGATGAATATATTGATGACATATAGCAAATTTAGATAACCTTACATAAGCTAGAAAGTGCGTAACGTATTCGCCGAGTCTAAGATTCCATCAAGGTGTTCTTGTTGCAGTACGCAGGCAGAAAGCAGGACACAGCAGTCACAGAAATATCTACTTTCAAATGGTGGAGGAAGTCAGAGGTATTCTTTCATCATTATTTACCTTAATAATGCAGTCTAATCATGTATTTTAACACTGAGTCTCTGCAATTTTTATCAAAATGATTCATTGTCCTGCACAATAACCTGTAACTTCTACAAGGATATACTGTTTTCTTCACATTACTATAAGAAAGACTAGTTCACTTCCAAACGCATTTAGAAAACACCATCACAATTGAAATGTTGTTCATTCCTAAACTGCCGTCTTTCTGTTTTCTTTTGATCATTTGACTTTGAATGAACTGCATCTGTGAAGCACGTGCGCTAGTAGAAATATTTTTGTGTAAACTGGTCCCAGCAATTAGGTAATGAATGAACATGTTCTGATAATTCGAGTGGAAAGCTTTTAAACCACGAGTACAGCTGCACAACGTTAATGCAAGAGGAGAAAAAAACGATGCTTTGCTCATCCAGACACGGTAACTATAGTTTTTTCCTGTTTTACTTAACCTTCTCGGAGAAGGGTGCGTGGTGCGTTGCGAATTAGCTCTGTCCTTTTTATGGACTGCCGCAGCGAGGAGAGAAAAGCGGTATAAGTAAGCTCTGCAGTCCTGACAACCTTTGGAATGACAACGTTGCTCGTTTTTAATTTAAAACAAAATCACGAAGATAACGAATGCATAAATATTTAATGTAATCGAAATTTTTTTTCCTTGCAAGATACCTAAACACAGTAGTACTCATCCGCTGACAAGAAAGGACATAGGACACTGCTTAACAACAGATTTTTGGTTCGCAAAGATTGCCAAATGCTGCAGCACGTACAATATTTCCTTGAATACTGAAAACTTTTGCCATATACGAGTATGACCAAGGGAACCCAGAGTCAAAATTGTACAAATCGTGTTTCGTATGCACTTTATATTAGCATATGTACTCCCTGGTTCTGGAAGAAGAACGGATTGAGCTGGTAGCGTTTGTTTAGCCAGCAGCTGCCAACCATAGCTATCAAACAATACTGTGAACAGGGCGCTCTATACAGTCATGTCACAATACTTTGCATCATGTCAATGAAACATTATTCGTGCCAATAAGCATCATCTTTATTGAACAAGTCACTTTATAGGCCGATTTCAGTTTCAGTTTTTATTAGTTGAAACATTTATCCGTTGATTTCTTCGGGAACAGATGACAGAATTTAGGACTCTTAGAAACCAAATAACCGTTTTCATGCACCATTATTAAGACGTAACAAGAAGAGGTCCTCAGCAGTGCGATCGAATTTTTGAGACTATCTATACGGTGATGTATGGTACGATCCGTTGTGTCACACACTGCAGCCATTCACCTGTTTGCGGGTAACTTACGAAAAAAAATTTGTAATTTTGTCTGATGCTCAGTAGCGATAAAAAAAGTTCCGTTCCATAGTCGGGTTGCATGGGATGACGGATAGGATATCCGCGTCACAAATAGGAGTTTGTGGGTTCGAACCTCGTCGGGTGCAGGAAGGTATTTTTAAATTTTTAAACCTTAATGAAAATGTCTTTGATCAGCATTTTTATTCAATTAACTGATGTAAGTGTAATTTTTTAATTCCATTCCTTCGCCACATAATTTTAGTCGTAATATGAACTTCTCCATTCGCTCTAATTTTTCTTCCTATCATTTTTTTTGCATTTGAAAGCTTTGTTCATGTATTTTTAACTAATGTTATGTATTAATTTCAATTTAATTTCTTTTGTTTTATCGCCCCATTTTTCGTTCACGTTATTGCGTTCATTACATCTGTTTCTAATTTTTTTTGAATTTCGATTTACTTACAGACCCCTCTATCATTTAAATTTTCATCTGCGTTATTCTGCCCATAATGCACCACATATTTAGATTATGTTTTAACTGTCTGTATGAAGACAACCGTGCGAAAAAAGTTGCATATCTGGTAATAGAAATACATTTTTCACACCATTGCACAAATTCAAATAGATTACTTCGGGCTTTTCTTTCTAACTGATGGAGAGGAATTTTCAAATAATTGAATATTATAGTAGATAAATATAATTACATTCATATTCACAAAAATTACGTTTGGGAAAACAAGATATAAAGAGAAAATGAAACAAATGAAAAAGCTCGTACGGCGATTAAAATGATGTAACAAAGGAATAAAAATAAAAAATCACGTTTAAACTAATTAATTGCATCAAAAAAAGATCGGAGTAATTTCTATAAGAGTTTAACAATAAAAAAATGTGCATATGACGAGATTCGAACCTACAAGGGCAGCCCTACCCTCCTCCTGCATGTGACTCTGTTAATCCATACAGCACACTACGCACCCACGCTAAGTAACGCGACTTTTTTAACTCTATTATCACACAAAGTTCCGAATTTTTTTCGTCAGTTACTCGCAAACGAGGACCCACCAGGGTGAATGACTTCCGTGTGTGATATCTGGGATCTTAACCTGCCTCACCGTATAGATAGTTTCAAGAAGTCGATCGCATTGCTGGGGACCTCTGTTTAAGAATTAAACGAAAAAGTTCGTCTACATCTAAAGCTAAAACCGGTTAATTGGTTACTATAATCCTCAAGTTTGATTCTATCAGTCATTTCGTAAGAAAAAAAAATCTCTTGAAACTTCCTGGCAGATTAAAACTGTCTGCCGGTCCGAGACTCGAACTCGGGACCTTTGCCTTTCGCCGGCAAGTGCTCTACCGTGGTAGAGTTTTAATCTGCCAGGAAGTTTCATATCAGCGCACACTCCGCTGCAGAGTGAAAATCTCATTCAATAAATTTCTGAACTACGCTGTCTCCGTTTAAGACAAAAATGCCGATTCTGTGTAAAATACAAACGGTTATTAGGTTCGTGAGACACTCATCCGTTACGAAACGTGAAACACAGGTTGGTAACTGTACTGAATTAGTGTCAGTGGTGTCATAATAACCTCTCTCTTGATCATGTGACTTCCATTTGAGTTTTTTTTTTTTTTTTTTTTTTTTTTTTTTTTCTTTCATTCGTTAGATTCGTATGGCGCTCACTCAATATTAAACGTGAAATACACGTATGGTACTTATGGGAGAAGGAGCCTGTACCCCAAGCAGTAATAGTCTGTGTAATTGGTGTACAATGGTATCATCCCCCCCCCCCCTAGAAACACCCATCTAAAATCATAAAAACTAGAATATAAATCGTTAAGAAAGGTATAAAATATCACGGAACACTCTTATCGTAGTAGACAATATTCCATTTATACGGCTCTTCTTGATTATTGGTCTCCACAGTTTTGAACTGGCGAACTTCGGAATCCCTGGCCAATAGTGTTTTATATACGGCCATTGCCCACCTTAGCAATGTGATTGAATGTGGTTTTGTGTTGTCAGTTTCTTTACCTCGAAATGTGTGTCGAAGCAGTTCCTCAGCCGGTGCGGGCGCTACCTGCAACTCCTCACAGAAGGAGGATGACGGTATATGATGAAGTCATTCCTACTTTTCGGAGGCGTTCTGTAGCAATTACAAATCACAGGCACAGCGGCAGAGCTGTGCGAGGAAGCCAGAGCTTGTTAACAGGTCCTCTCGTCCCAGCATACACCTCCGCAAACCACACACCCTTTTATTACTGATAAAAAATAGTATACAAATAGTAGTTTCGCTGCGGATAAATAGATGAGAGAGAGAGGGAGAGAGAAAGAGAGAGGGAGGGCATTTTTGGTGTGGTGGTGCATTGCTTTCGAAATTAAATAAAAAAGTCAACGCTACCTGTGAATGCGTAAGTTGCCTAATTTTCGAAAATAATAGAAGAGCTGCATGTAAACATATAAACAGTAGTGCCTACAGTTACTATATGAATCAAGTGCAAACGTCAGTCGCATTATGAAGAAACGTTGGCAGCGCTAACAGCGTCATGATGAAAAGACGTGGACAATGCGTATCTTTCTTAAAATGAATCTTACGTATGACACAACACTCCGCGATTTTTATTTGTGAACTAAAAACAGATATGTAGTAACCTTATCCCATTTCGTGTTTTTTACTTTCTCATGTTTCTTTTGTACGTGTGTGATCGGACTGCTTGGTTTAAAATGTTTGTTTTTGTTGATGTGGCCAAAACGTAAAAGATGAATAAAGATTAAAATACGTTATTGGTCCACAGTGTCTGCAGAACAGGTACTTCCTTTATCCTTTTCATGAGGAATATGGACCATGGAATTAATAAAATTATTGAATAAATTAAGTACAGAAGCTAATCTCAAAATGAAGAAGACAGTTAGGTAACTCTTTTTATTATCTGCTTATAGTTGTGTTAACTTTAGCTGAAGGAAATCTTGGTAGGTACGGCATATTCCTGTTCTAATGGGAACATTTTCCGAAAGTAAAGTATGCCGGAAACTAGAGAGTGTGTGTCGTATTAACCTCACGGTAAGTACTGTCCAAAGAAATTGGAATGAGAAACATCGTGGAGATGTGTACGTCGAACTGCAACTGCATTTTGTCCTCCAAACGTTCTTAATTCAGTGCCAAACGCTACAAATGAGCTATTTGCGTGCTACCCTGCTCTGAAGCTGTTTGTATTATATATGTTTTCTTTACAATACTCATAATCTCTCTAGTGCTCAGAAGTTTCACTACATGCTAAAAGCTGAGCGTACATATCACTACTGCCGTACTAAGGTTGAATACGATACGAAAATCAATTCCATTAAGTTGCTATATCGGAGGTGGAAATTCTCTTCTTGAGGAGAGACAAAAATCTCCCAACAAAGTAATCATTAATCTCATTGAAACCATATCATATGTACTCAAAACAGTCTTCTCCGTTCTTGGAGATGAGAATTTTGGGTGCTTCAAATGCGTATGAGATATACACAGGCCTAAAACAGTCATATGGAGTTTGTATCACATAAAGAGTAATTAGGGGGAATATGCGTTAATACACTTCTGCTCATTAAAACTACTACACCACGAAGATGACGTGCTACAGACGCGAAATTTAACCGGCAGGAAGAAGATGCTGTTATACGCAAATGATTAGCTTTTCAGAGCATTCACACAAGGTTGGCGCCGGTGGCGACACCTACAGCGTGCTGACATAAGGAAAGTTTCCAAGCCATTTCTAATACACAAACAGCAGAAGACCGGCGTTGCCTAGTGAAACGTTGTTGTGATGCCTCATGTAAGGAGAAATGCGTACCATCACGTTTCCGACTTTGATAAAGGTCAGATTGCAGCCTATCGCGATTGCGGTTTAGCGTATCGCGACATTGCTGCTCGCGTTGGTCGAGATCCAATGACTGTTAGCAGAATATAGAATCGGTGGGTGCGGGAGGCTAATACGGAACGCCGTGCTGGATCCCAATGGCCTCGTATCACTAGCAGTCGAGATGACAGGCATCTTATCCGCATGGCTGTAACGGATCGTGCAGCCACGTTTCGATCTCCGAGTCAACAGATGGGGACGTTTGCAAGACAACAACCATCTGCACGAACAGTTCAACGACGTTTGCAACAGCATGGACTATCAGCTCGGAGACCGTGGCTGCGGTTACCCTTGACGGTGCATCACAGACAGGAGCGCCTGCGATGGTGTACTCAACGACGAACCTGGGTGCACGAATGGCAAAACGTCATTTTTTCGGATGAATCCAGGTTCTGTTTAAAGCATAATGATGGTTGCATCCGTGTTTGGCGACATCGCGATGAACGCACATTGGAAGCGTGTATTCGTCATCGCCATACTGGCGTATCACCCGGCGCGATGGTATGGGTTGCCATTGGTTACACGTCTCGGTCACCTCTCGTTCGCATTGACGGCACTTTGAACAGTGGACGTTTCATTTCAGATATGTTACGACCCGTGGCTCTACCCTTCATTCGATCCCTGCGAAACCCTACATTTCAGCAGGATAATGCACGACCGCATGTGGCAGGTCCTGTACGGTCCTTTCTGGATACAGAAAATGTTCGACTGCTGCCCTGGCCAGCACATTCTCCAGATCTCTCACCAATTGAAAACGTCTGGTCAATGGTGGCCGAGCAACTGGCTCGTCACAATACGCCAGTCACTACTCTTGATGAACTGTGGTATCGTGTTGAAGCTGCATGGGCTCTGTTTGACACAATGCCCAGGGGTATCAAGGGCGTTATTACGTCCTGATTTCTCAGGATCTATGCACCCAAATTGCGTGAAAATGTAATCACATGTCAGTTCCAGTATAATATATGTGTCCAATGAATTCCCGTTTATCATCTGCGTTTCTTCTTGGTGTAGCAATTTTAATGGTCAGTAGTGTATACTGCGCTGCAATATACAGCCTAAGTCCGAACCCTATCAATAAGATTTTGCAGTTTGAGGGACTGATCCGTGAACTTTCTTTAGAACGTTATATGCATAATATATAAATTACCGTAACCATTAAATCTTTAAATCTAATTTATAACTGTTGTTCTTCGGGCAGTGCAAGAGTATCATACTCAGAATCTGAATTAAATTTAATTTACATGACAGAGAATATCGAATATGTACTCAAAACTGTACTACCTATCGATGGAGATTTCTTTCAGAAATGCATCATAAAATTTAATAAACAAGCTGAATTACTTTCAGTGTTTTTCTGGATCTAATGCGTTGTCATTATGATTTGCTGAACGTTTTGAAGTAAGAAACCCTTCATCTGCTGTAGACAGTTACAGACTATTTGTTTTGTTGCCCCTGCTAGCTTGCTGAATGCATTACACTGAGAATACCTGAACATCAGTGCAAAGCTGTGTGATACGGAATGCGTATCGTATATGTAAACAAAACATTTCCTGTTATTGCTGTTGACAACGTAATTTAGTGCCATTTTGTCTCTTAAATTCTACTGAGGGCAGGTACTGGGTAAGGTAACGAAAACTTAGAACACAAATAATAATGTCAACAACGATGTCGGCGAACGATACGGTGCATAGAAATACAGAGCTATACCTTTACAGAAGCTGTTCGACTTCCGACAGCCATGATTACGCCAGATTACACAAACCGAAAGTATTACTATGTAACGAACTATGGGAGTTCAAGGGCACTTACTCCAGTACACTCAGTAAGGAACGATGATCAGAATCTGAAAATTTTTAGTGGGCTGTGGACACTATTTTCATTCTGTATCTGCATTCTGTATCTGTATAAAAATGATAGCGTACTGTATCTTTAGACAACAAGTGGCATCTGATGTGTTAGTTTTTTTAAATTTAATTTGTAGAACATTCTCACATGTGAAGTTCAGATTCAGTGTATTTTGCAATCTAGAGTATAACGAATTTAGAGAATTAAATTACGAGATCCATTACGGCCAGCGTTTATTGTAGCATCGTTCACAGCTATTTATTAAACATCCCGAGGTCCTCTCTCGCAGATTAGAATCCTGCCTCGGGCATGGATGTGTGTGATGTCCTTAGGTTAGTTAGGTTTACGTACTTCTAAGTTCTAGGGCACTGATGGCCTCAGATGTTAAGTCCCATAGTGTTCAGAGCCATTTGAACCATTTTTACTTGACGCCACTTCGGCGACTTGCGTGTCGATGGGGATGAAATGATGATGATACGGACAACACAACACCCAGTCCCTGAGCGGAGGAAATCCCCGTCGCAGCTGGGAATCGAACCCGCGTCGTTAGGCATGACATTCCGTCACGCTCACCACTGAGCTACGAGGGACGGACAACTAGGCGATGCAGAAGGAGTAGAGGGGAAAAGTAGTAGGGATAGGCAAAGACTTGCAAAGTAAATTATACATGAAAAAAAATTGGCTCAAGAAAGGTAATGGTGAGAAAAGCATCAAATCAGTTGAAAGGTTGAGGACTAGGGAGAAAAAGGTATTTTTCTAATAAATATGAATCTGCAAACTGCCTTCATCAAGGGCTGGATTCTTGCTGTCGTACAGTTACATAGCTCCTGACAGATACTCAGTGATACTTGAATATTGTGATTGATCCCAATGGCTTGTTGCTGATCGTATATTCAAACTATATGAGATATATAGTACAAACGTATATGCATGTTTATATGTAGTTTAATTTGTAGTCCATATAGGACACATACATAAAGGCACAATTAAAGCATACACCGACATTCAAATTGGCATCCTAAAGCCGAGTATCGCATTACGATCCAGAAACGCTATCCAAATGCGACGAAGGATGGCCATTCAATTGTTCTGATTACTGCAGGCGAGACAGGGATGTATTCAAAATAAATGTGTACACTAATTTTATAAAAAGACTGTATTTTAATTTTTTGTGTTTACAGCTTTGTACGACTCATAAAAATGCGAGACACGTATATACGGACAATTTATTCATACACCTGTAGAGTCAATGAAATCTTAACTTAAAAACAAGCGGCATCCGTCTCATTAATTGTTGAAACAAAGTTTCTACATGTTAAAATACTTGCTTATAAAGTATTTTCTCGTTGTACAAAAGTAATTATTGGCATGTGTAGAATATAATTTAAGGATTAGAAAATGTTTTTTAAATACAATAGGCACTTTCTGACGGTGTTACGTGAGGATGGACCTGGGCATGTGATCTTCATAATGTAGTGCGGTGGAGCGGAGCATGTGTAGCGAGAGGCAAAGGTAGCTGCGAAGTAGGGAAGCTTTCGAGGCGCCGAAGCCCACAACGGAGCGTTTTCACGTATGCATATAAATAGTGATTAGCAGTGAGCATTTCCTGCAGCATGGCCGCCGTCGAGCGAAGTGAGCACGGCGCGAGGTTCTCCTTACTCAGACGCCCAGAGCCATCCGGCCAACACTGCCCCTGCGACAGGGACAGCAGTAGCCGAGTCCTCCGTCGCCGCGACTGATCCAGAAAGCTCTCTGATGTGGGATCTTTGCAGGTGATGTGTTAGTCTAGAAAGGATGCGAGGGGTGGATGAGGGGTGGAACGAAAAATGTAGGTACGAGAGCAAATAGATCAGTAGCGACAGGAGTAGAGACCGAGAATCTAGCCCGCCTGTCGACAATTGCCGCTTCCGTTTCGCCGAGTATGCTCACTCCGTACCTCCTTCCAAGAGGACTTCTTTTTATCTAGACAGCAGTGCGGTTTTACTTCATATTGTATTCACGTACTGGCTCTAACTTTTACAGGCGTTGCTTTCCTTGTAATCATAATTGTTTCTACCTTCTCTGCATACCTCGATGTTAACATAACATCTCAAAAATGTTTCTGTAATTTATATGTTGAATGTGCTGAAAAAGTACTAGCAGACAGGAAATCGGGGTCTAGATTAATTTTGGACAGACCACGCAAGGTAGAGGAAGTCACTGGAACAAATATGTGAAGAACATTTTGTAAAACGAAGTTAAAATCTTCTGGGTTATTAGGCCGCGTCATGTTTCTTCTTAAATGTTCGACGTTTCGACCCCTCTGCTGGGATCTTCCTCAGGATCTTTTAGTGTCCACTACTGCTAGAACACTGTAACCCAGAAGATTTTAACTTCAGTGATAACGGCCACGAAAGCCTGCAGACATTTTGTAAAATGTTGGCCCCCTCTGGTAAGGTCGGGACGTGATCAACAAAGGAAACTGGCGCCTAGATACGAGTTAGAGAACTATCGCAAAGTGTATAACACCCTTGTTAAGTATATGTGGAATAGATGTACAACAGTTTTTTCGTAGTCTCGTGTCCCAGTTCATGCTGTCTGGTAGGCCACTTGAGCTGGAGGCACGGTAGCGTTTCGAAGGCAACGGAAGTGGCCATCTTCAGGACAGGCGAGGGCGATTCTGTACGGGCTGTTAGTCTCAGAGCGCCGGTGCCGTGGCAGGGAGCACTCGATGCCTGCGCTTCATGACTCGCCGGTGCGGCGCCCTGACGACAGAGGTGAGCGGGATGTTGGCGAGGTCCAGCACGCGCCCGAAGCTGGACGAGGGGTCGAAGCGCGCCAGCGTGGGCGGCGGCAACTGCTCCCCACTGCCCGAGCCGCACTGCGAGCAGGGGTAGGGCGCCAGCACCGCCGAGGGGAACATGGGCTGCAGCGTCTGGCTGGGATCGCTGCCGTTGCCCGGGCAGTACGGGTAGAAGATGACTGGGATGAAGCCGATGAAGGCGTAGGGCGGCAGGCCGCCCTGCTGCTGCGGGGGCGGGCTGTAGGTCGGCGGAGGCCTGTAGGGGGGAGGCGTGGGCGGCAGGCTCACGTTGCCAGACGTACCGTTGGCACTGGGCTCGACCAGGTAGCACGGGCACAGGCCCGGGACTGGTACGATGGGCAGCGGGTAGGGCACCAGCTGCACTGGGGGCGCTCCGCCTCCTGCGACACACACACAGGTACATGCAGTCACAACCAAATGTAGCACACCATGTCACTAGTTACATCTGATACACTACTGGCCATTAAAATTGCTACACCACGAAGAAGTGCTACAGACGCGAAATTTAACCAACAGGAAGAAGAAGCTGTGATATGCAAATGATTTGATTTTCAGAGCATTCACAGAAGGTTGGCGCCGGTGTCGACACCTACAACGTGTTGACATGAGGAAAGTTTCCAACCGATTTCTCATATACAAACACCAGTTGATCGGCGTGCGTGGTGAAACGTTGTTGTGGTAAGAGGGAGAAATGAGTACCCTCACGTTTCCGACTTTGATAGAGGTCGCATTGTAGCCTAGCGCGATTGCGGTTTATCGTATCGCGACATTGCTGCTCGCGTTGGTCGAGATCCAACGACTGTTAGCAGAATATGGAATCGGTGGGCTCAGGAGGGTAATACGGAACGCCGTGCTGGATGCCAACGGCCTCGTATCACTAGCAGTCGAGATGACAGGCATCTTATTCGCATGGCTATAACGGATCGTGCAGCCACGTCTCGATCCCTGAGTCAACAGATGGGGACGTTTGCAAGACAACAACCATCTGCACGAACAGTTCAACGACGTTTGCAACAGCATGGACTATCAGCTCGGAGACCGTGGCTGCGGTTACCCTTGACGGTGCATCACAGACAGGAGCGCCTGCGATGGTGTACTCAACGACGAACCCGGGTGCACGAATGGCAAAACGTCATTTTTTCGGATGAATCCAGGTTCTGTTTACAGCATCAAGATGGTCGCATCCGTGTTTGGCGACATCGCGGTGAACGCACATTGGAAGCGTGTATTCGTCATCGCCATACTGGCGTATCACCCGGCCTGATGGTACGGGGGTGCCATTGGTTACACGTCTCGGTCACCTCTTGTTCGCACTGACGGCACTTTGAACAGTGGATGTTACCTTCAGAGTGTTACGACCCGTGGCTCTACCCCTCATTCGATCCCTGCGAAACCCTACATTTCGGCAGGATAATGCACGATCGCATGTTGCAGGTCCTGTACGGGCCTTTCTGGATACAGAAAATGTTCGACTGCTGCCCTGGCTAGCACATTCTCCAGATCTCTGACCAATTGAAAACGTGTGGTCGATGGTGGCCGAGCAACAGGCTCGTCACAATGCGCCAGTCACTACCCTAGATGAACTGTGGTATCGTGTTGAAGCTGCACGGGCAGCTGTATCTGTACACGCCATCCAAGTTCTATTTGACTCGATGCCTAGGCGTATCAAGGCGGTTATAACGCCAGAGGTGGTTGTTCTGGGAACTGATTTCTCAGGACCTATGCACCCAAATTGCGTGAAAATGTAATCACATGTCAGTTCTAGTAAATTATATTTGTTCAATGAATACCCGTTTATCATGTGAATTTCTTCTTGGTGTAGCAATTTTAATGGCCAGTAGTGTAATATCAGAGAAGGAGGAAGCGAACAAATATAGTTGTCTTAAAATTAAAAGAAAACGTAATTGTCTAGATCTCGTAAGGAAAGACCGAATCATTGGACCACTGGATGAGGCGGACCAGTGGCGTATTTCACCTGCTACCGGTGAGGAAACTCTTTCGTCAACTTTTTGGTGCAAAGTGTTGCTGTTATTTCTGGAGAAAAATAACTTTCTCTGTTCTGGTAACTCGAAAAGTTTTGTCGTGTAGTTACATAATTTTAGTAGTAAAGCCTGGTTTGCACAATATTGATGAAACTTCCTGGCACATTAAAACTGTGTGCCGGACCGAGCCTCGAACTCGGGACCTTTGACTTTCGCGGATCAAGTGCTCTACCATCTGAGCTACCCAAGCACGACTCACGTCTCGTCCTCACAGCTTTACTTCTGCCAGTACCTCGTCTCCTACCTTCCAAACTTTACAAGCTCCAACATGAGAGAGTTCCAGTTCACTAAAGGGGAGGTAGGACGTCAAACGGGCCGACTTGGAGCAGGAGAGGCACCACAGGACATTTCAATTTCCACTGTCTATAATTTTACAAATTCATTTATAAAACTTTGTCAGCATGACCAGGAAGGGTTCAGAATTCACACTCTTAGCAGTGGAAGTTGTAAAACATAACGAAATAATTTTTTTTTACATGTGAAATTTCATCATTTTTTCACTTACTAATGGCAGCATTTGTTGCTATAGGTACACTTTTCTTCATAAGTAAGAGAGAGTCTTCGATGAATTTTGGACAGCACACAAACCATATAGAACTCTAGAATTTTCCAAATCTATTAAAAAGTGTGGTAAAAATTGAGGTAATTAACTACAAAATTTGTGTTTCTTCAAAACATGAAGTTAAAAATACAACAGCTCATTCCTTTTTTTCATAAATTAAATAAATTCTAGAGCTTGTATGCTGTGCAAAATTCATCGAAGAATCTCTCTAACTTACGAAGACGTCCTACCCCCGTTAACAAGACTTGCTAGTGAACACATACATCAGACGTTTGCTCAGTAATGAATAGAGGTCGTGATTCGTGGCCATCTCGTTCTCTTGAACTGTTTCCACTCGATTACTATTTTTACGACCGTGTGAAATGTCTCATGTGCTGTAGGGCCTCGCTGCCTGTGGCAGTGTTGGAACAATAAAGGGGGCGTTCGAAAGGAAGGACGTTTAGGGTTACACATCCCTTTGAAGACGAGGTCGTTAGAGAGAGAAAATAATTCTGATTTGGGAAGGCTAAGGAAGGGAATCAGCCGTGCCCCTTGTAAAGGATGCAAGGCAGCATCTGACGTTTATGACTTAGGGAAACTACGTAAACCTGGATGGCCGGTCGGGCATCAGAAACGCCGCGCGTCCAGTACCTTATCACTTTCTTCTTACTGCTGTGACCGAAGCATATCGTGCCCTTCATGGAAACCTACCTTCATTCGAGTCAGTTAGCTACCACACAGATAGAAAATTTTCATCATCATAGCAGGATCAAACCACCTGTTTACGTAAAATAGTCATTATTACAATCACTAGTGCTATAGAAATAGTTATATATATTTAAAATAGTCCAGCATGACTAATATGTCAATTGACAATTGGCTTGGGTCAGTAGTCGATTACCAAGACTATTTCTACAAGAGCTAATTAGGTGAGCTGCAACATGTACGTGGTTCTTTAGCTAGATCCAAGGAAGGAGAATGCAAACTGGGTTATCTTGGGTCTACACCCTGAGAAATCTCGGAAAGTATCAGAGGAACAGCATCGCGAGCAAAACAAATGGATTTTGTTGTTCTTAAAACATTTATATAAAGAAGTACGCTTCTCCAGCCTTGGTACATGATACTGAATATCACAGACACTGAGTTCTTGAAAGCTTTTTCTCTCTTGAACGTACAAAGGATAAAATCTGGTAAATGTGGTCGCATTACACTACCTTGAGTTAGATGTACTAAGAGATGGCCGCATCAGTAGCGATGTGCTATCTACGATCAAACCAGCATGTGTTCTAATGTAACTTGGCTATTGTGTGATACACAAGTGTTAAATCTTCTTTCAGTATAAGTGGGTAAGAGATTGAGCGTCATGTTGCGCAGAAAAATGTTCACTGAAAGTCACGTCGATCTTACATGGCAAGATAGGCATTTTCGCATTAGATCAAGTCACCAGCCATAATTGCCGACAGAAACTGGATATATCTTCGCCGCTACTATGAACATGTTTTGAAAACAGCCAATCTAATCGTCGCTAAGTCTTACAACCCGAAAACTGATTGAATGCGACGACATGAACTACCTATGCAAAGATGGTAGAAAACCAATAAGGATATGGGAGGCGCAGCAGATCGGGGAAAAGTAGAGTTTCGATATAAAAATAGAGAAACTTCTAAAGCGTAAATTGATGAGGGAGAATATAACTATGAGACCATGAGTAAACAAACTATAATGAAAGTGTAATCAGCCTTTTCTTACTTCTAATATAATGACATGCAGCTGGTACTGCCACAACAGAGCAGCGAAGAGAAAATGAACCAGACAGCCCTGAGGAGGAAAGTGTTGGACAATGAGTCCTCTATGTTTAGTAGAGCAACTGGCCTTTAGGGGTTCAGATAATTAGTCCCGAATTGCTTGTGTATATATGTTACAGTTTCCCCATATTATCCAAAGGAGCAAGTACAGCTCATATTGTGCAGTGTACACTATTTTAACGAATACAGAAGTAATGATTTCTGCCCTAGAAACGATTTTGACGTTTAATATAAACATTTTATCGATTAAATCAATCGAAAACTATTATCTGTACCTATTTGTCATGCCTGTCGCACTTTGTTACTCATCGGGGTGAAATTATTTTTCACTCTCCTGTGTCATAGAAAAGAGCAATTACTGTAATGGTAGGCAAACTTAAGTCACTGTATTACTTTATGTACATGAATTCAATTATTTTGAGGATATAAGTAACTTTAATAAATACAGTTCTATTCTATCTGGAGGTACAAGAAATAGTCATACCTGGAGTAGTTGAAGGTGGTTGTCCTCCACTAGGTCCTCCTGGTGCTCCTGGGTACCCTGGTGTTCCAGGTTGTCCAGGGAGTCCAGGTGCTCCAGGAGTACCTGGAGCCCCAGGTGCTCCAGGCCCTCCTGGATATCCGGGTGGAGGCCTGCCTCCAGGTCCTGTTGGTCCCTCAGGTCCTGTTGGATATCCTGGGTAACCTGGTACACCTGGTGTTCCAGGGTAACCACCGGTAGGTGGCCGTCCACCAGGTCCTGTTGGGCCGCCTGGTGCTCCTGGATATCCACCGGTGGGTGGTCTTCCACCTGGTCCTCCTGGCAGTCCTGGCTGTCCCGGGTATCCTGGCTGTCCTGGTACTCCTGGTGCGCCTGGCTGTCCTGGTGCTCCTGGCTGGCCTGGAGCTCCTGGACCAGTTGGTCCTCCTGGGAAACCACCAGTT
This sequence comes from Schistocerca piceifrons, assembly GCF_021461385.2. Taxonomy (NCBI): domain Eukaryota; kingdom Metazoa; phylum Arthropoda; class Insecta; order Orthoptera; family Acrididae; genus Schistocerca; species Schistocerca piceifrons. The sequence goes on along the minus strand of NC_060145.1, from coordinate 290,228,131 downwards.
GGTGGTCTTCCACCTGGTCCTGTGGGTATTCCTGGTTGGCCTGGATATCCTGGTCCTCCTGGCTGTCCTGGTGTTCCTGGCTGACCTGGTATGCCAGGTCGTCCTGGTTGGCCTGGTAATCCTGGTCCTCCTGGCCCAGATGGTCCTCCAGGGTACCCTCCTGTGGGTGGTCTACCACCAGGCCCTGATGGCCCTCCTGGATATCCAGGTTGTCCAGGTACTCCTGGCTGTCCTGGAGCACCTGGTAATCCTGGACCTCCTGGGTAGCCTGGTGATGGTGGTCTACCTCCAGGGTAACCTGGTGCACCTGGTAGGCCTGGTGCTCCTGGCTGTCCTGGTGCTCCAGGACCAGTTGGTCCTCCTGGGTATCCTCCTGTTGGTGGTCTTCCTCCGGGTCCTGTTGGTATTCCTGGTTGACCTGGGTATCCTGGTCCTCCTGGGTATCCTGGTATTCCTGGCTGACCTGGTGTGCCAGGTCGTCCAGGTTGGCCTGGTAATCCTGGACCTCCTGGCAGTCCAGGACCTGTTGGTCCTCCTGGTGCTCCTGGGTAACCTCCAGTAGGTGGTCTTCCACCTGGACCTGTTGGAACTCCTGGCTGTCCTGGGTAACCAGGCTGTCCTGGTATTCCTGGTGCTCCTGGCTGTCCTGGTGCTCCTGGGCCAGTTGGTCCTCCTGGGTACCCACCAGTTGGTGGTCTTCCACCTGGTCCTGTTGGTATTCCTGGTTGGCCAGGATATCCTGGTCCACCAGGATAGCCTGGTGTTCCTGGTTGTCCTGGTGTACCGGGTTGTCCAGGTTGGCCTGGTAATCCTGACCCTCCTGGTAGTCCAGGTCCTCCTGGTGCTCCAGGGTAACCTCCAGTAGGTGGCCTTCCACCTGGGCCTGTTGGAACTCCTGGCTGTCCTGGGTATCCAGGCTGTCCTGGTATTCCTGGTGCTCCTGGCTGTCCTGGTGCTCCTGGACCACTTGGTGCTCCTGGGTATCCTCCTGTTGGTGGTCTTCCTCCTGGTCCTGTTGGTATTCCTGGTTGACCTGGGTATCCTGCTCCGCCTGGGTATCCTGGTTTTCCTGGCTGACCTGGTGTGCCAGGTCGTCCTGGTTGGCCTGGTAATCCTGGACCTCCAGGACCTGTTGGTCCTCCTGGTGCCCCTGGGTAGCCTCCAGTAGGAGGTCTTCCACCTGGGCCTGTTGGAACTCCTGGCTGTCCTGGGTATCCAGGCTGTCCTGGTATTCCTGGTGCTCCTGGCTGTCCTGGTGCTCCTGGACCACTTGGTGCTCCTGGGTATCCTCCCGTTGGTGGTCTTCCTCCTGGTCCTGTTGGTATTCCTGGTTGACCTGGGTATCCTGGTCCGCCTGGGTATCCTGGTGTTCCTGGCTGACCTGGTGTGCCAGGTCGTCCTGGTTGGCCTGGTAATCCTGGACCTCCAGGACCTGTTGGTCCCCCTGGTGTCCCTGGGTAGCCTCCAGTAGGAGGTCTTCCACCTGGGCCTGTTGGAACTCCTGGCTGTCCTGGGTATCCAGGCTGTCCTGGTATTCCTGGTGCTCCTGGCTGTCCTGGTGCTCCTGGACCACCTGGTGCTCCTGGGTATCCTCCTGTTGGTGGTCTTCCTCCTGGTCTGGTTGGTATTCCTGGTTGGCCTGGATATCCTGGTCCTCCTGGGTAGCCTGGCGTTCCTGGTTGTCCTGGCGCACCAGGTTGTCCTGGTTGACCCGGTAATCCAGGTCCTCCTGGCCCAGTTGGTCCTCCAGGGTAACCTCCAGTAGGTGGTCGGCCACCAGGTACTGATGGTCCTCCTGGATATCCTGGTTGTCCTGGTGTGCCTGGTAATCCTGGACCTCCTGGATAGCCTGGTGATGGTGGTCTACCTCCAGGGTAACCCGGTGCACCTGGTTGCCCTGGTAATCCTGGCTGTCCTGGTGCTCCTGGCTGTCCTGGTGCTCCTGGACCAGTTGGTCCTCCGGGGTACCCTCCTGTTGGTGGTCTTCCTCCTGGTCCTGTTGGTATTCCTGGTTGGCCTGGGTATCCTGGTCCTCCAGGGTATCCTGGTGTTCCTGGTTTACCTGGTGTGCCAGGTTGGCCTGGTTGCCCTGGTGATCCTGGTCCTCCTGGTAATCCTGGTCCAGTTGGTCCTCCTGGATAACCTCCAGTAGGTGGTCTGCCACCTGGTGCTGATGGTACTCCTGGGTAACCTCCAGTGGGTGGTCTTCCTCCTGGCCCTGAAGGTACTCCTGGCTGCCCTGGGTATCCAGGCTGCCCTGGTAGTCCTGGTGCTCCTGGTTGTCCTGGTGCTCCTGGACCAGTTGGTCCTCCTGGGTACCCTCCAGTTGGTGGTCTTCCACCTGGTCCGGTCGGTACTCCCGGGTAACCTCCAGTGGGTGGTCTTCCTCCTGGTCCTGATGGTACTCCTGGCTGTCCTGGGTATCCGGGCTGCCCTGGCAGTCCTGGTGCTCCTGGCTGTCCTGGTGCACCTGGGCCAGTTGGTCCTCCTGGGTACCCTCCAGTTGGTGGTCTTCCACCTGGTCCTGTTGATATTCCTGGTTGGCCTGGATATCCTGGCCCTCCTGGGTAGCCTGGTGTGCCTGGTTGACCTGGTGTTCCAGGCCTGCCTGGTAGTCCAGGAGCACCTGGTGCTCCCGGTTGTCCTGGTTGTGGTTGGCCAGTTCCTGGTCCTGTCGGTACTCCTGGGGCTCCTGGATAGCCTGGAGCGAAGAATAATTTCATTAGGGCGTACTGTGATATATGCATTAACTTTTTACGTTTTTTCTTGGCATAGTTTGTTTATAAATTATTATAGGTAGTACAATGTTTTAATATTGTTATGTTACCGATGAATGACAGGGATGTTGTGGTGTTATGTGTTTATTTTCTATCGTTGTGTTAAGACAGGCTGTGTAACCAATAACAGTAAAGTTTGACCTAAGTTATTTGTATAGCTGACTTTTGTAGTACAAAAAACTACGAAAACATGATCAGAAACCTGCAGATACTCTCCTCTCGTATTACATGAGAAGGTAAACACATAATCAAATTATGCTGGTAACTGAGGTAGAAGCCATTAGAAAACTCTCTTTGCATTGTAGTCGATGATCTTTTCACAATTATTAGAAATATGATGATACCAGTAAAGACGTAACGACGCAAAAAGCAGAGCTAATAGACCAGCTAACTCTTGGAAAACTGTTTATGAAGAATTCCCTTTGTAACTCATTGATCTTGTTTGATGCTGTTTACAGATGTACTTAAACTTAGATAACAATAAAAGAACAAAAAAAAAAACATTCTTTTAAGACTGATAAAGAATTAATAACAGCGAGTGGAAAATATGTTGCGTGTACTGTTAGTAGCTACGTTGTGTACAAAGAAATTACTACAAATCTTTGTTAATACTACTATAATATCAAATGACATTGACTGTATATACGTCTGAGCCTTCGTTACGCTTCAGTTTTAGTTAGATGTCTCATATCTCAGGCGAAAGATTATTAGATACATATTATACTTTAATTAAAATTATACATACAGCGCTTCTGATATGTGTTTCTTTAATAAGGAAGTGGACAATCAAAACTGCAATCAAAACACTCAGCTAATTTAGCATAAATTCTTTATTGTAATTCCGTCAAGTTGAGTTTTATTATGCTGGCTACTGGTTTCGAACTACGAGGTTCATTTCTAATCCAGGCACTGGTTTTGAAAACGAACTTGGTATTCGAAACCAGCCTCCAGCTTGATAAAATGCAACTATGACGGAATTACAACAAAGAATTTATGCTATCCAAGTTGCTGGTCCTGTACCGACGTCATGTTGGAATTCTTTTGATTTAGTATAGTCTGGCGACCAAGCGAACGCTCGCACCATGAACTGAAAGGTGGTAATTGATGACTGGCTTTGTCCCCAGAACTTGGGGCACCTTTATATGCTTCGCCATATTCTAGGGGGCAAAAAAGAGAGTGCTCTTCCACACATAAATCTATAGTTGGTAATTCCGCAAATTACGTTGCATGGCTTTTCCTTATAGTAGCTCGTACACTTGAAAGGTATATACCATACGCAGTGTAAATTAATATACTATCGATTGTGTAGTTGCGTCGCTGCTCAACAGCGTCGCTGATTCGAGGTGTTATCGGCAATGTGTTAGAGTAACTCTAGGTGGAGTGAAGTGTGGAGGACTCTCAATTGTAAAGACGTGTTGTATCTGATGTGTGCTGGATACACACATCTGGGGCCAAGGAAACTGGTATAGGCACACGTATTTAAATACAGAGATATGTAAACAGGAAGAATACGGTGCTGCGATCGGCAACGCCTATATAAGACAAGTGTTTGGCACAGTTGTTAGATAGGTTACTGCTGCTACAATGGCAGGTTATCAAGATTTAAGTGAGTTTGAATGTAGTGTTATAGTTGGAGCACGAGCGATGGGGCACACTATCTCTGAGGTAGCGATGACATATGGATTTTCCATTTCAAGAATATATCTGGTAAATCATCACATCCCCGATATCGTTGATGCCGGAAAAAGATCCTGCAAGAACAGGACAAACGATGACTGAAGAGAGTCGTTCAACGTGATAGAAGTGCAACTCTTCCGCAAATTGCTGCAGATTTCAATGCTGGGCCATCAACAAGTGTCAGCATACGAACCATTCAACGAAACATCAGCGATATGGGCTTTCGGAGGCGAAGGCCTGCTCGTGTGCCCTTGATGACTGCACGACGCAAAACTTTACACCTCCCCTGGACCACACACCACCGACACTGGACTGCCGATGACTGGAAACATGTTGCCTGGTCGGACGAGCCTCGTTTCAAATTGTAGCGACCGGATGGACGTGTACAGGTATGGAGACAATGTCATGGATCAATGGACCCTGGATGTCAGCAGGGGACTGTTCAAAGTTGTGGAGACTCTGTAATGGTGTGGTACCTGTCCCGCTGGAGGGATAAGAGACCACTGATACGTTTAGATACGACTCTGGCGGGTTACACGTACGTAAGCAACCCGTCTGATCACCTGCCTCCATTCATGTCCATTGTGCATTCCGACGAACTTGAGATATTCCAACAGGACAATGTGACACTCCACCCGTCTAGAATCGCTACAGAGTGGCTCCAGGAACACTTTTCTGAGTTTAAACACTTTCACTGGCCACCAAACTCCCCAGACATGAACATTACTGAGTACGTGTGGGATGCCTTCAGAAGAGATCTCCACTCCCTCGTACTCTTACGGATTGATGGACAACCCTGCGGGGTTCATGGCGTCAGTTCCCTCCAGCACTACTTCAGACATTAGTCGAATCCATGCCACGTCGTCTTGCGGCACTTCTGCGGGCTCTTGGGGGGGGCGGGGGGGGGGGGAGCCGTACACGATATTAGGCAGGTGTACCAGTTTCTTTGGCTCTTCGGTGTGTACTTACTCGCTACGGCCAGTAATGATTTATTTAGCTGCATTATCCTATGATGTTTGCTAACTGTAAAAGGAATCTAAGCAGAAGCTCGAAATACACTCCTGGAAATTGAAATAAGAACACCGTGAATTCATTGTCCCAGGAAGGGGAAACTTTATTGACACATTCCTGGGGTCAGATACATCACATGATCACACTGACAGAACCACAGGCACATAGACACAGGCAACAGATCATGCACAATGTCGGCACTAGTACAGTGTATATCCACCTTTCGCAGCAATGCAGGCTGCTATTCTCCCATGGAGACGATCATAGAGATGCTGGATGTAGTCCTGTGGAACGGCTTGCCATGCCATTTCCACCTGGCGTCTCAGTTGGACCAGCGTTCGTGCTGGACGTGCAGACCGCGTGAGACGACGCTTCATCCAGTCCCAAACATGCTCAATGGGGGACAGATCCGGAGATCTTGCTGGCCAGGGTAGTTGACTTACACCTTCTAGAGCACGTTGGGTGGCACAGGATACATGCGGACGTGCATTGTCCTGTTGGAACAGCAAGTTCCCTTGCCGGTCTAGGAATGGTAGAACGATGGGTTCGATGACGGTTTGGATGTACCGTGCACTATTCAGTGTCCCCTCGACGATCACCAGTGGTGTACGGCCAGTGTAGGAGATCGCTCCCCACACCATGATGCCGGGTGTTGGCCCTGTGTGCCTCGGTCGTATGCAGTCCTGATTGTGGCGCTCACCTGCACGGCGCCAAACACGCATACTACCATCATTGGCACCAAGGCAGAAGCGACTCTCATCGCTGAAGACGACACGTCTCCATTCGTCCCTCCATTCACGCCTGTCGCGACACCACTGGAGGCGGGCTGCACGATCTTGGGGCGTGAGCGGAAGACGGCCTAACGGTGTGCGGGACCGTAGCCCAGCTTCATGGAGACGGTTGCGAATGGTCCTCGCCGATACCCCAGGAGCAACAGTGTCCCTAATTTGCTGGGAAGTGGCGGTGCGGTCCCCTACGGCACTGCGTAGGATCCTACGGTCTTGGCGTGCATCCGTGCGTCGCTGCGGTCCGGTCCCAGGTCGACGGGCACGTGCACCTTCCGCCGACCACTGGCGACAACATCGATGTACTGTGGAGACCTCACACCCCACGTGTTGAGCAATTCAGCGGTACGTCCACCCGGCCTCCCGCATGCCCACTATACGCCCTCGCTCAAAGTCCGTCAACTGCACATACGGTTCATGTCCACGCTGTCGCGGCATGCTACCAGTGTTAAAGACTGCGATGGAGCTCCGTATGCCACGGCAAACTGGCTGACACTGACGGCGGCGGTGCACAAATGCTGCGCATTCGACGGCCAACACCGCGGTTCCTGGTGTGTCCGCTGTGCCGTGCGTGTGATCATTGCTTGTACAGCCCTCTCGCAGTGTCCGGAGCAAGTATGGTGGGTCTGACACACCGGTGTCAATGTGTTCTTTTTTCCATTTCCAGGAGTGTAATTAATGTAAAGATAATTGTTTTGTTAGTAATGCAATGCACGTATTCTTAAGTGATGACTGAGACAATGTATAGCACTTACATCCAATGATTCTGTAAAGCTAATTGTTAATACATAATAGGTTTATTGAGTGTGTTAATTGTGAGCATTATTAATTTTCAAAGAGTCAAAATACTAGTTTTACAGTTAGTGTTACATTGCTAGTTATCCCAAGCCAATACCAGTTCCCAGATACATGTCATTTTTATCTATTTTTCTCAAGAAGTTATTGTTTCAGTATTATTCGATTTAATTAAAATGTATGCTAAGCAACAGCCTTGCGCAGTAGCTCTTTGGTAACTTTACGATTTATAGTACTAACAGAGAAGAGTGCGAAGGAAGTTCCCGTTGCGCAGATACAGGTAAGAAATTTTATTATTTCGGGGATAGCAGTCATTAAGCACAGGGGCCATTATTTTCAAACTGAACAAGTTTTATTTTATTGCCAGGGCCAATTTCAGATCAATAATGTTGCATCAGATTCAGTTTTTTTGTTACGTAAATTCATGCAGTTTTGGCTTGGTTTAAAGTTATTGACATTTTACATTCTCGCAGTTAAATTAAACTTACATTCTTGCAGTCAGAAAAGTTCAGGTCAGTACAAAGCGCATGAGACGACCTATAATACGCGTTCATGCGCTATTTCCATACTAACGGAAATGTTTCAGACTATTGTCAGTTACGTAATTTTAATCATATTTCAAACGTACATTTTTCACACTGTATTGTTTTTATATTAATAATATTATCAATCTCTCTTACGTGCTACGTCTGGTGGCATCAGACTCACACTTTATCCGCAGCTAACGATCGGTATCTTTTTCGTCATGTAAAAACAGGTGCTGCAACTGTTAATTGTTCGAGTACCACTGAAGGCCAAAGAAAATCATTTTTTAATGTTTGTTTTTGTAGCCGTTCCTCGACTGCGTACTAATTTTTAAAAATTCTACGTCTAGCAGTCGCTATAAGTAGCGTGTTACACAGACTGTGGCTTCATTGCCTCTGAAAGTAACGTCCGAGAGCAGACCATAGTCTCATAATGGCGTTCATCTACGAATTAAAGTGCCACAATTGGTGTTCCATCTTGATTCAAATTTACTCGCTGCAGTTACTGAATCCACACTATTTTTCTTTATTTGGACAATCACATACTTAAAAGCTTTGCTGTCACCGTAAAAGTCCTAGTACAGCTGGCCTGCCTCGGTCTTCATGATTTGCCATGTGTGTATCTTGGGTGGCTCTGCTGAACGGCTGTAACGCCGCAGATGGGGACGCAGAACTTAATGTTCCTATCCGACGGATGGATCACCACGTTAATGACACGTGCTCTCATCCCATGAGGCGCTGTGAAGAGGTTTGTAATTTAATCCAGGTCATTAACGCAAGGCTTTTGACGAGGGACTTAATGGATGCATCTTATCTCCCGTTACCTGTCAAATCCTGGCGATGCAAATTTCTTACATCAACAGGGTTCGAACCAGCTACTTCGTAGACTACCGCCACCACGTCAGTGTACATTAGTGACCTTGGGTGCTGAGACATGGTTCTATATGATTTGTTTCTGCCTAGTTGATAAGAATATAATTTATATAATGAAAATATTAAAGAAAAATAAAAAAGTAATACAATAAGTGCGGTGAAAATAAGTTACAATATGTAGAGCGAAGTGAAATACTATATTTGGATGTGTAATACAGCCTAAGTAGCTTGTTGGTTGATAATAGCCTATTTCTACCTACTTCAGGTGAGAGCGTCTCAGTAGAACGGTGAGCTATTTTCATATGAAATGATTTGTGCTTATGTATGTTTATTGTGCTTGTGAGTATTGGTGTAGTACTGGAAGTGTTGCAAGTCAGGACACCATATATGACCTTCAGCAGTTGTTTGTCTTATTGTTGGTAGTTGTGGTATATTCTGTACGATACCTTAGATGCATACACCTGGTATTATATAGATTAAATACTGATTGAGCATTTGATACATGGAATACAGGAATTTTAACTTTGCATGACGAATACACTTATGGTTGTAAATTTGTTAGTAGAAATGGAGTGTAGTTCACTGCTACTTGAATGCGTTATTCCTTAAATAACTTAATACTTTACATTTTTAATTCTATACATAATTTAAACAGAAAATACACTTGATATATAAAATTCATTGATTGTAACTGCAAATGGAGAAGAGAGTATAAATATGCAGTGTATCGTTGAGGAGGAGGAGACTGGGAGCTGAAGTTCTTCGAGCCTCCTACTCCCAAGCGACGTTGCGTTATTACTAGGGTCTTACTATGTAGCGTCGATGTTTGTTTTATGATTGTTCCTGCTTGTTGTGTTGTTTGTTACTGTGGTATGGCATGCAGTGTCATGTGCTTTTGGTTTGGGTCCTTCACGTGCTGATGCCTTTTGCATCATGCTCACTTCGTGTATTGGTTCCTAACTCGGTTTCGCCGGCCGTTGTGTGCTACGGTCGCTGGTTCGAATCCTGCCTCGGCCATGGATGTGTGTGCTGTCCTTAGGATAGTTAGGTTTAAGTAGTTCTAAGTCTAGGGGACTGATGACTTCAGATGTTATGTCCCACAGTGACCAGAGCCATTTGAGCCAAGCCTAATTCAGCTTCGGAATCTGTGGCCGTGCTTGGGTCCTCTTGTGTGGTTTGTAGTGTCGTTTGTGCTTGTCTGCACCTCCTTCCATATGAGTTTTGGCGGTTGCATTCTTCACGCAGTGTGTTCACTACAATATCGGCTTCGGTATTTATTGTGTTCCAATCATCGGGATTACGTATTATTCTGGCGATGTCACTGTCGTTCTGTGTAGGTCTCACTTGTGCTAGCGTGTTGCATAGCAGTGTGACATTTTCTGATGGCCCAGTTTCTCCGAAAATGCATATTTCATCGTTAGTTAGTCCCACGCGGTTTGCGTGTACTGGGTACGAGCCGTGGCCCATCAGGAAATGGACGTTAAGACAGTGAGGCGAAATGTGGCGTTATGGGCTCTAGAACAGCAGACGACCGACGCGAGTGTCTTTGATAATAGCACGACATCGATTGCAGGGCCTCTCCTGGGCTCGTAACCATATTGGTCGGACCCTAGACGACAGGATAACCGTACCGTGGTCATGCGAATCCCGATTTCTGTTGGTAATAGCTAATGGTAGGGTTCGAGTGTGGCTTCAGATCCCACGAAGCCATGAATGAAAGTTGTCAACAAGGCACTGTGCAAGCTGATGGTGGCCGCGCCTAGTGGCCGAGAGGTTAGAGACGCCATGTCACGGATTGCGCGGCCCTGCCTCGGGCATGGGTGTGTGTCTTGTTCTTAGCATAAGTTAGTTTAAGTAGTGTGTAAGCCTAGGGACCGATGACCTCAGCAGTTTTGTCCCTTAGGAATTCACACACATTTGAACCTTTTGAACAAGCCGATGATGGGTCCATAACGGTGTGGGCAGTATTTATATGGAATGGATTATCTCCTTTGGTCCAACTGAACTGATCATTGAATGGAAAAAGTTATGTTAGGCTAGCTGGAGACCATTTTCAGCAATTCATGCACTACATTTTCCCAAACAATGATTACCTTGGCTCTGAGCACTATGGGACTTAACTGCTGTGGTCATCAGTCCCCTAGAACTTAGAACTACTTAAACCTAACTAACCTAAGGACATCACACACATCCATGCCCGAGGCAGGATTCGAACCTGCGACCGTAGCAGTCGCGCGGTTCCGGACTGAGCGCCTAGAACCGCTACAATGATTACCTTTTAATGGATAACAATGCGCAATCTCACTGAGCCACAATTGTCCGCAGTTAGTTTGAAGATCATTCTGGACAGTTTGAGCGAATGATTTGGCCACCGAGATCGCCCGACATGAATCACATCTAACAATTATTGGGCGTAATGGAGAGGACATTCGTGCACAAAATCCTGCACCGCCAACAGTTGCAAAATTATGGTCGGTTATGGCCTAATATTTCTACAGGGGAATTCCAACGACTTGTCGGGTCCATGCCCACGACTAGTTGGTGCACTACGCTGGGATAAATTAGGTTCGACACGATATTAGGAGGTATCCCATGGCCTTTGTCACTTCAGTGTAGAGGAATAATGCTCAAAATGGCTGTAAATAAATAGAACACGTTATTTCACATGGTTGTTCTTGTTTGTGATTTACTGTAACAGCAAAATATACAAACTGAACTGAAATTTTTCGATCATTTGGACGCTCAGTTTTACAAATTAGCCAACCCACTAATTTATTTGTTCGACCAACCTTACGTACTCATCATAAACAGAAAATCAGAAGTTAAAATGCAGTATTTTGCAGTAAAAGCGCATTTTAAATTCTCCACATTAGTTTTTTATTTTAATTAGGCATGCAGGCGCGTTTCGCCATTTTAACAAGGCATCTTCAGTGGGCGTCCTAGAATATTACATGATTTTTCTCGTTGTCACTTATTAGTTATAGATTTAAAACAGTTTAGGGAAGTAGCATAATAAAATGGAAAAAATAATTACAGATCAGCGTCTAATTAATTATTTGAAAACCAAGCAGCTTTCCCTCATGTGGGAAACCGGTTGAAAGCCTCCAATTTTCTGTGTAGCCACTGAGTTTTCGTAACAAAACTGTCATTTTTTGTGTCTAAAGTGTCACTTGTTCTTGTAACTGTTGCCGAATACCGTGTTTTTGCTTCCATTTGTTTTTTGTTTGACTGTCTGTGTTGATGTAAGTTTGGTTGTTTGTGCACGTATGTGTGTGTGTGTGTCTATACAGATTTTACACCTATGAGAGGAATGGTATTTATTAACATCGATTTGGATGTTTGCCTGTTATGTAATCACCTATTGTAAACAGTGCGCGGTAAGTCATATTCCCTTTGTATTTTAATAGTACCTTCTTTTCTGTCTTTGTTTTGTACATATGATAATTTTCTTCCAAAATTAGCAGGTGTCTTTCATTTTTTATTTCTGCATCCAGCCATCCTGATTTGGGTTTTCCACGGTTTCCCTAAATCGCTTGAGGCAAATTACGGGATGGTTCCCTTGAAATGGCACGGCCGACTTCCTAAACCGATGAGAGCGATGACCTCACAGTTTGGTCTCTTCCACCAAATTAGCCAACCAGCCAGCCAGTCAGCAAAAGATTAAGTGGCTCGTCCCACATTTCCATGCTGTGGTGTATTCTTTGTACCACGCGTCAAAGGTTGTACTGGTTTTCCCACATACCTTCCATGACGTATGTTGCATAGCAGTTTCCAGCCTTCTGGTAGAGGTATGTGTCTTGTTATTTTTGGAATATGCTTTTCGACGGCATTGTCTGTTTTGCATGCTATGTTTATGCCTTTTCTTTCAAAAATGTAGTTAGTTTTTGTGAGTCTGTGCTTATATGTCGTTGTGTTACATCTTGAACCTTTTTTCTCGTTGTGATGTGTTCTTGTTGTTGTTCTGTCATTGTGTGGTTGTTTCTGAGCAGTTTTTTGTGTTGTTTGTGATTGTGTTAGTATTGTTTATTGACTCCTGACACTGCAGAGTCCATTGGTAGACAATGTTCTTGGATGTCCAGTGTCAGTTGCCATAGCGAACACTTTTATAAACGATACAGAGAATATAACACTCTAAACACAGAAAAGGCAGTTAAAGTGTTATGTTACGAACAGACAGTCACTGCCCAAAGCAAAAGAGACTTTCACTCGACTTTCCACATGAGAAGAAGCTGCTCGATTTGCTAATAATCAATTAGACGCTGATCAGTACGTAAGTTTCCATTCTACCACGCAAATTACATGAACTGTTTTAAATTTGTAACCAATAAGTGACACCGAAAAAATCGTATAATATAACAAGACACCCACTGAAAATGCGTTTATAAAAAGGCGAAACACTGCTGCGTGAATAAATAAAATAAAAATTAATATGCAGCATCAAAAAGGAGTTTTTACTGTAAACTACTGCATTTTATGTACAACTGCTGTGAAAATCGAACCTTCGACCACAACTTCAATGGGCAACTATACTACCTGCAAAGACCAGGAGGCCAATCGAATAAACATTGAAAGCTCCAGTAGACTTTGGAATTGACTGATCTAAGAAAATTACCATAACGTAAATTGCTGTGCAGCTACATGTTTCCATTCTAACCTAGTACTCTAAATTTTGATTTATACAGCGAATCAAATGTAATTACGTAACCAGCCTCCTACTGAATGAGTCTACACAATGAAACTACAAGATAAAAATAGCGTGAATATGCCTGAGAATAATTCATTATAAATACTGCAACTGATATTGGCTACACTCCATCTAAACTTGATATTATCAAGGGTCAAGCAAGCCCTCAAGAGCTACGACGCTATTAAATGCTACAAATATTTCTGAGTTATATGAAAATTACTCACCTGGCGCTCCCGGAATGCCTGGGCCACCTGGGTAGCCTCCTGGTGCAGTTGGTCCTCCTCCTGTTGGTGGCCTTCCTCCAGGTAATCCCGGTACCCCAGGTGCTCCTGGGTAGCCTGGTGCTCCTGGTGCACCTGGACCACCTGGGTATCCTCCTGGTGCTGTGGGCCCACCACCTGTAGGTGGTCTTCCTCCTGGATATCCTGGTCCTCCTGGTGTCCCTGGTAATCCAGGTGCTCCAGGTGTTCCTGGTGTTCCTGGTCTACCTGGTTGACCTGGGTAGCCTCCTGGTGCAGTTGGTCCTCCTCCTGAAGGTGGCCTTCCTCCTGGCAATCCTGGTACCCCAGGTGCTCCTGGTGCCCCTGGGTAGCCTGGTGCTCCTGGTGCACCTGGACCACCTGGGTATCCTCCTGGTGCTGTGGGTCCACCACCTGTAGGTGGTCTTCCTCCTGGATATCCTGGTCCTCCTGGTGTCCCTGGTAATCCAGGTGCTCCAGGTGTTCCTGGTGTTCCTGGTCTACCTGGTTGACCTGGGTAGCCACCTGGTGCAGTTGGTCCCCCTCCTGATGGTGGCCTTCCTCCTGGCAATCCTGGTACCCCAGGTGCTCCAGGTGCCCCTGGGTAGCCTGGTGCTCCTGGTGCACCTGGACCACCTGGGTACCCTCCTGGTGCTGTGGGTCCACCACCTGTAGGTGGTCTCCCTCCTGGATATCCTGGTCCTCCTGGTGTCCCTGGTAATCCAGGTGCTCCTGGTGTTCCTGGTCTACCTGGTTGACCTGGATAGCCTCCTGGTGCAGTTGGTCCTCCTCCTGATGGTGGCCTTCCTCCTGGCAATCCTGGTACCCCAGGAGCTCCAGGTGCCCCTGGGTACCCAGGTGCTCCTGGTGCACCTGGACCACCTGGGTATCCTCCTGGTGCTGTGGGTCCACCACCTGTAGGTGGTCTTCCTCCTGGATATCCTGGTCCTCCTGGTGTCCCTGGTAATCCAGGTGCTCCAGGTGTTCCTGGTCTACCTGGTTGACCTGGGTAGCCTCCTGGTGCAGTTGGTCCTCCTCCTGATGGTGGCCTTCCTCCTGGCAATCCTGGTACCCCAGGTTCTCCTGGTGTCCCTGGGTAGCCTGGTACTCCTGGTGCACCTGGACCACCTGGGTATCCTCCTGGTGCTGTGGGTCCACCGCCTGTAGGTGGTCTTCCTCCTGGATATCCTGGTCCTCCTGGTGTCCCTGGTAATCCAGGTGCTCCAGGTGTTCCTGGTCTACCTGGTTGTCCTGGATAGCCACCTGGTGCAGTTGGTCCTCCTCCTGATGGTGGCCTTCCTCCTGGCAATCCTGGTACCCCAGGTGCTCCTGGTGCCCCTGGGTAACCTGGTGCTCCTGGTGCACCTGGACCACCTGGGTATCCTCCTGGTGCTGTGGGTCCACCACCTGTAGGTGGTCTTCCTCCTGGATATCCTGGTCCTCCTGGTGTCCCTGGTAATCCAGGTGCTCCAGGTGTTCCTGGTGTTCCTGGTCTACCTGGTTGACCTGGATAGCCTCCTGGTGCAGTTGGTCCTCCTCCTGATGGTGGCCTTCCTCCTGGCAATCCTGGTACCCCAGGAGCTCCTGGTACCCCTGGGTACCCAGGTGCTCCTGGTGCACCTGGACCACCTGGGTATCCTCCTGGTGCTGTGGGTCCACCACCTGTAGGCGGTCTTCCTCCTGGATATCCTGGTCCTCCTGGTGTCCCTGGTAATCCAGGTGCTCCAGGTGTTCCTGGTGTTCCTGGTCTACCTGGTTGACCTGGGTAGCCTCCTGGTGCAGTTGGTCCTCCTCCTGTAGGTGGCCTTCCTCCTGGTAATCCTGGTGCTCCTGGGTAGCCTGGTGCTCCTGGTGCACCTGGTCCACCTGGGTATCCTCCTGGTACTCCTCCTGCTGGCGGTCTTCCCCCTGGATATTCTGGACCTCCAGGTATTCCTGGGTAGCCTGGTGTCCCTGGTGTTCCAGGCTTACCTGGCACACCTATTGACAAAAGTAAACATAATTTTCAAACACATCATCATGTTGCAACTTGTTATAATTGTTCTCTTTGTAGTTTTATTTATTTTTAAACAGAATAATTTTTTCTTCTTTTGTGGTGTGTGAATTTAATTTACTCCTAGTTAAAAAACTGTATAGCAAAACGAAAAACAAGTTTTGTTAAAGAAATTGAACTTTTCTTTGTAATGTCGTGTTCCGTACCATTTCCATTTGCAGTACTCTGCATAAAAATACATAGTGTGTAAAACGTATATGTAGAGTGTCTTATCGACACAAGAAAAAAATAGTCTAATTAACTGGTCCAGAAACGCATTAGTATTAGGAAATGCGCAGTCGGTCAGAGGAGGGACTGAACGATGTCTTATATTTGCTGTGAGCACAATCATAATATGGGCGCTCTGGCAGCGGAGTGAATAGGGTGATTTAATGTCTTGGTGTATGACAGGCTCTGTATACAAATTAGTCTGAATGTTAAGAACTCTGTGATCAGTTGAGTGGCCTGATCTGTGTTGTGTTGTAGTTCTGAACGAGTCGAACACATCGGACCTCGGATTCCTGCAATTCTTTACTCTAAAAAGTATTATTTGGTATTATTATTTCTGCATATTAAACATCAGTTACATTAGCTTTCTATGAACAAATCACATAGGAAAATATTTTCTTTTTTTATTTGTTACTTATGTTTTGTTGTGCATTTACTTGTGACAGTCATTGTATTATTGACAGTCAAGGAAAAGTAAATGGGAAAGCAATTATGATGGCCTTTAGTTTTGTAAATGAAATTTAGATTTTGTTAACTGTTCCTCTCTGATTCAGTTTCTTATTATAGAAAACAGCATTAAACGATCAATTCTGGGACAATTCATTTAATATTCCCCGCCCCCCCCCACCCAAAAAAAAACTTACAGATGTAGGCCTCTATCCGGCTGTCTTGGTACACCTGCGTCAGTAGAAGTGGGGAGATCCATAGTTTTCTCGTACTGTCTTTGTGTTAAGAGCAGGAATTACTCACTTTACCCTGTTTGAGGTTACAGTAGCTTTTCGTACAGTGAAATTCTTTTGAAATTTATGCTGTGTGCTTCATAATGCATAACATAATGAAAACATGTGTTTCGGAGGCGTCATAAACAAACCAACTGCATTTGACAAGCGTCTCATTTACACTGGATTGATTGGCTTCTGTACGATTTTTGGAGCATTGAAGTTATAAGGGCGTTATAATTTTTTTGCATCCACATACATTCAAAAAAATTTAAAAGAGAAAGAAAAAAATAACGACACAACACATACATTCAGGAAGCAGTACAAGAAACCAAGGAGAGACATGGAGAGGAAATTATAGTTCATGTGGAAGAAATGAAACCTTTAAAATCTGCCGATGACACTGTAATTCTGTCAGAGGCAGCAGTTGACCTGGAAGAGCTGTTGAAAAGAGGCTGCAAAATGAACATTAAAAAAAAGTAAAATTCTGTATTAAAATTAAATCAGGCGAATGTGAGGGAAAAAAGTAACTGATGTTGAACGAAGTAGAGATGATATGAAATGGAGACTGACAATGGAAAGAAAACCATTTCTGAAAAATAGGACTTTCAGTGTTAGGAGATCTTTTCTGGAGCTGTTTGTCTGGAGTGCAACCATCAGCGAAAGTGACACGTAGACGATAAGCTGTTCAGAAAAGAAGAGAACAGAAGCTTTTGAAATATGGTGCTGCAGAAGAATGCTGAAGCTTAGATGGGTAGATTGAGTGTCTAATGAGAAGATTCTGAATCGAATTGGGGAAATACAGAAACTTATGGTAAAACTTAATTATAGTAGAGCACAGTTCATAGGACACATCCTGAGAAATCAAGGAATCATCAGTTTAGTAATGAAGGATAGTGTGCAGGGTAAAAATTATAGAAGGAGATCAAGGGACGAATACAGCAAACAGGTTCAGATGGATGTAGGTTGCAGGACATGAAGAAGTTTACACAGGATATCGTAGCGCGGAGAACTGCATCAAACCTTTATTTATTACTTAATCGCTTATTTAGTCTGACCATATTATTCGCTTGAGGACTATAACAACGACAGTCATCAAACGACCACGTCCAGAAAACCTTAGAATTAAAAATGCTGGATCATTTCCCTATGTCACACGCCTTACATTTCGTTACGTAATTCTACTGCTATTTCTTAGCATACCTGGTGTTCCTGGTGCGCCTGGCCCTCCTGGAGCTCCTGGGTAGCCTGGGTATCCGCCTGGGTATCCGCCTGGATATCCTCCTGGATATCCTCCAGGTCCTGATGGAGGCCTCTGTCCCGGCTGTGCTGGTACACCTGCGTCAGTAGGAGGGAGAGAATTCTTAGTTTTCTGGTACTGTCTTTGGTTAAGAGCAGGAATTTCTCACTTTACCCTTAGTAATTTGTGGAAGGATAATCAGAATACTCGTGGATACAAGGAAAGCTTTTGAATGCGTAATGTGATACTAGGTGAAGTTCTAAGAGTATAAAGTACACAGACAAGCATTTACGATATGTAGCAAAAATGCAATGAATGTCTAGTAAGATGTTGTTCCGTCGATAATAGTGTAATACAGTTATGCAACTTATCACTAGAGCTGATTAGCTCCCAAGAGTCTACTGAAGACACGAAAGATGAATTTGGAACAGAAATAATAGTGTAAGGTGTGTTCCAGGAGGAATGGTCAATATTAAGAGGTGTGACAGTGTGAAATAAATGTCTTCCACTGCAAGCTTTTTTCTCTCTATATTTTTAGAGATGATAGAATGAACCAAAACAAGAAAAAAATCCAGCAAGTATGGGCTCTATAGTGCGTACATTAAGAGCTATCGGCAGTGAAACACATCCCTTCTACTGAACAAGCTCTTAAGATATGTATTTTAGAGCCCATGTTTACTGGACAATTTTTCTTGTCTTGGTCCATACTCCCTCTTACCCAAATATGGAAAGCAAAGAGCTTACAGTAGAAGAGATATGTTTCGCAGTATTGAAGATGAAGAGGTGGTCAAAAGTCTTAAGGTACCCGTTTTAAGGCCCATGTTTACTAGATGTCGCTGTTCCAGTGACCATTCCTGTCATATTCCTGAATATTGACGATTCGTTCTGGGAAGCTCGCGAAATGGAAGACTCGGCCGTTGGCGCTCGTGGATTTGAGGTGTCAAGTCGTGGCTCTCTTGGGCAGGGTTCGTCTGCTGAAGTGGTTAGCATTTCCTAATTCTGGAGCTAGTATTCCTTCGTGTTGAGAGAGGCTGATTTCCCGGCACGAAAAGCCTACAAAATGAAAATGCGTTCCCGTGCGCGGGTGTCGAATTCTGCTGAGGCACTTCCCGGTTTTTCTAGGCTAATGTTGCGGATCAGTGAGCGTGGTCTCTTTGATAAAAACAGACCTGAGAGCAAAGCCCGGAGCCATTGGCTAGCTAGAGATAGTGCTGGGTAGGAGAGACGGGCATGACCGGCGTTAATTTTTGTGCGAGTTTCTCCTTTACTGACAATGGAGTGTATTGTTGTTTTGTTACATGGAGAGTACCGACGTGTGTTCTTAGGGATCAGTTGATGGCGGCGTACTGATCTGTTAGCGGGGACCATATTCCAGTCGAGTGGTCGGATCTCGGAATCCTGCCTGAAAGTAACTGAATTGCTACAGGACTTTCTTATTGCACTTAGAGTCATGGGAAGTTAAACGCTATCTCGCTGCCCAAAACGAGGTTGGCGACCCTTATTTAGACTGACTTTGCGTGTATAGCGGTCTTCTTATTTTCCCTTAGCGTTTTTTCGCTGACTGGATTCGCTGTCTCCATTTCGTTCGAACGTGGGACATATCTGGATGAAGACTTACAACCTTCAGAGTGCAGTTCCACTGTGTTGGCTGTCTTTGTTGCAGTATCGTCCTCTGCGCACAGCACATGTCCAAACCATCACAGACAGCTTTCTCGCAATTCTTCTAACTCAGTGCTATCTCAAAACGTTTCGTGATAGTATAGCTCGAAACGTGATGCCACCAGTCTGTCAAAGCAACTTCGTCTCCATGACTCCCAAATGTCGTTCTGCTTCTTTTGGAATTTGTCAACAGTCTGCGCTGTAGAGGGCGATGGGATGGATGGCAGTCTGGTAGATCTTTGACTTCAGATGACCCTTGATCCTTTTGTCTTTCACCACTTCATACGCTGCCTGCATCTTTGCATTGACCTCGTCTGTAATCTTGAGATCGCTACAGGTTTTAGAACCGAGGTACTTTGATTTTATTAGTCGTAGTAGATCTTCTCCGTCAGCGTTGTTGGTCCCAACTTCTCATCGATCAGATGCCATGTACTCAGTTTTCTTTCTGATGAGCAGCAGGCCGTATCGCGAAAGTCGGTCGATCCACTTTTGTCTTTGGCACTTGTTCTCCTCAGCCAACATGACACTATAAGCACAGAGACGTGTCCATGGTAGTGACATGTGCAGATTTGCTGAGACAGTGTCCGTCACAAGAATGAACAGCAGTACTGATAAGGCCGAGCCTTGATGGACTTCTAATGTGATGCAGAATCATTGGTTTTTACATGTGTAGGAGTAGAGAGAATCTGCCGGGTCTGCCAATAGACGTTTCCAGTTTAATCCGTGGAGTGTCGCGAAATTTTTTTGCACTTTGCATATCACCAGTAACTCGTGAGTTCTCTCCGCTGCTGCGTGTATGATTCCGCGCGACGCTATGGAAGTTCATAGGCACGGACGACAGGAACGTTTCATGTTGATGTTCTAGGAGGGAGAAATTTATTTTATTTGCCTTAACTTTCCACATCATGTGAACGCAAAATCGCCCTCCTAGTCAAGTGGAATTGCTACTCCACGTGACAGTCGAGGCTTGTGCACGTCAGTTTTACAAGTGGTGGTCGTGGTGTATTGGAAGTGTGCCCTGGGGTTGTCCTGTACTGACCTGGAAGGCCTGGTGCTCCTGGTTGTCCTGGTGCTCCGGGGTATCCGCCAGGTCCTGTGGGAGGCTTCTGTCCCGGTCCTCCTGGGTATCCTGAAACGCCGAGGTGAGTCAATCATTATAGCTTCAGAAAGCGAACTGTATATCTATAACATTAAAAACGTACATGATTCGTAAAAAAGCACTACAAAGGGGCGAAACGGTTTGGAGATCAGACATCTGTTGGAGATAAAACAACATAATAAGGAACTGTGAATACATTTCATCCGAATCTAACGCCACAATGAAGGAAATGCACCAAAAGAGCTACCGCAGATAGTCACGAACCGCCATTTACGTTAATTTTATACATTTCTGTTTGTTAAACTCACACTATGAGTTTCTGGTGTTCGCCTATCATCTAGTTCTATAAGACATCTACAGGTTGCTCAGAAAATTTCTGAAACGCTTGTGGGAATGTTGCAGGTCATGTTGCACTGAGACTTAAATGTTAAGAAAAAAGTTCAGTACGTTGCACCGTTTCCAAGTTATTTAGCCAATAAGGTCGCCGCGCGCGCAAATTAAAGTTTCAGCTGACCAAACAAAGCACTCGTAGGTCAACACCTCTCCTGGCAGCCCGTTTGAATACGAGCGAGCGACGCCCTGACTGGCTAATTTCAAAGTTAAATCACTCAGAAACGGCAGAATGTATCGAAATTTTTTCTTAAATTTATGTCTCAATACAACATGCCCTGCAACTTCCCTCCAAGCGTTTCACACAGGTTATCAAGATTTCAGTGACCTTGAACGTAGTGTTATAGTAGGCGCAAGAGCGATGGGACGCACCAACTCCGAGATAGCGATGAAGTGGGGATTTTCCCGTACGACCATTTCACGAGTGTACCGTGAATATCAGGAATCCGGTAAAACACCAAATCTCCGACATCACTGAGGCCGGAAAAACATCCTGCAAGAACGGGACCAACGACGACTGAAGAGAATCGTTCAAAGTGACAGAAGTGCAACCCTTCCGCAAACTGCTTCAGATTTCAGTGCTGGACCATCAACGAGTGTCAGCGTGGTAACCATTCAACGAAAAATGAGCGATGTGGGCTTTCGGACCCGAAGGCCCGCTCGTGTACCCTTGCTGACTACACGACACAAAGATTTACTCCTCGCCCTGGCCCGTCAACACCGACATTGGACTGTTGATGACTGGAATCATGTTGCCTGGTGGGACCAGTATCGTTTCAAATTGTATCGAGCGGATGGACGTGTACGGGCATGGAGACAACCTCATGAATCCATGGACTCTGCACGTCAGCAAGGGACTGTTGAAGCTCGTGGAGGCTCTGTAATGGTGTGGGGCACATGCAGCTGGATTGATATATGACCCCCTGATACGTCTAGATACGAGTCTGACAGGTGACAAAGCATCCTTTCTGATCACCTGCATCCATTCATGTCCGTTGTGCATTCCGACGGACTAGGGCATTTCCAGCACGATAATGTGATACCCCACATATACAAAATTGATACAGAGTGGCTCCAAGAACACTCTCCTGAGTTTAAACACTTCTGCTGGCCACCAAAGTCCCAGGACATGAACATTATTGAGGATATGTGGGATGCCTTGCAACGTGCTGTTCAGAAGAGATCTCCCCCATCGTGTACTCTTACGATTTGTGGACAGCCCTGCAGGATTCATGGTGTCAATTCAATCCAGCACTACTTCAGACATTAGTAGAGTCCATGTCACGTCATGTTGCGGCACTTCTGCGTGCTCGCGGGTGCCCTACACGATATTAGGCATGTGTACCAGATTTTTTTGTCTCTTCATTGTTCATGTTAGCGAATACATCCACTGTACAGTGTAGCGCATCTTAAAGCTCTCGGACATTTACTGAGTAAATGTGGTAACAAGCCTGACTGATGAATCAGTAGGTGAAAACAATCTGAACAGCTGGCAAATAATGCTCTTTCTATGAAGCGAACTAAAAAGCAGTCTTGAAGCCGCCAAAGAAGTATTAGATATGAACGTCCGTCGACAGTAGAGCCAAGGTCTGGTTAGAGACTTTGTCCATGACGACAACGCTATTCGCATTTTAATGAAAGTTTGAAAAAGTTCTTGTGGGTCAGAGCGGTACTAACCAACATTGTTTCACGTGCTGAGAAGAAATTTAGCAATTTTACTGGAGTATAGGTAGGTCCGATTACGATGTCGGGTAACGTTGCTTTAAGAACTTAAGAAGATGATTACGTTAGAGCTGTAAGTATACCAACTGAATTAAATCTCGGCAGCCTGTGACAGTAATACACTCTACTGAGCGATCGTAATAACCCAATGATGAATACTTGTCAGCCTTTCCACTTACACCTCTTCCTCTCCGCTCCACCTACAAAATTAAAATAATCTATACTGAAACCACCATTTAGTCTACGAGATTTAGATAGACTGGATATGACTTGTTCGTACTGATACCACATTGTAAGCTGCATTGCACCAACAAATTACTTATATTTGTCAGGTAGCTATGTAAATGTAATTAATAATTTTATCATTTTACTGACCCAGTTCAAGTCGTATAAATCATGCCTATGTATGTATCAAATGGGACTTTTCACATACTATTTTAGTGTGACAGTTGTGTGTCTGTAAGACGACGAAACCAATAGAAATGCTGAACATCCATTCTCTGACTATTCATTTAATTATTCTTAGAAACCTGCATCTTGTTAAGAGCTTTTCCAAGATTATATTACTTTTAACTTTCAACATGATCATCTGTATTTGATTTTTATCAGTCTTCACGAAATACAGAAAAATATTTACATTACGTCATCATTACTCTTGTTGTAAAATTAAACTGCCTTCACTGGATTATCCTATTATGCGTATGAGCACCCACAGAGATAAGTGAAATCGTGACTATTCAACAGAAACGGAAGCCAGCTACTGTGTATGAAATTATTAAAACAGCCATATCTATATTGACGTGAGACTAGGGAGGAAGTCGTCATCCTTTCTTAGATATGTGTGGACAAGTACTGAGTGTAAGGGTCAGATGTAAGGCGACAAGGAGCATTAGTAGTCGGTAGTACATCGTGAGGTGTGACGAGGAAGCATGTTCGATCATAGCGATCAGCCGCATCTGTCATTACCTGGTGCTCCTGGAAGCCCTGGAGCGCCGGGGTATCCTGGGTATCCTCCTGGACCTCCGCCTGGATATCCTGTGGCAGGAAGTTTGTAATTAGAACGATGGTCTCACAGTATCACAAGATTAAATGATAACAAATGATAACTTCCTGGGTATTGAGCAGAAGGGTCAGAAATGTTTGACGTTGCCTCATAATTTCGCTCCTGGTCATATCGTAGAGTGACTATTTTGATTCCTTAGGGACGATTCTCAGTCTGGCAAAGTTGTGCTGTTGGCACCTCTCCATACTCTCCCGTCTCACGTAGAGACATTTTTTGCTACCGTGACGAGCCCCAACAAATAAATCGTGATGTCCCATACTGGCTACGATCATGGTTTGAAGCTGTGCGTCATAAAACACATACAAAGTTACATATTTATTTATTGTTTCTTTTTATTCTGGTTTGTAGGTTGTACAATAGCTCATATTTTGCTTACTAATTACCATCTAATAACATACTGGATATTTCAAAATAATACTGTGTTACAAAGGAAAGTAGAATAGGTAAGTTAGATGAGGAACAGAGAGAGAGAGAAAGAGGAATAGTAATAAGAAAAATATGTAAATTTGTCGCGGTCTCTGCAAAGCACGGTGCCCTCAGCTCTGCCGTACTCGATTGTAGCCCGTCCCTATGTAATAGATACTAAAATTTGTCTTCGTACTCCAATTCGTCAGTGACGGTAAAGGAACTGGAAGGTCAGTAGAACGAAATTGATAATGGAACAATAGGAATATTAACAAAGGTAAAATAAAGGTAACAGAGTGTAACAAAATCAAATCAGACGTTACTGGGAGAACGACACACTCCTTTATTTCCTTCTTCTTGTAGGGAGTATCTCTTTCGTTAGAGCTTTCTGAGCTAGTCTTTCTTACTGCTAGGTCTACTGGTCATATTTTTAGCAATGCCAGAAGCGTCTCGGTTGGTGTTCTATACGCGTCTTCGAGGCACAGGAATATACTTTGTGGTCGCCGAAGGTACTGTGTTATTTTCACCATTACGGCTATGTGAGCCCATACACTTTACCCATAACCTGCTATAGCTAAGAGAGTTGCATTGTGGTGTGTTCGTTTTATGCTTGGAGACAGCTGAAAGTTTCTTTCGCCGATTGCGTGTACTTTGTTGAGGATTTAAACGCCTCTTTAGCAGACGATTTCTGCTTGCGTCTGAATGTTCTGTTTCCAATTGACATTTATACCAAGGTAACTACAAACTGCTTTTCTCTTCACTCGTTGATTACCTATTTTGATCGAAACTCCTGACATCCTACCAGCAGGCGCAAGCTTGGAGGGTATTGTTTGTTTCTGCCATCAATGATCTACCCCACTGTAATCAAATGTACTGGTAAACTATGTATTGTCTGTGCTCTGCCTAGAGGTCAGCGAGATGGAAAATATAGGATTTGACGTCAAAAGTTCGCTTGTTGAGCCGAACTATTGGTTTTGCAAAGATACTACAAGCGCTGACTCTCTAACATGAAGTTCTCTCCAGTAGGTCCTCTCCTGGTTGTAACTGAATTGGTGATAACAGAACAGAAATGTTTCACGTTTTTGTAATCTCATTGGAGAGGGGAAAACCTTATATCCGTTCCAAATCAAGAGCAAATTTCAGTTTTCTTTAAATATTATCCTGTTATACATGGAACCACAACGGTGCGTTAAATTTCTGAATTCAGTTTCAATTGCAGTTTCCAAAATCAAAATACGGAAAAACTTAGTTGTTTCCGCATGAAATAAACTGTAATTATACAAAGAACTAGCCATCCTATGAGGAAAAAGTATGTTTCATCATCAAAGTAGGTAATTGTATTTTTCACATGAAAAACAAAAATGTATATGTTACAGAACATATGACATTTTCAACACTTTTATGAAAACACTGGATACAAGTAAGGTAACATACAAAGCAACGCAACAAAAATTGTCTGCAGTAGGACAAATGATGCAAAAATCGTCATGTGAGAGAGCTAAATTCAAGAAACATCAACATATATAGTGACTACTGGAAGACATTTTCATAAATATTGCGGTTTGTGGGATATGTAGCCAACTTCTTGGGGTCCTCCAACCTCTGTTGTTCACTGGAACAGATCAAGGAGGCATGGTGTGCTGAAGTTTCTACAGCTTACGGAAGCTGAATGAATTCTACACTAAAGCATGAACGACCTTGACGATAGATACAGGTTCGCTGTGTTGTGAATAGTACAGAAATTCCATGTGTGTACTCGATGGATATTCAACACTGCAGGATATGTTTTGCAGTAGGCTTTCCTTCAGTGATCAAAATCCAGACGTGTAGGGATTCGAATTTTATTAGACACTTACAGTATGTTCAAAATTACTGTAGGACTGAACATGTGAAGACGTGGAGAAGAGAGACCACGTCCTGTACAGAACACACGCCTATTCTTACATTTCATTCAACTCGTTCAAACTCGTTACTGAATTTTCGACATGCGGGAAACTTATTTTGTTACTGAATTTCGGTGAGCACATTATGCGTCTGAATTATTAAGAATGTGTCAAATTTTCATTTTCTCCAAACCGAAATTCTGCCTGAGATCCCTAACACGAGATAATGTAAGTTAAACATGATGCGTCATGCTGCGCTTGCGCGTAGCGTGAAAACCTCAGGGGCGGCCTGTTTGGTTTTATTGCATGAAATGGAGCGCAATGTTTGTAATTAATCCATCAATATGTTTTCTGAGCAAAATTTCTACATTTTTGCAGCGTAACAAAAAAATTACGCCTAGTAATTGAGCTGAAGAGACTTAAGGGTTCGGCAGGAAGAAGAAGAGTGATACAAATTACACGTCTTCAGTTTTTCCACAGTTGTAATGCGGACAGTAAGAGCGATTTCTTTTGTGTGATGAGAGCACCTGCCCGGAAAGCCGCGTGCGTTAACTCGCCACTTTCGGAATTCGGGGAGATGCGACGACCTCGGATGGAATACCCACCCGGCGGATTAACGACAAGGGCCAGTTAGGTTAGGTTAGTGTTGTTTAACGTCCCGTCGACAACGAGGTCATTAGAGACGGAGCTCTAGCTCAGGTTAGGGAAGGATGGGGAAGGAAATCGGCCGTGCCCTTTGAAAGAAACCATCCCGGCATTTGCCTGAAACTATTTAGGGAAATCACGGAAAACCTAAATCAGGATGGCTGGAGACGGTATTGAACCGTCGTCCTCCCGAATGCGAGTCCAGTGTGCTAACCACTGTGCCACCTCGCTCGGTCGACAAGGGCCAGTGTACCGGCCAGTGAGGAAATTGTTTTTAGCCAGTTTTCCACATCCAGCTACGTAACTACCAGTCTGATATCCACAAATCATCACTCCATTATACAATTCGCAAACATTTAGAAAACGTTCCCACTCTTTCACATGAGGAAACACTAGACGTAGTCTGTTGGGATACACAACTAGGATTTCGGACGAAAATGGACGGCGACAGGAATAGCAGAAGGCCACGCTCGGCTACTAATACTGCCAAATCCAATAATTAACATGCTGACCCCATGTAGGTACGGGATACACGTGAAAGAAAAATAAGGGTAAGACTGAGTAGTTGAGATGAACTTGATTCAGACTCAGTTATTACGAAAATGTAATTCGACTGTGCCAGGCACTTAAACTACGTTCGGCTGGAATGACAGTGCCATTGTGGCAGCATTAAGGTGAGAATTAGAAGACGGATTAATCCCATAAGCTCGAGCTTCTTAAGCTTATCACTTACTTCGGCGTTTCGGCACTGAAGCCAATAATCTCATATTTTCGCTTTCGCATGGTGGCCGTCTTTTCAGCAACGAAAGAACACGTTGGAGCATTATCGACAACAATTGACAGTGTAGGCACGTAACGCGCGAACCATTTTGCTCGACAGACCACTTATTGGCAGTGCCCTGACCAAGAGAACGATGTCTAACTTTTCCCCGAATAGCTTCTTACGAAACTGCTGCCAGCCGGGGTGGCCGAGAGGTTCTAGGCGCTACAGTCTGGAACCGCGCTACCGCTACGGTCGCAGGTTCGAATCCTGCCTCGGGCATGGATGTGTGTGATGTCCTTAGGTTAGTTGTTAGTTCTAGGGGACTGATGACCTCCAAAGTTAAGTCCCATAGTTCTCAGAGCCATTTGAACGAAATTGCTTGTGACGTTTTTCAGTATCACGCAACGCGCAACTAATAGTTGTAATAACAGATAAAACGTTAACCCTTAAAGTGTAAGAAATAAAAACGAACAAAATCTCAGCGAATAACGACGATCCCAGAGACATCAAACTGCTTGAAGCACCACTTGCAACGTAGTGCAAGCGGGAAATGTAGGGGTGCGGATGAAGGTCTGGCAGCCGCAGATGATCGTCGCATCTACTGGTCTCATCGGTTTCATTGAATATGTGCCGTGGCTTCCTCGACTGCCTCACTCCGCTACTAAATTTGTACAAGCGGTGGACAAAATATGGAAACACCAAAAATTCAATACATTACCATGCCTAATACGGTGAAGGAAGACCATTGGCGTTCAAAGAAGTTTCCAATAGTTTCGTAATGGGTAAATACAACCCCTATACGCTTTTCAATGTAAGTTTATATCATTTTTCCTACAAAACAGTGGCAAGTTTATGTAACGATGATGGACCTGTATATTGATCACGCACCATTCTCTCCTAAACAGGCGACAAAAGCTGAATAATAATGAGATATCATGACTGGTGGCCGGCGTAGATGCAACAAGTCACCCTCGAGCTAAAGGAAACAGCCTTGGACGGTGCGAGTGGTGTGAAAACGAACCTTGTCGTATTGGAATACAGCGTCACTATTTGAGAACAAAGATTGTACCATGGGATCAGCCAAAATGGTCACTTAGTCCTTGGCAGTTATGCGACCTTACAAGTTATCCTTGGGGCACATGAAACACCACGATAGCCGGCCGCTGTGGCCGAGCGGTTCTAGGCGCTTCGGTCCGGAACCGCCCTACTGCTACGGTCGCAGGCTCGAATCGGGCATTGACGTCAGTGATGTCCTTAGGTTAGTAAGGTTTAAGTAGTTCTAAGTCTAGGGGACTGATCACCTCAGATGTTAAGTCCCACAGTGCTTAGAGCCAAATACCACGATACGGCTGCCGAAATTATCACAGAACCCTCGTCATGATTCATTCTTGGGACGTAAACTCGAGAAGTTGGGAATAGTGTGAAATAAAGTACACCTCAGATCAACCGCCTATCTTCCATAGCTCCATAGTCCAGATTATATAGCTTCCGCACAACGATTTACTGTTAAAGCGATTTGTATCACTCAGGTGTGGATTTGGATTTCCACCTTGCCCAGGAATTCCCGGCTTTTGGAGCCCTCTTCCTGTTCGTTTTGGTGCTGACATGGTTCGTAAAAGCAGTGACTTATGCAGCTGTCGTCCTCTTATTTTTCGTCACAAACCTCTTCAATGACCGCCTGTCACGATCCCTCAACACACACTTTAGTCCGCGTTGTGACGTAGCGGACTACTTTTTCCCCCGTGTTCCGCGTATGTGGTATAAATCTTCGTACTGAAGACACTTCGGCTGCCTTGGTTACGGAACTACTCCCGATACGAGCACCAACAGCTCGTCCACGTTCGAAGTCACTACGTACAACACTGTTACAATCAAGTGTGACACTCACAACGTGTTGAAAATACTGCACAGGCGCCGTTTGCGGTCAAATACAACCTGGCACCTTGAAGGCTCGGCTAGTATCTGGATTTATGTTCAAGCATGCATTTGTCGCTATGTTTCAATTTTTTTTTTCAAGATCTGTAGTTGTCGACCCTAAAGTAATTTTGAACAGAATATAGTTAATGACTGATTACGTTGCTTTATACTCTCGTGTAACGTATACACATAACCAATTAGGTTTCTTTCAGAGTATGCTGCTGCATTAGCTCCATACTTAACAATCATATACAACCGTTCGCTCGACGAAAGAACCGTACCCAAAGACTGGAAAGTTGCACAAATCACACCAATATTAAAGAAAGATAGTAGGAGTAATCCACTTAATTACAGGCCCATATCATTAACATCGATATGCAGCAGGCTTCTGGAACATATATTGTGTTCGAACATAATGAATTACCTCGAAGGAAACAGTCTTTTGCGCGGGATTAGCCGAGCGGTCTAAGGCGCTGCAGTTGTGGACTGTGTGGCTGATCCCGGCGGAGGTTCGAGTCCTCCCTCGGGCATGGGCGTGTGTGTTTGTCCTTAGGATAATTTAGGTTAAGTAGTGTGTAAGCTTAGGGACTGATGACCTTAGCAGTTAAGTCCCATAAGATTTCACACACATTTGAACATTTGAAACGGTCTGTTGACACACTGTCAACATGGGTTTGGAAAACATCGTTCTTGTCATACGCAACTAGCTCTTCGCTCGCATGAGTGCTATTGACAAGGGATTTCAGATCGATTCCGTATTTCTGGGTTTCCGGAAGGCTTTTGACATTGTACCACACAAGCAGCTTGTAGTGGAATTGCGTGCTTATGGAATATCGTCTCAGGTATTTGACTAGATTTGTAACTTCCTGTCAGAGAGGTCACAGTTCGTATTAATTGACGGAAAGTCATCGAGTACAACAGAAGTGATTTCTGGCGTTCGCCAAGGTAGCGTTATAGGCCCTTTGCTGTTCCCTAACTATATAAGCGACTTGGGAGACAATCTGAGCAGCCGTCTTAGATTGTTTGCAGATGACGCTGTCGTCTATCGACTAATAAAGCCATCAGAAGATCAAATCAAATTGCAAAATGATTTAGAAGAAATATCGGAATGGTATGAAAAGTGGCAGTTGACCCTATATAACGAAAAGTGTGAGGTCGTCCACATGAGTGCTAAAAGGAATTCGTTAAACTTCGATTACACGATAAATCAGTCAAATCTAAAGGCTGTAAATTCAACTAAATACCTAGAAATTACAATTACGAAAAACTTAAATCGGAAGGTACACATAGAAAATGTTGTGTGGAAGACTAACCAAAGTCTGTGTTTTATTGACAGGACACTTACAAAATGTGACAGATCTACTAAAGAGACTGTCTGCACTAGGCGCGTCCGTTCTCTTTCAGAATACTGCTGCGCCGTGTGCGATCCTTACCAGATAGAACTGGCGGTGTACATCGAAAAAGTTCAGAGAAGGGCAGCACGTTTTATATTATCGCAAAACATGGGAGAGAGTGTCACTGAAATGATACAGTATTTGGCCTGGACGTCATTAAATGTAAGGCGTTTTTCGTTGCGGCGGAATCTTCTCACGAAATTCCAATCACCAACTTTCTCCTCAGAATGGGAAAATATTTTGTGAACCCGACATACCTAGGGAGAAACGATCACCACGACAAAATAAGGGAAATCAGGTCTCCTACGGAAAGTTATAGGTGTTCGTTCTTTCAGCGCGCTGTACGAGATTGGAATAATAGAGAACTGTGAAGGTCGTTCGGTGAATCCTCTGCCAGGCACTTAAATGTGATTTGCAGAGTATCCATGTAGATGTAGATGTGGGTGTTTCTACAGATCTCTCTTCTTCTTACCAAAATGGAATAGCATCTACTGGGAAAATAATGTATCTTGTTGAAGCGCCTCTTCTTCCAGTGCAAATCATTTTAAAATATCTCACAATTATCTCACAACAACACATACTGTTAACTAAACAGCTGAACAAGAAAGCCCTCGGAAGTTGAGCAGACTGTAGCACGAGCATACACTAAGGCACGTCAAAACATGTAAGCAGCGCAAAGCCACATTGTAGTGATGCCATTTACCCACTCAGGGGGCAAGTACACGAGTAGTTGACTTATGTTGCTTCTGTTGTCATCACAGTTTTCTTGGGCCTACACTTTTGAGACGAGTCACTGGACTATCGTGATTTCTACACACAAAATGTAGATCCTAGACAAGCCCAATAATGGCATAAAGCGTCTTATGGAAAACTGCGAAATCATGTGGTTTCCGAAGTCACCGACTCAGTTGTTGGCATTACTTATTAACTACACTCAGTATGAGAATGTCTCAAATTGCTAGTCACGTTACCTGGTCCTCCTGGATATCCTCCTGGTCCTGACGGCGGCCTCTGGCCTGGTGTTCCCGGGTAGCCTGGGGGAAACAACGTCCGCATTAGCACTTTGCGATTTTGTTAGTTACCCATTCGACATATCATTTGCATGGTCTTATTGAAACAGTTAGGAAGAAATCAGTTTACATTATTTATTTACGAGTATTACTACAAGATGGTCATTTGCAGGTTACTAAATAGCACCTTGGCTTAAATTATTAAATTTAATAAGAATTAACTTATTTACCTTTAACGCTTCTGATGTAAGTGGTATTCATTTAAACGTAGTTCTTTTAGCTATAGATTCTAAAGTCATTTAATAAATTTAATCTATGAAACAGAAAGAGTTACCGAGAAGAGATGATGTTAGGCTAGATTTAAATTTGCTTTGATAACTTTCAGTTTACGTTGTCCGGCAAAAGATCGAAGAACTGAATTGCTTTCTGTGCGACTGACAACTACATATGATTATACACATGATTTTCCTTTTTTTAGTTTTGCAACTGTAGGCACCACCATATGTCTCAAACTGCGACAGATCATTTATCATAATTTCACTAGCGAATATTGGTGGACGTCACATGTGTTAGTAGACATAATGGGTGCAACATTGAATATCGCGACCTGGTCAAATAATTAGAAGATTTTTGTGTCACACACTAAGCGTTTAAAATGTCATTCAGCACCTCTCGGAGCTGCAATTAAAATTTAATAGAGAAATCAAAAATTACGGAACTTACTTAAATGATGGCGTCGCTTCTGACACAGCAGGATTTGTGACAGAAAAAAAAACACGTTAATACAGGGTGTAACAAGAAACTGTGGCCAAAATTTCAGAAAAATTTCTCACACACAGAGGAAGAACACATGTTATATTGACACGAGCCTGGCAATGCTTTATTTCCATGTAAGAGTTCATTTTCTACTTCCCTTCATAATGAATTTAATCGTGGGAAACATGCAGAAAAAGGGTGTGCCAGTATTACATGAAAAGTTTTGCTACATGAAATGTTCAAAATAACCTATGGTTATGGTGTGATACAATTTTCTAAATGAAATGTTCAAAACACCGCCCATTAATAAGGGTACAATCATTAACCTTCCTTCACATTGAATCCCTGACGCGCTGTGTATCTCTGGAGCAGGGCTGGCCACACCATGTCAAAACACACGAGAGCCAGATGCTTGTTCTTTCCCGGAATTACTTGGTGTAACGCGGCATTTCAAATAGTGTTTAGTGTTGCGGTGCCCCATTTTGCGCTAGGCGCAAATTATTTCAGTTCAGCAGAATCATGGTGTCAGCGCCGTTTATTCTTCTTTATTTGTTTCTGGTATGAAGGACGATCACAGATGCAGTGGCCGTTAGCACAAAAAGAGGCAGTCTAGCGATCTTGCTTCACAAGTCTCTAAAAATGAATGGGAATGACAAAAGAGAGGAATGAGAAGTCTCAACATCTATTATGCGGTCGCATTATCTACGAGCAATACAAATATGCTATGAAACGACATTATAAAACCATGCAGGAAGAATTTAATGCTTCTGACAATGGGAAAACAAAAACTTAATAACGATCGACATATTAGATTCATTGTTCTGTACATCAAGAAGCACTTGTGCTAAATTTGTAGGCATGGAGCACGTGAATAAATTGGCGGTACGAATAGTAAAATTTCTGAAGTCGCACACATTATTCCACTGTCAATTGCAACAGTTTTCGATGGAACTAAACAAAGAGTATTGAGGCAATGTACGTTGGTTACCTAAAGGAGCATGCCTGAAACGATTATTCAGTTTAAAGCCCGTTATTATTGAATTTCTGAAAGAAAAAGGAGTGCAAGAACGAAAATTAAAACATCTGGAATTAATCGCAGACTTTTCATTTTAAGTGGACTTTAGCTTCCCACGGTCCACAGTAAGACAGTGCAGGGTGAAAAACGACTTGTTTCTGATTTGCTGGGAATTCATTTAGAAAGGAAATCGCGTTGTAGAAGTGAAAAATCTAGCAACGACAGAAACAAAGTCCAGTTTCCTAAGCACACTGACATTAAAAAAATAAAAACAACATGTGGTCTGAATAATTCATTGTGAACTTAAAACAATTACAATAGTTACGTAAACGTTTTAAGTTCAGTGCAAATCTTACATTTATTTTCGAGCTGTTTTAGAGATCGCTTGCCGTTTCAGTTAAAAGACCCCCTTTGCACTCGCAAATGCAACGGATTGATCTGCAACGTAATTCCCATTTGAAAGACAAATTCTTTAACGTTAAAATTACCCAGGTTGTTTTCCTAAGGTAGGGGTTCTAAGTATCCATAATGATGTTTCAAAAGTTCTACAACATTTCGATCAACAAATATACAGGGTGTTTCCCTAACAGAGTGCAAAAATTTAACAGGACATAGAGAATGCTTCACTGAACAATTTGTGGTACGCAGGAATAAAATCACGTTAATGTGTACTTTTTTTTAATTTACCTTAGTTACTATTAACTGCAAATATAATCACTGATACAATGAACGTACCATTTGTACTGTTACGGTATATTGATAATTTTTACTTATGGACCGTCTGACAGCAACTGAATAAAACACAATTTTAGTGCCATACGCGTTTCGCCTTTATTTTCTGCAAGGCATCATCAGTGGCCTGGAATATGTACACATGTTAGCTATTTTATTTACATTTTTGTCACTTTGCCTATAGGTTATAAACAGTTCTGGTAGTTGGTATTTCCTATTAAGTAGTAATGTTTTGAACTGTACTTACAGGTTGCGTGGACAATTTCTTACATATTACGCTCCTGTTGCATTTTTGGTGTTATTCTTCTTCTTATGAACGCCAATTTGCGGTTTTTTCCACATTCCACAGCACTATGCACTGAACGCTTGTTTTAATGCAATGTTTTGGTTTCTGTTGCCGACTGTCAAATTTTTTTGCCAAAGATCGAATGTTATTGCCAAACTTATGAGTGTAACTATTGAAGTATCTATGGTCTGTTCGTGTATGCATTTGTGTGTGCGTTTGTGTATGTGTGTGTGAGTGTTTTTTGGTGTGGTATTAATTTAACTTTTTTTTTGCGCTCTGTCTGTGTGTGTGTGTGTGTGTGTGTGTGTGTGTGTGTGTGTGTGTTTGCGCTGTGTCTGTGTGTGTGTGTGTGTGTGTGTGTGTGTGTGTGTATGTTTGGCAAAAACATTTGACAGTCGGGAAATAAGCTGGGAAACAGTAAAGCTACACATAGCGGTAGACAAGGTTCCTTCCCTATATCCTTAAGCCGGCTTCTCCGACCCCAGGTTCATTGCCTCAGATTAACCAGTGGATCATTCTTATGTCCTGTTACATATTTGCACGCTCTTACAGAAATACCGCGTGTATGCGAAAGATGTTTTTTCTATCATGAAACGAAATTACGTGGAGACCTTACTGCCAAAATCTGTAAAGTTATCTTATTTACATTCATATACTGACTGTTTCTTCTAGATAAAAATTACATTATGAATTCGCCAACAATAATTAAATAAGACTAAAAATTTGCTCCGTTTGTGTTCTGTGTTGCTGAGAAATATGAGTATTAAGTCGAATCGTATGCAACGCTGTTGTGATGCCAGCTAAAGCCAGCGCATTTGCCATTTACTCGTAATTCTCCTCCTCCTGCTAAGACAACGTGGCGTGGCAGTGGGAAGAGTACGCAGACAAGCTGAGCAGTATGGCACGAGAGCCAGGGCACAGATTATGGGCCGAATTTTTGGCTGCCCCTGCTCTGGAGAGGCAAAAGCCTTGCTGCAGTGGATACACCAGTTCCCATCAGATCACCGAAGTTAAGCGCTGGTGGGCGTGGCCGGCACTTGGATGAGTGACCGTCCGGGCGGCCATGCGCTGTTGCCATTTTTCGGGGTGCACTCAGCCTCGTGATGCCAAATGAGGAGCTACTCGACCGAATAGTAGCGGCTCCGGTCACAGAAAACCATCATAACGACTGGGAGAACGGTGTGCTGACCACACGCCCCTCCTATCCGCATCCTCATCTGAGGATGACACGGCGGTCGGATGATCCTCGGTCGGATGATGCCGATGGGCCACTTGTGGCCTGAAGAAGGAGTGCTATTGCTAGGTTTTGCCTGCTCTGGAGAATCACGTCATCGACAAAGATATTCTGTCAAAATTTGGACTAGGATTGTTGCTGACTGTTAGAGCCTCATGTTCCCTGACAGATGGGTAAGTGGAGGTGGACAAATTCCTGGGCTCTGCATTCTCCAGACCTAAACACTCTAGACTAGACATTTATTCATGGGGCAGTTTGAGAACTCCCATGTGCAGAACCCCCATACAAAATGAAGGGTCTTCGTGCCCATATTGTCGAAAGCTATGAAACAATACGCAATTCTACAGGGATACATCACCGCATCAGAAAGTCAGCGCAACTGTAAGTTCACGCATGTATCGTTTGCTGACGGAGGACATTTTGAAAAATTCATTTGGCAAAGTGTTTCGTACTGTAACCCAGAGGGAATGTTGAACATTTCATGTAAAAAAAACAGTTTCATCTTTTACTGGTAAGTTCTGCTTTTGTGTTCCTATGATTATGTGGTTATGAAGAGAAGCAGAAAATGAACGCTAACGTGGAAATAAAACGTTCCCGGATCCAAGTCCATATAATATATTTTATTCTTCTACGTGTGAGGAATGGTTCTTGAAAGTCTGGCCATACCTTTTTGTTGTACCCTGTAGACTTGCTGCTTGTGCCTACTTTCTGTTACCCTTTCCCTCTCCTTCTCTCCAATTTCTCCAATATATTACGTGATATATTCAGTAGCTGGTGCCCAACAGTTTTCAGATATTTTCTGTTATGTCGGTGTTAGTTGCTTTTAAACTCCTTATAATTGATTGTCACTAATCAACATGACGCATACGAGTCTGAACCATGACTATTTGCACCTGATAATGATTTAGTAGCAATCCAAACAGTCGCAAGAGCCGACAGCACTACGAGAGGATTATTTCATACTTGATAAATTGAAGAGAAATCGAGTCATTGTACAAATGCTTAACAGATTAACTAATAGTTACAAAGCGTTTCATTTAGATCTTTGATTGACCTACATACTAATTACTAGACACAGTGTGTAAACACACTTGACATTTGGTTTGATGTCACACAAATTCAACAGAAGTAAAGAGCACATTTACAGAATAGCGCAAACTGTTGTCAATCAATCCCATATAACTTGGTATTCAGCCAAAAATTATGTAAGATATTTAAAAAGATATGAAAATTTGTCTACCGTTGTTGACCATAGCTAGATTACTTATATTCAGTTACACAAACTGTGCAGTATTCTTCATGTTGACCAAGCGATATGAAAGCCTATAATAAGGGGCCAAGCACGCAAATGATTAACAATAGTACAGAAATCCCTTACCTGGTTGTCCTGGGATTCCAGGGGCGCCAGGATAGCCTCCTGGTCCAGTTGGTGGCCTCTGTCCAGGGAACCCTGGTGCTCCGGGCTGTCCTGGTGTTCCAGGTTGTCCTGGGGCTCCTGGAGTACCTGGGAAACCAATAGGTCCTGTAGGCGGTCGTCCTCCAGGATATCCTGGGCCTCCAGGTTGTCCTGGAGCTCCTGGTACACCTGGTGCACCTGGTAAACCAGGCGCCCCAGGGAAAGTACCAGGTCCAGTAGGATAGCCTCCTGGGTATCCTTAAGCAAAAAGAAAATGTTTTCTATATTAATGCTTTGAAAACTAGGACCATACAGAGCCTACTTCAGAACCTTTCAAATATAAATTATCTTTATAAAACGAAAATTGCAGTAAACCACATTTTTATATGTTTACATTGGTATTTGTAATAATTGTCTCACCTGGGCCTCCAGGAAATCCGGGAACTGGTGGTCCTCCTGGTCCACCTGGTCCACCTGGTCCTCCTGGACCACCTGGAGCCCCTGGTGCACCTGGCCTTCCTGGTATTCCTGGTCCCCCTGGTCCTGTAGGTCCTCCTATTCCTGGTGGTCCTCCTGGTCCACCAGGTCCACCAGGTCCTCCTGGACCTCCGGGTGCTCCAGGTGCTCCTGGTACACCTGGTATTCCTGGTCCTCCTGGCCCAGTCGGTCCTCCTGGGAAAGCAGGACCTCCTGGTCCTCCAGGTCCTCCAGGTCCTCCTGGTGTTCCTGGCGCTCCTGGTCTTCCTGGTATTCCTGGTCCTCCTGGCCCTGTAGGTCCTCCTATTCCTGGTGGTCCTCCTGGCCCACCTGGGCCTCCTGGTCCTCCTGGACCTCCTGGTCCTCCTGGTGTGCCTGGTGCTCCTGGTCTTCCTGGTATTCCTGGTCTGACTGGTCCACCTGGTCCTGTAGGTCCTCCTATTCCTGGTGGTCCTCCTGGCCCACCTGGTCCTCCTGGCCCTCCTGGACCACCTGGTCCTCCTGGTGTGCCTGGTGCTCCTGGTCTTCCTGGTATTCCTGGTCTAACTGGTCCTCCGGGGCCTGTAGGTCCTCCTATTCCTGGTGGTCCTCCTGGTCCACCTGGCCCTCCTGGGCCACCTGGCCCTCCTGGTGTTCCTGGCGCTCCTGGTATACCTGGTATTCCTGGTACTCCTGGCCCAGTTGGTCCTCCTGG
Organism: Schistocerca piceifrons; assembly: GCF_021461385.2. Lineage (NCBI taxonomy): Eukaryota > Metazoa > Arthropoda > Insecta > Orthoptera > Acrididae > Schistocerca > Schistocerca piceifrons. Next base: position 290,190,004 of record NC_060145.1, on the reverse strand, counting down.
GAATGGAGGGCCGCCTGGCCCACCTGGTCCTCCAGGTCCTCCAGGTCCTCCTGGTGTTCCTGGTGCTCCTGGTCTTCCTGGTATACCTGGTACCCCTGGCCCTGTAGGTCCTCCAATACCTGGTGGTCCACCTGGTCCTCCTGGTCCTCCAGGACCTCCAGGTCCTCCAGGTCCTCCTGGTGTTCCTGGTGCTCCTGGTCTTCCTGGTATTCCTGGTGTAACTGGTCCTCCAGGCCCTGTTGGTCCTCCTATACCTGGTGGTCCTCCTGGTCCTCCAGGTCCTCCTGGTCCTCCTGGCCCTCCTGGTGTTCCTGGTGCTCCGGGTCTTCCTGGTATTCCTGGTTGAAGTGGTCCTCCAGGACCTGTTGGTCCTCCTATACCTGGTGGTCCTCCTGGTCCTCCTGGTCCTCCTTGTCCTCCAGGTCCTCCAGGTCCTCCTGGTGTTCCTGGTGCTCCTGGTCTTCCTGGTATTCCTGGTCTAACTGGTCCTCCAGGCCCTGTTGGTCCTCCTATACCTGGTGGTCCTCCTGGTCCTCCTGGTCCTCCAGGTCCTCCAGGACCTCCTGGCCCTCCTGGTGTTCCTGGTGCTCCTGGTCTTCCTGGTATTCCTGGTTGAAGTGGTCCTCCAGGACCTGTTGGTCCTCCTATACCTGGTGGTCCTCCTGGTCCTCCTGGTCCTCCTGGTCCTCCTGGTCCTCCTGGTCCTCCTGGTCCTCCTGGTGTTCCTGGTGCTCCTGGTCTTCCCGGTATTCCTGGTCTAACTGGTCCTCCAGGCCCTGTTGGTCCTCCTATACCTGGTGGTCCTCCTGGTCCACCTGGTCCTCCAGGTCCTCCAGGTCCTCCTGGCCCTCCTGGTGTTCCTGGTGCTCCTGGTCTTCCTGGTATTCCTGGTCTAACTGGTCCTCCAGGACCTGTTGGTCCTCCTATACCCGGTGGTCCTCCTGGTCCTCCTGGACCTCCTGGTCCACCTGGTCCTCCAGGGCCTCCTGGTGCCCCTGGTGGTGCTGGGCCTGTTGGTCCTCCTGGTCCAACTGGACCTCCTGGTCCTACTGGACCACCTGGTCCTGTAGGTCCCCCTGGTCCTACTGGTCCTCCAGGCCCACCTGGTCCTCCTGGTCCACCAGGTCCCCCTGGTCCTCCTGGATAGCCTGGTGCACCTGGGTATCCTGGTGCACCTGGTGGACCTCCTCCAGCTGGTATTTGTCCTGGGAGAATAGCTCCCTCTTCTGTTCCTGTGCCAGCTCCTTCTACTGGTCCACCTCCAGGTCCTGGGAAAGGTCCACCACCAGGCTGCCCTGGTGGCCGGACTCCGCCACATCCTTTAGGGAAGTAGAGCTTGTTCCACGGTGTCACAACTCCATGATGCCCATGTCCATGACCGTGCCTGGAAATAAACCAGAAAAATTTCATTAACTACATACTGCTGTATCTATATAGAAGGAGAAACGTCATTAACCATATTGATATTATCATGTCTTAGAGTACTGTATTATGGTCTGAAGTAGGTTCACTTACATCTGTTTTTCGTCTATTGTATGCATTTTGATGTCAAATATCTATTATAGTTTAGGAAATGTTTGAGTCCGTATTACATGTAGAGCTAAAGCTTGCATAAGTGTTTAAGCACCTAGTACATTTGTGAGTGTTAACACCAGAGTTTGCGCTGAAAGTGCGCTTATATAGCGTGAAGGTTTAAAAAGAGAAACAGCCTTATTGTTGACACTCTTAGAGAGTTTGATGGTACTTTTATTGAAAATTACTTTGAAACAGCTGTCTTTTGACGATTAGGATGTAGTTACTGAATTTAGTTCAGTGTGTTGATGTGGTTTTCCTGCTGGAAATGATAAGAGAAAAACAGCAATGGACATGAGAAAAGTAAACATTCATTTGAATCGCTTTGCCTCTACTACTGACGACCATCGTTCGCTAGTCTGCAGTCTGCACAAATACTCGACATCGCCGTTTGTGCGCATGTCACAATAGACCTCCTGATGAATAAATCATGGAATATTTGGAGGGCCGGCCGTTGTGGCCGAGCGGTTCTAGGCGCTTCAGTCTGGAACCGCGCGACCGCTGCGGTCGCAGGTTTGAATCCTGCCTCGGGCATGGATGTGTGTGATGTCCTTTGGTTGGTTAAGCTTAAGTAATTCTAAGGTCTAGGGGACTGATGACCTCAGCAGTTAAGTCCCATAGTGCTCAGAGCCATTTGAACCATTTGAACCAATATTTGGAGGCTGTGATTGCCGCAGAAGAGAATGCCACACCATACTGAATCCTTGCAGTCTTATGTGTAGGTGTATAATCATAATCATTTTTGTACGAGTATTGTTACGTTCCTAACCTTTGACATAAATTTCGTTTCGGAAACATTTTACATCTCGATGTTTTCATAAAAATTAGTGTGCTAGATCAGCTGCTAGGACCTAATCTCTTTACCTGAGAGTGGTGCTTACAACGTCACCATTTGTTCTGATCTCTGGCTTCCCTTACGATTTTTCCCTACTACACCTCCCAGTAGGCCCATGGAAGTTATCGTCCGATGTCTTTACAAAAGTCCTGTCATCCTTCTATTAGCTAGTGTTTTCCGTACATGTCATTGTTCGCCGAGTTTGAGGAGAAACTCTTCATTTCTTGTGTTATCAGTACATTTAATTTTGATTCCCTTCTTTTCCGGTTTTTCTACTGCACGTGCTCCACTTTCTTATAGAGTGCTTTCGCAGCACCTTTTCACAAATTTCTTTGTCAAATTAGGGACTATATTTGCTACTAGTTTTTTGCCTACTCCCTTCAAATTTACTTACCTGGTCCTTGCTGCGACCTTTGTGCGCTGTTTTGCTTCTGAACAATCGAAATTCAGTCACTTCATCTCCTACATGATACTCAGTTTTGAAGTTAATTTTTCACAAAAGTCGCTTCTGCTACTCCTCTTTACTTCTTTAGTTTACTTTGTATCCGTATTATGTCCTCAGTAGACAATTCCTGACACTGGACGCGCCTTGTTATTCTTCCTAATTTTCACAGAGGAGAAGACTGTCAGCAGTGAATCCTATCACCGATATCTTTAATCCTTAATTTCAATCCGTCTGACCGTCAACTGTTGGGCAGGAGATAGTAGTGTGTGTAGAGGATTTTAGGCTCGTCTAGTTATGATTTAAGTGAAGAAACTGCAGACGTGTTTATTACTTCCATAGGGACGGAGAAGAAAAAAATGGTTCAAATGGCTCTGAGCACTATGGGACTTAACTTCTAAGGTCATCAGTCCCCTAGAACTTAGAACTACTTAAACCTAAATAACCTAAGGTCATCACACACATCCATGCCCGAGGTAGGATTCGATCCTGCGACCGTAGTGGTCGCGCGGCTCCAGACTGTAGCGCCTTGAACCGCTCGGCCACTCCGGCCGACCGACGGAGAAGACAAGACTGAACTAATCACGGCACTTACAGGGGCATTATAGCATTCACCCTGCCCTCCATACGCGAATGGACAGGGTGAAGACCTAACATGTGTCACTAAGCTGTACATCTTCTGCCACGTATTTCACAGAGGTTTGCAAAGCATGCATGCAACTGTAGATGTAGATGTAAGTGATCAGACAGCCACCATTTCCGTTAGCGTCTTTTCTGGGCCTGTATTCGTATTTTAACAGATGGACTATGTTAAAAGTTTTCGGTTTTGTGCCTTGGAGAGTGACTGTGTGTGATAATGTGAGAAACAGTGAGAAAGATCAAACATAATTTTATTTAGTTTACGGCTTGTATGTGTTAACGACGTTCACATAATAATTTTTAAGGGTGTTGATGAGCACGATTTAGAGCACCCTAAGCAGAGAAACTAAAGAAAAACAAACAAGTGAAAGAAAAAGTTTGCATTGCTACCTCTTATCATTTTTAATCCCATAAGTTTATGCTTTGTCTTCCATTGTTATTTTTCCCTCTTTGCTCTTTAACATACCGTATATTACTCATGTTTGCCCATCGCGTGTCAGATACATTCTGAAATGGTAAATTCGTATGTATTTGTCTCTGAGGACTCTAATGTCGATCTTCACATATTTGGTAACAGGGTTTGCAGAGTATTTGTCCAATTTTCGCTTTCTGGATGTAGATTTTTAACGTTAGAACTAGAGACAAGCGCGGACCACAGGAGACATACCCATGTGCTTCATAACCCTATTGCTCCTTGCTTTCTTTGTCCTGATTGTAGCACTTGTCAAATATGAAGATAACAATTAAGAAAAAAAGGAAAAACAATGAAGACACGCAGTAGCAAAACCAATCTCACTCCAGGCCATGTTTCCTTCGGCGATTTTGGGTCTCAAAGGTCTCTGAGGAAAAGGATCGAAGGTTAATGCAATGCAATGTCAGGCTGCTGACACGTCAATTTGTATGGTGCCGCAACAAGTCGAGAAGCAGAAGATCTTAATTCCCAGAAAACTGGACTAGACAATACGTTCTGTAGCAAAATGAGAAAATTTCATTGAAGCAGAAATGATAAGGTAGGTAAGTGACTATCATTACATCGGCTTCTTAGTTAGCAAGAGGTAGAATACTTACCATAACGCCATTTGTTTGAAGTGATTTAGGAAAATTACAGAAAACATAATGCTGGACATCCGGACTGAAACTTGACCATTTCTGATCCAGGATGTGTAGCACCGTGCTCGGTACACAACTTGTTGATGTGAAGATAAAGCGAAGAAGGGTCTTTTGTGGCCCGTCCCACGAGACGTGGTTCAGCGGTCAAGAGACACAAGAGTCGAGGAGCGAGCTTGAACTACCCTTTAAGCCGTATGCATAAAGGTTTCTCCTGCATTTTCTTACGAATGTTGCGGTGATTCCATCAATAAAAGGCATAGTTGATTACTTTCTTCAGCCCTTCTAGCGATTATGGATCTAATAAAACCACTCAATGGACGACACGTTAAACCCGATTTATCTATTCTTTTTTTTGAGATACGTTAAAATGATAAGAAAAAAGGAAGAAGAAAAAAAGAAAATGAAAAATATGTTGACAACGATGCTGATTAAGTGGAACGTAATGATGAGAAGCAGAAGAGCAAGATTATGGCAATGATGATTGAGAAGATGATTACGACAAAGATGATGGAAATGATGATAACAATGAAAATGAAGATGATAACTAAGAAGAGGATAATGATGATGTTGACAACGATGCTGACTACGTAGAACGTAATAATGTGAAGGAGAAGAGTAAGAGTATGGCAATGATGATTGAGAAAATGATTATGGCAAAGACGATGAAAGTGATAATAATGAAAGTGAAGATGATAACTAAGAAGAGGTTAATGATGATAGTAGAGATAAAAAGGGAAACATAATGACGTTTGAAATGAACAATGATGATTTCTAACAAGATGATCATAAGATAGAGACACAGACAATGATGGATTCTTATGTAAAAAGAAGACAACATTAATGATAATTAGAATGAAATGATGATGAAGAAGCTACTGATACGATTAAGAATATGATAATGCTGCTGAGGAGAAGAATGCAAAGATGCTGATGTTTATGAGAAGAAGAATGCAAAGATGATGATGATGATTAAATGATTAAGAAAAAGGTGACGATAAAACAAAATATGAAGAGTATGATGATAATGAAAATAATGGTGAAAAAAAATAAGGAAATTGGATGGTGATGGTAATGATGATGAAAAGGAGCAGTTGAAGAGAATGATGATTATCAAAATTGTAATGGTTAACACAAAAGTTATCATGCAAAGACGAAGTAAAGATGATGATAATAATGGAATGGATTATTAAGAAAAGGATATGATGAAAGGATAGACGATGATAACGACATTGTTGTAAAGACGAAGATAATGATAACGGAAGAGAAGAAGACATACCCGTGTCCCTCGTGGCCGTGTTCCTCACCGCCGCCGTGGTCGTGTCCTTCGTCGTGTGGGTGGAGGAAGATCTCCACAGGCCTTCCCGGCTGCACGACGCGGTAGCCCCAGGCGTCTGACACGTAATGCGTGGCTCGCAGCTTGCCCTCCGGGTCCACGTACCCGTAGCAGCCGTATACCACGCCATCCGGTCCGCGGTTCTCGTGGTGGAACTGCCCGTCCGGGCCCACCTCGTATCCATACTCGTAAGCACCTGCTGAGCACACAAGAGTAAACACGCACATTCAGATACATTGATCACATGTTTCCGGCGCGTAAGTACCGAGTAGATGTATCAGGAAAGAGAGCACTGCGGAAGGACTCTGAGTCTGGTGTATGAGGTTTAATAAGAGAGAGAGAGAGAGAGAGAGAGAGAACCAAGGGAATGATGCTCATTCTTTACTCCGCAAACATATTAGCACATACCAGTAAACCCCAATACTCGGTTCGCTAAAGCATCGAAACGTCTTAACCCCCACACTGTCTGTCATAGCACTCCGTCTTCAGGCCACGAGTGGCCTACCGGGACCATCCGATCGCCGTGTCACCCTCAGAGGGGAGGATACGGATAGGAGGGGCGTAGGGTCAGCACACCGCTCTCCCGGTCGTTATGATGGTATTCTTGACCGAAGCCGCTACTATGCGGTCGAGTAGCTCCTCTATTGGCATCACGAGGCTGAGTGCACCCCGAAAAATAGCAGCAGTGCATGGCGGCCTGGAAGGTCACCCATCCAAGTGCCGACCACGCGCGACAGCGTGATCTCACGGGAACCGGTGTATCCACTGCGGCAAGGCCGTTGCCCAACTATCTGTCATACAATGATATAATTTTGCAGGCAAATTCAATGGTGTATGAGGATACTGTCTGTCAAATTTGACGGGAATAGAGTCGGTAGTTAAGAAGTAATAATTGAAAACGTCGTGCCTGTGCTTCAGTTTTACTGGATGAACAGAAAAAATGTAGTAAACAAGAAACTTTTTTTCTTTCTTTATTTTGTGGGGAATATCAGCGAAAAGAAGTTTCGTATCGGTTTGAAACTGGGTGTAAACAGTTTTATCAAGAACCTTATAAATGTTCAATGTGAGCACCATTCATCACACGGCACATATCAAGTCTATAGCCGAGCTCTTCCCAAACGTTGATAAGTGTGTCTTCAGTGATTGTAGCAACAGCTGCTTCAATCCGGTTTCTTAATTCAGGAGGTCTGCTGGTAGCGGAGGCACGGACACACGATCCTTGTTGAAGCCCCAAAGGAAAAATTCGAATGGCGTTAGGTCGGGTGAACGTGGAGGCCATGCAAAGCAAGCCCTGTCATTGGGCCTCTTGCGGCCTACCCGGCGCTCGGGTATAGGCTTGATGTGTGCCGTGTGACAAATGGTGGTCGCATTGAAGATTTATAAGGTTCTTGGTAAAACTGTTTGAGTTGCTCTTTCATTTAACAAATCATTTATAACTGTAAGTTTAATATAATAAATATTATAAAGCGTTAAAACCCCGATATTCATTTATAAACACCCTGTATAATGTGGGTATTTTGACCAACATGAGCTATGCTGCTTCAAGGTTTACACGAAGTGTTTATTGCCTCTCAGTATACATATTTTCATTAATGCTGTTTGTTGTTCAGAGTGTGAGCTTATTCTCTGGGATTAGCAGCTTCCATCCAGTTAATACTAGGCAGAAATCCAATTTTCATTCGGATTCCACCTGCTTGACTCTTGTCCAAAAAGGCATGTAGTATTCTGCTGCATCCATTTTCGATAAGATAACACAACAAATGAAAATCTTAGCAGTCATCTAAACTGAAGAGTTTCCTTAAGCCTACTCCTTCTATTCTCTTCAGGAGTTCCTGAAAAACTCAAATTCCTGTCTCACATTGTTGACTATGTTAGCACACACTCAGCAGCTTGTCGTCTCCATAGGATTTGTGTAAATTTTACTTGATCTATAGTTAACTTTTCTAATGTTAATTCCATGTAATGACTCGTTCCATGACTGTGGAGATTTGCTCCTGTTTTTGTCCTCCGGAACAAGGCGCATGAAATAAAAAAGTACTTGATTCACTTGACATATAGTGTTAAACATTTAACTTTAGACTAGAGCTCTTAACGAGTAGCACCTTAATTTCTTAAAATTCGGTTAGGAACTCAATGAAATACGGAAAATCGAAAATTTTGTTGCCCTTGGAAGCCGTTCGATACGCACCTTGAAACTACGACTATGCCCCGTGTTAGCCGTTCAATAATATACATTCGAAGATAAAAAAAGCGAATAATCCGAATGGGACAGAAATCAGTAGATATTATGTACATTTACAGACAAAAAAGATCATAACTTCAGAAAAATCGGATTATTTATTCAACTGAAAGCGCTTCACAAATTGAGCAAGTGTACAAAGCTTTGGTCCACATCTGGACCTTACGCGATCAGTTATTTGGCTTGGCACTGGTAGTTAGAGTTATTGGGCGGCAACTCAGGGATACCGTGCCAAATTCTGTCCAACTGGGACGTTAGATGGTCAAAATTCCGAGCTGGTTGGAGGACCCTGTCCATAATGCTCCAAACGTTCTCAATTGGGGAGAGATCCTGGGCTCTTGCTGGCAAAGGTAGGGTTTGGCAGGCACGAAGACAACAAGTAGAAATTCTCGCGGTGCGTGGGCGGGCACTGCTTTGCGTAAATGTACGCATAATGGCTTGCCATGAAGGGCAACAAAATGAGGCGTGGAATATCGTCGAAGTACCGCTGTGCTGTAATGGTGCACGGATGAAAACCAAAGGAGTCCTGCTATGAAAAGAAATGGCACCTCAGACCATCACTCCTAGTTGATGGGCTGTACGGCGGGCAACAGTCAGGTTGGTGTCCCATTGCTGTCCAGGGAGTGTCCAGACACGTCCTGGAATCTCATTTACTGGAGTAGAAGTGTCTTCAGTGCTGAGTACCGCCTCGCACAGCCAGCGAAGATTTGTCTGGAGACATCCCGAACAGTTTAATTGAGATAAACTTATTTTAAATACATCCTTGAATATCTCTGACGAAACAAGAGTTTAATGTATTTAACTTCCATCTGAATTACGTGCTCCTCTGCTTTCTATCATGTGCTGAAAACCTCCTTTCGATATCTTGAAAGATTAATGAAACGAAACTGATACAACTTTTAAGTGATTCAGCTTGTGTACAAATATGTTATCTCAGATGTAAATGAACTAAAATGCAGTAATTATCTAAGAACGACACATTTTATGTTGATGTAAATAGGCGAATAAGTGCGTTGTGTTGTGGGTATCACGTTCTTCATACTACACTGGAGTGCATAACTTAAGGACGGAACTAACTTCATCATGATATGTCACTGCCAAGTAACACAGCTCGATGGAACCTGGACCATACAAGCACAGTATAGTACAGAAGGTAACTAAAAGAAATGCGAAATGAGACGATCAGAAGTTACACTTTTATTACTGAAGCCACCGCGATTTGTGATGGTGCCCTAGACATTACAAAAGGCGGGACATATTTCTTAATAGAGTGTGTGATCAGTAAGAACAGCAACGTATATCCTGCATTGTGCTCCCATGCTGACTACAAGGAGGGTAAGGGCTTCTTGTGGTAGGGTTTTCCATTCCTCCATCATGGCGGTCGTCAATTGCTGGATGGTCGTTGATTCACGTGCGCGCGCTGCAATGCTTCTTGGCAATGCATAGCACATGTGCTCCATGCTGGACGTATCCCCACTTGGCGAGAGTTGGGAACACACAGTGCACCAGGAACCCTGTCGAACGTGATAGTTTCGGTGGTCCAGGGTTTATGGTGCGGGGAGGCATAGTGTTGCACGGGCGTGCTGATCTCCAAGTCTTGGAACACGGTACACTCACAGCTCTACGTTACTACGGCGCTGTACTTCTTCCCCATTTGCGTATTTTCAGAGGTGCAGTCGGTCCTATCTTTGTTTTTACAGATAACCATGTGAAAACGCATCGAATAGTGCAAGTAGAGGAGCTATTCGAACGAGAGGATATTCAGCGACTGGACTGGCCTACCCGTTATCTCCGACATAAATCCGATTGAGTACTTGTGGGATGCGTTGGAGCGATTTATTGCACAACACCCACATGCACAAACTGTCATCCAACAGTTTTCGACCGCTCTGATGGACGAATATAAAGCCTAGCCGCAAGAACTTCGTACCAACCGTGTGACCTGCGTAGGAGCGCGTTGCAGAGCAAGGATTGCCGTTCATGGTGATCACACACCCAATTAAAAACCATGTCCCGCATTTTGTAATCTTCAGGATGCTATCATAAATCGCGGTGACTTCAGTGTACTTATTGTCTTCGAAAAAAAGCATCATTTCTGTCCGTTTCATTGCATATTTCTTTTAGTTGTATTTCATTGCCAATTTCTTTTAGTTGTCTGTTGTACAACACTGTAGGAATAATTTCGATGCATACTGAAGCTCCAGAGAGCTAACGCAGTTCCGGCAAGTTAGGTCGAATTTGAACTTTGCGCCATTTTGTCATATGACGATCGGCAGCCGTGTTTTTTTTCGGTTTTGTTATCTGCGATACTTCCCATTAGTAGCCTGACAGCTTATTTGTGGTGAGAATTGTTGTTTGAAGTTAATTTTTGTCATGCGGCAGATGACAACCGAGCGACGTATCCAAGTTATATAAAAGTCATTAAAAAAGTGAAAGCGCCGCGGCAACCGATCGTGAATTGCGTGTGACACTCGGACATAATGCTGCTCCAACCGAATCATCAGTTCGGAAGATGATCCGGAAGTTTGAGACCACGGGCTCTGTTTCAAACGTTAAGAAAACAGGACGACCGCGTTCTGTTTGAGCAAAAGAACACATTGCTGTTGTGCGTGACAATGTGATCGTAAGCCCCAAAAAATCGGTTCGCCGACGAGCTCAAAAACTGAATTTGTCAACAATTTCACTGCTTGAAAGATCTGAAAATGCATGCATACAAGATTCAGCTTACACAAGAGTTGAAGCTTGCAGATCATGGAAAGAGAGATCAATTTGCTCAGTGGGTCTTGGCTCGACAGGCGGACAACGAGGACACAAAAAGAATAATTTTCTCAGATGAGGCGCTCAACTACCTCAGTGGGTACGTCAATAAGCAGAACTGCAGAAATTCAGGTAACAAAAAGCCGCGAGTGACTGTGGAAGATGAGATGGATCCACAACGTACGACTGTGTGGTGTACGTTCTGGGTAGTAGGAGTGATCGGCCCGTAATGTTTCTGAAAAGGATGAGGGAGCTGCCGTCACTTGAACGGCGACCGTTACCAAAACAGGCCCTTTGATTGTTGTTTCCCTCTTTTTAATTAAATGACTATCTTTTGTCTCAACAAGATGGCGCGATATGTCACACATTGCATGAAACGATTGCTCTGCTGAGTGAAAAGTTTCCTCAAAAAATTATCTCTTTTTGTGGCAACCAGGAATGACCTACCAGATCATGTGATCTTACACCACGTGACATTTTTGTGGTGATTTGCAAAATGAAAAGTGTACGTGAACGAACCACAAACAGTACACCGATTGAAGGATGAAATTAAGAGGGTTATTAACGGCATTTCACCAGATGTTTGTGAACACGACATCGAAAACTTCAATGAACGCATTACTCGGTGCAGCGCGACCATGGGTGATCATATGCACGATATAATTTTTTATACATAAAAGGGAGAAGTTACGTAATGTGTTGTACAAAAATTACATTTTCAATAAATTTCCATGTTTTACAGCACTTTAATATTCGTTCCTACTTCCCGGACATCCTCAATGTTACTTGGCAGTGACAAATCATGCGAAGGTTACTGTCTTACTTAAGTTTTGAATAACAGTGTGTATACCTTTCCCTTTACGTCGTATAAGGGGCAAAAGAAGCATCAGGTCGTTAACCTTGTGATTACCTACAGCGGAATTCTTTTGCTTCCTTTACGAGATGAGAAGGATTATGGGGCTCTTTCCAAATGACACTGTTCATATTTTACAATCACTTTTCGAATAGTCATGAAATCGTCGGTTCGTTTTTTTTTAGAGCAGATCGTACAGTTAGATGAAAAATGAAATTTGTGTTTAAGTAAGAATGATTTGGATGACAAGCAAACAGACAGTTTATGCAGATATTTGATTCTAGTTCTGTCTGGACGTATTCCGAGGACTGTTCACTTTGCAGCATAGACTGATTTACTAAACGAAGTCCTGATATCAGTTCAGCGTATAAACTAATGTCTGTTATGTATGTAGTGACTTCAGAAAGTAAGTTCACATATCTTCGCACGCCCAGAGAATTTCGCAACAAGTATGTCACATTTTCAGAGGAGAGTACATTTTCCGAGTTTCCTGCAGACTTATTTCCGCTGCGGTAGGGATAACAGGTGTGGCACAATGTGGGAGTGCAATGGCGTGACATCTGAAAACGTACTCCAAAGCTGAAGTGTGCAGAACAGTACGATCCTTGCGGGCAAAACATCTAAAATACACTCAGATCCACCGTCAAATTCTGTCGGAACACGGACCAAATGCAGTGCCAAGTCTAGTCATAACGAAACGGTGCCAACAAATTGACCAATGCCGCATAGATATGGGTGATGCTGATCGTGATGTCCATTTCTTGAACCAAGCGATTTCCATCTTTTCGGTTAGCTGAACAGCTGTGTGGGGGAGGTGGATGAAAGCGGTCACTCAGTGGTTCTCGAATGGCTCTGGACTGTTCAACGGATTTCCATCGCCAAGGTACTGAACGATTGGTACAACGTTCCGTCCGTTGTTTGCAGACTTACTTGGTGACTGTGTTGGAAAACAGTGTAGCGTATCTGTGTCACGTTGACGTGTAGTGTACTAGATCTACCATAGTGTGTAGCTCACTTTTTGAAGCACCCTCTTAGATGAGATCGTCTTCCAAATCAAGCTACGTGCACGTGGAGGTACACCCCCCTCTCCCATCCCCATCATCCCCCAACAAGAAACAGAGCTGTGACTATTACTCACTATTATTAAAGTTCTGCTCGTGATACTGCGTCTTGTCCTCGTTTTCGATGTCGACTATGACTTCTTTGCCGCCATCTCCGTCTCTTCTGGCGTCCTGTGCGTGCGTGGCTGATAGCAGAGCCGTCACTATCAGCACCTGTGGAAAAAGAAACAATCAATTAACATGTAATGCCTTTGTATCAGCAGGTGATGAAATGCATCATAGTGCAGGTAAAAAGATATACTCAGGCTATATGTACACTAATGGCCATTAAAATTGCTACACCACGAAGATGACGTGCTACAGACGCGAAATTTAACCGACAGGAAGAAGATGCTGTAATATGCAAATGATAAGCTTTTCAGAGCATTCACACAAGGTTGGCGCCGGTGGCGACACCTACAACGCGCTGACATGAGGAAATTTTCCAACCGATTTCTCATACACAAACAGCAGTTGACCGGCGTTGCCTGGTGAAACGTTGTTGTGATGCCTCGTGTAAGGAGGAGAAATGCGTACCATCACGTTTCCGACTTTGATAAAGGTCGGATTGTAGCCTATCGCGATTGCGGTTTAGCGTATCGCGACATTGCTGCTCGCGTTGGTCGAAATCCAATGACTGTTAGCAGAATATGGGGTCGGTGGGTTCAAGAGGGTAATACGGAACGCCGTGCTGGATCCCAACGGCCTCGTATCACTAGCAGTCGAGATGACAGGCATTGTATTCGCATGGCTGTAACGGATCGTGCAGCCACGTCTCTATCCTTGAGTCAACAGATGGGGACGTTTGCAAGACAACAACCATCTGCACGAACAGTTCGACGACGTTTGCAGCAGTATGGACTATCAGCTTGGAGACAATGGCTGCGGTTACCCTCGACGCTGCATCACAGACAGGAGGGCCTGTGATGGTGTACTCAACGACGAACCTGGGTGCACGAATGACAAAACGTCATTTTTTCCGATAAATCCAGGTTCTGTTTACAGCATCATGATGGTCGCATCCGTGTTTGGCGACATCGCGGTGAACGCACATTGGAAGCGTGTATTCGTCATCGCCATACTGGCGTATCGCCCGGCGTGATGGTGTGGGGTGTCATTGCTTACACGTCTCGGTCATCTCTTGTTCGCATTGACGGCACTTTGAACAGTGGACGTTACATTTCAGATGTGTTACGACCCGTAGCTCTACCCTTCATTTGTTCCCTGCGACACTCTGCATTTCAGCAGGATGATGCACGACCGCATGTTGCAGGTCCTGTACAGGCCTTTCTGGGTACACAAAATGTTCGACTGCTGCCCTGGCCAGCACATTCTCCAGATCTCTGACCAATTGAAAACGTCTGGTCAATGGTAGCCGAGCATCTGGATCGTCACAATACGCCAGTCACTACTCTTGACGAACTGTGGTATCGTGTTGAAGCTGCATGGGCAGCTGTACTTGTACACGCCATCCAAGCTCTGTTTGAATCAATGCCCAGGCGTATCAAGGCTGTTATTACGGCCAGAGGTGGTTGCTCTGGGTACTGATTTTTCAGGATCTATGCACCGAAATTGCGTGCAAATGTAAAAACACGTCAGTTCTAGTATAATATATTTGTCCAATGAAAGCCCGTTTATCATCTGCATTTCTTCTTGGTGTAGCAATTTAACGGCCAATAGTGTATTCTGACTGAATTTACACGGTAAATTATCACAAAAACTGTTTGTTGTATTCCGTTCTAATATGTTGTGTTTCGAGCTCGTTTAGCTTAACGTCTGTCACAAATAGCATGGAATATCTAGGATAAATGCTATGCGATTGCTTAGTTGTGCGCAACATCTTCCAAGTGATACGATACTTGAAACTTCATGAAAATATTAAAAATAGAGCGTTATAGCGTTTCACTTATAATGTTGTTATGTGTATGATAAAATTCGGTTTAAAAATGTTTAAAAATATTCAGCTTAAACTAAACATTCTTTATATCTCCCTCAGTCTACTAAAGTATCGCTGTAACTGAGACGGCAGAGGCTGCAGTGACAAAACGTATTATGCCTGTTAGTAATGTTTCTTTAGACAAACTGGCACGAATTAACTAGTCTTCTGTTCTAGACCAAAAGGAACACGTTGTCAGTGCTCCCTACTATGTCTAATGTCAAAACCTACAGATTATGATAGCACCTTCCAGTCTTAACTCTGCCAGACACGCGAGGAGAGGACCAATCGCAAGCAACGGAGGCAGATCAACCTTTGAAAAACACGAATAATTGCTAAAGTTGACGTACTTGAGAATTAAATGACATTTGGTATACAGAATTCTTGTTCCCTTTGCAGGTAAAATGTGCTATAACTATAAATACGAAATCATATGAATACCTAGCGAAAAACAAGTTACGTAATTTTTATGAACGAGCAGACAGATTTTTCTGGGACTTTAGTGAAATTCGAGTTACGTGATAAAACTAATTTTTTGCTATTAAAAATGTCTTAACATATCATCCACTTAATGAATACCTGTATGAACTTTATAAGATACGTTCGTGAAAAAGTATGTTTAAATTCACGAATGACTGGTTACATGATTGCATCGTTTTGGTATCAAGGTACCATTTCAATATTTTTATAGGATTTTCAGATTACGTGTCGACGATTCTCAGTGAGTGGAGCCGTTTCGCTAATAAACTTCCATTTGCAGTAATTAATCAGTTTTGAAAGTCACTTTCATAAATAGAATTACTTATTAAGTCTCGCACTTCAACGGCGCGTGTTTCACGAAATGGAGTTTCGTAAGGATTATATAACACCCACCAGTAGTATCGGGACTGCTACTAATTGGTAATATTTTCACGTCGGTGAGTAGATTGCTGGCAAGATAATCTCAATGAAAGATTTTTTTCGGTGTTTGCTTATACTTCATCGGATAAACACGTGCACCTCCAGGCAGCAAATGACGAGAAAGGCTCTGTTTTTCCTTGCTTTCAAAACTGCTAACAGCATTGAGATCCTAATTCATGCAACGCATGTTAGTGGAGTCATTATCGATAAGTTTTGAATTGTGACATCCGAAAGCACGAGTGGTCGAGGATTGTATATACTGCATATATATGGAAGCCACAATGAGAGATTCTCATTTTGTCATCACATTTTGCTGTGAGAACAGCGTATCTGATGGCAACAGATCAAATGGGCTTCGGTCTAGGGAGGTGCGCAAAAAGTTGCTTTTCTCAGAGTCATCAAACTTTGGATTAGTCCGCGGCTGCCTTAGATCTCCTTCTCTCTGTTGCTATTATTTTCACATCACTACTCCCGTTATTCTTGATTAGCTCTATTAAATTACCTAACTTTCAACTGCCACTAAAATTCTACCCTTCTACTACTCCTTCCATTGTCCCTATTAGTATGTCATGGCACCGTAGAAGATGTTCCATTAATCTTTCAGTTTCCTAGTAAGGGTTTTACATACATTTCTATACACTGTGCTTTGTAGTTAGCATCCACTTCGTACTTAATCTGTATACTTATTTTTTAACGTCTTTTCGTAATGCCACACATAAGTAGCCTCTCTTCACTTCGTACATCAGCTACGTACTTTATGTCTAACCTCTTTTCGTAATGCCACAAGTAGATAGTTTCCAGTTTCTTCCTCACAGGGTCCTTTTGTTTTAGCTTCCACTTCCATACCATGATGTCTCATGAGACGTGTATGTTACGTACTTCTGTGTGTGTGTGTGTGTGTGTGTGTGTGTGTGTGTTTGTGGAGAATGGTGTCTTTGTCATATTGTTCCTCATTCCTCTGCCGATGTTTCATAGCAGAGGAGCTATTTTCGTCTGCGCAAATTTGCTCGTGATGTGTTTCTCGATTCGACCGTGGTGCATAATCTTGCTGCCAAGGCAGGAAAATTCCTGCATTCCTTTCAGTACGTGTCTTGCCACTTTTGATACCTGGTAATTTGCTGTTGTCCTTTCTGCTACTATCGATCGGTTTGACCTTTTTCACTCTTACTACAATTCCTTTTTTAAGTGGACTGCTCATGACGCTTATCCCTTTAGTCTTCCTTACATTCCACCATAACGTATGTGAATTTTGACATTTTTATCAGTTTTCCTGCGTTTCTAACCCTCTTCTGAAATTTTCTTTCGCTTGATTAATCGATTCTTTGAAACCCAAGTTAAATAAGTGTGATAATAAGCGGCAATTTCTTACCTACGTAAGGCACTCTTAACAAAAATATACAATCGTTTCACTTTATTAGTCCTTCTGTCTTCCTTTTTTTCTGCTAAATATTTGAAAATCACTTATCGGTCTCTGTAATTTAGTCCCACACTTCGGACTGTGCATGTTTTGTTCCTCCTAAACTTTCTTAACCTTGCTCTAGAGACTTAATGTAGATATCACGAGCTTCTGTATGTTTTCCCATATAGAAGCAAAACGTCATCATAACTTGCGTCTTTACGTTTTATCCGAAGCCCAACTGATTCTCCCAGTAACTTTAGTTCTTCTTAAATTTACTTGCTCTTCCTTTGCATGTTATTTCGGTCAATATTTCATGAGCTTGGGATGCCAGTTCGCTTGCAGTCATTTTGACGCTTATCCACACACTCATTCGCCACCAGAATGGTGACATCTGGTAGCCACTAAGGTTGTCACCGTAAAGAATTTGAGGAAAGCAAATGGGCCGGCCGGAGTGGCCGTGCGGTTCTAGGCGCTACAGTCTGGAACCGGGCGACCGCTACGGTCGCAGGTTCGAATCCTGCCTCGGGCATGGAAGTGTGTGATGTCCTTAGGTTCGTTAGGTTTAATTAGTTCTAAGTTCTAGGCGACTGATGACGTCAGAAGTTAAGTCGCATAGTGCTCAGAGCCATTTGAACCATTTTGAAAGCAAATGGCGAATCTAAAGTACATTAGACGCCAAAGAATGGGATGGGCGCACATACAAGCGGAAAGTGCTGTTCCTAATTGACGTCAGAATATGTTAAATCTGCTTACTAGAGGGATGAGAGTCTGTGTGAGCCAAGCGAATTGTGCTCACTTAATAGAAAATATTTTAGTGGTACTTGTGTCTTGCATCGGGGTGTAGGTATTGCTTCAAATACGATTCTTCTTGGAGACGTTTCGTCTTATGCCAGGTATGAGTGCAGATGTAATTTTTTTGTAGATGTTTTATCTTACGCCTGGTGTGAGTGCATGCGCCCTTTCGTGCGGAAACGCTGTAGGAGCCACACAGCAGCAGCGGTAGCAGTACGATACCGTTGGGATAACGCAGCACATTTAGCTGAAGGCCAGCGCCGAGCTATCAGGTTGGCCTTGAGATCAACTCTAAACAGTACGCCACCGGCTGTCCGTCTGATCCTGTGTGCAGGGCAGGGAAGACATGTTGTCTCTTTCTGTCCAGACTCACAGCTACTCTGTCATTTGAGGTGAATGTCGGTGGATAACACTTGAAGGTATTACGGTTCACTCTGTTGCAATTTTCTCAAGACTGTAGGATAAGATTTAAATAATTATATTTAATCCAATATAAGTTCTTAAAGGGCCCGCGATGACCAGCTTTTTATGCGGAATGCTCCTCTAAAATGTGTCACAGATCACTACCGAAGATATTTGGGGGAGGGGACGGAGGTGGAGGGAAAAACGTAATTAAAATAGTGTCCAGATATTTTTTGTATTACTAAACACGTCACTCTGTCCGTACGTTCTTGTCCCCGCATCGATTGTGAGTCGAAAGTATAGAAAAAAATTGAATTTGTAAATTTTATAATATATTTCATGGTTGCTGTTCCAGAGAAAACTAGTAGTGATAGCATTGAACTTTTCCACTCAAATGCATATATAGATGTCAAATTTACAAACTGTCAATTTCAGAACCAAGTTGCTCCATCTCCGGGCACCGAACAGGGAAGCAGGCATCAGTCCTCAGTCAGTGTCGTTTTCTGACTGAGAACGTGACAAAACTGTCTTCCCTGTATCAACACAATGTGGAAGACAGCTGACTTTCCTAAAACCTGGCTTAGTGTAATCATTACGCATACTGCTGAAACAGAAAGAACACTTTTGTCATACACTCAATCCGCAGATAACATAGACTGCGGGTTTATGTCAATACCTGTCACTGTTAGTTGCCTTAAGGGGGCTGTAAAATCGACAGCATGTAAATTTGATATCAATAAATACACGTGAATGGCAAAAGAAAATGAAGAAGGGAAGAATAAAAGTAGAAAAAATACATATTTTTCCTATGCATATTCTGTATCAGTTGTTGATTCCATCATGGTTCACACCATGGAGGGTACAAAACTGAAGAGATGAATGCCAGACGAGACTGTGACCAACTATGAACTCCATTCATTGCATGCGTTAATTTTGTTCTCTCACTTACCAGTTGCTGACAAGAAGTACAGCACAAGAAGACTAGGATAGTGGGCAATTGCATTTTCAAAATCATTCCTTCTTCTTAATGTTTTTCTAATAGTTCAGGTGAAAAAACTGAGGCGACTAAAATATAATGTTGGTAGAACGATTTTCTGGACATTAGTGCTGGTCAACAGGACATATGTAAAACCATCCATGCAAGTTACTTCACCACTTAAGCTCGTATGAGGGCCGTCGTCTTGGACAATACTGAAACATGACGGTGGAAAGTCAGCTTCTTAGCGTTTGTCAGATAGGAGGGAACACAGAGTGACATTAAGGAATGAGCGGAGCCACGAGACGTGCTTACACAAAAAAATGGCTCTGAGCACTATGGGACTCAACTGCTGAGGTCATTAGTCCCCTAGAACTTAGAACTAGTTAAACCTAACTAACCTAAGGACAGCACACACATCCATGCCCGAGGCAGGATTCGAACCTGCGACCGTAGCGGTCTCGCGGTTCCAGACTGCAGCGCCAGAACCGCGCGGCCACTTCGGCCGGCGTGCTTACACAGACGACTACCTATGAAAAGCAGGAAACCCACATTTGAGCTAGCCGGCCGCTGTGGCCGAGCAGTTCTAGGCGCTTCAGTCCGGAACCGCGCTGCTGCTGCGGTCGCAGGTTCGAATCCTGCCTCGGGTATGGATGTGTGTAATGTCTTTAGGTTAGGTAGGTTTAAGTGGTCTAAGTCCAGGGGACTGATGACCTCAGATGTTAAGTCCCATAGTGCTTAGAGCCATTTGAACCACATTTGAGCTCAGATCCTGTCGCAAATTTTCAGTTGTCATTTCAGACGTAAATGTCACGCGGTTAAATAACGGAACCGTTGTCGTGTTAATCTTTCATTTGGTACTCCTCTTTAAGTATAATACCAGAAGCTTTCCAACTTCCTTAGTTCCTGATACCAACGGAACTTGAAAGCGCGGCGCCTCATTTCGCGCTCCAGATTCCACTGGTTGGGGAGGCGCCGGTTCTCGTTCCCTACCTGCCAGCGCGGGTCGCGATTTTTTCGCCTGCGTGCATAAATAACTGCCGCGCACAAGTGGGCGGCATTGATCTGCAGGGGAGTGCTTCATTAGGGTAATGACCGGCCCGTCCCTCCATTGTTGCAGTGAGAGTGGAATGCGAACAGAGTTTCTCATGTCTGCCTCTGGTGTCCATCACCCGAGGCCCCAATTCCACCCACACGGACTGTTTTTGTTGCTGAAGAAACTCGGAATACCGGTTACCGTCGTCTTCAAATCCATATCTCTTAATCGCTCGCTCTAAGAAGACTCTCTTTCGGGAGTAGCTGTTTTGAAAAAAGTCGGAAGGCAGAGTGTAACTTCGATCGATATTTACTTGTATTCCGTCGCTACCAACGTTAGCTGTTAATACTATTTCCAAATATACTAAGGGGATAGAAGCCATTGCATAGTGATATCCACATATACAGGTGGTGGTAATATCGCGTACAGAAGGTATAAAAGGGCGGTGCATTGGCGGAGCTGTCATTTGTACTCGAGTGATTCATGTGGAAAGGTCATCGACGTGATTATTGCCGCACGACGAGAGCAATGTGGTAAGTTGTAGCTAGACGCATGGGACATTTCAGAAACCGTTAAGGAATTCAATATTACGAGACCCACAGTGTCAAGAGTGTGCAGAGAATTCCTTAGCTAGCGCAGTGGCCGTCGGCCTTCACTTCACGACCGAGAGTAGCAGCGTTTGTGTCGAGTTGTCAGAACTAACAAACAAGAAACACTGCGTGAAAGAGCCGCAGAAATCAATGTGGGACGAACAATGAACTTATCCGTTACGACAGTGCGGCGTAGTTAGGCGTTAAGGGGCTTTGTCAGCAGACGACCGACGCTAGTGCCTTCGCTGACAGCACGACATCGCCTGCTGCGCCTTTCCTGGGCTCGTGAGCATGTCAGTTGGACCCTAGATGACTGGAAAACTGGGGTTTGATCAGATGAGTCACGATTTCAGTTGTTAAGAACTGAAGATAGGGTTCGACTGTGGTGCAAACCTCACGAAGCCATGGACTCTGTCGACAAGGCACTGTGCAAGCCGATGGTGGCTCCATAATGGTGTGGGCTGTGTTTACATGGAATGGACTGGGTCTTTGGAATGTTCGGCTACTTGGAGACCATTTTAAGCCATACATGGACTTTATGTCCCAAAACAAGATAACGATGGAATTTTTGTGGATGACAGTGCGCCATGTCACCGGGCCACGGTTGTTCACGATTGGTTCGAGGAACATTCTGGACAGTCCAAGTGAATGGTTTGGTCACCTAGATCCCTTGGCATGAATTTCGTTAAACATTTATGTGGCATAATCGAGAAATCAGTTCGCGCACAGAATCATACACCAGCAATACTTTCACAATTAGGGACGACTGTAGAGGCAGTATGGCTCACTATTTCTACAGGAAACTTTTTCGGAGACTTGTAGAGCCCATGCCGCGTTGATCTGCTGTACTACGCCGCGCAAAAGGAGATCCGACACGATATTCGGAGGTATCCCATGATTTTTGTCACCTCATTGTATAGCGGCATTGTTGTAGACATACTGTTCCCGTGCAAACACTGTCATGCTATTATGACATTTGCAGAGGACAAACACTTCACAGTATTTGTAACTAATAATATAGCTGGGTTTACAAGTACAGTATCGCCTATTAGTTAAAATGGACAAGGTTAGCTGCGCCCCGAAATCTGTCTTTATGGGCCGACACCATTCAGTTTCAGTCGAATCAGCTACTTCAGGCTGAGAGTCTTCTTGATGCGAATAGTTAGTAATCTGATATTAATCTGAAGATGACCTGTAACCAAGGTAGACACCGACACGATGTTAGGACGTATCCCATGACTTTTGCCACCACAGTCCATATCGGCATTGTTGTAGCCATACTGTTTCTGTGCCAACACAGTCATGTGATTAAAAATGACTCGAGTAGTGTCTGTCTTTCTTCATAATATTAATAGTGTCCGCTATGCCTTCAAGACGTCATATCTTCAATTACTTGTTAGTTACTGCTAAACGGGCAAATCATTCTAGTGATTGCTCTTAATATCTCAATCTTTATCGGAAACTTTAAATTAAAAATTCCCGTTGCTGTCCCCTTCAAATTATTAACAAGTGATTCCTCCTGGTCTAAACCTATAACTGTGTTTTAGGCCAGGAATACCCCGAACAGTGTGACTATCTGAGCCTGATAACTAACACAACTAGTATCGTAGGCAACAAATTAAAGCCTTTGGCTACCGTGATGCAATTTCACTACTTGTTCTCTGCGTAACTGCTTAAAGAATGCAGGGTGTAACGGGTATGACTGTAGATGTTTTTATATGTGGTACCTTAATGTGTACACACATCAATGTGTTGGCTTTTTTTCTGTGCGTCGAACAGTCTTCCCGTAAACACGTAATAAACTTTGCTACCTGATGCTTTCTGCACGGTCGTTCTGCACCACTTAGTGGACTGTCTCTGTGACTATAGACTAACCATTCTGCGGCCACACTTCAGCACCTGACTGCTGCCTAGCGGAAAACAATCATTAAAAGCTTGCTGCCGCCACGTGTACTTGGAGATCTAACCAGCCAAAAACGGCTTAAAGTGGTTACAACTATTAATTTGCAAACGACGTAAATAGCGATCCAGTGTCGTTAAGTACTTCGTCCTTTCACCAAAAGAAATATCTGCACTCATACCCGTTAGCACGCCCGATAAAATCGCCACTCCGTATGTCAGAGATGCAATTATTTTACAATGTATGTTGCTACCAGTCTGTGAAGTGAGTGCTGCACAGTTTTGATGCGAATTCCGTACACCGTATTTGCAGTTATGGCTGTAGTCAACCGGACATTCTT
Organism: Schistocerca piceifrons; assembly: GCF_021461385.2. Lineage (NCBI taxonomy): Eukaryota > Metazoa > Arthropoda > Insecta > Orthoptera > Acrididae > Schistocerca > Schistocerca piceifrons. The sequence continues at coordinate 290,166,853 of NC_060145.1, read as the reverse complement.
TTTTATTACGACCAAGAGTAAATGCCCTTGGTCGGTATAGATACAGCTGTGTGGTCGAGAGCCAGAAACTAGAAAACGCAGTTAATTTACCTCGTGTATAGCAGCACAGTAAAGCATATCTACATTTTGCTTGGCGGTCACAAACATTCCTCTTATACTACATCAGCCTTTAATATATTTTGTTGCGTTTGATTTTCCCGTCTGTTGTATGAGTAGAGACTGATTTAGTATATACATCTGTGTGACGGATAATTAATCGATTTCTGAGATTACCTGTATCCACAGCCGCGCTAACTAACGCCAGGTGGTTTGGTAATGGTCGATACTGAGTTAGTCCCTTCGAATCTTGCCGCTGGAAGAAAATCTTTTCACCAGAAGTTATTAAATGAAGGGAAAGGCTGGTAGTGGCGTTTAGTTCGTGAGCATTTGATTTTGCAGATATGCTCAAACCTAAAAACCGCAAACATCTCAACAATGTTTCGTGGCGTAAGGGCTCAGTTCTGTGGTGAAGTCAGTTAGTTTCATGTTCCGTGAAGTATTTGCACGATAAATCGTAATGACGTGGAACGACACATTTTGGATTTATATCGCAAATTAATTTGTAAATATGCCCACATGCTGAACATTTATAAGTTTCATTATTATTGTTATTACTGTTTTATTTTTAATTTTTTAAAATGATGAATGAAAAAATTCATATCGGCAGCTCAATTGGTGGTGTACTGAAACTACAACCTATATGCACTCATCGCAGTCACTGACACTACGCACTGTGATACACGTCGAGAAAGATATCGACTTCACTCTCCCTAACAAATGTGCATTTCCACAGTAGGTGACCATATTTTTGTCTGGATAGATTGTCCCAGAAACAGATTAAAAAGAGCTCAACTGAAATAATTCCGATCGAAATTATCGGGAAGTTTTCCATAAACGCAAACGCTGAAGCTGAAAATCTCCTCCATAAGTTCTTAACTACGAAACCCCTATCGCAGTCTCAGGTCCCTAGTATCTGGCAGAAAAGATCCGTGCTCTAAATTAGGCTGAGTTCTTGAACATTTCATCTTTTCTTTCAGAACAAGCGTAAAACCGTTTCAAAATAATCTACGATATAAATTTCAACTCGACGCGACGGACGCGCAGGGGCTCAATATGGCATCAAGTTGGAAGGTTCGCCTTAGGTAATCAGCCACGCGTAAAACAGAACAAAGTTTTTCGTAGAATGCATGATGTTTCGATTCCTCATACGTTGGTATCTACAGAGTCCTTCTTCAAAGACTACATTTAGTCCTCGACTTTTGCCTATTATTTATCGTAATGAAATAAAACTAACCTAATTCCTCATAAAAATGCATTCACTATCTTCAGTGCGCAATAATTACAATAAGAATGCTTCATCCCACAAAGATTATTTTACTTGTAGGATTATGAAAATTGTCGCTGTTCGCTCCAAAACGGTCTGATGGTCACAAGTAGAGTAGAAACAGTAAATCACAGTCTAGCAAGAACGCGTTCCTGTATGAAGGAAATTTCACACTTCAGCTTCGCTGTCACAGAATCCTGTGAGAACTTAATGGTGTATTAAGTTAGCCCTGTGTTACGTAACTGTTTGAGGGTCGTTTCATTCGACTGTGTTACGTAAGTTTTTCAAGGACTTTTTACTCGACAAACTAATTTTTACCTTCAGCACAGATTCGATATAATGCGAATTATAGTGTAGCATATCTGGAAATTTCATTTCGTTACTGTTTTTCAGATGAAAATCTTAATCTGTCTCCTGCTTGTAAAAGATCGCCCCTAGCGTGTTAGGTATAGCACGGCAAGACTGTTTGTTTGGTTGCATAAGAACAGGAGCAGCTATATTTATTGACAGTAAGCAGTTTAAGCAACGTGATCTCTCTTTTTAACGTCAGTGACACACTTTTTGCCTATAACACCATAAGAATGAAAAACATCTTTATCTCGAGGATGTCAATCTAGTGCTCGTAAGCTGAAAATATAAAGTAATTGTCAGAAACACATACATTTACGGCGAGTGAAAGAGGGAGAGAACGGTGAACGAGTTTGCGCGTGTTTGTGTGTGAGTGTGTGTGCGTGTGTGTGTGTGTGTGTGTGTGTGTATGTCCTTACCATATCAGTATAGCATCTGAAAATGCGTCGTTTCGTGGGATTACGTTTCATATAGTGACGTCATTGCACAAGGACTATAACATTTCTGCCTCGAATTTATGGTTTGTACCTAGTTTTCCGAATTTCCATATCTAACCAGGTTGCAATTACAGCTAACGTAGTTATTCATTATAAACTCAAATAGAATCCGAACTACAGACGTTGTTAAAAAATCTTATTTTCCATTGGTTAGTCACTATAATCGAAAATACAAACTTTGAGGGCATCTTATGTCTGGACACTTAATTTATGGTTTCCTTGAAACCAACTGTCGAGGACTGACGTAAGCTAAATGATCCATGTTCTATTCAAACCACTCATTAACTTCTGGCAGTGAAAGACAAACCCTCGTAACGTTCTCTAAGGACTCTGTACAGTGCGAACTTCTGTGAATCATCGGGACCTTCTCGATATTGACAGAGGATGCGCCCTCGCTGCAACCTGCTCCAAATCAGTGTATTATGCAACAGCAGAGGAGACCAGCTGACATTTGAGATTGAGTACGGAGTCCTTCTAAAGTTCACAGACAGTGAATTTCGTTAACATTTCACGCTAGGGGCCTCGGACCTACCGGAAAATTTCGATCGTGTCCGAATCGGGCCTGGAATTTCTCCTCTGAAGTGCAGTGCTCACATTTCACATGCATCGATTCTTGCGAAGAATTATTATATTACATGCCTACATTAAAAGGTAACAGGCAAATTTGTAGCGTATTTAGTGAACGGATCTTTTACTATTTTTACAACAAAATATTTTTGATATCATAAAAAAGTGCATGAAACCAACATAAATACTTACATAACACTGACGATAACTGGAAGAGTACAGTCTTTTCATTAATGTATTTCAGCGTGCACGTGAAAGACTAGGTTGTTGTTCGGAAACAGAAACTCTTTCTCCTTCCTGAGGACGTTATTTAACAAGCAGAAGGTACATACTGAAAAAAGGTATATGGCATGGGAAACTAAAATACCTCTCTATGCTACTACGCGCTGAAATAACAATAAACAGCTAAGACCGGGGACGGTTTCACAATATTATGTGAAGGGTGAAAATACGCCTCTTAGGATGCAGTTCACACAATAGTACTCAGTTCTCAGTGTATCATTAGAAACCGAATTCTAACACTTATATATCAAAACACTGGGGCTTACGTTTAGCGGAAGCTGTAATATTTTGAGTCGGTCAACTTTTACATGACGAGTCAAAGTTTTCGGCCTTCGAGTACTTGTAGCTATCCCTCGGATTTTGTGTGATACTCATTGCGAACTTCGCGCCAGCCTACGATCAACGAATGTCAAAAAAAAGGAAGAGTGTACCAAAGTGTTATCCACGTTACTGCAAAGCAAACTACCAACGAGATAACTCAAAATAATACACCGTGCTTTCAGTTGATTTAGTTGATTCCTGCCTTACATTACTGTACTTGATTTATACCAAACTGTTTTGAGTATTGTTTAATATGGAATGACATATTAAGAATATTCATATTTCCAAAAGCGTATCAGTTCTTACTGAATTTGCTACCTGAAAATTTGCGTGGTTTACGCATACTATCGCTAGACTGGAATTAAAATGAAGACTGTGGTTGTTCGAACAGTAATTTATTTACAACTTAATTATGTTGTGACACAGAATTCGAAAACATCATTTATAAAAACAGAACTTGTTTAACCATTTTCTTATTTCCGATAGTAGCTAAAGAACACTATGATACAAATATTTGCAAACCATTGGATTCTTTCATCCTATGGAATCCGTCAATCAGTTTCAACGATTCTCATATCCTAGGATTATAGTTTCTTCACTTTATAAGTTGCTGTTGCTTATGTGTTCAGTTCATTTGAAATATTTGCTTCATATTACACCAAAGTCTATATTATTGTGTACTGTAAGTTTGTCATCTACTGTAATTTCAGCATAACCCGGACAAACGTTTCGTGCTTTTAGAGTTCGAAATGCAGTTGCGTAACGTCTCATAGTTTGTATATGGTTATCCAGTTATTTTTTTACTGCCCTCGCACGGTATATTATTCTAATGAAATGGTTGAAGCACAAGATGTGCAATAAGGAGAGTATCAAATGTGCTAATTTCATACATTATGCACGTAAATGTTAAGTGCTTGTTGTGTTAACGATACCAGCCTTGGCTAAACGGAAATGAGAGAGGCTTTACAGTTCGTAAAGATAGTAGCAACCGCTTGGCACGAAATTGTGCTTTAATCTTTGATGTATTCAGCTTTATGATGGACGTCGCACTACTGTCGTCGGTACTAGAGTCTCTTGAATGAGAATCCGCAGTTTGGACGAGAATAACAATGTCCCCTCATAAGTTGATCCGTTGTCCTCGATCTTATCGTTGCTACAACTTACTGTGGTTGCCTGCTCCCACCTGGATTTTTTCATCACAACTAGCCCTGTCTTCCCCCATCACTTTTGTCTGCACAAGTTCTGATTGTTCAACGTACTGACTGAATTGGCCGTGAGCCTCATTCTAGTAAAGCTTAGTTCGAAAATGCGTCACCGTAGCACACGTGTCGTTTGCTGGTTGAAAACGCTCTAGTCTAATACATTCAGGAGGTATACAAGAACACGGGAACAACTAAAGCAAAACGCTTTGCCAGAGAAATGGAAATAAGCGTTTGGCGTCATTGGCCGGGAGGTCCCTTGTGGGGCAGGTCTTAATACGCTCGACGCCACATTGGGCGACCTGCGCGCCAGATGGGGATAAGTGATGATGAAGACAGCACAACACCCAGTCCCTAAGCGCAGAAAATCTCCGACCCACCCGGGAATCGAACCCGGGCCCGTAGGACGGCAATCCGTCACGCTGCTGACAAGTCAGCTATCGCGGCGGACAACACTTTGCCATGTCTAATACGGAGTAGGAAAACCATTACCATTCACAACAGCTTCCAGCTGTCTCGGAATGATAAATAAAGATCCTCTATGTTTTTAAGGAAATCTCAATCCTTTCCTGCAAAATAGTTGCAAGTTCACGTACTGGTGATGGAAGTAGATAGCGATCACACAGCGTTCTCTCCAAAGGGGGTACCAAATGCTAAATGATACTGATATCTGGTAACTATGGTGTCTAGGAGATGAGACAACTCATCCTTGTGCTCACAAAACCAGGCCTGAACCATACGAGCTATGGGAACAGAGGTCCTGTCTTGGAATACAGTATCACCATTTGGGAAAAAAATGTCTGTACCATGGGGTGAACCTGATCAGTCAAAATGGTCACATAGTCGTTGGCAGTAATGTGACCTTGCAGAGTAATTATAGCGTCCATGAGACAACACGATATGGACGGCCAAACCATCTCCGAAACCCCGCTATATTTCAGCCTTGGGAAGTAAACTCGGCCAGAGGTTGGAAACAGAGTGAAACAAGTCTCATCCGACCAAATGATATCCTCCGGTTGCTCTACAATCCGTGTTTTATGATCTCGGCAGTACTTTTTCCTGTTACGCGCATTTGCATACCTGACCATTAGTTTTGGTATTATGGCTTGCCCTGTAGTACACAGTTGTTTGAGCTTGCTGCGGGTTCTTTTAGTGCTTACAGGGTTCGAGACAGCGCCATTCAGTTGAGCGTCGTCTTACTTTTCGACACAAGCCTTTTCAATGACTACCTTTCGCTATAACACATACTTTTGTTCTAGTCGTGAATTAGCGGACGTTGTTTTCCGCGTTCCCCGTATGCAATAGAAATCTTCGATACGGTACCTCTTGAAACATAGCCGGCCGCGGTGGCCGAGCGGTTCTGGGCGCTTCAGTCCGGAACCGCGAGACTGCTACGGTCGCAGGTTCGAATCCTGCCTCGGGAATGGATGTGTGTGATGTTCTTAGGTTAGTTAGGTTTAAGTAGTTCTAAGTTCTAGGGGACTGATGACCTCAGATGTTAAGTCCCATAGTGCTCAGAGCCCCCTCTTGTAACATCAAACACTTTGGCTATCTTGGTTAAGATAGCACCCATAATACTAGAGCCAATATTTTTCCATGTTAGAATCCACTTAGTTCCGACATGTAACACCACAAACTTTTTTTTTAAATTTTTTGTTCTTTTTCGCTGCCATTTACAAATGACCTATCATCTTTTTACTAAGCTAGGTCGTACTTTCACAATATGAAATTATCTTCTTCTTCTTCTTTCGATTTCGGCCATCTTTGGACCACGTTCAACAATTCACTTGCCCGGCTTTTTGATCTTTTTTTCTCTCTTCCCAATATTTCCTCATCATTTTCGAGTGGTTCCTCCTCCGCTCTTCCGACCATTTCCTGTTATTATTCTTTAGTTTCGTTTCTTCTGGAAAACACTTAATTTCGTTCACTATTTGTCTAAACTTTTCCCTGTCCCTGATTGACTCACGGGTGACATTAAAATAGGCCAAATCCTTTTTCACCATCTGTATCCATTTATTGTTGGTTTTTTCGTTCCTGTTACTATGTTCAAACACTTTTCTTGTTAGTCTGTTTCCATCCATCCTCGACAGGTGACCATAAAACGTTAGTCTGCGTTTACGCATTGCCTCACTCACTTTCTCAATAGTTTTGTATATTTCCTTATTACTCTTTAGCTTGTACTCTTCTCCAATCTTTCTCGGTCCTAATATTTTTCTCAAAATTTTCCTTTCTTTCTTTTCCATGTTTTCTATTTCCCCCTTTTTGTTAAGAGTTAGGCACTCCGATGCATACAGGCATTCTGGTCTAATGACAGTTTTATAATGTCTTAATTTAGCTTGAATCGAAATGTTTTTTTTGTTATATATGTCTTTGGTTTTTTGAAAAGCAAATTCCATTTTCCTTGCTCTCGCCTGGTTTGCACTCTTGTCTATACCATTCACTTGAATTATTTCACCTAAATACTTAAATTTTTCTACTCTCTTAATATTGCCGTATTTAGTAATAAGATTTTTCTTGTTATTTCTATGATTAGACATATACACGGTTTTTTCAAATGAAATTATATGTATACAAAATATGAAATACTTAAGGTTAGTGAGGTTGAAGAATATTGCAGCTTTAAATACTTATGGAGTTAAAAGTAATTTAGGTACAGAAATACTTAAAATTAACAATTTATGTAGAGAACATTATGACAAATTATAACATCATGATATATTACAAATTCGGAAGAAAATATAAAATAGCAAGACTTTTTAAGAAGCAGAAATAAAGGGTAACACGAGAGAACACAGATTTGTGTTAGAGATCCAGCCACCTAGCTATCTCACAACTACACAGAATACAGTTCTGATCACGACTTATGCTTGCAACGTATTGAGGCCATTGCACAGGTGCCTTTCGCGGTCAAGCGCAACCTGCAGGCTTAGCTAGCATCTTTATGCTTGTTCAAGCATACATTTTTCGCGGTGTTCCCATATTTTTTTCCAACGTCTGGCATGGCTTCAGAATATTTATTTCCGTCCATACCGGTGGACTAGAGTGGCTGGGTGCAGCAAAATAATATGGTGTTGTATGTGGGGCAGCTGCAGTGAAACGAAAGTGAAGGCGTTACATGGGTTACCAGGCCAAGAGGCAGAGCAGGTCGCCCGCTATTGTTCGGCAGCTTTCTCCAGCGGTCGGATCTCGCACTGCATAGACGATAAGGCTATCGATCTCTCTCTCGCTCCCTCTATCTCGAAAGAGATCGTGGACACGTCAGTGATTCCTCTGCCAGGCTTATGTAAGGAGTGCCCATCTCGTCACCACATCAAGGAAAACATCGCTGCTCAGCTCCAAGGTTTATTTCTCGCCTATATGCAGATTGCCGATAGTTACGGTCAGAAACACTATGCTCGTCTGAGACCGACAAATGTGAAACTGGTATACGATGAGGTAGAAACCTCGTGTCTAACTTCAAACATTATAATAGGTACGAACGGATGTGAAGAAAGCTGATCCTTTGGACGCTTACCCTGATGAACGAGCATCTTCTAAGTTTTTCCACTTGTAACTATCCTACTACCGCACATACGTCCATACTAAAACGCACACGCACACACACACACACACACACACACACACACACACACACACACACACCTCCGCGCGCTCACACTCCAGGGATATGTCTAATGAACATATGAATTAACACTATCGAGACTGCGAATACAAGCATTAGAATGCAAAACGTGTATTTACATGAAGGCCACTATATACTTGTGTTGTTACCGCTGACAAAAATAAAAGAAACAACATAATTCTCTGAAGGATGCTAATGGTGGCTGCACCGCGCGGGGCACCTGCGCGGTCTTGGCCGCCTTGTGATGGTCCGGGTTGCTCCTCCCGTCGAACGTTCGAGTCCTCCCTCGATCACTGGTGTGTGTGTGTGTTGTCCTTAGCATAAGTTAGTTTACGTTAGAGTATGTAGTTTGTAAGCTTAGGGACCGATGACCTCAGCAGTTTTGTCTCCGCAGGATCTTACCACAAATTTCCAAATTTTTGATGGTGGCTACAAAAAAGAACAAGGACTCCGCATTCAAAGTCAAGAACGTTTCCTTCGTTTTTTGTATAAACATCCAGTCTGACCGAAATAGTGTCAAATGCAACGCAGTGAAGCGTGAAACAGCTTCGAGCTGAGGACAACCAAACTCGTAATTTAGTAATTTAAACTTTAGTGGTCTTCAGACATTATGTGAGGAGTCATATAAAATCTGTAACGTGTTCGCTTTATGCGGGTTTTGACTTATTCTCTAACATAATCGTCTCCAACTGAGTAAAATGTGTTCTGTAGGCCAATCGAAATCGTTTGGGAACTGTTGCTGATACAGAGAAAATGCATAAAGACTTGAGTCTACCTGTTACTTCCAATACACCTTGTATTCTTGTTTTCGTCCTTAGCAACTGCTTAATGCTCAAGTATGCGGCCATTCCCGTTATGATAACTAGACTGACGTCAATACACTCGTCTTGTTTGGAATACCGATCAAAGTTTAGATGTCAACCTCACTGTCTCTGGTTCTGCTTATTTTTCGTTTTGTGATCGTGGAAAGCAATTAGGACGCAGCTGCCACAGCAATTTATTTTTAATTTCGTTTTTAAACGAATATCTCATTAACACGAAATTTCCAACGACAACATTGGAAGAGTTATAGCTTGAAACGCCAACTGATAGTCATAAATTCCGAAGTCATCCACCAATTAAAAACTTGTCCTCGAATTATTTTCGTGCAGCTGGCAAGCTTCCAACTACTCAAGCAATGAAAGTCAAGTATTAAAATTAATTTCACCTGCAGATATGTAAGGAGTCATATAAAATCTGTAGCGTGTTCGCTTTATGCGGGTTTTGACTTATTCACTAACATAATCGTCTCCAACTCAGTAAAATGTGTTCTGTAGGCCAATCTAAATCGTTTGGGAATTCTGACATTGCCCTCACAGTATATATTTTCTTTAATGTCGTTTGTTGTTAGCAATATTAGCCTATTCCCAAGAGTTAGCAGCTTTCACTCAGTTAATACTAGGCAGAAATCAAATCTGCATGTAGAATGCACTTCCTTGACTCTTGTGCAGAAAGGAGTGCAGTATTCTGCTGCATCCATTTTCAATAAGCTACCACAAGAACTCAAAAATCTTAGCAGTAGCCCAAACTCTTTTAAGTCTAAACTGAAGAGTTACCTCATGGCTCACTCCTTCTATTCTGTCGAGGAGCTCCTGGAAGAGCTAAAAAATTAAGCGAATTCCAGTGTTACATTCTTGATTTTCTTCATTTAAACTTACGACTTGTCACCTGAATATGTTTTTTTTATATTTCATTTTATCTGTTTCTAATATCGTGTTATAATTTCATGTATTGACTCGTTCCATGACCATGGAGACTTCTCCTTAAATTGGTCCCACGGAACAATAAATAAATAAATAAATAAGAAATCGCACGAAGCTCTCTCTCTCTCTCTCTTTCTCTCTCTCTCTCTCTGTGTGTGTGTGTGTGTGTGTGTGTGTATTTTGGGGAAATAATGTTATGGTGCAAATTCCGCGAATGTTTTCCGCTTCATATACCTATTTAAAAAGGTATCGCGTGGATATATGTTGGTTAGTTTGACAGAGAAACGTTCCATGTCTTGTTGAAGGAATTCTCCCAGCATTTGTCTCAGGTGATGCAGGAAGACTGTGTAAAAAATGAATCCGGTGGCGAGTGAGTGATTTCACAGCTACTCCGCCAGAATAAAAGTTCACTCTCTCAACCACTGCGTCATGTCGATAGGTATAATTGAAGAATACAATTATTTTCGAAACATACATTCTCTCACTAAAAAATTAAAGATTATATGTTTTTAAATAAGTAAGCGAATGCCGATATAATGTCCACAATATACTAATGTTTTCATCCGATCAGTTTATCAGGAAGTAGTCGAGTTGTACGTCAGGGAGACACAAATGATTTACACTTTTCCCAACTTTTAGGTCGACTTGTTTTAAATATATAGTGTTTACTGAAGTTTTGTATTGTTTTCTAAAGAAAAGACGTGATAATCGAGCAACAGCTGCCTAAGACAAACACAGTCGCGCGGCCTTTAAGAAAGTTTTTTACCCGGACAAGTGCCAATAAATCCCAAACCAGTTAACACTAAGGAGAAAACCGTGATAGCTGATGACATTAGTGACGTTTAATGACCACTCAGACACGGAAATTCATGGTGACTCGCAGTAAAATAACTATTGACGGGTATATTCTATAACAACAGCCAATGATTCACATGTACGAAATTAATCTACTTAGTAGCGGTTATTCAGAAAAGTGATGCGCACTAAGTAGCTATCCCAATAGGGAAAGGCCGCTGCAGTAATCGAATACGCAATAAAAATTTTACACGACTACTTTCAAGGCAATAAAATCTAAGAAAGAAATACAACGGAATACCGTTGTATGCAAATAATCTCTTATTGGTTTATGACGGTAGATAACGTACAGCTGCACTGCTGGCTCTTTCCTCCCATCGTCAGTAAATTGCTATGCATTTCTGTTCCCCTTTTCACCTATCCCTCATTGGCGATTGAATAGTTTGGACACAGTAATCCGAACAACAACTCAGCTTAAAAAGTCTTCTTTGGTGTGCTGGCCAGCGTGAAACCTAAATGGGATCTACGCTTATAAATTTTGATGGTGGTCAGTGACATTTGATCTCCTTCCACGCAAGAAAACTGTTTAGTTTCTTTGAGAAAGTTGGGAGGTGGTAACGTGTCACTGTCTTTTTCGATGCAGTTGATAGTGATTAGATATTGTCATCTTCCTCATTTATGGAGTCTATCAAACGCGAGATATTTCATTCTGACGCTGTTCTAACCGACCTTATAAGTTTTTAGCTAGTGTGAAAGGATTAATTATATTTTTGGAAAATACAGTCCCGTGCTACGAAGAAAACTTGTACAGAGAAATGTATACAGATACATTTGTTAGTTTAGATGATATTAGCTATGTTGAATTTCATTGTTAGCATAAATCGTAGGAAATGACGATATGATGGGCCAAACCATTACGGAATCACAACCATACTTCATAGCTTGCTAGAAGACTCGGTGATGTTCCTCGTACATGAATAGAAGCTACGGGTGGAAAAATTCTGCTTGTTCAGTCCACAAAACTTGTTTTCATTTATATGTATTCCTAATGTCAAAATTTTTTGCATTTTACAATATCAGCACCATCATGAAGGTTTTGTTTGTAGATTTTTTTCTCCGTACTCTTTTCGATAAATCTGATTTCACTATACAGTGAGGTGACAAAAGTTATGGAATAGCGATATGCACATATACAGATAGTGATAGTATGGTTTACAAAAGGTATGAAAGGGCAGTGCACTGGCGAGCTGTCATTTGTACTCAGGTGATTCATGTGAAAAGGTTTAGGTTATGGACATACAACGGGAACTAACAGACTTTGAAGGCGGACTGGTAGTTGGAGCTAGTCGCATCGAACATTCCATTTCGAAAGTCGTTAGGGGATTCAATTTTCCGAGATCCATAGTGTCAAGAGTGTACCAAGAACACCAAATTTCAGGTATTACCTCTGACCACGGACAACGCAGCGGCCGACGGCCTTCACTTAACGATCGAGAGCAGCGGCGTTTGCGTTGAGTTGTCGGTGCTAATAGAACAAGCAACATTGCGTGAAAGAAACGTGTGACGTACGACGAACGTATCCGTTAGGGTTGTTGTTGTGGCCTTCAGTCCTGAGACTGGTTTGATGCAGCTCTCTATGCTACTCCATCCTGTGCAAGCTGCTTCATCTCCCAGTACCTACTGCAGCCTACATCCTTCTGAATCTGCTTAGTGTATTCATCTCTTGGTCTTCCTCTACGATTTTTACCCTCCACGCTGCCCTCCAATACTAAATTGGTGATCCCTTGATGCCTCACAACATGTCCTACTAAACGATCTCTTCTTCTAGTCAAGTTGTGCCACAAACTCCTCTTCTCCCCAATTCTATTCAGTATCTCCTCATTAGTTATGTGATCTACCCATCTAATCTTCAGCATTCTTCTGTAGCACCACATTTCGAAAGCTTCTATTCTTTTCTCGTCTAAACTATTTGTCGTCAATGTTGCACTTCCATATATGGCTACACTCCATACAGATACTTTCAGAAACGACTTCCTGACACTTAAATCTATACTCGATGTTACCAAATTTTTCTTCTTCAGAAAAGCTTTCCTTGCCTGTCTACATTTTATATCCACTCTACTTTGACCATCATCAGTTATTTTGCTCCCCAAATAGCAAAACTCATTTAGTAATTTAAGCGTCTCATTTCCTAATCTAATTCCCTCGGCATCACCTAACTTAATTCGACTACATTCCATTATCCTCGTTTTGCTTTTGTTGATATTCATCTTATATCCTCCTTTGAGACACTGTCCATTCCTTTCAACTGATCTTCCAAGTCCTTTGCTGTAGGGTAGTGTGGCAAAATTGGCGTTAAAGGGCTATGGCAGCAGACGACCAATGCGAGTGACTTTGCAAGCAGCTCGAAATCGCCTGTAGCGCCTCTTCTGGGCTCGTGACCATATCGGTTGGACTTTAGACGACTTGAAATACGTGGGCTGGTCGGATGAGTCTCGATTTCAACTGATAAGAGAGAAGTGTGGGATCAATTCAACGAAGACATGGAGCCAAATTCACAATAAGGCACTAAGCAAACTGTAGCGGCTCCATAATGGTGGGGAATCTTTTTACGTGGGATGGACTGGGTCCTCAGATCCAACTGAATCGGATTTTTGGATTGGAAATGGTTATGTTCGGATACTTGGAGACAATTTTCAGCCATTCCGTCGAGTTCTTGTTCCCAAAGAACAATGGAACTTTAATGAATGATAATTCACTATGTCACCGAGTCACAGTTGTTCGTGACTGGTTGGGAGAACATTCTGGACAATTCGAGAGAATGATACCGCCAGAGAGGTCGTTCGGCATGAATCCCACCGAACGTTTCTGGAACATAATCGAGAGGCCAGTTCGTGCACAAAATTCTGCAACGGCAACAATTTCGCTATTATGGACTTCTATAGAGCGGCGTGAGGGGGGGGGGGGGGGGGGGGGGAGGAGGAGGAGAGTGGTTCAGTGTTCCTGCGGAGGACTTATAATGACTTGTTCAGTGCATGCCACATCGAGATCGAGTTGCTGCGCAACGCCAGTCAAAATGAGGTCCGACATTATGTTAGGAGGTATCCCACGACTTTTGTTACCTCATTTATTACAAATAAGTTATGACAAACGTCAGAGAACTCGGATACTCACATTATCTTCTTAGATCTCGTCTCCGATGGGTGATCCACCATTACCCGTGCATTACCCACACCTCCGATGACTGCTAGCGCGCTGCTGTAGGAGATAAAAACGCAAACAGCGCTGACGGACACAGCACGCGAAGCTGAGACTATTAACAGGGGGAAGTGGAGTTGCTGAGGCGGCCGTTAAAAGTCGAGAGCGAGATAATGCACGGCCCGGGGTAGGGATAGGGATCTGCGCTGGCCTTGGCCAGCCATCCGAAGCGGCATTGCGAACTAAACGCCGTTTTCACGCGCTGTGCCAACTTCCCCTCCTGCTGACCTCATACGCTCTGCGCCCGCAGCCTGGAAATAGGCCCTCAGCTTCTCATCTGCCCAGCGCTCATCCTTAATGACTCTCCTTCAAATTGACTCGGGAAAAAACATTTTTGAGGAGTTATTTTCAGCGACTGATATTAAGTTCTGTACTATTACCGTGAAGTGTAATCTCTGTGATTTAATTTGCAGTTATTCATACAGTTCAGACAGAAAGTATCGTAATTAATTTAAAACTCATTTTAAATTTTAATTTCAGTATTTACTGCATGATCACTCACCGCTGTCGTCAGGCACCATGTTTCGATATCACTTATCTCATATACAGGGAGTACCTTTCCTACGTGTGCTGAAAATTAAATGACGTACAGGTAATGATGAGAAGGACGGAAAAGTTACGAATCACTTTTGAACCAAAATAGTGTTTACAGGATTGTCACTGCTATTCTGCAGCTCACAAACAAAAAGGTGGAGGGACATACAATTAACTAATTAAAATATAAAAGTATCACATGTTAATATGTCATGCAGCAGCTTTGTCCAAACTAAGCGTGGTGATCACGAAACGTGCGAAAAATCATAGCACTAAAGAAATGAAACAGAGAAACCACACTTGCTCCAAACTTGGCTGGGGCAGCTACATTTCATACGTCGTCAAGGTTATGTGGCATAAGGATACAAAGGAATTGATGACATTAGCTGCTAGCGGGCATTCATTTAAGTTAATGGCGAAAGTTGAAAATTTTTACCAGACTTGGATTCCAACCCAGGTCTCCTACTTACTAGGCAGATGGTCTGACTACTGCGCCATGCAGATAGTCGTAGCGCAACTGTATGTACCACTCTTGCGCACCTCCAGCCAGTCCCAAATTCTCATCTAATTCACACACAACAAATGTAGCGCCCCTGCTCATTAGCCTCATTACTCGCAGCATTCCGTTAGGGTAGTTCGTTCGGTTGTGGTGACCACTGTGTCTGCATGGCGTAGCTCATCTGTCTAGTAAGCAGGTCCCGAGTGAGGTATCGCATTGGTTAGCACACTGGACTCCCATTCGGGAGGACGACGGTTCACATCCGCGTCCGGCCATCCTGATTTGGGTTCCTCATGATTTCCCTAAATCGCTTAAGACAAATACGGGATGATTCTTTTGAAAGGGCACGGCTAATTTTCTTCCTCATCCTTCCCTAATTCGACTTTGTCTTCCGTATCTAATGACCTAGTTGTCGACGGGATGTTGAACACAAATTCCCCCCACCTACCGGGCCCCCTAAGCAGGAGACCCAGGTTCGAATCTTGGTCTGGCAAAAATTTTCAGCTTTCCCCATTGATTTCAATCAATGCCCATTGGCAGCTAATGTAATTAATTCCTTTGTGTCTTTATTCATGGTCGCTGCAGTATCAAAATAGTGTCTGTTCTTTCGGACACATATATAATGTGGCATGGTTTGAATTCTACGTGTCTGTCACGTAATGTCAGTACGAACTGGGAAGTCTTCCGTGCGGGTGTTTGCTCCGGCCACAGGCACTTTCCGTAGGTCGTAAGTATGAATAAAACTTTGAAGTTAATTATTGACTAAATATGACCAAATAAAAAACGGAAGACGAATTTTTGTTTAAAAATTATCTGTAATTCCTGCATCCCACGTTTCCCTGTGCGTCGAAAGGTCATTTTGTGCAATACTTTCTATGTAACTATCGGACAATTTAAGAAAGTGTTGTTTCCGAATACGAGTCCATTGGTTTAATTACAGCGCGATATCGCTCATTCCCACCCTCTGCATTATTTCCGGAATGAATATTTCACCGTCCACACTATAGTACATTATATTAGTCCCTCTTATTGACAGCAGTGCTTCTAATACGTTTAACTGCTTGCCGAATATAATGTCACCTCTTCTCCAGACTTCAGCTGTATCTCTTAAATGAAATATAATTAGTAATTTAATTAAATCTTGTCTTTCTGTGTGAGTAATGTACACACCATAAGGACGAAATTGATTATGTTATTGCCATTTCTTGGCGTTCTAATGACTTTTAGGGAAGTGTTCCTGCATATCATTAATTTCGTCAGATCCTACACTAATGATATTCACTTGAAAAGCACTGAAACAAAATATTACATTGATATCAACCAACTACAATATCCACCAGAACGTGTCGCCAAATCGATAAAGATCTTCTCAGGAAACAGAAATACCATGTCAGATTACTTTCTCTTATGTTTAGACAAATACTTAGAAGTAAGTGTCAGATTAGGTGCAGTGATTGTATTCAGGAACGCCTTTTTTTCAAAATTCTCATCAACAAGAGAGATTAATTTTTTCTCTGAATTTCGTAAAGCCTTGACAAATCATCATAATAGTTAAGATCATCACCGTTCGGAGTTTACTTTTCTACTACAATTTCTGAACATCTGTTGGTACATCTATTGTGTAAATGTGTAATGATGTCATATGTCTTCTTAACGTTTGTAGAAAACGTGGTTCTCTTTCTACGACAACATGAAGGAGTACCTAATCCTCAAACGGCTTCCTTCTGGTCCCTTATTATGTTTCTCAGTTCTGCAAAAGTATACCGACCATTGTAATTATCGTTGTTACAAACTATTTTCTGATACAGTATACTGTATATATTAAAATTCCCCGTAACGATTTTTAGAAATGCAAATTTCTTTTCGGAATGTCACGTTGCCACTAGTTTTTGTTGCCCTACCTACAGACCAACACAGTTTCTTTCCTCCCTGTGATTTCCGTTCTTTATTATCAAAAGACGTGGCTAAGAGTTAAGTTACTGGACTTTCACCGAGGAAGAGCATGGTTGATACCCAGACCGATCATGGTGATTTAGCTGTATGTCCACTTGAGGCAAATTCTGGATTGCTTCCTTGAACGAGAGCTCGGACGATTTTCTGACCTATCTTTGTCCGACCCCAGCTTATGCTCTTTCTGTTATTAGCGTGATACTGAAGGGCCATTACTGGTATTTCTTGAGAATGTGTGGTAGATTTGGTATCTGTGTCATAATGAACAGAAAAACACTGTAGAAAATTTCTCACTAATCTTACTTTTATTCTATTTCCTCCTGAGCCCGATTTTAACTGCAGATATGAACTTTTTTTACGATGACACGCTTTTGAGTACCTACAGACTCCTGAAATCGGTGGTGCTAACGAATATAGCGCATCGGAATGGTGCAGCTGTACGCACACGCCGTCGCGGATAATAGCAGAGTGCATAACGGGAATACATGAACTCTTTGCAATAGGTCATTCCTGAAGTCTCTACTCAGTTGCAAAGTTTGATGTACTTGTGGGTCAGGTCTCGGTCGTGTCCACTGTACAGTTGGAGCAGAAGGAACAAAACGGGACGGGCGCACCTCCGCTTGTGTTATGACCTCTCGTGCTCTGCGAGGTGGAGATGCGAGATGTGCCCTTTGCGGGGGCCTCCAGCCTATCACGAAAGCGCCAGCAACGGGATGCTACCTGCGGTGACGTCACCGGCCGTGTCTGCGCGCGTGACCAGTCCCGCAGACTACGGGCGCAAGCGGCCGTGCCCCCGGGTACCCGAGTCCTGCCGTTAACTGGCTAATGACGTACTGCGGCCCGCTGAGGCCGCCAGTGAATCTCGCGGTGGTCGGTCTTTCTTCACTTTCCACCCGCTCTACATACCATCGCTGACTGATGTTCTCTATGCTTTGAGATGCTTACTCCAACATCTGTACTCCGCAAACCACCATACGATATATGTGGGAGGGTACTTTGAGTACCACTTCCGCTTCTTCCCTTTCCTGATCCAGTCGGGATTGCTGATTGGGGAGAACGGTTGTCGGTAAAGCTCCACTAGAGCTGAGATCTCTCTAACTTTACCTTCACGGTCTTTTCGCTGAATATACGAATCAGGAAGTAATATACTTCAACGCAGTAAACTATGGCATCACGTATCGATATCATCCTACTGGTGTCAAAGATGGCAACGGAATTCCAAGTTCCCGTCTGACGCCGATAGCGATAGTGCAGGAACCTGTGAACCCAATGGAGGACGTCCAATAAGCCAAACTTCCGGTGAATCTAGACTACGAGCGCCCTCTGCTGCTTCGATATAGAATGCCCGGCAGCAGCCACAGAGGCCACTAGCACCTGGAACCTCTTCAATGCGTGATGCTACGCAGACACAGCCTGTTAGCGGCTCTGACACCATCGTTCATGCTTCTGGTTCAAATGGCTCTAAGCACTATGGGACTTAACATCTGGGGTCATTAGTCGCGTAGACTTAGAACTACTTCAACATAAATAACCTAAGGAGATCACACCCATCCGTGTTCGACGCAGAATTCGAATCTGCGACCGTAGCAGTAGTGCGGTTCCGGACTGAAGCGCCAAGAACTGCTCCGCCACAGCGGCTGGCTCATGCTTCTGTTCAGAGAGCCTAACACCTGTTGCTATTGTAATAGCTGGACTTATATCATACTGCATTATTTGTAATGAGTCTTCTTATTCTTCGTTAAGTACAAGTTAATTAAATCTTCTGTTTATTGTGTGAAATTGCTTGCTTATCGTTTCTCCTCCTGTCAGCTTTCCTACGACGACAGTTGCCGCAACACACTGTAGCCCACCTCTCCTCACGGTTGTATATGAAGTTGTACACAAAAAAACCACCCAGTGATCAAGATACCTGTCATGTAGCACCTGCCACAGGGGTCGGATGAGCATCGCCGTGACGATTTCGCTCTTACTGAAGGAACCTGTGACGAAACGCACTGCTCTTCTTTGGATCTTGTCCATTCATCAGCCAGTACTACCTGTTAAGGGTCCCAGACTGACAAGCAATACTCAGTATATTTCGAAAGATTGTTATGTAAGATCCCTCATTCGTGGGTACATATTTACCGAGTTCAAAAAATGTTCAAATATGTGTGAAATTTTAAGGGACTTAACTGCTAAGGTCATCAGTCCCTAAGCTTACACACTAATTAACCTAAATTATCCTAAGGACAAACACACACACCCATGCCCGAGGGAGGACTCGAACCTCCGCCGGGACCAGCCGCACGGTCCATGACTGCAGCGCCTCAAACCTTTCGGCTAATCCCTCGCGGCTATTTACCGAGTTGTTGATATAACATCGGAGGGACAGTAGATTTGACTACAGGTGTTGTCAGCCAATGCTCTCGTACACACATCAAAAAGAGTTCGGCATCACCCCGGTTGCCAGAACTCCTGAAGATAGACGTTGACTGTGGATATTGTATCACAGACACAATTCTTTTGACTGTTCAGTGATGTCACTAAACCCGGCCAAAGATGTAAGCAATCATGCATGAGCAGCGCCTATTAGACGCAGGGAGTCTGACAGCCGATCAGTTCCAGTCATTCCACCAGGAAGGAGGTACATGATTCGTATTGTCTGTAGTTCAACCATGCCTAGATCGTCAATACCCCGGTTCGATCGCGTTCACATTGTTACTTTGTGCCAGGAAGGGCTCTCAACAAAGGAAGTGTCCAGGCGTTTCGGAGTGAACCAAAGCGATGTTGTTTGGACAGGGAGGAGATACAGAGAGACAGGAAATGTCGATGACACGCCTCGCTCAGGCCGCCCAAGAGCTACTACTGCAGTGGATGACCGCTGTCTACGGATTATGGATCGGAAGAACCATGACAGTAACGCCACCATGTTGAATAATGCTTTTCGTGCAGCCACAAGACGTCGTGTTACGACTAAAACTCTGCGCAATGGGCTGCATGATGCGCAACTTCACTCTCGGCGTCCATGGCGAGACCCATCTTTGCAACCACGACACCATGCAGCGCGGTACAGTTGGGTCCAACAACATGGCAAGTGGACCGCTCATGATTTGCATCACATTCTCTTCACCGATGAGTGTCGCATATGCCTTCAGCCAGACAATCGTCGGAGTACAACAATATCGGAAGCATATTGGAGAGGCATTCGGTTTCATGGATGACAATTCGCGCCCCCATCGTGCACTTGTGAATGACTTCCTTTAGGATAACGACATCGCTCGACAAGAGTAGCCAGAATGTTCTCCAGACATGAACCCTATTGAAAATGCCTGGGATGGATTTGAAAGGGCTGTTTATGGAAGACGTGACCCAACAACCACTCTGAGTGACCTATGCAGAATCTTCGCTGAGGAGTGGGATAATCTGGACCAACAGTGCCTTGATGAATTTGTGGATAGTATGCCACGACTAATACAGGCAGGCATCAATGCAAGAGGACGCACTACTGTATATCAGAGGTACCAGTGTGTACAGCAGTCTGGACCACCATCTCTGAATGTCTCGTTGTATGGTGGTACAACATGTTATGTGTGATTTTCATGAGCAGTAAAAAGGGAGATAACGGTGTTTATGTTATAGATCTCCTTTTCAATTTCCTGTACAGGTTCCGGAACTCTCGAAACCGAGGTGATGCAAAACTTCTTTTGATGTGTGTATATTGTTTAATGGCTAAAGCCGTTTCGACAATCATGTCACGTTCAACAACCTATCTATGTTCTTAGCTGATAGCTGCATCAGTGCGAGTCATCTAGTAGAAGACCTGAGGAAATGCAAGCATTTTATTACACTTTCACTTATCCAAAGGCAAATAAGGTATAAAGGCTATTGTGCATGACATAACTATGGAAACGAGTTGAGCTGATAAACATTTTAAGTCTGTAGTCCTTAGTGGGTGGACTGCAATTTCTCAATATTCTTCCAATGAATCTCACTCTGACATCTGACATCCCCTGCAGTTACTTTGATACAATTGATCCATTTTAAATTGCCCCCGTGTACTTATTCCCAGATAACCTCACCAGACGACCCCTGGATTTGATAACCTCCTGTATTGGTTTACAAAGTGAGTCCACGAGCTTTACAGGTACCTCGCATCTAAGTATCTCCATATGCTGAGGATCTGATCGCGTAGTTCCACCAAATTGTTGGAATGCTGACGTCGGCATTATACCCGCTGTTCCAACACTTCCCACAGATTTTCTGTGGAGTTCAAGTCAGGTGATAACGCAGGCGAATCGAGATGTAATAAGGCGTAGAAGTGTTCAGAAAATCACTCACATATTGTTCCATTCCGATGAAATTTGCTGTTGCCGTTATTTGTATCAGTTTGAGCAACTGCCAAATGTTCATTGCATGTTCACGTTGCAATGTTCTCTCGCTAAGAGGCGTAAATGGACCTTCGTTCAGCGCCTGAAGCAATTTATGTCGGGTTTGGAAGCAATTTTGACTCGCAATTACCGAATCTCACCCAGGATCTTTTTCCGGCCACAATTGTGACGTCATGTTTCGAGGCCACGTGTGTTACACCACTGCTTGTAGATACGTTGAATAGTCTGTTGCGAAACACTAATAAATCCTGCAACTTCACACATCGTATGGCCATGGGCGCGGCCAAACATGATTGCCCCTTTTTACGTGTCTGCCACGTCCTACATTTATCCATGTTTCTGTACAATGTCCTCTTGAAACATAAATGTCTTACTGATCGCTACTGCTTTATGCTCACGTTGAGGCAGTGCTGTGCATTTTCCAGACAAGGCTGTAATGAGCAATTCTTCGCCTTCATCTTCCCTCTCCGTGCTCAAAAATTTATTGGACCACAGTTCCTGATTACTATCTGCGGCTCTAATGTTACTTCATATGTGCCTCTGAACAAATGGTACGCGCTTTCACTATGTGAAATACTGAAGGCTTCCTCAGGCCGTTCTTCTGCAATGTTGAGCGTTCATACAATGTACATGATCGATTTTGGAATACACATTCCGTCAACTGGACCTGGTAAAGCAGACATATCTATATAGAAATCTAAAATGTGTGTTGTATGGAACCAACTTATCATAAGAAATTTCTGGCTGGGCTGTTCAACCGCGCCGGCCGTAGTGGCCGAGCGGTTCTAGGCGCTACAGTCTGGAACCACGTGACCACTACGGTCGCAGGTTCGAATCCCGCCTCGGGCATGGATGTGTGCGATGTCCTTAGGTTGGATGGGTTTAAGTAGTTCTAAGTTCTAGGGGACCGATGACGTCAGCAGTTAAGTCCCATTGTGCTCAGAACCATTTGAACCATTTTGTTCAACCGCATGGCGCAAATCTTTCTATTTGATGCCACTTCGGCGACTAGCTCGTCGATGAAAATGAGACAAATTGTTTAGGACAACTCAAAAACCCAATCTCCGAACGAAGAAAATTTCTAACCAGTACGAGAATCTAACCAGTGTATGGAACAATCCACGTCGATAAAGTGCAGTCTGAGGAAACCTGTAATCTTGGACATAATAAAATACATTGTGGCCCCTGTCGTTAACAGCGATTGACCTATTAAAATAATATATAATTTAGTTAATTTTCAAATGTCTGATACTTTCTTAAAATATTGTACGATATGGCACGTGACTAATTTCACTTGCAATACAAAATTGGCAATAGAATGTTAAGTGTGTTGATATTCAGAGTGACAGTTTAGACGGCAGGTCGAAGCATAATTCTTGTACGACGAGGGGTTCAGTTTCCGAATTGCATGGTTAGTCCTTCGATTGCGGTTGTCCTGTGTACGACGGCAGCTGCCGCGTTTACGCGTGCGCCTGCGACGTGGGCAAGCCCGCAACGCCCTGTGGCAAGCCGGGGACCTTGGCCCGGAATGCGCAAGAAGCGAGATGCTGCTCCGCGGAGATTCGCCGCAGTTGACTTTCCCTTTCTGGTTATCTCACTCACTCACACGCCGCGTCACACCGGCTCTGTAATTTGGTCGAGGAGCGTTCTCCAACCAGAGCATACGCGCACCTGACTTACTTCACTGACACGCAACGTTTACTATAGCTTCTGTCTGGGAAAACGTGTATTTACCTACCTTCGTACGTCTACACTGTCATTTCCACCCCAGTAGATCGCATTGAAGTATAATGTGTCATTTATCGAAAGTTTGTGCCGATAATATCTGTGGGAAAGCTAATGAGATCGGAGGTACGACTACTGGTGAAGGAAAACGTGCTGATCTTCGATAATTTTCTTGAAAACAGAACCGATAGCTACATTAGTCTACAGGCAACGTTACTTTTTGGATGCAAAAATTAGGTCTGATGTACCAACGACGACGGAGACACAACCTGTGGCATGTGACATTTTCAAAAATATTTGTGGAAACCTATGGGAAACATAAAGTGGCAGAACCGGGTATGAACTTGAAACCCGCTCTTCCACGACGACGATACAATTACGAGGGCCATTCAATAATTAAAGAGACAAATTTGCCAGGAGAAAAAATGGTTTATTTTTACAAAACAATGCTTTTTTACTTTTCAACATAATCCTCTTGAACATTTATGCACTTGTTCCAACGGGCTACAAGGTTTTTTTTTTATTCCAGCTGCAAAGAACTATTTATCTTGATGTTTGAACCAATTTCCCACAAACTTTTTCACGTACTCGTTGTCCTGGTCTTCTTCCCCCGTAATGCCTCCTTCAGTGCACCAAACAATGGGAATCGCTAGGTGCTAAATCATGACTGTAAAGGGAATGAGGCAGTACTTTCCAGCACATTTTGTTGATGGTTTCACACGTTAGTTGAGCAGTATGTGGACGTGCGTTGTCTTGCTGGAGAATCAAACCTCTCCTCTGAGATCCACAACGTCTCTCTCTCTCTCATGACTGGATTCACCATGTTTAAAAGCAAATCCGATCCGAGTAGTATTGGCTGTTCACTGTAGGCTGCACTTTGAGATAATCACAAAAAAACAGTTCATTGAATACTACTCAGTATTCAATGAACTGTGGATGAAGCCGGGCCAACGGGCACTACATGCATTGATCAAAAATGATAGTGCATTGGGAATGGCTAGTTTCTAGCTAAAATCTAGATCTGCCAATAAAATTCAAAAAGGACGACTGACAGCTGAAATCTATTACTAACAAGTCAATATAACAGTCGCTGAGTGTAACAGCCTTCTGAAAGGAAGGTAACCTGATGAAACCTTGGAATGTTCTTTTATATGCTAATATCACATGTAGCGCCATGTGGAGGTCTGGAATCAATTCCCGATACTGCCAAAAATTTTTCCTTGTTGGGAGAACTGGAACGGGTTTCAATCAGCCTCGTGGTGACAGTTGTGGCGGTACTCGAAAGAAAAGTAGAACCTCCAATATATGAAATGCCGGCAATAGCCGATAGAACGGTGTGTTGACCTCACGTCCCTCCATACCGCATCCAGCCGAAGATGACACGGTGTTCGGTCGGCTAGCATGGGCCTGTCTGCGCCAAGACCGGCGGAACCTGCTTCTTGTACCAAACTACTGATTATAAAAAGTGACGAGGCTGTGTTTGTAGCATATATTACTTGCAGAAATATGATGTTGTGCTACATTTTAATGGAAAAAATAACGAATATCTTGGGAATTGAGCTTCCGAATTATCCGAGAGAACGCGTCATTTTCTGACGCTTGTTCGCTTCCTTGACGCCACACTACTGTTTCCTATTGCCCTTAGCGTTAATTAGCCTCCTGTAAACGCGATGTTTCCACGAAGTGTCGTAAAATGCGGAGAGCCCGCCCATTGCCTGATGAGAACGGACGGCGCGACTACCGAATGCCTACCGAAGCGGCGCGCGCTGAGAACGGGCGCTCTTTACACGTGTTTCCCACAGCCTATCTCGCACCCATCGCATCTCAGGCCGCGCGAAACTAACGCGAGAGAGCACACCACACGCCGTTGCGGAGGTGTGCCACGCCGCGCCGCGCAGGACAGTTCGTAACACTCGGGGAGTGAAAGCCCTGTGCGACAAACCCGGGCCGATTGCGTCACCGCTGTGGCAAGTAATGCGCCCGTAATTTTCTAACCGCGGACAAATTACGTTAGGGACCCGTGTGGTCGCGTCCTGACCCCACAGCCTCGGCCCACATCGCTCTGCGCTGCGGCCGCAGAACAATGACGGGCAGCGCGACAAAGTGGCTATTGTTCCTCCGAGGTGGTTGTCCAGTGTGGGATCCGGAAAATGACACGTTACCGATCCCGATCGTTCGGGTACGGTGACGCCCCGTGCGCCAACTGGCGGTAGAGCCGTCACAGTCTAAAGCGAAAATCATTTCGTTTCCTCTCCGATACCGTTTAAGTGCTCGTCAAGAGCCGTCACATTACACGCACAAACGTCCACGTAACTTCGCTGCGCACGTTACAAATGTATCTGTCAGGAACTTTGACTCAAATTCATTCTGGCGGGTGCTCTGGGGCCTGAAGGTACGCAAACGGTACCTAAGGGGTGTCAGAGGGGTTGCCTCATCCTCAGGCGCTAGAGCAGCCACCAAACTGATTTGGTGTTGAAATTTCTGAAGCTACGTTTCTAACGTGCTCAACAAATGTTCGTGGATGGCACCGAGGGTATTGCCGAACTGAAGGGTTTTAGAGGGACCTCTTACCGTTTTATTCATGCACAGGAGGGCGAAAGACAGAGTGGTTAAAAAGGTTGAAGTACCATTTGCTGCCTCGGGTCACGTTCAAATTGCGTCGAATCGTTCGAACCGACCTTAGTGGTTCCAACCTGTACACGAGAGCAAAAATTGCGGTCACGTTGCACTCCAGAGGAGTGCGACCTCTCTCAAATGGGCCGGCCGCTGTGGCCGAGCGGTTCTAGGAGCTTCAGTCAGGAACCGCGCTGCTGCTACGGTCGCAGGTTCGAATCCCGCCTGGGGCATGGATGTGTGTGATGTCCTTAGGTTAGTTAGGTTTAAGTAGTTCTAAGTTCTAGAGGACTGATGACCTCAGATGTTGTCCCATAGTGTTTAGAGCCTTTCAATGAGGGTGCAACACTACAGTGTCTTTGGGAAGGGTTTAAAATTCCAACGGTGTCAAAGCTTGTCAAGAACATCTTTCTTTTGCTCGTCGCACTGCGAACTGTCATTTTAGACCGCGAAATGTGTGTAAATCAAGGCCCAGGGAAAGGATTGGTTTATTCACACTCTTTATGCCACCACTTGAGGCCTTTTCTTGGCGTTTCTGAGCCGCCTTGCGTCTGAAATGTTTTCCTCGGCCATGTAGAAGGAAACAGAGTGATTTTAACGCTGGGTGTCACGCGTCAGACCTCCATCGCAGAGACATCGAAAGAAGGGTTGGATGAGAGGGGCTGTGACGACCTTCTCATTATGTGACACGTCTACGGTGACGTTGAGCGGAATCGCAGCAAAATTTGGCGGCAATCTGACATCGTTAAAGCACCTTACAGGCCACATAAACTTCCGAACTCTGGCATATTTTCCCATATATTGACACCTTGCTGTTCGAAGTGGAGCCTGAAGGTGACGTTGCAGGGCACCACACTTTTGTACTATCGCGGAGGAAGGCTGTAGGCAGCTTTGAGCCAAATCTCAAAGTTATGCGTCGTCATGGAAGGCAAATAAGGGATTTCGAAAAAGTGAGCCTCTAATTCTGTTGCGCACAGTAGATCATCCTTTATGAGTGAACACGTGATGTATCAGTGCTCTTGGGAGACATCTGTAGTGCAGACGTCTCTCCGTTGTTGTTCCCGTGTAGTGATTCCAGCAGTGATTAGGAAATCCATGCCGATTTTCAAAAGACAGCGAGGGACTCTGCCCTTTCATATCAACTGTTGTTCACTGCACAAACGAATTTAAATTTGGTCGTGAAAGCTTAACTGATAATAGCATGGTGGACGGCCAAGGTGTACCACTAACCCAGAAATCATTGCAAAATTGCGTATAACGGTCATGGAGGATCGCCAACTGAAAATGCGTAAAATTACTGTTGTAATGACGTCATCTGAACGGGCATATCATATTTTAACAGTGAAATCGGATGTGAGAAAATTATGTGTTAGATGGGTGCCACGTCTCTTAATGCAGGATCAGAAACGCATCAGAATGGAAAAGTCCAAATAATGTCTAACCCGCTTTCAGAGCAATCAACAAGATTTTTGGCGCTGGTTTGTGACCGCAGGTGAAACTCGGGTCCTCTACTATACCCCAAGGACAAAAAAGCAGGCATAGCAGTTTACTCGTTGATTAACCACCACCAAAGAAAGTAAAGGAAATACGGTCGACCGTAAAAGTCATGCCATCAGTTTTCTGGGTTGCGAAAGGAAACCTGCTGATAGATTATCTTCCCATTGATCAAATAAGCACGCGACGATACTAAACACAAACGTTGTGGAAGAACTACAGAAAAAGGTACGCGGGAAAAGACCAGGCTTGGGAAGGAACAAAGTTATCTTTCATCAAGACAATGCGTGCACTCAAGACAGTGTGCACCCAAACACAAATGTCGTTACCATGGCAAAAATACGTGAAATAAGATGTAAATTGTTGCCACATCCACCTCATTCACAAGATCGAGTTCTATCAGACTTCCATCACTTCCCCAAGTTTAAAATTTTCCTCGGCGGACTGAGATTCACTTTAAATAAAGAACTGAGAACGAAAGCAGGCAGGTGGACCTGGTTTTCGGGATGAGATGAAGGAATTTCAACTTTGCTGGCCCAAGTGCAGTAGCGTACAGGGAGACTATATTGAAAAATAAAATGTTCCACTGAGGTAAGTCGTTTCGTTCTATTTTATACTACGAACTTTTCAAACTACCTTCGTACCTTTGTTCGTTACGAAGATATGAAGCAGGAGTACGTCTTTTTTAATCATCACCTTATATTTATTATTGAATAATTCACTTCCTCTCCTCAAGACCTTTTCGAAAACGTATCACAGTGCACCGTTCACGTAAGCATGACGTTATTAAACACCTAATACAAAACTGACTACGACTCTCTTGTACTAACACACAGTGCCAGCACCAGGGGGAATGTAGCTCGTCCACTTGCTGCAGTTGGCAGTATACAAATAGAAACACAAGAATGATGCATACTGTTCACTCAGTCAACCACCCTCACGTGAGGTTTTGTGTGATTTCAATGAACATGAACAAAGAGAAGGTAGAAATGATTTTATGAAGAATGTAAGTTTACAGATCAGTATTTCAAGAAAGTGGTTTAATGGTTAAGTTACAACTAGACGTGACTTGCAGTTTATGAAATAAGAGTACAGAATAAGTAAATCGCTGTGTTCGCAGAAACGAGCTCTGGTGGTATGGTAAAGCAATTACTCTAACAATAGCGTCTGCAGGACTACATTAAAAAGCATCACACACTGTCCATGCAGTCGATGCCGATAAACACATAGCGACGCAACCCTTTTGTGTTGTACGTGTATTACTGATATCAGACGCTCTTGGTAAAGTATAAGTCGAAAAATGTGATTTTGTAAGACCTGAAAGCTATAATTATTGGTGCCATGATGAGATCCAAATCGGAAAAGACATTTTATCCAATGAAATTAATCACCTCCACTCTGTTTGCAAACGAGACCTCAAACAGCTGAAATGTGGTCTAAACCTTTCCTTTGCTCAATTAATTATGTTAAAATGTCAGTGTTTATTAGTCATTTATTGGCACGCAACGTGAATCAGTGTGTTTTGCGTAACAAGATGATATTATCAAGAGGTACAAGCACAATGATCATTTGTGGCTAGTAAGTATCGCCGTTTTACGATTTGAACTGTACTACAATAGCCATATAATTTGAAGGCATAATATTCCGTACTACCTTCGGAGTAACGACGGTTGGTGGCTAGCCGTAACATAATAATTTATTGCTTAGCTAGGGACTCGTGTCGTCAATTTACGCACGGCACCACACGTGGGTAGCTAAAGCCGTTCCTCCGGTCCTGTTGGACCGCTTCTCCGCTGGAGAGCGTGGGCGCCGAGCCGAGAAAATTAGCGACGCCTATAAGTTTTGGTTGACAGGAGTCGCTACGTTCCCCACACAGATGCTCCTGCTCTATCCCAAATCGCCTCGGACTCGTTTCTAAACCTCCCACACACCCTGAGTTTGCTGCAGACGATCGTTACATGCAGGAATTAGTTAACTGTAATGTGTCTGGCTGTGACGTTCCATAAGACACGGGAGCCGTTCAGTTCCATACACAAGACTACCCTCAAATGACGGATATTGGACCAAGCTAGGACAAAGATGGCAGATATTCCTCAAAAACCTGTTAATTTCGCTGTAGCCAAATCATGCTGTGTAGTCAGCACTTCGCCATGAGGTGTGAGGCAGAGTGTGCATTATGTGATAGTGCTGTTTTTGTGTGGATATTCCTTAAGTAAACCCTGGTTCCTCTGTTTTTATCAATGCGTTCATTTATTTAAAGGTTTGTGGAAGGAAGTAATGTGTTTGGAGTAGTCTTGGAGAGAATGCTCTGGAATTTTTAGAGTTATCCTTTACAGATGGCTCTTTCGTACGAAAATTACTACTGAAGATTATCCAGTATTTCTTGTGACTGCTTTATGTTGATCGAAGAAACCTCTCATGTATCTCTTCTCCTAATCGAGCTTCATGTTTATTGAATTACATTCGCTGAATTAAACGGATGGATGATGAAAATATAGTCGATGAAGATGTAATGACATGAAACGATGTTCGCGAAACTCTTAATGTAATGAATACATTGTGACTAATGTAAATTTGATTTTTTCCCCAGCACCTACTCAAGGCATTTCAAATTTATATTGGTTCCAAACTGACGAGCATTACTCAAAAAATCGTCAGCCGAGAGCTTCGTTAGCGACATCCTTTGTGGGCGAATTTCACTTTCTTGACATACTTTCGGTGAATCTGCATTCCCGGCTGGTAGATTTGTGTGAAGGCTCCACTTCTAATCTCTCGGTATGGCTAGCCCCAGGTATTCAGATTTTAACTCTGCAGCGGAGTGTGCCCTGATATGAAACTTCCTGACAGATTAAAACTGTGTGTCAGACTGAGTCTCGAACTCGGGATCTTTGCCTTTCTCGTGCAAGTGCTCGAGGAGACGAGGTACTGGCGGAATTGAAGCTGTGAGGACGGGTCGTGAGTCATGCTTGAGTAGCTCTGTTGATAGAGCACTTGCCCACGAAAGGCGAAGGTCCCGAGTTCGAGTCTCGGTCGGACACACAGTTTTAATCCGCCAGGAAGTTTCATGTTACTGATATTCAAAAAATTCACTGATTTTTAATTTTGGTTGTTGGCCAACCATATCATGAAATATACGACTACATTCTGTATTTAATGTTAGCATATCTGTGTTGCAGCAGACACGAGGAAAAAAAAACTTTTCTTAAAGGTAATAAAGCTTTTTGGTCGCCTGTAGTGTTGTGAAACACGTATCGACGACGAGGTCATTGTAGACGAAAGACAAACTCGGGGTGGAGAAGGGTTTGGAAGAAAGTTGATTATGTCCTTTCAGAAGGAATACTGCGGGCAATCACTGAAAATGAACTTTGAACACCAGATAAATCTTGAATATGAATGACATGATGGGTGTCCGACCCCTATTGCTCGTGAAAGGAAAGGGACCCGTGTCTTACTCAGTGCGCCACCTCTCTTAGTTTGGTGCGGAAGAGCTCGTAAATTCAAACCTACGCTATTAACACCGACGGTCTTCAAATTAATACTGCCGCAGAGGTTCCTGAAAAATGTATCGTGCTTACTCAAGTCCGCCGGTCGTGCCGTGCATCACGAACACAATATTATGACGTGTGCAGCTCACGCACCTGCGACACGAGGATGAGATTTCATCGGCACGAGCGTTGGGTGTTCCCGCGAGTTTCGATCGCTCCTGTACCGGCAACCTACTTTCCCGGACAAGGCTGCAAACGACCTTTACGTTATGACAGTTGTGCTTCTCCTCGTACGCGGCTTGCATTAAGGGAAACGCTCAGATTTATCTGACGTGCACTTTTCGCGCCTTGTTGTGAAATCTCGACAACTTTCTCTTGCCAAAATGAGGTAACTTAGTCGGTTCGTGTGCCTCCTGTTTAGTCGTGTATTCCTGTTTAATTGCGTGTAACAGGATTAGGTTTGACTAATGCATCGGGATGAATCTGTAAGTAATCTTCCCTTACAGGCCAGCACATACGCTTAATCAGATGCCCTTCCGCCAAGAACAGGTGTTTAATTATTGCTAGTAAATATTTCATTATCAAAACTTTTCTACAGCAACATACAATACTTTGGAAATTGTTACTGAGAACTTGTTCTCATTCTTTAGAAACAGATCAACGTGTCCTTGAAGATATCGAAATGCATAGTCTGCCAGCGTAGACGATTGAAATACGATTTACGAGTAATGATAACGTCGGAAAACGTTATGGTTACTAGTCAATAAACCAACTAGCAATTGAAAGAGACTGTTGCCGCATATTAATTTCTGAACCACCCAAGGGCATAGGAAATTACAACATTTGCACTAAAAGTACTCCAGTCTACGTTGCGTCACAGTAAGCCAAAAATATTTACCTACATTATAGTATCGCATCTTTATGGAAAGTATTATGTAGAAAGTTACGGAATGCTTTCATTTTATGGAGTGGTAGTCGATTTTGTTAAATTCATGAAGAGCTTACAACAAGAATATTACGATGTTCTAGCAGCCCATTCTCTCTCCGTAATCTGCGGAACGGTCATTTAGTGACGAGGCATAGTTATCGTTAGTGACGCTGTGTATTAGTACTAAATACGTCTTCCTGTAGATTAGGAGAAAAGTTGCATGACAAAGAAAAATCAAAAAGTTTTTTCCGTCTTTTTTCAGTCACGATGAAGTTGATGGACAGCTTTATCTTTAGGGAAATATTGTCGCAGCACTTTGGACAAAGCGATTACGAATCTGTCCAAAAAAGTTACGTTCACCCATCCACGATGCCTTTTTTTCTGGGCAAGCTGGTACCTTACAAATAGGCAGATCGCTCTGAGCACTATGGGACTTAACATCTATGGTCATCAGTCCCCTAGACCTTAGAAATACTTAAACCTAACTAACCTAAGGACATCACACAACACCCAGTCATCATGAGGCAGGGAAAATCCCTGACCCCGCCGGGAATCGAACCCGGGAACCCGAGTGCGGGAAGCAAGAACGCTACCGCAAATA
The DNA here is from genome assembly GCF_021461385.2 of Schistocerca piceifrons. Taxonomy (NCBI): domain Eukaryota; kingdom Metazoa; phylum Arthropoda; class Insecta; order Orthoptera; family Acrididae; genus Schistocerca; species Schistocerca piceifrons. Next base: position 290,134,663 of record NC_060145.1, on the reverse strand, counting down.
GGCAGATCACTTAGCATTCTGCTATAAGTGTCCCAAATGGCTGGAAGAGCACGATCGTGACTCCAAACTGTCTTTCTTGCCCAGAAGTTCATTCCATTTAATTGATTCGCTACAAACTCGCCAACCTACAGCGTGTTCTTTAAAGGGTGAGTACTCCAGTTATTAAATTGCAGTCGTTGTAGTACCTTTCGACAGTGACAGGTTACAGCAGATATATCTACGTCACTAAAAAGTTAGGTGCTCGCGAAATGGTTGTGGAAAGAAAAAGTGGGAAGATTACCATCTAACGTTCCACTGAAAACGCAGACAGCGCTCAGACTGGCCGAAAAATGGTTCAAATGGCTCTGAGCACTATGGGACGTAACTTCTGAGGTCATCAGTCCCCTATAACTTAGAACAACTAAAACCTAACTAACCTAAGGACATCACACACATCCATGCCCGAGGCAGGATTTGAACCTACGACCGTAGCAGTCGCTCGGTTCCAGACTCTGGCCGAAAACAGGAGAGGAAATTGGCCATATCGATTCCAAGAAAATCATCCTGGGAACCTAAATGTTGAATTTACAGCATAATTGCTTTCCAGCGTGACACCAATACCTTATCACTTTGAGGGCCACGCCCGTAATGTTACGTTGCTTTAAATGTTGGAATGATTGCCATTTCCGAAATATTTCAGTCACAGCATCCGATTGAGGACTGCCGTAGCGGTAATACGAGGGTTGACTGAAAAATAATGCCTCCACCTTCGTAAATCTTCAACAGTTGGCAGCATTGGTATATGGCAGGTACTGGCTTTTTTCATAGCCTCTTCTCTACAGCTCCAGTTGGCGGGAAGCCATAGCATTGAACGGCAATGTTGTTACAGAGTAAAGTATGGAAACCTGCGAAGCCTGTCGGTCAATGCGATTTAAGCAACGTGCAGTCGTTGAATTCTTCACAGCAGAAGGTGTTACCCCAAAGGAGATTCATCAGAGAGTGAAAGCAGTTTATGATGATTGTGTTGATGTGAGTACTGCGCATCGTTGGGCTAGTAAGATTAAAGACGTTTAGGGGGAACATCTGACCTGCGTGACAAAGAGAGTTTGACGTCCTGTGACAACAACCACTGAGTTTCACAAGCAAAATGCTGACAGATTGATTCAGGACGATCCTCGTATCATTCAGAGAAAAATTTCAAACACAATCGGCGTTTCACAAGAACGTGTGGGTCACATTATTGCTTTGCTTGGCTATCGGAAGATCTTTGCACGATGGGTATCCCGGATGCTGACCACTGAAATGAAAGCGCACAGACTTGAAATTTGCCGGGAACACCTCTCGCGTTACGAAAATGAAGGTGACGCCTCTCTCCATTCAATTGTGATAGGAGACGAAAAGTGAGTACACCATTACGAGAGAACTGTGATACTGTGGTTGCGGAAGCAGAGTGTCGACTTCTTCCGTGACGGCTTCAGAAAACTTATTTGTCGTTGGCAGAAATGTATCCAGTTGGCTAGTGATTATGTGGAAAAGTGAATATTGGTAATAAAAAATCACATTCTAAGGATTATTTCTGCATTTGATTTATTAAAATATTCCCATCCGAACCCAGTTAACGAAGGTGGAGGGATTACTTTTAATTCAACCCTGGTAGTGTGGGTGTGACAGTCCTCACTAGGATGTTTTGATTAAAATATGGTTAAGTAGCTTAGGGTACAAAAATTAACCTGGAAGATGAAAGCAGAGGTGTCATCCTTTCCAACACTGGAGGCAACGTAATTACTAAGGGCATGACACTCGAAGTGTTAATAGGAACCCCATCTCCTTCGGTCTTCGGTTTGGATCTACACTGTCCAAGAGTGGCTGGCAGAGAGGTGTAGTCTTCCGCAGTCAATGGAGGACATAGCGCACAGTTTTACACGGGCTGCGAAGAGCGTTGATATGGTATCCAAAGCTGGTTGGGACGTATGTAGTAGCAGAGGCAGCAGCAGAGCCTCGCCATGTGACCGACCTTGGGATGTGGGTGTCCTTGTGAGCCGGACAGCTGAAGCGACCGTAGCTTCTGCCGACGATAGGAGGGATCCTCGGGTTTACGTCTATGTGCGTTAGTGCTTGAGGCACTTGCAGAGCCAAACGACAGGTTGAGGACAGTGGGCATTTTCTTTGATCTAAGAAAAAAATTTGGTCTTACGAACCACGGAACGCTTTTACGTAAATTGTAACATTGTGGGATTAGGGAAAAAGGCCAACATTGGTTGAGTTCATATTTGCAAAGAAAAGGAAGCAGAAGATTGCCCTGCAATGTCAAATAACAAGGAAGAGATTTAAATCTGATTGGGGTCATGTGAAGTGGGTATGCCATATACTTCTGTTCAGAGTCCGTCTCTTTTTCTTGACAGATGTTTGCCAGTAAACATGACGGATGATTAAAAACAATTATCACGGCAGATGACACTAGAGCGACTGTGACAGACGTGGAAAATAGTGATCTAGGTAAAGTTCAGTTGGTAACATCAGCACATAACCTCTAGTGACAATATTAACGCTTAAATGGAACGAAACGCAATGTATAGAGCTTCTAACTGGGTAAAGGCGGAATTTGAATGTACTAAAATGATCAGAGAGTCAGTGAAATCGGCTATTTTAAATTCTTAGGACTGATGGTAGATAAAAAAGTTTCTTGGCAGCAAGAGAACTGAAACAGAAAGTGAATGCTGCTATTTTCGCTACAGGAATAATCTCCATTGTTTCTCACACTACAGTACGAAGGCTTGGTTGCTTGCTTTCTTTAACTCTATTATCTCCTATACATTCATATTCGGGGAAAATTCTGTGAACACACCAAGTCTTAGCGAATAAAATGGTGGTCAGGTGGATTTGCTGTTTCAGCTCGCGAAGTTCGTGTAGGCCGTGATTCAGGTGTCTAGCAATTATCTCTCTGTCATCCAGGTACATATACTCAAGCTTCAAATTATTGGCAATATTTACTCATACAGAAGAAACCGCAACAATGCACGGAAAAAACGTTTTGTACTTGGATAACAATTCCTTAAGCGTTGTACAGAAAGGTGAGCCTATTCAGAAGGTATAATTTTCAGTACCCATCCAGCAAAACTGAAAAAGTGAGTGATGAACCACAAGTCTTAAAATTTAAGTGAAAAAGTTTTCTTCCGGCATGCTCCGCCCATTCTCTATAGATGGTTTTCGCAGTGGCTGAGAACTTTTCTCTGCAATGTGTTACTTAATCGTAAACTCTCTCGCTTATTTCATGTTTATTAAGTGCTTAATTTCTTTTGTCTATAAATTTTCTAGTCAGCATCCTCTAATTCGTGTACTCACCTGTTCCATGACCAAATAACTCTAGTTCGTATGGTCCCGCAGAAACCAATACATAAACAAAAATAAAAGAAAATAATCTTTTGTTCCAGGCCTCACGCCCGTACCGGAAAGATTTCTACATTTTCTTAACTCAAGACATCCCTTTTTCTTGATCATTTCCCAGTAACTTTCTGGCTTTTACAACTGTTGTTGTTGTTGTTTTGTCTTCAGTCAAAATACTGGTTTGATGCAGCTCTCCACGCTACTCCATCCTGAGCTAGTCTCTTCACCTCTACTGCAACCTACATCCTTCTAAATCTGCTTAATGTATTCATCTCGTGGTCTCCGTCTACGATTTTTCCCCCACGCTTCTCTCCAATTCTAAATTGGTGATCCCTTGATGCCTCAGAATATATCATACCAACCGATCTTTTCTTCTAGTCAGTTTGTCCCACAAATTTCTCTTCTCCCCCAGCTCTGTTCGGCATCTCCTCATTAGTTATGAAATCTACCCATCCAATCATCAATGTTTCACTTCCATACGTGGCTACACTACATACAAATACTTTCAGAATGGACTTCCTGGAACTTAAATCTATACTCGATGTTAACAAACTTCTCTTCTTCAGAAACGCTTTTCTTGCCATTGCCAGTCTACATTTTATATCCTCCCTACTTCCACCATCAATATTTATTTTGCTTCCCAAATAGCAAAACACATCTACTATTTTAAGTGTCTCAATTCCTAATCTAATTTCCTCAGCATCACCTTATTTGATTCGACTACATTTCATTATCCTCCTTTTGCTTTTGTTGATGTTCATTTTATACCCCTCTTTCAAGATATTGTCCATTCCGTCCAACTGCTCTTCCAGGTCCTTTGCTGTCTCTGACAGAATTACAATGTCATCGGCAGACTTCAGAGTTTTCTTCTCCATGGACTTTAATTCCTACTCGAAATTTTTCTCTTGGTTCCGGAGACTTTTAGCAAATTTGATCTTTCTGACCACAGAAATTTGCATTTTATACAGGTCATAATGTGTCAACAGTACGACATGACAATTCCAAAGAAACGCGCAACTTGACCTTTCACGAGTCTTTAATGCATTGCACCTTTAGGTTGAGGACGTGGTACGCCGTCTGCTTGCTGTGGTATTTGCACTCGGCGATAAAGAAAATCACACATAAAGCTTACCCATTTGATCAAGCGCTTAGAAATTACAGAATCAAGCCAGTAAAGCCGCAACCTTTATTGCTACTGCTTCTTTTCTGTGCCGTTCTCACTCAATATGAGCAAACACTGTACTCAGCAACTGGAGATATTCGACATAGACAAAAGCTTGTAAATAATTCATACCAGTGACCCATGACTCACTCGCACATCCTCCACTGTACGGTCGACAGAAGTACACAGGTTTCCAAGCACTAGGACCTTCACTTGCGTGGCTACTCGATTTCAGATGGGCGACCACCCCTGGTTTCATTTTCCAGGTTAAATTTCGTAGGCTATGCCACTTAACCATATTTATATGTGGGCATTGTCTACACCCATATCAGTCAGCCTTCACGAATCTTTTCGAAACAGGAAACAAATCGCAGCTTTAACTTCCACATTCTCAAGAGACCGGGGTAAAACTTAAGCAGCGCAAAAAATAAGAGTATGTGATAATTCCACAATTCAGAACATGGCACTGTTCTTTAATTTCCGTGATAATACGAACTTTATGGTCGCTTGTTTAAGATGGTTTTTAGTGACTTTTGCTTTTTCCATATCTAGGGAATGATTTTGTGAAAACTCAACTAAACGAGGAATCTATCTTTCTGTAAGAATCCCGAGACTTTTACCTTGAGTGATTTCGAAAAACAACAATAATTTTAAGATTGAGACATTTTGTAAGGAACAGGCACCGTAAGCTCTACACCAAAACCCTGGGGTGGATGTTACGGCAGTACCTTCTAGCAGCTATCAACGCTGTTGGAAAACAGCTGACATGGGTCATTACCCGTTTCATGCGTCTGTTATAGCATATGATGCACTTATATGAGTCTAGATACACACCAGTAAGGATATGTGCCACATACAAATATTGCAGCATCTTATGCGTTGTATATGGTGGCGTAGCGGTTACTGTGGCAGCCCAGAGTAGTATGGGTTGCAGGTTCCTTTCTCACCCCCTGCAACTGTTTATCGATGATCATCATTTAATAATTTCTGAAGGTTCTTGGACTTACGTATTTTTGGAATACTGAAATTTTCAAGAACATCCTACGTATACATGAACGGAAGGAATTCCTGCTAAGACAGTCAGTTCGCCTCCGTATATACTTTTGTGTCTCTTCTGGAAACATGCACTTAGTGTGATGTATTAGTTCCTGTTAACGACTTAGTGGTCCTGCTCTGGTAACTTGTGTTTGACCCCGGATTCTACGTCACGTAGCTCTCTGGCGACACGTGGTATCTCCGACATCGATATAGCTGTTGCTCCAATGACGATACGTAATAGCCGTTGCCGTCACAGGAACTGTGTGTGTGAATTCGTAAGGGACCAAACTGCTGAGGTCATCGGTCCATCCACAGGTATGGTTAAGAAACCAATGAATACAAAAGCGTCGATGAGGCAGGTTGCACGCTAGGTATCTGTGAGTGTGTTCGGGAGACGCTAGCCAAATCTGACGAACTGACCAAAGGAAAGTGAAGCGATGAGCGGCACTTCGCTGGCCACCGACTGTAACAGCTACACTACTGCTGAATATAGTACAGCTCGCGGCGATGTCATAGACACATGCCAGTGTCAGATTAGTGTAAACTTTATGCACACTATTATCGCACATACGACTTCAGTTTTCTCTTAGTATATACACTGATTGTCATGTCTTATGGAGTATTAATATAGCTGCTAAAATAGCCCACTTCTTATCTTGAAACGTGTCTGTTTTGATAGTTATTTACGAACGACACCTAACAAGTGATTTTAGATTTATAACAGGCAAAAAAACATCTTCTTATTTTCGTTCTGTCATCACACGAATATACCCGCCTCGCGATTGCATTCATTGTAGCAAACGTAAATTGCATTCCATTCGCCTTGCATCACAAGCGAACCCAGAAGCAGGACGTTTCAGACTTGCAGAGCGTTTCGTCATCAACTTCACCGTAGTCACACCACGTCTCTCTCTCTCCCCCCCCCCCCCCCCTCTCTCTCTCTCTCTCTCTCTCTCTCTCTCTCACACACACACACACACACACACACACACACACACACACACAATCAGTTTCATCTGTCTTTTCTTCAGAACATGCAACACTCGGTGTTCCCTTTAAGGTTAAGAACCACTGACCGTCTGCAGAATGAACCTTTCACTGTGCAGCTGTGCGTGCGGTGTTGTGAAACTTCTTGAGAGATTAAAACTGTGTGCCGGATCTGGAATCTTTCCTTTCGTGGGCAAATACTCTGCTGAGTGAGCTATCGAGGCACGCATATTGGTCCACTAAACTAAACGAAAGTCGGCGAGTATCCAGTTTTTGTCTGGGAAAATAACCTGCACTGCCTGCGAATGGACATGGATTTCAAAGTCGGAATGTTCTGAAATATGTCCAGTTCTTTTCTCTGCATAGAGTCGATCAGAAAAGTTATGTCGTATGTCATCGTTAGGTGGCATACCCTAAAGGGAAGGTACAACATTGTATTTGCAAATTTCATTACTTAGCACACGTTAGTATCAATGTTTCACGATGTTTGAATGTTGTGTGTTGAGTCTGTATCTTGGGAGTAGCTGACATACGTTAGAGTGGATCTTGAAAATTGGGTTTTTATTGTTGATGAAGCGGATAGAGACGAACCAAATGAATTGTTGACATTAATGTTACCATTCGACGAGCGGATCTCCATCAAAAGTGTCACAAACGCTATCTAGATTGGACAATCTGGTGATGTTTGGTATTTAATGTAGGAAATTAGGCACAATCTGACAAAAACGAACATAAGGATACTAGCCTTCCATCACTCGTCCACGGAACGTTGCTGACGGATCATTTATTTTCCACTATCAGGATACGAACTGGGTACTTACAGGTCGAACGTTACTAGGCTAGTGTACGCCAGCGACCTCGGCTGCAGTCGTGCCTTACAGCATATCATATTTCAAAGAGTCCACCCCCGGTAGCTGATGGTCAGCGCGACAGAATGTCAATCCTAAGGGCCCGGGTTGGATTCCCGGCTGGGTCGGAGATTTTCTCCTCTTAGGGACTGGGTGTTGTGTTGTCCTAATCCTCATCATTTCATCCCCATCGACGCGCAAATCGCCAAAATGGTGTCAAATCGAATGACTTGCACCCGGCGAACGGTCTACCCGGCGGGAGGCCCTAGTCACACGACATTTACTTTATAGATCAAAGATAAAACATTGAAGCTCCATGGACGACATATTTACATAGCTACACTGTCATTTACCGTCAAAAAATTTATCAAGTTACAACCAGTTTAGGTCTTTACATTGACCATCTTGTGGCACTGGTCATAAAATTCCTTGTAGCATTTGGCTCTTCGTGCGTTGTCTGTAGTTGTCTTAATATTAATTAAAATAGGTAAGCACCGATGTTGTCATTTATGTGTCACTAATACACTTTTGGTGTTTCCACACATCTATAATTTCGATGAAAGAGGTGGCAAATACGCATCTTCTAAGACCTGCCTAAGGTACTCGTAGTGCGCTCACATCCCAAACCTGCCATCAGTCTAATATTTTTGAATGTTTTGAAGCACACAGCCTCCAAGAACATCAATAATGTTGCATATAGACAAACACTGTTGCAGTTAACTTGGATTATTTCACCCAAAATAGAATTTCCGTACTGTAAGTTTGTTAGAGGAAAGTAAAGATATGCAGTTTTTAGATTGTCTTTAAAGTATTAGCCATCCGGTCTGCTGAGCGCTGTTGGTAAGCGGGGTGCACTCAGCCCTTGTGAGGCAAACTGAGAACCTACTTCATTGAGAAGTGGCGGCTCCGGTCTCGGAAACTGACTTAAGGCCGGGAGAGCGGTGTGCTGACCATGTGCACCTCCATATACGCACCCAGTGACGCCTGTTGGCTTAGGGTGACAAGGTGGCCAGTCAGTACCGTCGGGCCTTCATGGCCTGTTCGAGAGGAGTTTAGTTTTTTTTTTTTTTTAATTTGAACTGTGGAGTAACGCCATACAAAAATATTTCAAAGCATTGTGCTTCTTACAGAAATCGTCAGCGCTTCCGACTGCCATGCTGAGGGACCCGGTTCGATTCCCAACCGGGTTGGAGATTTTCTCCCCTCTGGTACTGTTTGTTGTGATGTCCTCTTCATCATTACTTCGTCGTAAACATGCAGGTTTCCCCGCGTGGTGTCAACTGAGAAAACTTGCATCTCGGAGGCCGAACATTCCCAGGTGGAGCCGGCCGCTGTAGCCGAACGGTTCTAGGCGCTTCAGCCTGGAGCCGCGCGACCGCTACGGTTGCAGGTTCGAATCGTGCCTCGGGCATGGATGTGTGTGATGTCCTTAGGTTACTTAGGTTTAAGTAGTTCTAAGCCTAGGAGACTGATGATCTCAGATGTTAAGTCCCATAGTGCCATTTGAACGATTCCCAGGTGGGCTCTCCCGGTCATCAGTGCTATATGATCACACGGAAAAATGCTGTACTGCTTCATTTCATTGTTCATGATTTACAGATGACTTACGTTAGCGCTTGATTAGCTCAAGGAAAGAAATCACTCAATGTGGGATCAAGTCACTGGGCGGGCCAACCGACGTCACCTTGAGAATGGATCACAGGATCTGGGCAGTGTATATCAAATCCTCTGGAAACCCATCCAGTCACGGCGGGGCTGTAGATAGTTGCCTCACACGTATCTGTCGAGTAGACGGTGAATGGGAAAAGCGAGGTGGACGCGTCCGTACAGTCGGTCGCGTAATGCGGCCGCCGGCAGGCTGAATGAAGGGGCGCGGCCGTGTTACGTTTCTGCTTTCTGCCCTCGTCCTTGGGCAGTCCGAGACTGGAGCGGCGGTGAGCGCCGGCGAGCGAGGCCAGCGCGGGGGCGTGGCGTGGCGCTGCCAAGATCAAGAGCGGCCGGACAGGCGGCCAGCCGGCTGCTCCAGTTTATTTCGCAACCGCGGTAGCCACTCACCCGCGCCGGTCACTGCTCTCACGGCAGCCTTCGCGTTCCCAGGAGGTCGCCGACTGCCCGCTGCAAACCTGCTACAAACACTCACTTCCCTTCCTACTCCTATCGCGCCTACGTACGAGTATATGTGGCGAGCGCAGTTACACATGCATCGCTGGGCACAAACTGGTCTCTGACCTCTGTTTGTGAGGAAGTTGGACTGCACATCGAAACGATAATTTCAGTATTTACGAGGGGCTCTCAACAAGTAATGCAACACATTTTTTTTTCCTGAAAGCAAGTTGGTTTTATTCAGGATTCCAAACACGGTGTTATTCCCCACTCTTTTGCCTAAAACATCTTATTTTTCAACATAATCTGCGTTCAATGCGACGACCTACGCCGCCATACTGGGAATGCCTACATGGTCGCATTGTACCACTCTACTGGTCGACGTCCTGTAGGGTGGATGAGGATAAACAGTCCAATGAAGTTTCGTGAGCTCCTCTCTAGTGCGCAGATTTGTGTGAGTCTCTGCATTGTTATGGAGAAGGAGAAGTTCATTCGCATTTTCGTGGCGACAAATAACGAATATTGCAAGAGATATAGCTGTGAGTGGCCGGCGGGCACGCGAGAGATCGGACAGGTTTGCACGACCTTAATGCGGTGATGATAGACGCCCCACGCAACGACTCACCAAACTTTCGTTCACTGCCAGGACTCTGTAGACATTCTGGAAGCGCCTATGAATATCTGTCGTGCTCTCGTTTTCCGCCAAAAGAAACTCAATGACAGCTCTCTGTTCGTAAAGCACCTTCGTTACAGACGCCATTTTGAAGGCTACTATAGCGCTGCCACATATCGGAACTTCATGAAAGCATAGGGGCCGAGCCAGCCAGAGTGGCCGAGCGGTTCTAGGCGCTTCTGTCTCTAACCGCGCGACCCCAACGGTCGCGGGTTCGAATCCTGCCTCGGGCATGGATTTGTATGATGTCCTTAGGTTAGTTAGGCTTAAGTAGTTCTAATTTCTAGGGGACAGATGACCTCAGAAGTTAAGGAAGTTAAGTCGCATAGTGCTCAGAGCCATTTTTTTGAAATTTCTAATTGAGAAGGGAGGCGTGCTAGGGTCGTCCGTGCTGTTGTACAAACTCACTGTGCCAGGGTGGCGTAGTGGTTAGCGTACGTGCCTAGTGAGGACGACACCTGGGTTCGAATACCGGTCTTGTCCCAATTTCCATTAATCGCCTCAGTCTGCGTATATACATCGTAAAGAAGTGGTTGCCACTATTAAAGTTCCAGCCGTCGGAGATGAGGCTGTAGCGCCGCTGACAGTGACCGGCTTGCGGCAAGTGCAGAGCGAGGCCGCCGCAGCCCGGGCCGACCTCGCGGTGTTCCGGCTGCCGCTCGTTCGGGCCAAGTTCAGCACGACGCGCCGCGCTGGGCCACGTCTTTCGCCCTGTTTCAGGAGCAGCCGGCAGCTCTGTTGTGTCGTAAGCCAGCGTGAGCTGGCCGATTATGCAAACTGCGCTAACGGGTTCCGGGTCCGCTACGGGGCGATGCCTGCCTATCAGCGGCAACTTTTAATCGCCGTACAACGCACGACAAGCGACTCTTATGTGATCAAAGGCTTATGACACTAAGGAAAAACGTTTCGCACCAGTCGGAATACAACCTTGAAATTCGCCATTCTCAACGGCCTTCATACAAACCGGCACGATGTATCCTGCAGAAAAAACAAAAAAAAATTTCGTGACCGGAGCCGCTACTTCCTGATCAAGTAGCTCTTCAATTAGCGTCACAAGGGCTAAGTGCATCCCGCTTGCCAACAGCGCTCGGCAGACTGGACGGTCACCTATCCAAGTGCTAGCCACGCCCGACAGCGTTTAACTTCGGTAGTCTGACAGGGACAGGTGCTACAACACGGCAAAGCCATTGGCGTATTACTCGACAAGGGTATCTAAAATCCCGGTCAGCGACAGAGACTGAAACATTGCCTCTCATCTGTCGGCTCCGAGTTTCCGTAGCGTCTAGCGAAGACTCAGTCGCGAAATCTACGCACTCTTAGCGACACGCCCTGTGGTGGTACAAATTACACAACGTATTGCTCCGTAAACTTGTTCAGAAATGCTTTTTGGTGGACCTCAAATATTTCTATGCACTGCTACACATATCCTGTTAAGCTATATTGGGATCACACAGCTCGCTTTGACCTGTAAGACAGGATTAAAATGGCTGCCTCTTCTACACCTCTCATCAGTACCGTGTAGCAATGGAACTATTCTCAAAAGACTCTCACATTAGACCACTAGATTTGAAAACCGACTTGCTTCCCGCGCCCGGGTTCCCGGGTTCGATTCCCGGCGGGGTCAGGGATTTTCTCTGCCTCGTGATGACTGGGTGTTGTGTGGTGTCCTTAGGTTAGTTAGGTTTAAGTAGTTCTAAGTTCTAGGGGACTGATGACCATATATGTTAAGTCCCATAGTGCTCAGAGCCATTTGAACCATTTTTTGAAAACCGACGGCCGCGGTGGCCGAGCGGTTCTAGGCGCTTCAAGCCGGAACCGCGCGACTGCTACGGTCGCAGGTTCGAATCCTGCCTCGGTCATGGATCTGTGTGATGTCTTTAGATTAGTTGTGTTTAAGTAGTTCTAAGTTCTAGGGGACTGATGACCTCAGATGTTAAGTCCGATAGTGCTCAGAGCCATTTGAACCATTTGAAAACCAGCACTGCTAACGGTCAATACATCAACTCTTCCGTAAACAACACGGGATCATAATTTCAAGTCAAAATGGATAGGGACCCACACTAAGACCCGACAATTTACTTTGGAGCAAGTCGGAATTTATTATCTTCTACTAATCCTTGGTAAGTTCACTTTGTTCTTTAACTAACAACTCCAGTTAGCCGATGACTCCCGATGACTCCAAAAACCGCTACGGAGCCTCTTTCCACTGGGTCCATTTACGCCCACTAGACAGCAGCACCTGCCTTAAAAACAGACAGACGACTAAGCCAATAACTGCGGTAATGAATTCTTTGGAATCATTACGCACAGGGAGAAGCACTTCACTGAACGTTGATTACCGTCTGCCAAAATACACCCCGTAACACTACCTCCGCCCCTGGTGGGAATTCGTGAGGGCTGGCGGCCGACTCGCTGTTTAGTGAACTGCCAAAACTCTACACAAAATTATTCAACCTTTAGGCATTCCAGCCAACCGGGATTAGGAGCAGAATGTAGATACTTTAACTGGCCGTTTGCTGCTCCCGGTAAGAGAGCTTCCGTAAGATGCTAGGTCCCGGGAGGACTTTCACAAGTTTCTCTGTAACGGGTGTCGGACAATTCCGGTCGTCATGGGAAATCAGGGATCTGTAGGCTTCGCTCACGACCCATTTCAGAGAATTAGTGAAAGACCAGCCCCTCGGCACCATGCTGGAGAACACCTCCTATACTGGCTCTGGCAGACACAATATTCATCTGACGAACACAAAGGCTTGATCTGAAAATGATGTTTTACAACAGATGTAAAAGGTGTGTCCCTATATGTTCTGGTCAGCTGCTGTTACGCGCAAAACGTCTAGCAAGAATTAAATGCTGATGTGGACTTCTGCCTGACAATATCCCTACTACACTATCGCTTTACCAGCATTTTTTCACAGTATTAAGTGTACAACTTTACGGGACACTTAAATAAACTACAGGCACGGGATGAGAATTTCGCTCTACAGTGGAATCTGAGCTATTTGGAAACTTCCGCTACTGACTACAACTGTGTGCCAGACATGAACTCGAAGCTGGCTGGGCAGGTTTGTAACAACAATGCCCTCGGAAGTCAAGGATCCACATATACTGTATTAACCCGGTGGAAAATTTCAAACTAGCCCCCACACCGCTGCAGAGCGAAAGACTCATCGTGGAAACAACCTATAGACTGGAGCTAAGCCTTTGCTGCACGAAATCCTTTCTTCCAGGGCTGGTAGTCCAACAAAGTATGCAGCAGAGTTCCTGCGAAGTCTTGTAAATAGGACAAAGGTACCGGCGGAATGGTAGGCTGTGAGGTGGACCTGGATAGCTATGCCGGTAAGAACACGAAAGAAAAGTTTCCCCATTTGAGTCCCAGTGCGACATATAGTTTTAATATGTCAGAAGGAGTCAAGCTACTGATTGCTTTAATTACAATACTTCTTGTCCCTCAGCAGATAAGTTTTGTCGTTTTAAACCTGAACCATATAAACGGAACAATGTATTCGCAGAGCTTAATTTATAACCATGAAACCTAGCAAACTTAAGTCCCTTATATTCTTTATGGTAGTAACCTAATATTTCATGTATGCAAATCGTCAATTTAACGTTTATTCTGAGCTCGTTACTTCCTGGGAAAGGTTCTCGAATGGTACTTCCGTCTCTGTCCTACCCGTACTTTCAAAATTAGCACACTATCAAATTACTTTTTGTAGGTATCCCTCTGTCACCTTAGGAGTCTAGGGAAAAAAAAAGGACTAAAGTTCAACGTACTGTCGACGACGAACTCGTTCAGAGACCGAGCTCGAGTTCGAAGCCCCAAAAGACACCGAATTAAATCTGTCGTGCCGTTTTCAAAGGAAGCGATTTAAGAAAATCACGGGTAGCCTAACCATTGTAAGCCAGATGAGAAATGGAACTCTGGATTTACTAAGCGAACTAATTTTCTAGTAACAGTTGCGGTTCATCTCCAGTTTTTGAGAGCGAATATTGCGTTTGTAGTAATCAATGCGGGTGATACAACTAGCCTCAATCACACTGCTGTACTGTAGCCTTTAGCGGTACTTGTCCGTAACGATAGGGCAAAAGTGCTGTTAGAGAAGCACTTCAGGCTTAATCAGCATTCCAGGCACACACTATCGTATCGCAATGCCAGTCAGCTTCCTTGTAATTTGGTGACAACCTGTGCTTCTTCTGGAAATTGGCCTCATCGAGTTGCATCACTAGTCTGAAAGTGTGTCTAAGAATAACTGTTAACACCCTTGTCGTGTAAGCCAGGCAGTCGTTGGGATTCCATATAGAGCTGCTTAGGACATACTGGCAACAGAAAACGATATACGGAAGTGATACCACACGGTCCGTCGACGCCGAAGCCAAAAGTGTGTATTGTGCAAGATTCTGTGTCTGTGGCACGCAAGGACATTCTCATTCTGAGACAACGCTTCACGATGTTATCAGAAAAAGCGTGTTCTCTGTTGCTTAAACCTCGTTTTCTTACCCACAAGACCCTCGTGGTAGCATTACGAAAGGTGCCAAGCACGGGTTTCTGATGAATGATTTAACAGCTCTGCCTGCCAAATCCTCTCTTCTTGATTTCCGTGTTTGCTACGACTATTCAACTGTTATGTTCAAAGCGTTCTCCCTATCTACCACATCCTCTTCAACTCTCTGTTCAATATTATTTGACAGCATATGCTGAAACGTGAACTGTTTGTCTTACATAAGGATTATGGTTTTGTGTAACTGTGAGTTTCTTGGCTCGCTTGACTTCTGCATAGACAAATTTTAACCTGCGAAATGTTAGTTTAGCACTTCAGTAATCAAATGTGCTCCGAGAAGTCATAATACTCACGAATTTATACATAATGAACTATGGAATTTACGTTCAGTTCGTGAAACTAGATGCATTAGTATACAGTACATTCTCATCACTTCCCCACAAGTGACAATGGTTTCGAGATTGTGAATGGTTATGAGAAAATTCTGAAGACAAATGAGATACTAGATTTTTTATTTATGTATAGTTGTAAAATCGGCGTTGACGTACGATGTAGAAAACAGCGATTTCTTTTGTCCAAGCAAAAACTGAACACCGAAGAGTTAATGAAAATAAAGACTTAAGTTCACCAAAAATTTTATGAACAAACCAGAGCAGTTCAACTTTATCGGGGTTACTGTAATTTCACTGCACCTGCTACGTTCATTGTATGTATGGGTAGAGCCGCTAAATATTGATACAGTAGTTGGTTTTCGTAGTTTACTGATGTGCTGCATACGTCAATTTTTGCTCAACGTACGTATTTCATTGATTTGTTCGAAAAAAGTAAAAGTTTTATATAGTTTTGGCAACGTGAACCCAATGTAATAACATTTGATTAAAAGGCTGGGCTCTAATGAAAGGTTGTCGGGGAAACATCCGGCCATTGTTGCGAAATCAACATCAATACTTCATCGGCGCAAACTGACCAATATCTTCAGGTGCGAGGCACCCACTGCCGAGCTACGGTTGTAATCTCCTGTTTATACGAGTAGAAGTGGAAAACACGCGGAAGTGTAGGTGCCAACAGTGTGTTCGTCGCACCTGGAGCTGCGGTGACGAAATGTTGAGATTTCACAACTAGGTCGTAGAGAAAGCCTTAAGAAAAACAATTAGTACGTTATTAAGCAGAACTATCTCAACAAATTACGTATTACCACACGCAGATGATACTTATCCTACCTGTGGACAGAATGTAGAAATAAACACATCCCAAGATAAGTTTCCAATCACAGGTCTTTGTAATGTGACAACGCTTTAGAGATGCCACTACGAAGAAGTTAATCTTCAGTATTTATTAATGTTATAAAAAGCAGGGAATGAGTAACTATTTTTAAAATATGCAAATGTTAATAACCGCAATAGAACACGCAATTACCGCATTTAAACTGCATTCTAATGTGTTAAAGGGAACACAACTTGTAGAGAAACACACGTAAGTAAATACTGGCGAAATTTCAGAACTTTTTACTGCCATTGAAATTCATGATAAACACCGATACAGAAATACTGAACTTTGCGTCTTTCTCCAGCCAGTTAAGAGTAAACAACCACAGTAATTTTCCCAATCAGATCAACCACCAAAGAAATTTTAAGTGTCCTCGTTGAGAGTACAGAATGAAGGTAGGCCATATGTTTGCCAAATTAGTCTTAAATATCTGTGTATTTCATGCCAAAAACGCAATTCCAACATGTATATGACTGGTCAAACTAAGTGCCTCAGAAACACTGTATATCAGAATTTAAAGAAACATTGGTAGGACATTCAAGCATCGTAAGTCTACATATTTTTATTGCAAGCTATTTTTGGAAGAATTTTCCATGTCTATAAATAAAGAGTACCTTCCGAGGGTGACGGAATTGCATTGAAACATGCATGGAGCTTAAAAAAAGTAAGTAATAATTACTGTGTTTCTGAAAGAGGAAATACGTTATATTTTTATACATTTCTTCTTTCTCTCTTGCTCCTCCGCAGCAGTTTGCTAGCGATAAACGTTAAGTCACCCTTTCCACACTGAATATCTGATTAATGATTGGAGACCCCCAGGCTGACCTTCGTTTGCTACGCTTCGCTGAATTTCGAATGGAAACTAAGTAATTAACGTATTGGAATAAATATAAGGGTCTGAACTTTCAGTAGTGCAGAACAGAGGTGAGTTACGTAACACACTCAAGAGAGAGAGACTCACACAGAGGGGCGCCTCGCAAATGTAGCTCATCTGTGAATCTTGACCCACTTTACGGTTGCTCGCCGGAGTCCACTACATGGCTGTGTCGAAGAACAAGCGGCAGAAGGCCGCCGAAAACAAAATGAGTCACGGCTAAGACCGCATATTCCACGCAATCTCGACTAGTTGCACGTTTGTTCCTACACTGCCTCCACTTAATGGCACCGCCAATTAGCCTCGAATGTTGTGGGTGTTTTGGCTATCATGCAATATGGTGGTGGTACAAAGACAGGTGCTGTGGCTACGCTTGCGGGCAATCTTTCAACATGGACCCCATCAAGGCCGCTACGGGCCAATTGAAAGGTCGACAAGGGACGAACAGCTGGTCTTACAATGATTCCAGATTAAATTTCAATAAGTAAAAACTCGTCCCCTCAGAGCTCATTTCTGAAGCTGACAACGTGTTAGAGGTACTTGCGTGATTGTAAAATTTACAGCATTACTCTCTCTCCTATCACATTTTCAACACAAAGAATATGGACTATTCGTAACTAATCGCATCGTGTTTTATAGGGATATTTAAAAATGCATTTACGAGGTTCCTTACATTAAAATGAGAAAAAGTGTCTATTTTAACATATGTCCAAAAGTACCAAACTATTTCGTTTTATTTAAAGACGAGGCAACGTTTGGAGGAGATGGAATAACGAAATTTCGCAACCAGCACTTAGTGGGTGATCTAAATCGTCGTTCTACAATTCATGCTGCTGTGGGCAGGAAAAGAGCGAGAGGTCGTACGCTGTCAGCGACGATTGTGAATACGATTGCGGTGGTGACGTATCGTGCATGGTGGTAAAACTACGTGCTTACAGACTGTCAAGCCGCAATATTATGTAAGGAATCTTTTTATGTGATGAGGTGGCAACGGTGGTAACGGAAATTTCCGGTTTTCTGCCTGCACTACTGCTTAACCCACTGCCTTGAGATCTTTCTATTACTGAAGACACTATGTGGTGCTCAACAGTCTAAGGACAGATTGCATATTCCTTTCAGTGTCTTTGCACGAATTTCCTGCTTTTTGTGTTACATCATCAAAGCCCTTCGAAGAGGTCTTTCTTTATTGTGAACACGAGAGGTAATCATGGAGAAAGCTAGTTACAGAATTGGATAGTAACAACATAGTAAGAGTGAGAGGGCGAATATTCTAAGGGGAAAAAATAAAAAATAAAAATAAAATAAAATAAAATAAAAAAACATAGCTGAGAGGGAAATTCCTTCTTACCTACTACTTTAACAGGTTTAGGATAAATTGACTTGCAAATAAAGTTACATTTTGCTGTAAAAGTGTGCCACTTGTTTCCTGTTATCAAAGTAAGTCTTTGTTATTCGCCACAATTAGAACTCTGGCTACGTAGGGTATACAGTTAAGAACAAAGGAGGGAGACAATATAGTATTGGGGCTAAAGTTTGTGTCAGTCTAAGGACCATTATTATGTATTTATTTTCTGTGTACAGATAACAAGCTATCCTTTCAGTATTTGTAAGAATTAGCAGTTGTGTTCATTAAATTCCCCTGTGTAAGGGTTGTTTTACTATCGTTGAAAGAACAGGAGCATTCGGCATTTTCCCCCACAACGAGCATTTGTCGTCGATGTTGATTCACCTCGCATTTTCGAGAATCGATCACGTAATCCGTCATTATTCTACAATAAACATGTGGGGACCTACCGATTATTCTTCCTGTAGGAGGAAAAAAAAAATCTTTCTTCGCACTCTGTTTCTGTAGCCTGTTTATCTTCGTGCTTTCACCACATCGATGCTGTTTCTGCTAAGAATATGGAATGTTAGTGGGTTTGGACCTAGCTGGTTAATATACATATGGGGATTATCTATAGTCTATCGATTGTTTGGCCCTCCCTCCATCCCTCCCTCCCTCTCTCTCTCTCTCTCTCTCTCTCTGTCTCTTCTCTCTTTGGCTCTGCAACAACTTCTATCTTTATCGTAGGTGGTATGATGCCTGCGACAGGGAATATGTTCTCATATTGAGTCGCGCCGTGCCATTTGATAGCGGGCAACACGTCAAATAATGCGTCCCACAAAGGAATAGGTTATTCGACTGCAGAGAATCAGTATAGCAAGGTTAATATTCTGAGATGTGAGGGCTGCGTTCTCCAGAAAGTAACAGCCTTGGAGACGGCCTCTTCTATGTCTCAGACGTCTGTCCAAAATAATCCCAAAATATTTCGGGCATAAATTTTAGCGCAAGTACAAATTCCATTAGGTTTTTGCCGTCCAGCATGCTTCACAATTAATGGTAGACGCTTACGTGGGTACTCGATAGGTTCGGCTTCAAGAAGCACTTATTGCAATTCTCCAGTTCGTCTAAAGTGGCTGTCGGATTTTGTTCTTCTTCAGTACATGCCCTGCCTTGAACAGCTGCGTCAGCATCCTTCGTATTCTCGTAGTCGCTATTCTATTAACAGAATGGCCGTTTGTGTGAGCTTAAAATCACTAATACGTGGTATAACTACACCTCGAGTCATTTAATGTATCATCGCTCATGATCTCTGGAAATAACTAATATCTCGTTGTTGTTCATGGTGCGAGAGTTGGGACTAACAGACTTAGCTCAGATAGACGAGGAACGGCGAGAGTGCTTGCTGATTCAGCGCTTCCAGCGGAGGCCGGATGGCCTTGTGTGACGTCACCCGTTTGCGGATCTGGCGCCAGTGCCGTACGGTACACAACACCTCCTGTCTGATTCCTCACACCAACACAGACCGCAGGCATCGCGATGCTCCAACAGGACACAAAATATGTGTCTGCAGCCAAAGCGAAAAAATGATCCTATGGTCCTACAGTTGCATATCTTGCAATCTACATATGCATATAAATATTTACTCCGCAAACTACTATAAAGAGCATAACTGAGGGTACATTGTGCCAGAATTCGTCAGACCCATGTAACATCTCATACTGAGCTAGGCAAAATATTTGTAAGTCTTAGTATCTCATGATAACTACTTGAAATATCAGACAGAGGCAGACACCGTATACAGCGAATACCCGTTCTCACAATTACGCTACAGGGTGTTCGCAACCCACGGTGTAGTAGTAATTATGGTTGCCTCTAGATAGCCGGTTGCCGGTTTCGATTCCTCACTGGCTTGAAGATTTTCTTCGGTCGAGAAGTGGTTATTTATGTTGTCCTAATCATTTCATCTCGTCTTCATTTCAAAGACATGCAGGTTGCCAAAATGACATCAAATGGAGATAGTTACACGTGTCGGTCGAACAATCGCAGGTGTGGTCTCCCAGCTCATAATACCTTACGATCATTCCAGCCAACAGAATTTTGCTACAACAAAGCCACCATTTTCGAAAAGGTTCTCAGTCATGTTGCCTGAACATCCTCGTTTCACTTTCATATGTGGTACCCATTAACAGGCATGTTGTTGGCACTCCACGAAACAATTAGATATTTGAATACTACTTCTCTAAAAAAACCGGCCATAAAACATTCAGTGCAACTTGAAAACAATAACGATATTAACAGCTGCAACACTAGAACAAAAATATACCTTGTTCACTCATTATAATTGTTCTGAAACATCTTCAATTTGTTTGATGGAAAACAAGAATAAAATTCAGTTGCTAAAAAAGAGTAATGCTTACTCTTGTTCAGGAGATAAACTGTACAGTCGTATAAATTTAATAAAAGCAATATATTAATATTTCACAACAAAATAGTTCAAATGATTCTGAGCACTATGGGACTAAACATCTGAGGTCATCAGACCCCTCGACTTAGAACTAATTAAACGTAACTAACCTAAGGACAGCACACACATCCACACACGAGGCAGGATTCGAACCTGCGACCGTAGCAGCAGCGCGATTCCGGACTGAAGCGCCTAGAACCGTTCGGTCACAACGTTCGGCTTTCACAACACTTTACAAAGCATAGTTACGCTTACCTACAAAATAAACAACACTGAATTAGCAATTTACGAAGAATTTCTGCAAATATCAATAACATTAATCCACTGCGCAATTCGTACTCTATAAATTCACTTCGTATAGCTATAAGCCAGTCACAATGAGCTATACGGGCGTTATAGACTGATTTGTTCCACGTTATTTCCATAGAAATCGAGGAAATGATCTTTAAAACATGTAACTAAGCGACTGAGTAACTAAGTAGGCTAATCACGTTTCGAGAGTGTTCGACCTGAGTATTTGTATAGTGTTAGCCATGCCTTCTGGCGCATGGCACAGAACTGTCTGTTTGCTAGACAAAGAAGAAAGGGACAGGAGAGAAGGTGAAGGCTACGGGAGGTCGCTTCAGCCGGGACTCATAATTGGAGCGTCGCGGGTGCACGGGCGACGCACGATCTCGGCCTTTGGAGCGGCGCTGCACCGCAAGGTCGCCGGCCGCGGTCTTCTTCGGTGGCTGCGGTGACGGGGGACCGAGCTGCTGGCCGTTGGGCAATCGCTCCCTTGTCTGCCGGCCTGGCCTCGCATTCCACGGAGGCCGCATCCTGGCTGCTGTCCGATCCGCGCCAGGTGTTAAATTGTGCCCGTATCTCAGGCTAAACAGGCACGGATCTTCGTCCGGCCGCCAGCTATGTGTTACTCACGAAATGAACCGAGGCGTGACGCTTGCATAATGAGTCACCTTCACAAAACACCTGAAATGGAGGGTGCATCCGTGTCGTCTTCTCCCCCTTCTACCGCACTCGACTCGTGTGTTATGTGGAGTCAATTGTTCGCTTCACAAGAACGCGAACAGTGACATGATATTTCGAGGAAAACACAAATAAGTTTAAACTGTGTGCTTACGTCTAACTTATCAGAAAACAGCATTCCGTCTTCAGGCCACAAGTGGCCAACCGGGACCATCCGACCGCCGTGTCATCCTCAGTGGATGCGGATAACAGGTCAGCACATAGCTCTCCCGGTCGTTACGATGGTGTTCTTTGACCGGAGCCGCTACTATTCGGTCGAGTAGCTCCTCAATTGGCATAAGAAGGCTGAGTGCACCAAGAAAAATGGCAACAGCGCACGGCGGCCCGGACGCTCACCCATCCAAGTGCCGGCCACGCCCGACAGCGCTTAACTTCGGTGATCTGACGGGAACCGGCGTATCCACTGCGGCAAGCCCATTGCCCTAACTTACCAAACCTCTCTGAAATCGCGATATACTCCGGAAGAAGCGCCAAACTTGCGGAAAAATATGGTTGTAAAAGTCATTAGCGGTCGTTTAAACGCGGCAGCCTAAGCTGTGCTCTTAGATTCATCGTTGATCGACTAGTAAAGTCATCAGAAGATCAAACCAAATTGCAAACGATTTAGAAAAGATATCTTTATGGTGAGAAAAATGACAATTGACCCTAAATAACGAAAAGTGTGAGACCATGTAGATGAGTGCTCAAAGAAATTCGTTAAACTTCGGTTACACGATAAATCAGTCAAATCTAAAGGCCGTAAATTCAACTACATACCTAGGAATTACAATTACGAGCAACTGAAATTGGAAGGAAATCATAGAGAATGTCGTGGGGAAGGTTAACCAAAGACTG
This sequence comes from Schistocerca piceifrons, assembly GCF_021461385.2. NCBI lineage: Eukaryota > Metazoa > Arthropoda > Insecta > Orthoptera > Acrididae > Schistocerca > Schistocerca piceifrons. Next base: position 290,112,205 of record NC_060145.1, on the reverse strand, counting down.
TGTCTTATTCGCAGGACACTTAGGAAATTGAACAGTTCTACTACGGAGACTGCCTACACTACGCTCTTCCGTCCTCTTTTATTATAATGCTGCGCGGCGGGGGATCTTTACCACATAGTACTGACGGAGTATATCGAGAAAGTTCAAAGAAGGGCAGCACGTTTTGTATTATCGTGTAATAGGGGAGAAATTGTTACTGTAATGATACAGGATTTGAGGTGGACATCATTTAAACAAACGCCTTTTTCATTGCGGCGGAATCTTTTCACGAAATTTCGATCACCAATTTTCTCCTCCGAATTGCGAAAATACTTTGTTGACGCCCACCTCTATCTGAAGAAACGACCACCATAATAAAATAAGGGAAATCAGAGCCGCACTGAAACATATTGGTGTTCATTTTTTTTCCGCGCTCTGTACGAGGTTGGGATAATAGGGAATTATTGTGATGGTGTTTCGATGAACCCTCTGCCAGGCACTTAAATGAGATTTGCAAAGTATCCATGTAGAAGTAGATGTAGATCCATCGCAGATAGTTCATAGATTAACCACATGAAGCGCCACCACAACTCTTCTTTATGGCTACGAACTTTCCTTCGGTCCGGAGCAATGCTGAAATTTTGCCAGACTTGAATTCAGTAGCACAAAATTAAAGAGTTAAGGTCGTTTTATTCCCCTTGAAGAAAGACAACTTCTCGGTCAAGAGCGCATTTGTAATTCCTTTATCTATGACGACCGGTGTCATAAACATGTATCAACGTGTGCTGATATCATATGATGGTAATTCTGTTTAGCGAAATCTGGCAGTATAAATAAGGATTTTACAAACGTGATGTTGGCTGAGAAGTTGTCTTTCTTCAAGCTGAATGATTACATATCACCCCTTATTATTCAGCCTGAGCAAGTTAATCATTTTGGTAGTACTATGACTTTTTTATTGTGTTGAACAGTGCGATAGTAAAAACTTTGGGGGGATATTTCCGAGACAAACAAGAAAAAAGGGTGTACATAAATGATGCGGTCCAGATTGCTGTATCAGGTATACAGAGGTTAGCAGATCATCTCTGTTAAGGGAACATTTTTAAAACAACTGAAAGTCTCGTGATTGGTGACAACCAAGTGTCCATCGTTGTTGTTGTGGTCTTCAGTCCAGAGACTGGTTTGTGCAACTCTCCATGCTACTCTATCCTGTGCAAGCTGCTTCATCTCCCAGTACCTATTGCAACCTACATCCTTCTGATCTGTTTAGTGTATTCATCTCTTGGTCTCCCTCTACGATTTCTACCCTCCACGCTTCCCTCCAATACTAAATTGGTGATCCCTTGATCCCTCAGAACATGCGCTACCAACCGATCCCTTCTTCTAGTCAAGTTGTGCCACAAATTTCTCTTCCCTCCAATTCTATTCAATACCTCCTCATTAGATATCTATCTACCCATCTAATCTTCAGCATTCTTCTGTAGCAACACATTTCGAAAGCTTCTTTTCTCTTCTTGTCCAAACTATTTATCGTCCATGTTTCACTTCCATACATGGCTACACTCCATACAAATACTTTCAGAAACGACTTCCTGACACTTAAATGTGTACTCGATGTTAACAAATGTCTGTTCTTCAGAAATGCTTTCCTTGCCATTACCAGTCTACATTTTATATCCTCTCTACTTCGACCATGCCGGCCGCGGTGATCTAGCGGTTCTAGGCGCTCAGTCCGGAACCGCGGGATAGCTACAGTCGCAGGTTCGAATCCTGCCTCGGGCATGGATGTGTGTGATGTCCTTAGGTTAGTTAGGTTTAATTAGTTCTAAGTTCTAGGCGACTGATGACCTCAGATGTTAAGTCGCATAGTGCTCAGAGCCATTTTTTTACTTCGACCATCATCAGTCATTTTGCTCCTCAAATAGCAAAACTCATTTACTACTTTAAGCGTCTCATTTCCTAATCTAATTCCCGCAGCATCACCCGATTTAATTCGACTACATTCCATTATTCTCGTTTTGCTTTTGTTGATGTTCATCTTATATCCTCCTTTCAATACCCTGTCCATACCGTTCAGCTGCTCTTCCAGGCCTTTTGCTGTCTCCGACAGAATTACAACGTCATCGGCGAACCTCTAAGTTTTTATTTCTTCTCCATGGATTTTAATATCTACTCCGAACTTTTCTTTTGTTTCCTTTACTGCTTGCTTAACATAGATACATAGGTTTGCCTTTCCTTAACCTATTTTTTAAGATAAGTCGTAGGGTCAGTATTGCTTCACGTGTTCCAACATTTCTACGGAAATCCAAACTGATCTTCCCCGAGGACGGCTTCTACCAGTTTTTCCATTCGTCTGTAAAGAATTCGTGTTAGTATTTTGCAGCAGTGGCTTATTAAACTGATAGTTCGGTGATTTTTACATCTGTCAACACCCGATTTCTTTGGGACTGGAATTATTATATTCTTCTTGAAGTCTGAGGGTATTTCGCCTGTCCATCGGCGGAACGAATTCAGCGGCCAGTGGTTCTCGTGAATCTGCGGTGACTTTGTCCTTCCGCACTCAGTCCACGACCCCGGAGAGCGGCGGTTGGGGTTGCGCCCGGGAATGCTAATCAGGAGTTTGTATATTCGCGTCGTGTCGGCGGGCTGCGCAGCCGCGGCGGGCAGACGCAGCCGACATCCGGCACGTGGTTCCCCAGTGCGTTACGCCCGCAGCTTCATTACGCCGCCCGTAATAACAGCCGGCGGTCGGCTAACCTTTCGCGTGACCGCACTGGCCGACGGTTCGTGGGTCGCGCCGTCGACCGGCTGCTCTTCTGCCGGCCGTGAGCGGCTGACGAGATCGTGACGGATTGCCGGCAAGATGCTGCTGTTTGACACGATGATTGCTTCTGGGAACGTCTGCGGCTAATACTTCTCCAAGGCCGAGATTCGGTTAAGTGGCAACAGTGAGCTGCGGTACTTCGGCAATGAGCTGAGTGTCGGCCGACCTTCACATTCTCGGCGCAGCGTATGGGGTCGAGCCTCGTTACGTGCACAGATATAGCGGTGGTATTTTGAAGTGCCTGCAGGTGTTCCGGGTAAAATGCGCTTCGCTTCCGACATAGGTTTACAGACCTTTTCATTGGCTCTGACGTTACTGTTGCAGAAAGAGAGCAGATTTGGTTTAATTGGCGGCGGGCCCACTCCAGTTTCTACGTCCCGTGCGGCAAGTCTTCACCAAAATATTTAGTGAGCTATGCACTCTTCAAGAAGACTCACTAGATTCGCCCTCCCATTCTCTTCGTCTTACGTGATGCTGTCGTCACTCGTAGTTTGAGTACGTCACTGCTTTTTTAGACACGATGGCGTTAGCAGCAGTATGCCTTTTTTGTCTTCCGACCTCTGAACTGCCTTACCCAGTACTTACAGGGGTGCCTACAATTTATTGAGGATTTCGAACCCACACTCAGCTTAGCATTTTCCAATTATCAGAGATGAAAGAAGTGACAAGTGACAGATAATCATCGCACATCCTCGGAGCCGTAACCGGAGACATCGTCACTAAGCTACCGAGCAAGGTGCAAGGTCTTAAGGATGTTGAAAATTTCCATGAGTGAACGGTAGCTACATGAACCACTGACTTGAAATAAATGGCACTGACTGGGCAAGATTAATTGTATCTCAACAAGTTTTGGTTTAATTTGCGCCTCATCCTCACCAATATCGGTTTCTGGTACTCTGACATGCGGCGTAAAAACTTAGAGTAACAAAGGAAATCTGTTTCCTTCTCCAGTTTCTTAGTGAATGAAATGTATCTCCAAGCCTTTATGAAATTAATAATTCTAAATCTACCTTTATACTTCAGTGGCTAATAAACAGTGTATTGTTGAAGATACAAATTACCGTTATTGCGCGTGTCCTGCACAGCCTGTTAGCCATTATAGATGAGAAAAATTACTCTATGTATGCCTCCGCATGTGACTCAGTCTAGACTGCTCTGTTTCTTGTTGTATCATTATCATCCATTCGACATGTGATGCTACATGGACGCATTCTCTGGACGTTTCCACGCCTAAAGTCTTCAACTATTCGCATCTTTTTTTTTTATACTGTCATCTCTCCACCTCCCTTTACGTTCATTGTATAAGAGCAGTGAGAACAATATATCTACGGAAGGTGGGGAAATAACATTATAAAACAGTGATGCGTATACCTGAAACCTAATGCGTGGTAACGTCCAGCAGCAGCTGTGGAATACGTTATACAGAGATATCTTCGCTGCATTGACAGATTAATTGCTCGTGGTTTGGGTTCACAGCCATGTAGATCTTTTTGAAAGACATGCTCCGAAACACAGTCTTTTGCATCATATCACTTGATAATGGACAAAGACTGAAAGTGCAAAAGTGAAAATAAATAATTTCTACAGTCAGTGGCGAATTTGATGTCTTTCGAAAAGTTTGAACTCCTAATTGTATTACATCGTGAATAAATAATATGAGATAGATAAGAGAGTAATCTGCAACGTGTATCACATCCTGAAAATACGCTGCTGATTAAAAGTATCTTGACACCATTATACAAAGCAGATTGACCACGAGACGTCACGAGAAGCGGTCCTGAAATGCACTAGTATACGCAGAGCCCCGACCTGAAGGAATGAAACACCTATGTGGTGAGTTAGGACGTGGACTTCGCCCCAGCCCTCAGTGTCCAATATTTCCACAATCTCTTGAGGAAGAAGGGGACATTCTGGCGCCTCATTGAAAGCGTCCCGAGCCGAGTTCAACCCGTCATAAAGGCTAAGAGTCTATCCATCCCAAATTAATGTCCACAAACAGGTATCCGCATAACTCTGATTAGATAGCGTACGTGCACCAACACTAATGGTATCATATCAAACAATTTCATGGCGTTCTGATCAGCTGTCGACGCGTCATTGGAAGAACTCAACGTTTCTGTCACTGTGATCATCATCAGCAGTGGCCGCAAAGTATTACCTAACCACTGTTGCCAAGTTTATTTGTACCGAGAAACTGTCTGCTGTTTAGAGTTTGTGTGTCAGTGGAGAGTTGCCTAGATGAGTAAGATGCTCTCAGTGTGTGCGTATGTGTGTGTGTGTGTGTGTGTGTGTGTGAGAGAGAGAGAGAGAGAGAGAGAGAGAGAGAGAGAAGTTTTACATTTAGAGCTAAATGTTCAGTTGACCCTGATGTCCAAGACTGGGTACAAGCTTGCTCTTTTTAAGGACGTGGAAGGAAGTTGATTGTGGCCTTATATAAAGAACTTTCTTTATGTTCAACCCAGTGATTTAGGAAAACCACAGAAAAGGAGGACTAACCTGCTGTAGCCTACCACGATTGTCGGGCGGGAATCTTTAACAACTCCACAAGGTTTATCTGTGTAAAGTAGTGGAGTTTGAAATCCACAGCAAAGCAGACAGTGCCTGAGAAACACAGTTTCAGTTTCTATTGCCCATTGTCTTAGTACGCCACTTAATCTCTGAGAGGCCACTGAGTTTCTGACGGCTTTGTCACCGACCTGTTTTTTCACATTTTCCTTGTGACACAGTCTGTGACTACTACACATTGGTTTGTCCTTATCGTTCATCAGCCGGTTCATTTCGCTTCTCTCATCCAATAAGCACACAATCGCATGTAAAGAAGGATTACTAAGACACTGATGAAAAATTTATAGGGTGAGAGTGGAGTTTGGATCAGATCGGACAGAAAGTAAGGGCGCCTGCCAGAAACCAGTCGCGAGTACGCAGGTGTGGCTAATACCTACAGATTTCCCTGTTGGCATGTGACGTTAGGAATTTTAATTCCTGGACGTTTTGCTTCAGTCCACTTCTTTCGCAGGTACAATTTCACATACGTGCGTCAATCTGAGGACAAGATCAAGCGATTATATTTGCCAAAATACGTGGACTATCAACGTCTTAATGCTAAGTTATCCACATTTATAGTCCTTCCTTGATCATCTGTGTTATCCATAAATTAATAGACTCAAAGATTTATTTTCCACTCTTAGTACATCCAAAGAAACGTTTAATATTCCGGTTATACATCGAGGTCTTAGGAGCGACAAAATGGTTTTGAGAGAAGGGACGCAGCAAGAGATATCATATCGAATAATTTAGCGTACGGATGACCTAGAGGTGATATATGTCCTCCGTATACCAAACGAAGTGGAGCAGAGTTTTCGACGCTGAGGTCGTACTCTAAAGGAGGAGTGCTGAAATCCTGCTTCGTCGACTGTGATTTATCTTCTCTTTGATTTTTTTCATATTACCAGAACTGGAACGCCGCTGTTACTTAAAATTGATGACTGCAGATTCCTTAGATTCCTTCTTCAACACAACTAGTCCTTATAATGTCAACTAGAATCTGACTAGCCCTTTTAATTTCCTTTTATTGTTAACTATTACTGAAATTGGGGGCATACACGGAGAGCTACCGGAAAAGTACCATTTCCGTGCTACAGAAATTTGAAAACATATTGGTAACGCCACCGCTGTTACAAGCGCTTGATTAGCCGTGACACTGTACATCACTTGTTCTACACTTCTGCTCACTAATAGCTAAAGAAATTGCTTGTGTACTCGTTGATGGGTAATGCCAGTTCCAATTCGGGTGTGCGGCGTCTCATTGGAGCACCATAGTCACGCCTGCTGACGGTGAAGGTACCCTTCCTCGAAGCCGTTGCGTAATTGTGGTGGAAACGGTGAGTAATGGAGTCGGACGTTGTGGGGAACGATCTTGATAAAGACGACGAGATCTTCCATTACTTTGAGCTTCGCCATTCGGAAGGGTGATGTCGGTGTGTTCCGCAAACGTGTACTCAACCATGTTGCTCTAACGTCACACTCAAGCGAATGACGCTCGAACCAGGTCAGAGAGCTAGGACAGACGTCAAATGACATCAGACATCCGAAGTAGCCATCGCCCCACCCCCTCCCATCATGATTACCCTGTTGCGTACCTACCTAAAAAACATGTTTTCAAACGACTGTATCACAGAAACGGTAAGTCTCTAGACATGGGTTCCTGTTCAAAATATCATGTACTCACCCCACTGTATAAGTCCTAGGAGTTTGTAAACGGAATTTGTGAATATCCTGTAGAGATAGAGGCCCGGGAACGGAACAGGTTTCGTGGTAAGCGGGAACGCGAAGAGAATTTGCTGCTCTAGCTGGAAACACGTATAAGATTTCCGGAGGTGTTCTAAGAATCTGAGGAGATGAGTGGGAACATATTTCGGCGGTGAAGAATGTGTGTGGGAAGAGGAGGTGGGTGCGCACGACGTTCAAAAACTTGCAGAGAGTGCAAACAATCCTGTCGGAGGAACATCTGCAACTGAGCATTATCTCAGAGGTTAGAAATACCGCTACAGATGTATGGTTCTTTTATTTGGAACACGACCTGTTTCGGGCTCTTATACGCCCACCTTCAGGTGTCATACTGACAATAGCAAGAGACGGGAGATAATTTTTACATGCAGCAGCGTACATGAAAAACAAAATGATTCCATAGAAATATTAATAAATTTAAAAACCACCGCTCGGGCTAGGTGCTGTAAAACCTAAGTGAATGCCAAAGTGACACCAGACAGAACTACAGACGACTGCCTGGGTAAAGAAATATGGATAAAATATGCTGGTAGCATAACGCGTCTTGTACTCGTCCACCGCGGCGCTCGGAAAAACAGCACGAAGTGTAAGTTTCCTGGTATTTTAGCATATTTGTTTACCCAGGCAGTCGTCTGTAGTACTATTTGGTGCCAGAAAAAGATTTTCACTCTGCAGCGGAGTGTGCGCTGATATGAAACTACCTGACCGAGACTCGAACTCGGGACCTTTGCCTTTCGCGGCTCTACCGACTGAGCTACCCAAGCAGGACTCACGCCCCGACCTCACAGCTTTACTTCTGCCAGTATCTCGTCTCCTACCTTCCAAACTTCACAGAAGCTCTTCTGCGAATCTTGCAGAACTAGCACTCCTGGAAGAAAGGATATTGCGGAGACATGGCTTAGCCACAGTCTGGGGGATGTTTCCAGAATGAGATTTTCACTTTGCAGGGGAGTGAGCACTGATATGAAACTTCTTCGCAGATTAAAACTGCCGGACCGAGACTCGAACTCGGGACCTTTGCCTTTCGCGGGCAAGAGTCCCGGTCCGCCACACAATTTTAATCTGCGAGGAAGTTTCATATCTGGTGTCACTTTGGCATTGACTTAGGTGTTACGGCACCTAAAAAATTATCTCGCGTCTCTTGCTATTTTCAGCACGACACCTGAAGATGGGCGTATAAGAGCCCGTAACAGGTCGTGTTCTAAATAAAACAACCTTACAACTGTAGCGGTATTTTCAATATCCGATTGCAGAGAGTGGTAGAATTGGAGAGAAATAGAAATCGAAAGCATACTGTCAAAGATAAAATGTGTGGCATAAGACTCTTGTAGATCGGAATTGTGTTGTTAGTTTACGATGACACCTGACCATTAGCAATGATGGATAATAGTTGAAATTCGGCAGAGAAGAACAACCTGGAAGCCAGGTGGTAAGAGACGAGAGAGCAGCTTTTAAATGCCCTAGCCTCGTTACCTATTCGAGACAGCGGGTTGTCCTGGCCAGGCTGAAAGAAAGCGAGCCTTATGTATAATGTATCCGGCTTTCGCAACGTTTTCGCCAGCCGGGCGACCTTTGCGCGTCGCTGCCTGGATTCGCACGGGTCCCCTAGGAGAATGAATCTTGCCCACCCCGCGGCCTTGTACCGCCTACGCAGAGCGACCGCAGTGTCGTTATCGGACTCGCACCGCCCAGCGGATCGCCGGGGATTTGCATAAGAACGCGACTTCGCACGGGCCCGTTTCGGCGACCTTTGTGGCCGGCGGGGGCGCATCCACTCGGCTGCTGAGGCAACCGCGGCGCTGTCCGTGAGACCCAGATGCGACAAGGACGGTCGGGCGGGCGCGACGCGCCGATCTGCCGCTCCGGTCACGACGCGCCGGTCATACTCGCCAACGGTGCCGCCGCCCACAGTGTAAAGGGCGACGGCAAACAGGCCAATTCGGACGATAAAAGGAAGGCACTGCTGCTAAGAGGGTTGCATCAAACCGAAGTAGGAATTTACAAGCGGGCACAGTGCACATTTTCATTGTCCAGTCTTCTCCCTAACCCCACACTTTCCACCAAGCTCAAACTCTCAGATCATCAACTCACCACTGGCGGTCGGGATTTGTCTTGGCGAGACTCTATTACACTACTGGCCATTAAAACTGCTACACCACGATGATAACGTGTCACAGACGCGAAATTTAACCGACAGGAAGATGATACTGTGATATGCAAATGATTAGCTTTTCAGAGCATTCATACAAGGTTGGCGCCTGTGGCGACACCTACAACGTGCTAACAAGAGGAAAGTTTCCAACCGATTTCTCATACACAAACAGCAGTTGACCGGCGTTGCCTGGTGAAACGTTGTTGTGATGCCTCGTGTAATGGAGGAGAAATGCGTACCATCACATTTCCGATTTTGATAAAGGTCGGATTGTAGCCCATCGCGATTGCGGTTTATCGTATCGTGACATTGCTGCTCGCGTTGGTCGAGATACAATGACTGCTAGCAGAATATGGAATCGGTGGGTTCAGGAGGGTAATACGGAACGCCGTGCTGGGTCCCAACGGCATCGTATCACTAGCAGTAAAGATGAGGGGCATCTTATCCGCATGGCAGTAACGGATAGCATAGCACGTCTCGATCCCTGAGTCAACAGATGGGGACGTTTCCAAGACAACAACCATCTGCACGAACAGTTCGACGACGTTTGCAGCAGCATGGTCTATCAGCTCGGAGAGCATGGCTGTGGTTACCCTTGACGCTGCATCACAGACAGGAGCGCCTGCGATGGTGTACTCAACCACGAACCTGGCTGCACGAATGGCAAAACGTCATTTTTCGGATGAATCCAGGTTCTGTTTACAGCATCATGATGGTCGCATCCGTGTTTGGCGACATCGCGGCGAACGCATATTGGAAGCGTGTATTCGTCATCGCCATACTGGCGTATTATCCGGCGTGATGGTATGGGGTGACATTGGTTACACGTCTCCGTCATCTCTTGTTCGCATTGACGGCGCTTCGAACAGTGGACGTTACATTTCAGATGTTATGACCCGTGGCTCTACTCTTCATGCGATCCCTGTGAAACCCTACATTTCAGCAGGATATTGCACGACAGCATGTTGCAAGTCCTGTATGGGCCATTCTGGGTACAGAAAATGTTCGACTGCTGCCCTGGCCAGCACATTCTCCAGATCTCTCACCAGTTGAAAACGTCTGGTCAATTGCGGCCAAGCAACTGGCTCGTCACAATACGCCAGTCACTACTCTTAATGAACTGTGGTATCGTGTTGAAGCTGCATGGGCAGTTGTACCTGTACACGCCATCCAAGCTCTGTTTCACTCCATGCCCAGGTGTATTAAGGCCGTTATTACGGCCATAGGTGGTTGTTCTGGGTACTGATTTCTCGGGATCTATGCACCCAAATTGCGTGAAAATGTAATCACATGTCAGTTCTAGTATAATATATTTGTCCAATGAATACCTGTTTATCATCTGCATTTCTTCTTGGTGTAGCAATTTTAATGGCCAGTAGTGTACATACAAGGGGCAGTCAAAAGAAAACAAATGGTTCAAATGGGTCTAAACACTATGGGACTTAACATCTGAGGTCATCAGTCCCCTAGACTTAGAACTACGTAAACCTAACTAACCTAAGGACAGCACACACATCCATGCCCGATGCAGGATTCGAACCTGCGACCGTAGCAGCAGCGCGGTTCCGGACTGAAGCGCCTAGAACCGATCAACCACAGCGGCAGGCATGAAAAGGAGACAACTGGAAAAAGTAAGTAAACTGTTTATTATTTCAAAAGTAATCTCCATAGCTGTTAATACGTTTATCCCACTGTGATAAAGACGGTTAATGCATTCATGGAAAAATGTTTTCTGTTGCCTATGCAATCATGATTGTACACAGGCGCCTTCCTGAATCACTGTTTTTTCAGCTCTCCATAAATATGGAAATCGCATGGAGAGAGTCGAAGAAAAAGGTCGTCATGACTTTCCTTTAGCTGACGTTCCTGTTCTTTGGACTACGCTGCAGAAGTTACGCTGGGAAGTTCTTATAGATCATCCATACGGTTCATATTTCTCCCTATGCTACGTCCGTATTTTGGAGCCCTGAAGAAAGACATTCGTGGCCGCCAATTGTTTCGAGCGAAGGATGGTACAATGATTCCGTAAGCAGTCGGTGACATTTTTCTATGAAGGCATTGACCACCTTGTCTCACAAGTGGAGAAATTTATTGATAGTTACTGCGATTACTTTTGAAATAACACACTATTTACTTACTTTTTGTCCATCTGTCTCATTTTCAGTTGACAGCGCCGAATTCTTAGGGATGGAATTCGAGCGGCGCGTCACGTAGCGTAATGATGTGACAAAACACGCGAATAAACGTTACTCGCTTACATCCCGGTAGCACCCTTTCTTGAAACTAGGAGGACAAACTGTACACTACAAACTCCCCCTCTGACACCAGCCAGCTCTTGTATCTTGTATCGCTCCTCATTCGCATTCAGTTCCTCTAAAACAAAAATTTTCGCATTTTTTCAGGTGCTGATAGATACGTCTTCAACATACGCGTAGAAGAATTATCAGGTCAACCCACTATCAACATATTTATTCAGCATAAGTCCATATAATTTAACAAAAAATGACAAGCTCCACCGCACGTCTGTATTATACCGTAGCAGTTTTCTGTGTATGGTCTAAGTTTCATCGAGCTACGTTACCTGACAGTCACACATCATACGGAAGTTACTTTCGTGCTGAAATTTTGCATTGAAGAGTACGCTGCATATCAGAATAGCCGCTACACGTTGACCTGCTATAATCTCAAATTAAATTTCATCAATTATGTTCTCACGAATCATTTACTGCTTTTGCGTACACGCACGGAAACATGGCATTTATCTTTGGAAATGACACTGTTACTTATTTCTCGTCACCCTGTACCTCTCTTCTGTCTCCAAGATATTGTCATTGTTGGGACGTTAAACACCAATTTACCCACCGAAAATAGCTGTGTATTTTACGACAAAAATTGCACCAGAAATATTTAAAACACTGCGTATTGTTTCCATGAGATTACTATTGCACGTATATTAACGGACCGTCGTCAGAAGTACAAAATTTGTAAATAACCTGTACATTAAATAACATTAATAAATGAAAGGAAATTAGTCACTCTAATTAAATCTCCTATTGATGTGCCCGTGAACTTCATTTCACGTATATGCAGGATATAATTAGCGGATACTGCACTATCTTTTCTGGAACGAAGTGTTGAAGCAGTCTCCTATGAAGTTTTCATCTTGTCTGTCTTCATTACCACCGACTCGTTATGTGCATTATAACAAGTGCTGATATTTCTAAATCTACTTTTCCAAAGGTTAGCTTTCTCTAGTGGGAGAGTTTCGTCGTAACTAACTTGGACTTCACCGACAAATAAATGTCTATAGGAAGAAACGTTTTGTAAGCGGTCCTATTGGCCGTTGCGCCACTGGAGAAAGCAGTTGTGAGAAAACAACACACACTCGTGGGTCCTGACTAATTTGTTGGGCCGTACCGACGAGAAAAATTTCTCCTCCCGTGTGTCACATGGCAACGCCACAATGTTTTAATGAGAATGTCCGCAGTACAAGTGACACGTCAGAGATGGAACAGGCAGTTAGAATAAAATAAACATTGAGAATATACACCAGATTGTGCAATATATAGTGGACAGTGAGGTTGGCAATGTAAGTAGTCTTTCCTTATGATGCAGGGTGATTCATTGTTTTTGTCGATAATAATAACATTCGTTGTTAGTAATTGGTAATGTTATTATCATAACTACGGTCATGTTCACGATCATTATCATCAACAAATATATCAAAGTTGCCCATAGAGCGTTAGATACGTCCCCTTTTTTTTGTTTCTTGCTGCCTGCTTGTAAGAGACAAACGATATTAAAAGGGCATCTAAATCGGGGAATCACTTGCGCAACTTCATTGATGGTTGACCCTGAGGTGACCCAGAGAAACTAAGGGCACGGCAGATCGGAGCAGATGGGTGTGAATGGGACCATGATCGTCTCATTTTCAGCTCCATATTGATGGCTTGTGTGAAGTCATTTTTTTGCAGTTCATGTGAGGGCTTTTGCTTAAGTGTACCTGTTGAGTGTAAGTGACTCCAACGGTTGCGTGTATTGAGTGGTGTCTTATTTGTGTGCTATGATGATGAGCTGAGGGACAGAGTGCTGGCATGTTGCCTACTCCTCTCGAATAGCACCAACGGAGCCATAGAGCTTCAGATCTGTGCAGGCAGATGGATCATATTGAACAGTGTCACGTGTCCTTACTCGATGAGACATCGTGAAGAGTTTTGAAATTTGGTCCAGGGCTCTGGCGCAAAGTCTGGTGATCAGGGACTTGACGCCAGCACGTATCTACCATGAAAATGGTTTAGAGACGACAAAGAGCATTGTTACTCTCATAAAAGTCGGCACTGGCTTCTGGAAGGAGACCCAATCAGAAACGGCGATCCCTTTAGAGAAATATCGAAGCAAGGGACTATTTTACGCCAATAATTCTTACAATATGTGGGACCACAGTAATAATATATTTCTTTTAAGTGAGTACCTCCATTATTTACAGTGTTACATTTACACTTACATAATCATGATTTCGGCTTCAAAGTTCCATTATCAAGTGTTTTAAGTGTTACACATTTCCTAATATTGCATACTGTCATATTAAAATACACTATTAGACACATTGTCTGGGAGTCGATATTTCTGGTAGAGCCTACTGCTTTGTTTCATCACTGAATACACCATCTCGACTGAATGTCATTCAGTCGCGATCGTCATGCTTTCGCGATTTTTAAAGGAGGGGTCATGGCGCCTCGTAAATAACGTCTGGGATGAAAATGAAAAGCTGAAGCGTCAGCAAGAAATATGAAGCCATCTGGAAAGGTAACGGGAACTAAACGAGGCTCTCATTCTGCCAATTTGTTCTTCGGTCGTTCATCTTGACTGAATGCCATTCAGTCAAGATGTTATACTCAGTGATGAAATAAAGCAGTAGGCTCTACCAGAAATATCGACTCTTAGACTATGTGTCTAATGGTGTATTTCAATATGACAGTATGCAGTCTTAGGCAATGTATAACACTTAAAACACTTGATAATGGCACTTTGAAGCCGAAATCATGATTGTGTAAGTGTAAATGTAACACTCTAAATAAACAACAGTTTAATGGCGGTACTGACTTTAAAGAAATATTTTACACTATTTTGCTTGCTATTTTTGCAATAGTCCCTAGATTTTTTTCCCATATTAGTGATTCTCTGTTAACTTCTTAGAATTTTTATGTCTATTTTATTTAACTTACAATTCAGCATATTTAATTTCAGTTAACTTGGTTATCCTGTGTAGTGCGAGCTCGTTCGAAAACCTATTTCCGTCAAAACATGTTCAGAAATAGGTACGGCTGTTGCAGGGGTTTACGGCGGAAGAACAAATTGGCAGAATGAGAGCCTCGTTTAGTTCCGGTTACCTTTCCAGATGGCTTCATATTTCCTGCTGACGCTTCAGCTTTTCATTTTCATCCCAGACGTTATTTACGAGGCACCGTGACCCCAATATAGCCCTCCTTTAAAAACCGCGAAAGCATCACGATCGCGACCACGCTGGGATCATAAATTTTGCCGCCGGTTTAGGTTACGACATGGGCGGACGACAGAAAAGGAAGCCCGGGCGGGGAACAAAAGCTCGTCCTCGTCTCTCCGGGCCAGCGCATACTTTACGAACCAGATCCCGGACAGGACAAAAGGTGAAGCAGTCCGCCGAAATGTGGCGACCTTGTTTGGCCCTCCATCCCAGTGCGGGCGCGTCCCGAACCTCATGCTCTTCGGCTGACTCGCCACATACGATTACGGCCGCGTAGTTGCTTTCACTCTCTCCGCCTGGCGCTGTGGGCGGGGACAGCGTTTAGCACATCTTCTCACCGTAACCGACGGTTAGTTGCGGGTTTTTCTAAGCGTTGCTCACCGGTGGCGTTGCGTAGTGTCCGATCTGGCGTGATGAATCCTGTGCTTCATTGACTGAGCTCCGTTAGGAGCGGGAGAGAAGAAGACAAATCATTAACGGGGATGTCGTTCTTCATCACCCCGACAACGACGAGGGTGAGAAATATTCTTTCTCGAGATTTTACGAGAAAACGTCGACAGCGCCGTGCTCACTGAACATTCACGTTAACTGCATGACAGCGAAAACAACTGCGGTATCATAAATTCAGCGTCGGCACTGTGGCACCAACAACTCATTTCATTGTTATGCGAGCGCCTCTAAAGTGAAGGGAGTCAGCTTTGTACATTCAGTATCTTATTCAGTGTAGAGAACACGTGGGGTGGTGACCGGTGGATCAAATGGCAGTTCCGAGTAGTCGATAAGATATAAGTTCACGAACTTAATGCTTAGTTAGAAGGCAAAACGCAGAAAGCTCAGTCCATAGTAATTACCAGAAGATGGGAAACCACAAAGAAATCAATTATCGAACACTGTAAATTTTAAGAAAGGCGTCGTTCCACCAGGATGTTTTCTGAATTTGTGATTTATTAAGCACTACTAGTTTCGGGCTTAGCTATTTATCACATTTGTAGACACGTGAAACCACAATAAGCTGCTGTGTGTTGGTGTGGTTTGTGGCGATGCATTGTGGTGTCATACAGTTTACGACCGAGCTATGCACAACAACGCATGACACGAAATTCTTAACTGACGAGGGTGATGTATTCACATTCGATACAGACGAATTCGAAAATGAAGTAAGCTCGACGCTAGTTGTGCTTAATAAAGTAGAATTTTTCAAAATAAAGGCTGATGGAACGATGTCCTTCTTCAGATTTATAGAGGCTCTAGCACCTACCCAGAAGAAGTTGTATCAAATGGCGTGGTCTGAAGGCTTCAGATGGCCAATGGTAAGGCGTAACTGCCATGCTTATGTCAGTACAGAATGCCTGTAGAACTGCGTGCCTCGTGCTCGGAGCCGCGAAAATCTGTCTCAGACTGCACGCTGGAATAGAAAATGTTTCGTAATCGGCCACCACTGGTCCTCACCAGAACAGGAGAAAAAGAAGAAGAGTGTCTATCTCAATTTGTCAGCTCTAGGCTTGGTGAACAACATAATAAGGTAAAACGAAAATTACTTTTTACATACGTCGAAAGCCGCATCCAATACTCACCAAATAATATCTTAAATGCTAGGAGCAAGTTTTGTAGGTGTGCTACTATTACTCTCCATATGCGCAGGTACGCAACGTCTCGGCACCGAGTTGAAAAGTTTACGTGGATGGCTTTTGTTAAAAATCACCATGTAACTAAACAATCTTTTTAATAAAATCAAAATACAAGTTCGTTTATCAAAGGCAGGTATGTGATTGTGTCAAAATAAATATTAAGTGTACAGTTAAAAAGTCAGTCATTATCTCCACGACAAAATGTCATTTTTCCAGAGATTCAGATTATTGTGAGCGATCGTATTATAGTGCTGTCAAAAGCTGTTAGTGTAACAGGAGCACGTCGCCTTTCATTTAAGAAACTCGTGAATATCTACTGACACACAATGAATTGCCTACTTCCTACACGAGAACACACTTTACCAGGCGCCTATGGCGTGAGCTACATTTAATGGGTACAGTTCGAAACATAGTGCGGGGTAGGAGTTTTGCATACAAAAAACGATGTTCTGAAATCTATTTAAACAGTAACGATAGTTTTTGTACGGGTCACTTCAACCCAGCAGATGAGAGCGTTTTCCAAAACATCGACCTATCGGCAGGCTTCAAATAATCGACTTCATTTATAAGTCCTCTGGATCAAGCGTATCTACAATGGACGGATCGCCGTCAAAAGTGTCACATGTCCTCACCCCTTAAGAAACAGCGAACAAGACGGATACACAGCCAAAGCCACATTAGCACACTCCGTAGTGATCAAGATCTTAGGTCACTATCTTATCCTTTTTCTTCATAACAGAATTTTCCCACTTATGTTTCTAAGCGATTATCGAGTGTTTAGCCGGAACAACGTGCCATATAAATGAAAATGGCAGCGTATTCACATGACGTGCTTTCATTCATTTTGCTTTACAAATCGAACTGTTCGTGGCATAACAGATAATCAGTGCACGTGAGGCGTGAGAAGTAAATAACCAAATTTGTAAAGAGAAATGATTACAAATAATGTGAATACGCTGCCTTCTTCGTACCTCACTGAAAACATTCGATAATGGCTTAAAAAGCCGAAACTTGTTGTGGGACGAAGAAGACGTCCAAACAAATACTGCCTAAGGTTTCCTTTCGCGTATTATGCAAACTGATGACAATTTCTTTCTCTGCCATAATTTAAGCTAGCTACCTTGGGGTAGACTGCTGCGATACTAGTGTGCAGGAGTAATCACTATTTTACCAGTTCATCTCTTTCCCGGTAATTCCATTATAATACGCACGTTCCCAGATTTCACTGATAGTTTCATTTCTTTGTTATTTTTATTCTGAATTAGCACAACATATTCATCGCAGTACTGTGTCTACGCCATCACCTCAAGAAGCTATTCTTACGGTAAATCACCCGCAGCCGCATCATGCAACAGTACTCGGCACCATTCATCATAGAAAAACAGTGTCACAGAATGCGAAGGAATGCCTGACTCCTCTAAGTGCTGTAATTTGACCAGTCTGTTCCCCTCTCTCCGTGTGTTGCTTCACCCGGTGACGCTGCACCCACAGGCTCCGACAATTAACACGGCCGACTTACCGCAGGAGAAAACAGCCCGTCAGCTCCGTGCCTCTGCCGTCACAGTCCGAATGCAGTCGCTCTAGAATCCTTCTTTTACCCGTACCTATGTCCTTAGGCACGATAACAGCAAAACTATGGGAAATGATGTGACTACATGCTCCCACTGGTTCCTGTTTTCCTCTGGCCTGTAAACGCTTGCTCTTTCGGGCACTTATGTGTCTACAGTGTGTCGTGGAACCCCAGCCACTGTGAAACGGGCTATTTGCTACAAAAAATAAGCGGTCAAAAGTGAACTTCCGGCGTAATGGCAGACAGAACTCCAGGATCAGCTACAAACGGAATGTGGCTATTTGTGTTAATAAGGTGGCTAACAGAGAAGCAGAGTGAATGACGAAAAATAAAATAGAGGTTCAAGAGTGGGGTTAAATTTCGAGGCGAAAGGATATGGATCATCAGGTTCGTTGATGGCATTACTATTCTTGGCGGAAATAAGGAAGAATTGCAGAATCCGTTGAACAGAATGAACAATCTAACGAACAGAGAATATCGAGGAAGCTACAGATAGATGCAAGTAATGAGGAGTGGAAGAATAAGATTAACGATTAATTTACATCGAAACTGGGAACCAAGTAGTAGATTTTCCTTCTGTTTCCAGACCTTTATCCCGTATCATCACGGGGTCGGCAAGATAATTGCTCGGTTTTGCAATGTTAATGGTACAGCGTGGCCGGAAGCTCTTCCTGTTGCCAACCTTCTGCCCCTCCTCCCACCCCCGCTCCCTCCCCCCTTCCCTCGCCCTCCCATCCGGGGACCGAATTTGTGTATCCCTAGTATCCCAAAGGTCTGCGCCTAGTGGAATCCCACGTGAAAGTGTACGATTTTTATCTGAACATATACCAGTCGTGGTACAGATACGGGACGTGGATACCAGGTCGGTATTCACCTAGTCGGGTGTGGGAAACCGCCTAAAGAGCCAGAACTGTCTGGCACACCGGAAGTGGAGGGCTAACGCATGCGTGTCTGGGCGGGTCCGGACCAATTAGTAGATGAAGTGGAGGAATTCTTCTATCCTGGAAGTAAAATAACGAATGTCAGGGGAAGCAAAGAAGAAACAAATAATCTTGATCATATTGAGCCCGCTGCTGATTAAAGAAAATCACCTCAGATGTGTTATTACACATTTGTTGTGCTGCGATCGGTTTCTCTGGACATGCTCAGATTGCCGAGTTATGCTGAAGTCAAGGCTAGATGGTCTGGTTGTCGTACGTAATGCTAAAGACAACATCCAAGGACATGATCGGTGTTTACATACGAGTAGCAGACCATCTATGTCTTGACTTCAGCACCACTCGCCAACCTGAACAAGCTAAAAGAAACGAAACCGGTCGTAACACGACAAATATGTAAAAATACAGCTGAGGTGGTGTCCTTAATAATTAAAAGTAACAAGCAGACTAGCAGAGGCAGTGAAAGTCTTCCTCGCTAAAAAAAGGCTCCCAGTATCACACATTGCCCATAATTTGTTGAAGAAATATCTGAGTATGTACGTCTGAAGTACAACATTGTATGGAAGTGAAACATCGACTGTAGGAAAACCACAAGAAAAGGGAGAGGATAGTGGTACAAGAGGTACACTCCACCACTTACCTTAAAGTAACTTGTGTACAGTAGATGTAGGAAAAACCATAAATATGCTATATATGTACCATGAGACATAACGTGAATGCAGCTCCTACGGAAATCGCGCAATAGTTCAGTTCTGAGTCCAGTCATTGCTGATGTGGTATTGTTATGGCTGGAGACAGACGGTTATCTACCAGAACGGGAATTAAAGAAAGAGAAAAATGTTTAAATATCTTCCTGGATCACTGACGGATTTGCAGAAACTGTGTCTGAGCTCGTGAAGAAACAAGGGGCTTATCTTTTCATTTTTAGAACAGACAACAACAGTCGCTGCTGCGTGGAATACGCTCTGCTACGCTCCGCTTTGTCGGCGCGCATTTCCTGGGTAGCCGCTCCTCTGCATTCGCCGGCCGTCGCGGCCTTCAACGAAGGCGAGCGTCTGTCGCATTTTGCGATCTCGGTGTTGCCTCCAGACACATAAAGTCCCACAAGTGCGCCATGCGACTTCTCAAAGAGCACGGCAATCCCCGAGTGCCGTCTGGCATCTCTATCACTTTTCGCCGCTGAACTGCTGTCCATAGTCCCGTCCACCGATGGGTACAATCTCGATCGTTCTCCTGATTGCTGAAGTACTCGATAATTCGCAACTTTCCCATAGTTTTCTTTAATTTATATTTCGTGTAACAGTAACAGAGCTTGCATATTCAAAAGATTACAGTATAAGCACTTCCAATTTTATTTTGTCACAGTTACGTCACACTGTCAGGCTGATCGGTATTTTATATACACTGTCTGATGGGAAATATCTAGGCTCGCATTAGTGGCCATTAATGTGGACTGTGCCCACTCATCGACTTTACGATGGCTTTAACTCTCGTCAATCATCAATTTCGCTACACTTGTAAAAATTACTTATTTCTAAAAACGAAAACAGGACATGGTTTCCAGACATATGTTCCATCTTCTGGTGCACATTAGACTGTGAACCTACAAAGGATGCTTAAGTGAGGTTAATATAGGTTAAAATATGTTAAAAAGTGCATCCCTGGTACTTGGTATGCAACTAAATATCCTCTACCATTCTAGATCTGCCAGAAAGCCTTCGCAGAGTAGGACGACGGTCTGGACTTAGGTGTCCGCCGCACATGGATCCGTATGAAGACTGTTGTCTCCCTGGGAGACATGGGATTGAAGAGAATACTCTGTTGCATGCCATGTATCAGGGATGCACAACTTTAACATATTTTAATCTATTTCAACCACAGATATACATCCTTTGTGAACTCGTATTTTATTGTGCACCTTAAGATGGGACACACGCTCTGTAACCGTATTGCGATTTCCTTCTTAGAAACAAACAATTTTTACAACTGTATTGAATTTTATCCTTAACGATAAATAACAGTTGTGGATGTCCTGTCAAGAGAAACGTGCTCTAACTCTGTGGAGATGTCTACAATGAGGTGTCGGAATGTCTTTGGACGAATGAGAGCCCATTATTTCTCAAGAGAATGGGAGGACGTTGGACGCAGGGGTCTGGAGCGAAGTCCACGCTGTAACTCATGCCAAAGGCGTTGTATTGGCTTCAGGTCTGGACTCTGGGCATGCCAGTTCATTTCAGGAATGATTTCGTCCACAAACTATTGTCTCACAGCTGCTGTTTTGTGTCAGGGTTCATTGTAATGCTGATACAAACAATTATCCTCTCCGAACAGTTCCTCTATTATACGCCCGTACACAGTGCTCTAAAGTGTGTTCTTATCCTTCCGCATTTAGCGCAGACAAACAAGTGATTACAGTCCCAGAAAAACTGGGTGATGTATGCAGGAAAAAGAGCTTCACAGATTAAGCAAGTGAATAACGTTCTGGTCCACGTGATGCACATATGCAAGCAGTTATTCGACTCGGCATCGATTAATAAAATTATTTGGTGCCCTCCTGAGGGATATGCCGCCAAATTCTGTCCAACTGACGCTTTAAATCGTCAAAAGCACGAGGTAGTTGAAGGGCCCTACCTGCAGTGCTCCAAACTTTCTCAACTGGTGAGAGATCCGCCAACCTTGCTGGCAAAGGTAGGGTTTGGCAAGCCTGAAGACAAACAGTAGAAACTTTCACCGTGTGTGGGCATTAAATTGCTGAAATGTAAGCTCAGGATAGCTTGCCATGAAGGGCAGCGAAACGGAGCGTAGGCTATCGTTGACGTACCGCTTTGCTGTAAAGGTGCCGCGTATGACAACCAAAGCGGTCTCCCCGTGAAAATAAATGGCACTCCAGATCGTCACTTCCGGTTGTTGAATCGTGTGGCGGCCGATAGTCAGATTGATATCCCATCGCTGTCCGAAGCGTCACCAGGCACGTCGTTGGCCTGAAACCTCACTGAGTGTAGTAGAATTGTCTTCAGTGATGAGTCCCACTTCGAAATGAACCGCGATGACCAGCGAAAACATGTCTGCAGTCGCCTTGGACAGCGGTGGGATAGCAATCTGACTGTCGTCCATCATACGGCCTGGCAACCAGGAGTGATGGTCTGGGGTGCCATTTTATTTCACAACAACACCTCTTTGATTATCTTCCTCGGCATCCTTACGGCACAGAGGTAAGTCGACGACATTCTACACCCTGTTTCGTTATCCTTCATGACAAGCCATCCTGCACTTACATTTCGAGGTCATTGAGTATCTCCAGAACTGAGAATATTTGGACCATTATGGGTAGGGCCCTCCAACTAGCTCGGGATTTTGACAACCTAACGCGCCAATTGAACAGAATTTGGCACCATATGCCTCAGGATGATATCCAACTCTGTCAATGCCAAGTAGAATACCTGCTTTCATATGTGCCTCAGGTGGATCAACGCACATTATTGACTTCCTCAATTTGTGGAGCTCTTTCTGTTGAATAAATCATCCAAGTTTTCTGAAGCTGAAATCATTTGTTTGTCTGTATATCTACATCATATCCAGATTTCCGTCCATGCGATAATTCCTTCATGGTGCGTTGTTTTTTCTTGCCTTTGAGTTTATTTAGGTTTAACACAGAACATCCATATATGATTTTTATTTATTAAACGATACAATTACCGTAAAGACGAAATAAAGAAGAGACAAAAAAGAAAATAAAGATAGGCGAAGTGTGTTATTACGAAATTATTCACTTAAGTATTTCAGTCAGTTCTGACTTTATTCCGTTCAGCTGTGTTTATCTTTTTCTAGACTCTCGCTGCTGTTTACAATATAAAACAAAATAAGAGTCATGCGTGTCAGCCGCCTTTTTATATAATATTAAGTTATGTAGATTACATTTCCTTGGGTAAAAGTAGGATAAATATGTTATCAACCAAAAGTTCAATTTGAGTACCTCAGTACTTTACTAGCCGTCGTTCTCCGACTGTCTACTACTCTTCTGCCCCTGGCACGCACTGACTTCTGGTAGAAGACGATGGCTCCATTCGGCAAACATACACAATTAAAAGTAACTGTATACTCCTGAATATAAATTTACAAAATCCCGAAAACCGTCACGGGTGTTACTAATACTGTGACTGCCCCAGAATTACTGGAAAGTTTGTAACAAGTTGGAACTATGAATTGGAACGGGACTAGCCGAGCGAGGTGGCGCAGTGGTACACTGGACTCACATTCGGGAGGATCACGGTTCAAACCCGCGCCTGGCCATCGAGATTCACGTTTTCAGTGATTTCCCTAAATTATTTCAGGAAAATGCCGGGATGATTCATTATGAAGGGCACGGCTGATTTCCTTCTCCATCCTTGACACAACCCGAGCATGTTCTTCATCTGTAACGACACCGGTTCGATGGGACGTTAACTCCGAGCTTCCCTTCCACTCTTCCTTCCTTGGAACGGGACCCTAACTCCCTATTGTGGTGAGATGAGATTCTATCGACGTATCCCTGGGCGCCTATTTTGACCGACTGAAAACTTCTACCGTGACAGTTTGACGACGTATGTTTAAAAACGGTTCTTGTTGGATAAGCAGGCGTCCTGCGACCTGCACCGTGAATGGCCTACTCACTTTCGCAACACTGCTACGTCTTCGGCTGCGACAATCCTTTGACACCAGCGGCACTCCCACCTGCGTTATATCACCTGCTTACAGAGGCAGGTCGCGCCTGCGGAGGTCGCTTTTTTTCGAAAGTGGGGCGGTGACCAGGTTGCGCCACGCAGGAAGCGCCATGGATGCCAGCAGGCCAACTGTTCCAGACTACCAGAGCCTGGACAACAGCCTATCCCAGGCTCATCGCCTGTGTCAGTCTCTGTCGAGCGAACGGTGCGAGCCGAGACAACTGCAGTGGCAAGGGGCTCATTCTCACAGAGGTGGTGATGATGCCAATAAAGTTTATTTGTTTAACATGTTTCTACATATCGTGCATTAAATCGAGTCGTCAACTTCATATGAGCAATAGTTTTGAATAAACGGATTTTGAAAATAATATTATATTTGTTTGGTTCAGATGAAAAGACAGGAATGCCACTGGCTGGAATAATGTTCTATAGTAACGTTGCTTGCTTCGGGCGTCTATCGGAGCTGGGAAAAGTTTACATCATAACATCGCTTGTTTAGGACCTATTTCATCAAAGGAAATTCATATAACGATGGCAAAAGTTTATACGGAGAACCTCTCCTTCATTTGCAACAGTTGAGAAATGAGAAATTGGATACAAACGTGCCTTCAATTGTATTGGCGATGATCGATGTGAAGTGCGTCCAGAACCCTTCAAACACAGCTGAAAATGCCGAGAAAGGGTACAATATGATTAAAGATCCACTAAAGAGAAGAAGTACGGCACACTTTACATGAGGAATTACCTAGACAAAGCTTTTTCTAAGACAAATGCCGCATTGGTTTGATGCTTACTAGAAGGCAATGTGGAAATGATTGCCATGGCAATGTTTGGAGTGTTTGAAAAATAATGCATTATTGACCTTTGATAAACTGCAACCCAAGATGGAAACAATCGTCCGTATAACTTTTGGGAACAATACGTTGATGTATTAAATTTTCATGGATAACGTTCACAGTCACATAATTTGAAGGACACATGATAACATTAGACTTTTTAAACTATGTGTTCATCAAATCCACTATTGCAAGTTTTACCGCGTGGTCGTTATCTAGTGGAGTGCTGCGAGATATTTTACCTTTTTTCGCTGCAGTCAAAACTCCAATTTATTTACCCTTCCTTACCGTTTATAGACAGGGACGAGAATTATTTCGTACAAATGTTTACTCACGAAGGATAATTGTCACTGGCTTCCTCAAGACAGACCATCGCTGACTATAATTGAACGGACGATTTTTCTTCGGATTCTTATACCATTTAATCAATTCAACTCGCGAACGCACTTCAAGTTGCAAGACGGAGGCAACGTTTGTTACTGCCAATGTCCTCTCTGTGGTTCTTTGCTTTGTTTGGAACGAAAAGGTACTACTCTCATATTAAACGCAAAATTCATTTAAAAACCGTAACAGGTACTTTCACATACGCTCTTGATGATATACCTCTAAGGAAAAACATATTGTCATTTTACTGCTTTTTGTGATATTACCTTTATTCTCTGTGTGACACTCTGCGTGGATGCGGCAAAATACGTCACAGTCTGAGGGCATCTCACAGTTCCATCTCGTGACGATACAGAAATCGAGTACTGAGAAGAAACTCTCGCAGTACTACAGCCGCTTGCTATAGTCTGTCGTTTGGCTGCGTGACGAACCTCGTGAATCAGAACAGTAACTTACGATGGTAAAGGCTTCGGCACGGCACCCGGAATTGAAGTGCTGTTTCCGATTTGTTACTGCATTGGTTCTTGGTCACAAGTTTACCGCAGATGTTTATACGCAAATATCGAATTACATGCGAGGTATGTGTAATAGTTTTTAAAGAGTGAATATACGTCGGTAATATCCAGAAAGTGATGGACTGAAATATTACTGTGCGTCATCTCAGCGTCTGAAGAGGGACCTTCTGCTTGTTGACGCAATGCGATAACAGTGCTGCATGTTTCCGTGACTGTACATAATCCCTGAAGACGTAAGACTGCAGAAATAATCTGAGGTAACTGTTTTGTGGGGATGCGTATATACCTTTGGAATGCTTCCAAGGAGTCTGCGGCAGCGAATTCGTCCTTCATTTAAGAATGACTGGCGTCTCCGAAAAATATCTGTAGTTACAGAGTTATGCTTATTAGCCATGACAGTTTATCATACCGATATTTTATTGATATTCTAGGAGACGGAAACGAAGATTTCACAAATCATTTCAAACTTGTTTTGGAGACTTCAATGCATGGTTGAGACACCAGCACGAATTTTTCCCTGATAATTACAGCTCAGCCTGGACAATTTCAGACCTAGATGAACGTTTATTATGACCTATTTCTGTGGACTATCGCGTAGAGCGCTGGACTGCAAAACAGCGTTGTGGTAGAGTGGATTCTTGCGGAACCATTTCGCCTGTGAAATAAATGTCGTCACACATGGCTTATCCTGGAAAAAGAGATACAGATTTTACACATCCAACAAGACAAACGTAAAGCCGATTCCGTTACTCCGCCATAAGACGAAGTTCCTGGTACTGACAGACAGACATTGTGTTGAAATAACGATACGCCGACAGGAACTACTTGTGGCCGCAAAAATATAATACCGAATATGTGTGAGATACGGGCACTAAAATAGTGTGAAAACAAAGATAGGGCGAGAGAGTAATGAAAGAGGGCAGGAGGAGGGAGAGGGGATGTGGGGAGTGGAGGGAAGAAGAGAGAATGATGTCGACTCTTCAGAGGTAAACCAATTTGTTACAGATACTTTGGCGTTTAGCGAGAAGTATGTCACTAAAACTTTGAAATATAACGGAGAATCATCTGCTTTTCTTTTCAGGAGAGGGTTATTGTTGGTCGACAATAACGAGGAGGTGGTTTGTAGAAAATTGGTGATTTCATAGGACGTAACGCTCGAGCATATCAGTAATATTTATTAGTTCCAAAAAGAACTAATAGGAAACAATCTTTTTGACAGCCATGGACAAAATATTTGTTTTTGAATTTTTATAAGACGTAAGTGGACGATTTTAAAAACTTGACGACTGAGAAAACTCTGCAAAATGTCGTCAACATTATCTATTGATTAAATAAGCGCGGGATTAGCCGAGCGGTCAGGGGCGCTGCAGTCATGGACTGTGCGGCTGATCCCGGCGGAGGTTCGAGTCCTCCCTCGGGCGTGGGTGTGTGTGTTTGTCCTTAGGATAATTTAGGTTGTGTGTAAGCTTAGGGTCTGATGACCTTAGCAGTTAAGTCCCATAAGATTTCACACACATTTAAACATTTGAATTTTGATTAAATAAACCTTTGTAGAATCAAATTACCAACAATGATGTACAATACGATCAGTGGTGAAGCTGACTTCTTAATATGCATTTATAAAGGTTCTGCACTACTGGGAATCTTGAACTGAAAATCCACTGGTAGGTTGCATTCGTCGCAATGGGAGAATCAGCACTGAGCTCATAAAATTTTTTCAAGGACTGTGGTGGGGTGGGGGGGGGGGTCTTTGGTGAGCTGAAACGGCACTAGGTGTAACAGTTTCGTACACTGTACAGTCCACTTCACTTGTGGGTAGCGTTAGACAAAGCGCCCAATTGAAGATTCAGATACTGTCGCTCCCCGGTTGTCCCAGGCACATGTTTTCCAGCATGCCGGAGGTGCGACTGGCGACTGATCACCTGCTGAATAACAATTCGCAGCTGCTGCTCGGCTGGCACTTGGCGTTGCGCTGCGAACCACGATTCCGCGACGGGCTTAACTTCCGCTCTTCGTTCGCTCTTGCAAGTGCTATTTTGGCAGTTTTCGACCTATAGACCGTTTTGGCAAAGCGGAAAATCAAGATTGGAATGCAAGACGCCGTCGACAACTAGGTAATTAGAGATGAAGCGTATGTCCAGACTAGACACGGATTTGACTGACAATCGGCCGTGATCTTCGCAGTGTTCATATACACTGCTTTTTGGTAGCACGAGAAGCACAAATCTATATGGCCGTAAGAAATTTGAAATCTGCTTCTTCAAAATGCGAGTGCACCGTCTTAAGCGGGGGTAGGACGTCAAACGGACCGACTTGGAGCAGGGGAGGCATCACATGAAATTTTAATTTCCAGTGTCTATACTTTTATAAATAAGTTCATAAAACTTCGTCAGCATCAGGATTCAAGATTCACACTCATTGCAGTGGAAGTTCGAAAACGTAACAAAGTAATTTTCTTTTTTACGTGTGAAATTTCATTATTTTTTCACTTACTAATGGCTGCATTTGTTGCTATAGGTACACTTTTCTTCATAAGTGAGAGAGATTCTTCGGAGAATTTTGCACAGCATACATACCATACTTACAGGTGTATGAAACTCTAGAATTTATTTAATTTATGAAAAAACGAATGAGCTGCTATATTTTAAACTTCATGTTCAGGAAAAACACAAATTTTATAGTTAATTACATCAATTTTTGCCACAGTTTTTAATAGATTTGGAAAATTCTAGGGTTTCATACACCTTTAAGTATGGTTTCTATGCTGTGCAAAATTAATCGAAGAATCTCTCTTACTTATGAAGAAAAGTGTCCCTATAGCAACAAATGCTGCCATTAGTAAGTGAAAATATTATGAAATTTCACATGTAAAAATAAAAAAATTACTTCGTTATGTTTTTTAACTTCCACTGCTATGATGTGAATTCCTGGTCATGCTGACAAAGTTTTATGAATTTATTTGTAAAAGTATAGACAGTGCAAATTAAAATCTCCTGTGGTGCCTTTCCTGCTCCAAGTCGGCCCGTTTGACGTCCTACCCCCCTTAAGTATTGTGTCACCGCATTAGTGATGTCGATACAGAGTAATTGGCGTTATCATATAACGTACTTCGACTAGTTCGTAGAAAAATTACCCTGTATTTGTTCAGACGAGTCAGTGACACACAAAAAACCGGCTGCAGATTACAAAGTGATTTTACAGTGTGTAATGAGTTACCAGACTGTTAAGGTTCTGTGATTCGTTTGTGAAATTTAATTCTAAATGTACTGTCCGACTACACACAAAACGAAGTTCAGAAGCCGCTCAGAAATTAAGTATACAACATTATAAACTAATGTTTTTTGCTGTATGGCGCTGAATGCTGCCCAGTAACACGGGAAAAAGAGTATGTCTGCAGTGAGCCGGAAACACAAGGGTTATCCTGAAAAAAGAGATTTAGATTTGCGACACCCAACTAGACAAACGTAAGGCCGGTTCCTTTACTCCACCACAAGAAAAAAATTCCGCTATTCACAGACAGACATAGTCTTGAAATAACGATATGCCGACAGGAAATGTTTCTTGTCGCAAAAGTATAATATGCTTAAATCGCAAATCGAGTATATATGAGATGCGGGCACTAAAATAGCGTGGAAACAAAGACAGGGCGAGAGAGTGATGGAGGAGGCCAGGAGGATAGGGAGGGAGGGAGGGAAGGAGGGAGAGAGAGCGAGAGAGAGAGAGAGAGAGAGAGAGAGAGAGAGAGAGAGAGAGAGAGAGAATGATATTGACTATTTGGAGTTAAAGAGATGCTGTGGGGTTTAGCGACGAAGTATGTCGCTAAAACTTTGGAATATATTGAAGAATCATCTTCTCTTCTCTTAAGGAGAGGACTATGACGGTTGTAACCCAAAAAATAATTTTGCAGGTTCATGAAACGGCAACAATCATGGTTCGCCGTATCAGCTCACATTTTTATTTACCCTTTCAGATACACAGGGTGGGCATAATATAATTTACCAGAAAAGTGTTTTCGGCATTTGACGGTAATGCCATCTTAACGGTAAAGACATCATTGGAAATCATTCGAACTCAGCCCGAATACTAGAAATCCATGCCTGATAGGAAGTGGAGCCAAATCGAAACACAGTTGGGCTGTTAAAGTGGGAATTAAACGGTCATCGTTTCAAAACACTATCATTTTTACTCCTAAAAATTATCTGCACTTGCAGTTTGTCAATATCGGTATTTGGTGCGCAATTTCCTCGTAGTTGGATTCTGGCCACCCTGTACTGCACTAAATGGAAAGGAAACAGTACCTTTACTGATGGACAGAAGTCCAGAAAAGGGCACATAGTCGCTGTTATGAATGCTATCATATTATTTCGTTATTTCTTAATTTGATATGTTCCTACTAGTTTCGAGCATGTTTTTCTCAGTGTAAGGCGATTTTATTGCATAAATAAAAAAGAAAATTTACTGATACAATCTAAAATAATGTGTTTTATAACCTACAAAGTAAAAACGATTTGATCAAGATTGTATTAGCTATAATTTTTAAATTAGGAAATAGTTTTAAATTTTTTCAGTATCTTTTATTTTATTGTGTCTTAAATAAAACCGCCTGACAATGAGCAAAGCCGGCCGGGGTGGCCGAGCGGTTCTAGGCGCTACAGTCTGGAACCGCGCGGCCGCTACAGTCGCAGGTTCGAATGCTGCCTCAGGCATGGATGTGTGTGATGTCCTTAGGTTAGTTAGGTTTAAGTAGTTCTAAGTTCTAGGGGACTGATGGCCTCAGAAGTTAAGTCCCATAGTGCTCAGAGCCATTTGAAGCATTTGAACAATAAGCAAAACAAGCTCGAAATGAAGAAATACTTATACAGATGAACAAAACAAGTAATTTAAACCTGGTTTTATAAAGGGTGCTCATAAACAGCGTAAAAAGAATGTCCGGGTGTTGTAGGGTAGGTTATGCTGAGAAATACTTGTTGAGAATAAATTCGATATATTATGTCGTTTCCGATTCAATTAGCGTTGAAGTCAGCCGATCAGGTCACTGTGCGCGCAAATTCGATGTCAAGTGGCCCACCAGATACAATTAGCGTCAGTTTTTCTCATAGTGGAGTTGCTAGCGTACTAGACTGCTCAGCCTTTGTTTCGGGTTCGGTCCTCTTATTTTATTTTAGGAAACCAAACGAAGAACACGTTTAGCGATATAGTCTCTGGCGGGCTGCTGGAATTTGGGCGCGCAACAGTCCGACTGGCTAACTTAAAGGCTAATTAGCTCGGAAACTGTATGACGTATCGAATTCTTTTCTTAGCAACTATTTCACCGCACAACCTATACTGCAACAGACTGTTACTGACCACCTTATGCGGCTGGTCCCGGCGGAGGTCCGAGTCCTCCCGCGGGCATGGGTGTGTGTGTCTGTCCTTAGGATAATTTAGGTTAGGTAGTGTGTAAGCTTAGGGACTGATGACCTTAACAGTTAAGTCCCATAAGATTTCACACACATTTGAACATTTGACCATCCTGTATACAGTCAACGACAGACGAAGTTCAGTTTAGAACAATATCTTAACCTCTTAGTAGTGTCTTCTCGTCGACCTACGGTTCAGTATAGAGTAAGCGCGTAATCCTGTACTAATAACTTCATCAGCCATATATTTGCAATTACTCGGCCAACAGAAAAGTTGACGCTGTGGGTGATCACAGATACTGGGGCTCCAGAAAGTCGAAACGTTTCATTGTGGCGCACTCCTGCATTTCTACCCTGTTCCCGGCGGTGCGTGTATGTAAATGTG
The DNA here is from genome assembly GCF_021461385.2 of Schistocerca piceifrons. Classification (NCBI taxonomy): domain Eukaryota; kingdom Metazoa; phylum Arthropoda; class Insecta; order Orthoptera; family Acrididae; genus Schistocerca; species Schistocerca piceifrons. Next base: position 290,081,105 of record NC_060145.1, on the reverse strand, counting down.
TCTCCAGCGTGTCTAGCCCAGCGCTCCATAGGCGCGCAGTGCTCTCCAGACGAGGCGAGTCTGAAGGCCGGCCCGGCCGCGAGGCGCGCCGTGGGCGGCGGTGAAAGTGGCTGCAGCCCGGCTCCGCTCGGCTGGCTGCTCGATGCTCAGCGCGCTCTTGCGTCACTGGCGCATCCTCGCGGCCGCGGTGCTGTGTGTGTACCCCCGTCACCGTTCGCGCCCCGTCGTCCGTCTGCTCCTGACGTGCCGCAGCCTGACAGCGGCGCGTGGCGCCTTCACCTGCTCTTTACGCCTGCGCTGGTGGTTACGAGTACACCTTCCAGGCTGCAGCGTGCTGAGGTTCCAACGACTGCCGTGGGCAAACTCCACTTCGCAGGCAGTTGTGGTAATGCACTGTAGTATGGGCCACGACCCCATCGGTAGTCCAGCGTTTACTTTTGCTAACTGTGCATAGGGAAGAGCTGCGTTCGATTCTCACGGGAGATAAGGAAAGGATAGGTACATCTAAATCTACATCGATACTCTGCAAATCAAATTTAAGTGCCTGGCAGAGGGTTCTTCGAACTTTGTTTCAGTTTCTATAATAAAATGTTAGATCACCAGTCACTTTAATTTTTGCACACACTCCTTGGCATTTAAACCATACAGTGACGGACTCACACTTATTTAGTTTACGATGATCCCTGGTCGTCACTACAAATGGCATATTAGAGGTGAAATACGACCGACCTATGTCCCGGTGTAAAGCTCGTTCACTTGAAAGGTGCAATAAACAATGATATCTCTGCTAATGAAAGTCTCCAGTCCTGCAACGGCGTTCACGGTATCTCCAGGATACCGCACAGTGGCAGCAGCCACCCAACCATTACCATGTTTAGTTGTATCTTTCTCCCCCAATGTAAAATTCAGAACATGTGCCCAAAACACAGACGACCCTCGCTGAAAAACTTGCGCAGGGGAGATATGTCCGAAATCGATCCTGCACAAGTTGGAAATTTATGCTAAGCTCCTATGAGACCAAACTGATGAGGTCATCGGTCCCTAGGCTTACAGACTACTTAACCCAACTTAAATTAACTTACACCAAGGACGACACACACAACCATGCTCGAGGGAGGACACGAACCTCCTACTGGGCGAGCCGCGTGAACCTTGGCGAGGCGCCTGGACAAGTTGGAAATTTGAAAATTTGTGCTAAGTTTCTATGGGACCAAACTTCTGAGGACATCTTTCCCTAGCCTTACACACTACTTAACCTAACTTACAGTAACTTACGCTGAGGACAATAAACACACCCACGCCAGAGGGAGGACGCGAACCTCCTATGGGGCGAGCCGCGCGAACCGTGACAAGGCGCCTGAGACCACGCCGGATACCCCGCGCGGCCCCCGCAAGTTGTTCAGGCTGTATGATAGGCTAACTGAAACTAAACTCTGTGATTAGTCACCGAGGACTGTGGAAGCATTGTATTGTGAATCACGGAACGCTTTACTACTGAAATTTCTAGAGAGTACATTCGGACAAGGGTTGGGCAACCGATTACTTGCTGCCGTACATGTCTCTCGCGAAATGACGACAACCAGAAAATCCGAAAAATTTGGGCTAATATGGTGGTTCATCGACAAATGAGGGACCAGATACTGGTGCCGGAAGTACCACCCGCCACACACCGTGTAGGTGTAGATGTATATGGAACCGGTTCCAGTTTCCTTTGAATGTAATTATAATTACCATGTCTGACCAACATTTGCCCTACTAACGCAGCAAGAGATTGAAGCCTATAGACACGGTGACAGCGTCGGGCGCAGTTTAAGATGACGTTGAATATCCGTATATTTTACTACTGTCAGTAACCAAAGCATTTCTCCACCGTTCCGAAGCGATGAAAATCATTGAGTGCTTGGTAGAGGGTGTAAGAGGGGGAGCTCAGTATCCTCTAATCACAGCGTCACGGTTCGCATCTGAGAGTGATCAGGTGTTATCGCGCCAGAAAGCAACCTTGGGTATTAATCTGCTTTGTATTCGTGGTCACTTGTAACGTGTGTGTTCCACCCTCTTTGAGGAGCAGCGTTCTATCGCCATTACTAAAGTACCATATTTACCAGATATTCCCACTGTCGTAGTTGTGTCATATTCTGACTTCTGTCACTCATTTCATGTTTAAATTTGCTCTGGTTTCCCTAAATCGATTATGGCAGCTGCCGAGAGCGTTGCTTCGAAAAGGACGCTTTCCTACATTGCACTTCATCTTTAATGACCTCGTAGATTTTTTCTGACCCTCTGCGAATTGCTTTTCGGTGTAAAGAGTATTTCTGAGGTGCCTTGATCCTGAATGATAGACTGTCTGTATTTACGGAAATCGTAGCAAAACTAGGGACGGTTACAGTTGAGCCTCACATCGACATTGGATGCCGTCCGGTTCGACGCGACAAACAGACAAACAGACAAACAGAAATTACGAAAAATCAGAATTTCGATAGTCCTACGTAGATCTGAACTCACATCCTCTCAACTACAAGACCTATGTAGTCACTGAACTACTATTCTCTTTCTGGAGATATTACCTGAAGTGTCTGCTAATTTCTTACAATATTCTCTCTAAGCGTCATCTTTTACATAAATTTCGTTGGTCTTTTCAAGGCAGGAATTGTATCACATCGGAAAAGAAAATTAATAACAAATGGCCTCGCAAAATTTTAACCTGGTCAGGTGATCGAGAACGTAGCAGGGTGGAGCAGGATAGAGGACTGAAGGGGAGAGCCTTTGGATGAAAATTCAACTGAACTCATATAAGAACTGATCTTTACATAGTGAAACAAACTGTCTGATCCCGTTGTTACTGAAGGGCATTTCCCGGTTTCTCGCACGTGTGGTGTGAATTCTTTCGAATAGATAGTTCTGGTTATAATAAAATGAACGATGGTTGGAGTTTCAAATCACGTCATTGATTTGATCATCAATCGTTCAGATAGGGACAGAAAACCAGATCAGGTTTCATGGAATCAAGTATTCAATCAAGCGACTGAACGAAATGACACAAAACTAAACCAGAGTGGCCGAATGGGGATTTCAAACTCTCTCCTCCAGAACATGAAATTTATTTTCCTTCCACTGGTAAACATATTAATTTGGCAAAACTTGGCTCATAGCAAAAGAGAGTTTCTGCAAAAACCTTTCCAGCCCGAGCGACACGTTCCGAGTTCTTTACGGAGTGGTCGGAACGGGATCAAGGTCTACCAGTGCGCCTCCTCGTAAACCGACCAAGGAGGACCCACTCTGCAGGGCGCCTGGCGTCTTCAGCTGACCGTGTAATGTGCTGGAGGTGAGTCTGATAACATAGCTCGTAGCTGAAGATCTATTCTTATCCTGCCCTGTTGTTCTAGAGTTCATGACTTGCATACTGTGACTTTATCGGGTAAATGACGCACAATGCTTTAAATAAAATTTTCTATGAATTAATCGGACAGTACTTTGCCATGAATTGACTGAAAATTTTTCCTTTTAGTGTTAATGATTTCCTGCTCTGTAACAACAACATTCTTCTCTTCTAGCTGGTAGGACATTAGCCAAAGTAGAATTCATTGGTATTGTATAAACGGCTGTCAAGGCACGAATTAGAGGAATGCACAATAACCAACCGTTTCTTGCATGTTCGGTTCACGATATACACGTTCTACAAAATGTTTAATAAACTAATTCAGTCCCTTGGCAGAAATACTTATCATCGCGGCTGAAGGGCATGATTCAGGTCGATTTACAGCATACTTACTCTCACGAGTAATCCATCTCACTACCGTTACGACGTTGCAGCCGAACTCTCGCCATGTAGCGCCGCATAAAACTCAATTTTGTTTTCCATATTCTCGGAAATTTCATTCAACGGTAAAATAAAGTAAAATTTTCAGCGGGACATGCTATTTTGTTACATTAATCCAGTTAGAGTAATATTTAATAAAATTTCATGCTATAGGAAATCAGAAGTATAAATGAAAGCTGCGGCATTCTTCGTGTAATAGCTTTGGTATTAACATTCATAGGATGTTATTGCTGCTGGACGTTTCGGGAAACAGGTGAAAAGGGAGTATTGCTCTAAGGGCTATACAAGGAAAAACGTGGAAAATGGGAAAAGTTCTTTATCAAAGAACAGATATTTACGATATTTTGTGTATAGAAACAAGATGTGACCAGCCACTAGTTAGAGTATTTCGGTTATTAATCATGATTGTTTGTTGAGTATTTTGATAACGGGAACCATTGACATCTAGAGGCTCGTAGAAAGTAATTCGTTTGGTTTGTCACACAAATTACCGAAGTGATTTCATATATATGGTATATTTCCTCCGCAGCGCAAAGGCGTATAACGTACAATGTGTGCCGCAATGTTTTAAAGGAAACGATTCCATTGACTCATAATACCGGCAAACTACAACACTTTTAAATACTCTGTCGCACATTCGCACCCAGGCTGGAACTCCGGCTGCTACAAAAACTGATATTGTATACAGTGTGGCGAGAATTAACAAAACAAAAAGGAAAAACAGTGTTACCATAAAGTACAGTATAATACATAAGATATGGAACTGTGTTTTAAATGTCAAGCAAAATATTTACAAGAGATTGTATGGCGAAGGATGATGGAGTGAATTTGTTCCTCTAATTCCAGTATATGGCCACAAAAATTGTCCTCAGAATCTCGATTGTGGTACATAAGCCACGCAGCCTCATATTATCTTTCAGTTTCATCACGTAAGGATAATATAAAGTACCGTTTGTTTTAATCAGATGTGAAGAAGATATATTATGGAGCGCGGCCAGTAGCCTGACGACAGTTTTTGTGATCAGAGACTAGGATTAAAGAAACAAATTCTGCACTTCGTGGTTCATTGCTTTCATTTGCGACATTGTCGCAGCTTGTAAAAGAATCACGGATTGTCTTATACGCAGAAGATTTCCAGCTCATAAAGTATCAGTGATGACGTAAAACTAATACTACTGTGAATGAAAACCGTGTACGGGAGTGTACAGTGCACAAATACAGTTTCTCTGCCTCGTGATGACTGGGTGTTGTGTGCTGTCCTTAGGTTAGTTAGGTTTAAGTAGATCTAAGTTCTAGGGGACTGATGACCATAGATGTTAAGTCCCATAGTACTCAGAGCCATTTGAACCATTTGAACCACAAATAAAGTTTGAGTGCAGACAACAACATCCCTGACGATAACATCCCTGACTGGCCTGAATCCTACAGAACACCTTTGGGATGTTTCGGAATCCCGACTTCCTGCCAGACCTCACCAACCGACATCGATACCTCTCGTCAGTGCAGCACTCCGTGAAGAATGGGCTGTCATTCCCCAAGAAACCTTCTAGCACCTGATAGAACGTATGCCTGCGAGAGTGGAAGCTGTCATCAAGGCTGAATTCCAGCATTACCGATAGAGGGCACCACGAACTTGTAAATCATTTTCAGCCAGGTGTACGGATACTTTTGATCACATAATGTGTATCAGTTGCTAGTTTCTGTGGGAAATGTAAAATTACGATGCGTAACTTCAGGAGGATAGAGGTTTTCTGATAGCTTAAATGTTGTCTCTGTTGTGTCGGTAGCTGGGCCGACACCGTGAAGTTGAGATGGCTGAAAAGGCAAGCTAGACTAACGCAGACGGGCGTGATGTACTGGAACAGGATACGTAATTAATGTTAGGAAGAAAAGTACGGAGCAGGATTAATACTTATCTTTAATATCATTGTGGTACATCGATCTTGACGATACACAGGAGACTTTAAGTTCAATCACTGTATGGCTAATGGCGCCTTGCTAGTTCGTAGCCATTAACTTAGCTGATGGCTATTCTGTCTCTCGGCTAATGAGAGAGAAAGGCTTCGTACATCTGGTCGGTAGCTAGGTTCTCGTACAACTGGGCGGTAGCTAGGTTCTCGTACAACTGGGCGAGTGCTCTCTCGTATCACGAGACCTGCCTTGGTGGTGGCGCTAGGTCTGCGATTACACAGTGGCGACACGCGGGTCCGACATGTACTAAATGGACCGCGGCCGATTTAAGCTACCACCTAGCAAGTGTGGTGTCTGGCGGTGACACCACAGTCTCATAGAGAAAACAGAAGAGCAACGGTAAAGAATATGCCGGCGAGTAACGGCGCAAACAGTCGCTGCAGAAGTATAAATATAGCCGTGATCCATCCTCTGGTAGGTTTATGTAAGTGCTCGCACCGCAGCGGTTCCTCGTCTCTGTTCTTGCAGCAAAGGAAGCAAATGAAGCTCCCGAAACGGAGGTGGGATTAGCCGTGTCGGTGGCTGTTTGCGGAGATGACGGCCAGGCTACTTAGGAGGCGCGTCCCCACCGCATCTCGGCGCGAATTGGCGCGCCGTCAGCGGCGGGAGCGAGCCGCGTTAGCAAGACCTGGCCAAGGACGGCGGTCAGCTCGACATAGCAGCGGCATCACTCACTCTTCCGTCGCCAACAGCGTCTCTCCGTGTCAAGTGTCTGGAACGCAGGCACTGCAAATGAGGTACCTCCATCTCCGATGGAGGCTGGATCTTGATGAGTTGTTGCATACTGTCCATCACTAAGTGGTCGGCGTGTCTGTTTACTTAGACAATGGCTTCCGTTTCTATGAGGTCTGCAACCTTGCTTCCGTCGTTCCGTAGCAGATGGCAGTAGAAGCAGGTGGTAGGTCATGAGTGTCACACAATAAGCTTAGGCGTTGTTAAACATAACAACATCAAAATATTAGTCCATCTGTGATTGCATCGTAAAGTTATTCTCGATTGAATATGCCAACTTACGACTCCAATTCTCGTCATTTGTGGGAAGTTTTAATTTTCTGCTTTAACACGATGAAATTTGTTGCCGAGGATTATAAAACGGTGGGTAAAACCTATAGTGATGCACCTATTACTGAAAGAACGCGCAGTGAATGGCTTGAACGCTTCCAGAACTGTGATTCTGACGTCGAAGACCGGCATGGTGGTGGAAGAGAGAAGGTTTCCAAAGCTGCTGAAACCGACGAAAATTATCACCCGTGTACTGAAATACAAACTGCCTCAATATAGCGATAGGCATGAAAAGGTGAACTTGCAACGTGGCAGTTATCGACCACATGTTGTAAAAACCGTCGAAACGTACTTGGAAACGAAACTTCCTGGCAGATTAAAACTGTGTGCCGAAACGAGACTCGAACTCGGGACCTTTGCCTTTCGCGGGCAAGTGCTCTACCAACTGAGCCACCCAAGCACGACACACGCGCCGTCTTCACAGCAGGAGAGCTTCTGTGAAGTTTGGAAAGTAGGAGACGAGGTACTGGCTGAAGTAAAGCTGTGAGGACGAGGCGTGAGTCGTGCTTGGGTAGCTCAGTTGGACGCCGGCACGGTAGCTCAGCGTGTTCGGTCAGAGGGTTAGCTGCCCTCTGTAATAAAAAAAGAAAACTGAGTCAACCGCTCAACACTGTTCTTGAATGAGTGTCATGGGACATCCGCACCGAACAAATGCAACGAACAAAATCGAACAAAATGAGAACAATTTTTTTAAAAAGTCGGTAGAGCACTTGCCCGCGAAAGGCAAAGGTCCCGAGTTCGAGTCTCGGTCCTGCACACAGTTTTAATCTGCCAGGAAGTTTCATATCAGCGCACACTCCGCTGCAGAGTGAAAAATCTCATTCAGGATACTTGGAAACGTTGAAATGGGAAGTTCTGCCCTACCTGCTGTATTCTCCTGACGTTACTCTCTCTGACTACCACCTTTTTCGATCACTGGAACACGGCCTGGCTGTCCACTGTCTCCGGTCATATTAATAAGTGCAAAATAGGGTCGATTCGTGGATCTCCTCAGAAGAGATCCACTTCATTCGCCGCGATATTCTCGTGTCGCCCGAAAGATGAGAGAAATTAGTGGGGAGCGATAGACAATATTTTGTATCGTAAATTTTTTGTAAGATTTTCGCAATAATTTCTCCAATTCCGAGAAAAAAAACAGTGGAAGCAAAGTGGTATACAAAATAATTCCTGGCTGCAACCTCGAGCTTTCCTGTAGTTACTACGTCTGGATTAAGATCTGTTCCGTCGCGCGATGTTAGCCAAGGACCTGTTGGGAAACATACGCGATGGGCTGATATCAAGTCTGCCGAAGTGGCGCTGATTTGAAGGATTTGCCTCAGGCTGCGACCCATACATTTAACTAATCGTCTATCATTCGGACCGCTGGTATGGTCTCAGTATATTTACAGGATGCAACAAAAAATTACGATGAAACTTTCAGGACCCTTTCCTCACACGCAGAGGAGTGATTATGTTACATAGGCATCTGTCCAGTAACTAATTATCTACGGGAGTTCGAAATATACGATGTCTTTCAAAGTCCTTGTGTCAAACATCTGGGTGGGATAGATTACCTCACGGCGAACAAATTTTATTATAGACAAACAGGTAGCTGACCCTACCCGGCCACGCTAGGCGTCCTGTTGTATTGGTTATGTCCGTGAAAGGCTGCAAGGCATAGGCACTCTGCGGTGTCTGTGTGTGTGTGTGTGTGTGTGTGTGTGTGTGTGTGTGTGTGTGTGATATGCCTATAATCCAGTCAACTACTCCGTATGAAAGTGGGCAGGTCAAGCAAAGTTAACGTTCCTGATTCGCTCCTAAAATATCTTTCTCCGCTTAGAGACTCTTAGTCTTACGGTTTTCTTGTTGGCAATCACTCCATCAATTTACTGGGGTCGGTGGTACGCAGCACAACTGGTTAGTAGATACCTAGTAATTTGGTGACATCTCGTCGTACAAGGGCCGGAGAATACTAAAGCATGTCTAGCGTCACCGGGAAGTGTCAGTGAACATTTTGCCTCCAACAAAAGTTGCTCTCCATGACGTGATCTATCACCCCTATACGTTTGATGCGAAGACTTTGAAACTCAATGTATGTACCATGTAAAACACACAGGAACGCAATGTAGAAGCATAATATACGAAGCTCTTTCGTAAATGTCGTTTTCAAAAAGTCTTACATTAGACATTTTGATATGAAACCATCACAAGCTGCTAGATAATTTTTATTGTTCTCCAAAGAGTGTCGAAATTAAAGTTATCGTCTGGAAGACGCAAAATATTTTTATGTTGTATACCACACATTTACAGCTTTAAACTGTATTAAATTACTATTTAACACTGTGTTACTTCTCATATTTTAAAACTGTTGGTATGTGGTATACGCCATAACAAAGAATTAAAGTATGCCAGACGAAGAGTTTGAGGTCGAAATTTTTCAGAGAATAATAAAAAAATTAGCAAGTTGTGGTCGATTAAAAACAAAATGTCCTTTGTAGCAGTCGTATAACACGACATAAGGATTTTTTGGCTTCACTTTAGGATTGACAAATGCATAAACTAACCGTCGCTTTGAATCCTGGATAAGGTGGCTTATCCCTGGAGTAATATGGGTAGTTTCGCATCCTTAACAGTACACACACGAAGACAAAGACGAAGATTTCGATATACAACATCATACATATATCCCTATGCATATAGATTAGTATGTTTAGGTTGAGAGAACTTGGAGCCCAGGGAATTAGTCTACGTCTTCCTATCCCACTGTTGCAGAACTGATATTTAGAGGCCGACGGAAATTACAATTTAGCCAGAGGTAAGAATGAAAGAAACAGATTCATGTGGAAATATAAAGCGTTAGGTTCCTGCGTTTTGCCAAGTCTGATATGTCATGTAGAGTTGTAGAATATGGATTTTCGATATAGACCGCTTCCAGATACACATTAATGTATTTTCTTCTTCTTCAAGTGAGTTATGTGTAGTCACTGCCTGGTGGTATCATTTTGTTACACGCTGTATAACTGTATATACTCTATAGAGGAATGCCGAGTGAGCAGTTATGTAAAAAGTCTGATGAAATCTTTGATTCAAGTAGTGAGGACATTTGTATATTTACTTCTGACTCACTTCATAATGGTACGCTACGCAGATTTTGACAATTTACTCCAGTCTTCTACTATATTCGTGAACAGGCTTCTTTCACGCCAAGCATTATGACATACTGTGCATTAGTATACTTTCATCCTGCATTTCACCAGTATTATCCATCAAAAATAAGGAGGTAAAAGAAGGAATCGGTTGTATAGGGTGCATTCCGAGACATCAAGGAATCTTCGGTTTCGTATCGGAGGAAAGTGTGGGTAGAAAAATTGTAGAGGCGATGAATACAATAAGCAGGTTCAGAAGCATGTAGGTTGTAGTACTTGAAGATGAAGAGGCCTACACAGGACAGAGCAGCATGGAGAGTTGCACCAGCAACCACAAAAAATTATAACAACTGTCATTAAGTCTCTGTTTACAAAATTATTTTTAACAAAGTCGTCCTTATATTTCTCGGCTGTCGCATTTTTTGTGCATATATGTAGTAGGGATAAGGAGACAGATTCCTTGCACACATCACGTCACTTTTCTGAACTCACGCGACTAAAAAGGCTCTCTAGGGTCTGTGACAGTATTGGATAGCTTTGTAAATCAAACTCACGTACATTCCATCAGTATGAAAGCTTCTCGTTATTATTAACTTGTTGAAGATCTCTCCGAAAAGAAAGAACAAGGAAAGAGAAAAGAGTGATGGAATGGGGGGAGAAGAAACAGTGCTATCGCAGAATCTGCGTAGCCATGCAAATTGCGTACGTGGAGCCGTACCGCGCGCTACGCCCAATTAGTCGGCCTTATCAGGCGGTGTCCACTGAGGCTGCGGCGGCGCCTGGTACGGCTGGCTCCTTAAGGAAGGCGTCCTACGCGTCCGCAGAATGCCAGCACACAGCCATCTGCGTGGCCTTGGAGCTGGAGGGAATACCGAATATCTTAAAGCAAGGTCGAGATGGATCCCGTTCCGACCGGTTGGGAGCTTACTCCTTTCATGTAGCTTTGTATACGGAGAAGAGGGCACCGCAGCTCCATCCTTTTTTTGCACAGTTCGCCAACACTTATGATGAGGTCGGAAGGTTAATGAGTGAACTAGAGTTCGAATATGCAGTTTGCTTCAACTTCTCATGGGTATTTTCGTCGCTTTTTGGGTTTCACTCTTAGAAAATCCTATGCCTAGCACATGATTTCATGAAGAATACAATTAACTGTATGGAAAGCGTCCACACACAACAAATTGTATATAACAACCCATTGGCACGTACAACATAAGAAAACACCCAATCCCTAGCAGATAAAGCAAGAAGAGAAACATCTTAAGGCACAAAAATTTATGTATAAATAAATTAATTTATTGTAATTACACTCAATTATTTAGTTTGCAATGAAACGTAAGAAACATTTAAATGTTCAGAATTATAGATAAACATTCCAAACTATCTAAGACTAGGAACGTCGAAGTATACTACATCAGCTGTCACTGAGGACTATACTTTTTACGTCTTTCCTGTGAAAGCTTTAATTGAAATGTGCAGTATGCTCGGTGGACATTACACCCTAAATGACTTATTACGTAATCATTATTCTCTTACAGATAAATTTTTACAACTGAGGGTCATCAAAAGGTGTAGCAGCTTTTCGCATTTATCTGTGATGACAGTTGTCAAAATCTCACCCACGCTTGACGTAACAATTCCATTACAATCGCACTCTACTACGGTCGTTTTATTTGCATGTTGGGAGTGAAACTGCTTTATTTGCAAGATTACACAGTCGCAGCTTGAACAACCAGTTGGAGTCGTATTAGTTAAACTCTTTTCAGTAATCTTACTGATAACGAAAAGACGTTGGTATTAGATAAGATCAGCTCCTCGTCAGCTATGACTATCTCCTCCGTTACTAGGTCCGTCCCAGACCTTTCTTCGTAACCACTATGACTCCTCCCGTCTAATACACCGTCCTACAAGTTGCCCTGTGTAGACTATTTGACGACTTGTATCATTTCTTTGCTAATAAACCCCAAGTATTCCTTGAGGGAATTTAGCATGGTATGTCTTCTTCCTGTGTACTGGATTCATTTCCTTAGCAAATGGCTAAATGTGTACTAAAGTAGATTGAATGCAGGTCTGCGTCAAGATTTTTTGGACGGAGACGTTCGTTACTGGATCCAACAAGATGTTCCCATTGTACGTTTGGCACTCCGATAAATTTCGCTTATTAACACTAGCAAAAACATTCACTTTTCAGAACGAGATTTTCACTCTGCAGTGGAGTGTGCGCTGATATGAAACTTCCTGGCAGATTAAAACTGTGTGTCGGACCGAGACTCGAACTCGGGACCCGAGTTCGAGTCTCGGTCCGGCACACAGTTTTAATCTGCCAGGAAGTTTCAAAATTCACTTTTTCCGTTTTTGGCTATTATGCATCACACTATTAGCGCATATATCTCTAGATGGGGTACTCATAGCTTTTATTACGAAACAGATTCGCATTTCGCTAATATTTGTAGACTTCAGCTTCAGAGGTCACCTTAACCACTTCGGTTATCCAAGCACGCCTCCAGGACCGACCCAGACTTCCACACGTCACAGAGTCCACAACTCTTATGTCGTACATTTCGCGATTCCCGTACAGGCAGAGACAAATATTTTAGTATCATTTGGCATGTCGAAACATGAACACACCATTGATGACTACGATGTCTCTGATTGTAAAGTGTGTCTTCACAGTACAATAACCATCGGAATAGTGCCGGTTCCTTCAGGCGTGTATCGTAATGTGATGATACAGATGCTCTATAAACACAGACATTATAGCTATCAATGATATAGCTTTTAACAGAATTTGTTGTAATGGTCTCTTAGGGATTGCTTTGAGGTCGTTCTTTAGCTGTATATTCCTACTTTGAAAAAAAGAAAAAAAAGTTTTGATATTGGCATGACGATGACTTTCATACGAGAAATAAAGATTCTCGACCTCTCTGTCATTTGTAAATGCATCCATCCACTACTTATTTACTGTTCACAAATTGGTTTTGTTTGTTTTTCGTTGGTGTTCTCTATTTCACATGAGTTTAGAAGCAAACGTGGTTTGTTAGTTATTTTCCAATGTAAACACAGTAGCTGTTGGCTCAAAGCCCAGAGGAAGGCCAAAGGTGGGACTAGGGCCATCGACGACTATTTTACGAGATGTCTAGCACGCAAGAGAAAATTATCAATTTCTGCCGATGGCTGTCACCAGTTCCAACTGACCCTCGGCACGGGAACCCCAACGACGTGAAGCTCGCTCACTTGTCGAGCAGCCGCGTTCGTCACCGCTCCGAGCAGAGTACTCACCAGCCACAGTTTGGCGGCGCTGACCGGCTCCATGGTCGGTGGTCGCTTGGCGGTGCTCGCTGGGTGTGTGTCTTCACCTCCTAGTCATGCTGGAGCCCACGACGCGCCGGCGGAGAGTGCAGAGCGTGTGCTGGAGATGCCGGAGAGAGCTGTCGGCGTGGAGGCTGCGTGCGTGGGCGGCGTGTGTGCGCGTGCGAGTGCGAGAGGGGCGGGCGCCGCAGGGACCACTGGAGACGTGCGGCCGGCCGCGCGGCCTCTTTATAAAGTGCGCCCGCGCCGGCGCGCCCTCCCATTGGCGGAGCGGCGCATCTCCGCGCGGAGGATCTCTCCTCCTCCCGCCGCGCCGCCGGGCTCCACCTCTCGGTCGCGCTCGGCCCTGCCGTCGCCCTCCGAGGCGCCCGCAGACGCCCCCGGGAGCACCGGAGCCGATTTCCGGTTCAAGGTCGCGACCGCCGCTACCGCAGGCTGCCTCGTTTTCTGGTAACTGGGGACGAGTTGCGAGGTGTCGGGCGCGGTCGCCGTCTCTGCAGCTCAGTTAGCTCCGAGACACCAGCAGGTGAACAGGCTCGGTAGTTTGCTATGTCTCTACAGGGATGGGTGGGTGCTGCGTACAGGGCACGGCATATTGTATCTGCCAACTGCAGTCGTCAACGCTGGCGATGCTGTGTACAGACACAACGCTGAACAGCAAGGAATCAAGCAGGAGGAGCCAAACGTTCCTACTTGCACTTAGACTTGCGTGGAGACGACATGACAATCGAATTTTTTTAACTTTTAAATATTTAAGCTACGTGAGGTTCAGAACACAAATATCAGTCGCCCAAAGCAGTTCGAAAATGACTCTGAGCACTATGGGACTTAACATCTAAGGTCATCAGTCCCCTAGAACTTAGAACTACTTAAACCTAATTAACCTAAGGACATCACACACATCCATGCCCGAGGCAGGATTCGAACCTGCGACCGTAGCAGTCGCGCGGTTTCGGACTGAAGCGCCTAGACAAAGCAGTTCGATGCAACTCTCAAAAATTTTCAAGGCCTATCTTAAGTTATATTAGAACAAATTTTAAGTAAAAATTGACCAGGTTTCGACGCTACTATGAGAGTCATCTTCAGAATTAAGCTAACTGTTCTGAAACATAATAAGCATATAAGACATTAATAAACTAAAGTGTGTACTGACTGGAAAGAGATGCAGTACTTACAAGTCACATTCTAAAAGAAAAAAGAAATCTAAGCCCGAAAGGCGACGTCATGTAAAGTTGTGAATAAGATAAGATGGCGAGCCGCTAAGGGCTGCTCGTACCTGAGTGAACACGGGTTGCAACTTTGAGTTTTGTTGCAATCCGCGTTCACTCAGGTACCAGCAGCCCTTAGCGGCTCGCTATCTTATCTTATTTACAACTTTACATGACGTCGCCCTTCCCGCTTTTTTTTTTTTTTTTTTTTTTTTTAGAATGTGACTTGTAAGTACTACATCTCTTTCCAGTCAGTGCACACTAAACAAACTTATATTAATGTCTTATATACCTATTATGTTTTAGAACAGTTACTTTAATTCTGAAGACGACGCTCATAGTAGCGTCGAAACCTGGTCAATTTTGACTGAATATTTGTGGCCGAGGGCTTATTTGTTCTAATATAATTCTGACACGGTCACTGAACCATATCAGCTATGTTCAGAGTTCTACCTTAAGTTTTCCGCGGGTCGTTCGTACACCGAAGTATGATGTATTTTTCGAGAGGTGGTGCGGCTCCGTCCCTTTTTCTGGAATAGAAATCTATATTTGTTCGGAGAAAGAACGAACTTAAAAGAGGAAGACGCTTATTTTAGGTTTGCATAACACTTGTCAGACGCATTTGCTAATGTTTTTCCGCAGATATTAGCAATATCGTTTTTGCAATGTGTACCTGCAGTCAATCCAAATAAATACTGCTCACTACGTTTCCATGTGATGCCCAGTGTCGACGTAAAGCTTTGGTTTGTTTCCAGTTACAGAAAAAAAAAAAAAATTTTCAAAGCGGAATTGTACGTGTCCATTTGATAGAGCAGTCCCAGATCAGTGTAGAGTGGTATTCAACTTCCTGGCAGATTGAAACTGTGTGCCGGACCGAGACTCGAACTCGGGACCTTTGCCTCTCGCGGGCAAGTGCTCTACCATCTGAGCTACACAAGCACGACTCACGGCGCGTCCTCACAGCTTTACTTCTGCCAGTACCTCGTCTCCTACCTTCCAAACTTTACAGAAGCTCTTCTGCGAACCTAGCACAACTAGCACTCCTGAAAGAAAGGATATTGCGGTGACATGGCTTAGCCGCAGCCTGGGGGATGTTTCCAGAATGAGATTTTCACTCTGCAGCGGAGTGTGCGCTGATATGAAACTTCCTGGCCGATTAAAACTTTGTGCCTGACCGAGACTCGAACTCAGGATCTTTGCCTTTCGCGGGCAAGTGCTCTACCAACTGAGCTACCGAAGCACGACTCACGTCCACGTCGTGCTTGGGTAGCTCAGATGGTAGAGCACTTGCCCGCGAAAGTCAAGGCCCCGGGTTCGAGTCTCGGTCCGGCACACAGTTTTAATCTACCAGGAAGTTTCATATCAGCGCACACTCCGCTGGAGAGTGAAAATCTCATTCAAGAGTGGTATTCGTTTTATCTATATATATTTAAAGGGGCTGAGAAACCTTGAAGAATAACCAGCACTCTACCAGTGACAGCACTGCGCTCGCCCCGATTGGCTGCTACTGCCAACAATGTACCGGTAGTAAGTAGCTGCTGGATTGCTGTTTATTCTCGCTGTCGAATTGGCACGTCATATTTCGATTTAAAAACCATTTTGTTTGTGATAGGAAACCAACTGACGCTTTCTGTCGACACTGCGCATTGCATGAAACACGTGACGAGCAGTAACTGTTTGGACTGACTCCGGCTACAATATGAAAAACAGAAATTGTAGATATCTGTCGAAACACCAGAGAAAATGAACCTGACTACTCTTTAATTACAAATTAATTTTTTTCATCCTTATACATTTTACACCTCACAGAAATACTCGCGCAACAAGCACATTTGTGTAGGAATTCGTCGTGTCCAGGAAACGAACTCAGTCTGCCCACATGGCAAACGAGCATTCTACCACAGAGCCTCGTGACCCATCGAGAAAAGACTTTGTTTTAAGGAATTAAAGGCGCTCGAAAAAACTTTTAAGTCGATTTTCTCCATAATTTTTGATAGTTGCATCGAAATGCTTCGATTGACTGATATTTTTTTTTTGTCCTGTCTCTCTTTGTCAGCACCTACAATGCTAAGTAGCATATCGGGCAACAGATTTCCTCTAGCGAACTAGATCAGGTGCCGGGATTTCAGCTGCCTCCCAGTTCATGTCTATGCATTGAAGACTGAAAAAGTTCGTTTCCAGGTGTTACGAGGTCTTCCTCTACATCTGCATCCGCCCTTTGGTATCCACAACGGTACTGATTTGGGGATTCTTTCAACTTTCACGTGTATAGCATGCCTCGGCAAACTCCAGTCTTCTTTCAGCAACGATTTTGTGCAGACTGCGTAGACTGCTTCGTCTCAACACATCATCGTTTGAAACGTGGTCGCGATAACTAGTCTTCAAAATTCGCCTCAAGCATAGGTGGTGACAAACATTGAGCTTGTGTACTGGTTTTACTGACATTTTCCAGGCCTCACATTCGTAAACGACCAAAGGAAAGACGATAAAGGAATACAGTCGACGCTTTGTGGACATGCTTGTAGAGTTGAACTGCCACATGGGTCGCAATCGTAGGAAGACTGCAAAAGGTTTCGCACTTCTACTGTTGTGTGTTCGTTTACGTCCGCTTTACTACAGAGAAGGCTGGCAAGAAATCGGTCAACATCTTGTAGTATTTTCTGTTACAGGTACTTTGAGAAAATGAATTTCCACTTTTTATGCACATTGGGTTTGTCTTAACATTATTTATCTTTAGCTCTACAGAACTGACCTTTTCATCTTGTGATTGGAAAAAAAAGCGAAGGCCATCAGCGTTTTCAAGGAGGGTTGTCGAACAAACGCACAAAGCTATAGATCTCTATCCTTGTCTTCGGTTTGCTGTAGAACTCTGAAACATGTGTGATGGTCGCGCATTGCATTTCCGGACACCGAAAAATTTCTTTGTAGCAATCAGTGTGGGTTCAGAAAACAATGATCGTGTGAAGCTCAACACGTTCTGATCATATACTGGACTTAGAAAGTAGCAGGTACAGGCACACGAGGTTGACTCCGTGTTCCTTGACCTCCAAGGGGCATTCGATTCAGCTCCAGACTCTCCCCTAATGCACAAAATACGAGAGTACGGAAAACCACGCCAGCTTTGTGATTAGACTAAAGAGTTCCTTGCAAGCAGAACTTAGTATGTTATTCTTTACGGAGAGAAATCTTCAGACGTAAGAGTATTTCACAAAACCTATATATGACCTCATCAAAAGCGTCTACAGTTTCGTGAGGACTTGTAGGATTGATGCTATTTTATACAGAGAAACCGCAACGCTAGAAAATATTAGGGAAATGCAAAAAGTATTGCACAGGATCGACACATATTGCAGAGAGTCACAACTGATTCTCAACGCAAACAAATGTAAAGTATTACGCGTAAATACATGACTAAATGATTTCAGAACAGTCACTGGAAACAGGCACGTACATTTAATATTTGGGAGTATGTGCACGGAGTGCACAATATATATAAATGACTTAGTAGATAGTGTCGGAAGTTCCATGCGGCTTTTCGCGGATGATGCTGTAGTATACAGAGAAGTTGCTGCATTAGAAAATTGTAGCGAAATACAGGAAGATCTGCAGCGGATAGGCACTTGGTGCAGGGAGTGGCAACTGACCCTTAACATAGACAAATGTAATGTATTGCGAATAAATAGAAAGAAGGATCCTTTATTGTATGATTATATGATAGCGGAACAAACACTGGTAGCAGTTACTTCTGTAAAATATCTGGGAGTATGTGTACGGAACGCTTTGAAGTGGAATGATCATATAAAATTAATTGTTGGTAAGGCGGGTACCAGGTTGAGATTCATTGGGAGAGTGCTTAGAAAATGTAGTCCATCAACAAAGGAGGTGGCTTACAAAACACTCGTTCGACCTATACTTGAGTATTGCTCATCAGTGTGGGATCCGTACCAGGTCGGGTTGACGGAGGAGATAGAAAAGATCCAAAGAAGAGCGGCGCGTTTCGTCACCGGGTTATTTGGTAACCGTGATAGCGTTACGGAGATGTTTAATAAACTCAAGTGGCAGACTCTGCAAGAGAGGCGCTCTGCATCGCGGTGTAGCTTGCTGTCCAGGTTTCGAGAGGGTGCGTTTCTGGATGAGGTATCGAATATATTGCTTCCCCCTACTTATACCTCCCGAGGAGATCACGAATGTAAAATTAGAGAGATTAGAGCGCGCACGGAGGCTTTCAGACAGTCGTTCTTCCCGCGAACCATACGCGACTGGAACAGGAAAGGGAGGTAATGACAGTGGCACGTAAAGTGCCCTCCGCCACACACCGTTGGGTGGCTTGCGGAGTATCAATGTAGATGTAGATGTAGATGTAGTGATTTGAAGTGGAATGCCCACATAAATGTAATCGTAGGAAACGTAGAAGACAGACTGAGATTGTTTGAAATAATCCAAGAAAGGGAAAGCTCATTTTACCAATACTTGAATATTCTTCGTCAGTCTGGAACTGGATTGATAGAGGCAACAGAGAGCATCTAACAAGAACTGCATGTTTCGTTGCAGGTACATGTAATAAGCGTCACGGAGGTATTCAGCTAACTAAAGTGCCAGATGGTACAAGATAGCCGTTCTGCATTACAGTAATCATTACTGTTAAGAAAGTCCAAGACGTTACGTTCCTGGAAGAGTTAACCAGCATATTGCTTCCCCTTACAGATATCTCACGAAAACTGAATTTTCTCATATTGAGGACTTAGAAGGGGCGATCTATGTTTTATCTGGGAAAAACTTTCACTAACCAAGACCGCATAAATGAGTTTTCATTGTCTACAAACTGCTTTGACAGCTGTAAATATCTTCTGGTTTTGAAAATATTTTGCTATAAAACGTGTTCCATTATGAGTTAGTGCCTCATGGCATGTTGCTATTACGGTGGATAAACCACAGCACCTTATACGTGGGTTTGCCAGTAATAAAACCATTCAGAGTTAAAATGGCATGTTCGCGTACGTAGCACTCACAAAGGCGAAGATGTTCGTGTGCACAACGTCCCTTTTGACTGTAAACGGTTATATTTCTGACAAACATAGTTGTGGTTTTCGACAGGCATGCTGCTCCATACTCATTCTTTATTCTTCGTTGGATGTCTACCGGTGTTTGTCCTTCGCGACGTAAGAAAAGAAAACAGCACTTTGGTCCTATTTGGACGCATTAGGTAATGACGTCGCCATAGTTCACGTTTCCGAATTTATCGCCCCTATGTCGGAAAGACACGAACGGCACAGTAATCCCTTGCCCCCATGTCGGTGCTTACATAACGGCAAAAAATGGCTCTGAGAACTATGGGACTTAACATCTGAGGTCATCAATCCCCTAGAACTTAGAACTACTTAGACCTAACTAACCTAAGGACATCACACACATCCATGCCCGAGGCAGGATTCGAACCTGCGACAGTAGCGGTCGCGCGGCTCCAGACTGAAGCGCCTAGAACCGCTCGGCCACTCCGGACGGCACATAACGGCAGTGGAGTGTTATGTTACATATAAGCAGCAGCAAAGCCCTCAAACAGAAACTTCTTGAATGTCTCTTATAGAAACCAGGGGGCTAATTTTAATTTACGAATCAAAATTGAAGGTTACCTTGGCGCCATTTGCCAGTTGACATCTTGTGTTGGTCTTGGATCAGACAGCTGGCTCACTTGCTCGTTGCTCAATGTTTGTCGAGGTGAGATGGTGCTAACAGAGCAGCAAAAGGCGTTTTACTGTCTCCGTTTCAACAGGCGCAATTCAGTTATCTGTGCTACGTGATTTTCTTCGAGAGTATCACTGCATCAGCATAAGGGACATACGGATTTTATATTGTACATATTTTTTGAGGTATTGGATGAACTGCAACGCCACATAGCTACAGCAGCGAGTGCGGTAACTTCAGGCATGCTCGCAAAAGCGTGGGGCAACTTTGATCATCTGGATGTTCATCGGGCGTCAGGTAGAGGCCACATTGAACATTTGCGAAAGGTACATGAAAACTTTGATCCTAAACTAACTATAAAAAGTATTCGAGGATTGTATGTACATATATGCAAAACATATACTCTAGTAAAATCGGACGGTTCCCTTGAAAATAAAAAAAAAAAATTGTAGACCTATACGTAAGTTAAAATTAACCCCAACTTTCTGTTTTTATTCATGTAGAAGTTATACTCTTGTCAAGTTGGACGAATTTTTTTGATACATCGTGTTATTTAGTCAGCCATAGAGTGATGCAAGTAACTTCTCAGGCTGTTTACCACAATGTTCTCGCAACACTGAAACGGGGTCTTAGGTTGGTGAACTGATATGAACTCTGCGATGCTTAGGAACATGCGTAGTTACAGGCATTAATACTTGTGTCACGTACTCCCGCAGGATTACGGCTCGTTAGAATATCCGCTGAGATTTCATCTGCCACAGATCTCAGCCCTCTGTACATAACGTTACGCTGTCGCAGGTATTCTCTTGTCTTTTTTTCCCAGTAGTTGATATTACGTTCCGCCTCACTTCCAGAGAGCAACACAGTTTCAAAATTTCTGTTTAGAGAGACATGAGCTCCACATTTTCGCATGTCTGATTGACGCAGTTTTATGTAAATCATACATGATGATTAGAAAGATTCCTTGAAGTAGAGGGTTTATGAAAGGGATCGCTTTTTGTATATACTGTTATGGGAGGAGCAAGTAATAAATTTTGTCTCTAGAAACCATAAACACACAAAAATGCGAAGACTTCTGAAGGATAGTGGAACTTATTTAA
Organism: Schistocerca piceifrons; assembly: GCF_021461385.2. NCBI lineage: Eukaryota > Metazoa > Arthropoda > Insecta > Orthoptera > Acrididae > Schistocerca > Schistocerca piceifrons. The sequence goes on along the minus strand of NC_060145.1, from coordinate 290,059,834 downwards.
GCTTGGTGTTGTCTTTTAACTTTCAAAAGCGAAACTATTACAGTTTTTTCGGGTCTCTCGAAATTTTAATGTTACGAAGTAATACGATGCAGTAGCTGGACTGCAAAGACTCCAGACCATAATGTATATTAGATGAAACGTAGAAAGTTTGAAAAATGTACGTTGATATAGATGATGCTTAAAATGATGAAAATACAATGAACTTAAGAAACTTTTGAAGTACGGAATATGTATGATGTCTATAGACCTAAACTCTTATCCGCGTTGTAGCTGTTGCTTCACTCAGTAGACACACCGCTGAATAGTTTCATTCATTCAAACATGTTTGGCACAGAATATCAATACGTAAGTCATCTAGATACTAAGTGCCTTTTGTACAAGTTGAAAGTTTTCTGCTATAATTTTCCAGCTCCATAAATTATGTTTTACGTGCCTACTACTTGCGAGAAACTTTTGCTGTCATACCTGCGCCCAATAATCGATTTTTCATTTACTCACAGCTGCTTCTACTGTACTATTTGATCTTGGCTAAAATCTTTGCGCCAAGAGCAGGCTCCGCTAATAGGGACCGAGAGCGATATTATGACCTGAATGGCTTACCTGTCTGATGCAGAACGAAGCCTTCTTTTTCGTCGTGTTCCATTCTGTTCTGTTCTGAGATGAAGGTGTGCTTTCGCGTGTGTGTCATTTGGTGCATTGAATTAGTCTGAAAAAGATGTGCGAGTCACACATGAGAGCAGTCAACGGTTTCTATTTATGAAGTATCGCACAGAATTTCTCCACGCATATAATCTCGAAGCAATATCATGTTCTTCTATAATTACGAACTTGTTGAGTAATATTAGAAAAATAATACTCCGTTGTTACTGAATCTGAATGAATAGTAGAAATGGTTCAAATGGCTCTAAGCACTATGGGACTTAACATCTGAGGTCATTAGTCCCCTAGAACTTAGAACTACTTAAACCTAACTAACCTAAGGACATCACACACATCCATGCCCGAGGCAGGATTCGAACCTGCGACCGTAGCGGTCACATTGTTCCAGAATGTAGCGCCTAGAACCGCTCGGCCATCCCGGCAGGCCTGAATAGCAGAGTTGTATTCATGGTTACGCCTAATGTTGGCAGTTTCCGTTCTTTCTACATACTATACTGGATCGTAATGGTGTTTATCAGTCCGGAATTTCATTCACCAAAGGCTATTAGCACTTAGTTTTTACGACCATCCTGAAGAGCAGGTCTTTATATGAAAGCGGTATGTGTTCCTCGTGGCTTGTGTAATACATATAAAGTATCTGTTTTCTTTGTAGTTTAACAGTCGCAAGTCCAAAGTGAATCTCTCATATTTATTTATATTTCATCCCTTTTATCTATTTAATAAAACTAAATATATTTCTCTTGATGGTGGCAACGATTAACCTTCTGGCCTTGCACCGATTCTTTGTAGAGGAATAACAAAAAAAAAAAGGTCTTACATATTCAGCTCAATAGTTTTGTGATAACCACTTCTCACATCATGTGCATTGTACGGACAGAACGGATTTCTATTACCTTAGTAATTTGCTTTCAAATTTCAGAAGATGTGTTTGCTTTGAGAGTTTCAGACCAGCTGTTGTTTCAGCGTATTCATACAATGTTTTCTGGAAAAGGTGTATTACCAGATACGAACAGTCAAGTATTATAAGAAATAATTGATCGACGATTATGTTTTGTCTTTCCTACCAGACGTAATGTAAATAATACTTATGGAAACTAGGGTTAGAGCAGTGATGACAAGTTTGCTCAGTGAACTGTGATAAACCATTTTAGATGCCACATAATATATGTTGTGCTAACCAGGTGTGTCTGTAGTGAAACTTACCTGAAGGACAGACAGAAGGCGTAATAATATTACCTACTTAGCCTTTATTCACTCAGTAAAGCGGAAATACATAATCTGGGCAATTTAATGTGGAACTTAATGATCACTACTACTAGATACACATTCTACAGGCAACATACGGCTGGTTGACTCTGCCTTGATAAAGGAACAAATTTTGTTTGTCCAGGTTCCAAAAGAGATACAGTTTCTTTATTTAAAAAGTAATATTATCAATTACATCGAGCTTATATGTGTTTGGAAGTAACTTTATTTTCACTGAAGCAGTTATCTGCTGTGCATGCAGTTTATTACAGAGTATCGTTATTTACACTGATAACACAGAACGCTAGGCATTAAAATTTGTAAGGTACACCTTTTCTTCTCCTCCAGGAAATTTTAATAATGAATCACTGCTTATATCTGTGAGAATCAGTGGAAGTTCTATACATTACTCTAAATGTAAGACATTTTGGGGAACAATGCTTCGAACAATAACACTAAAATAGATTAGTAAGCTGTGTACAAGATTAATGAAAAATGTTTGGTCACATTTAATTGTGAATAATTGTACGAGTATAGGTTAAGGACGCCTTGAACAGTATTTTTTGTTGCTGTGTGTTATTCGCATTGCTAAAATAGGATAACACGGTAGGATAGCTTTCGTTTGTTCTGCATCTACATCTACATCCAGATTTATACTCCGCAAGCCATCCAACGGTGTGTGGCGGAGGGCACTTTACGTGTCACTGTCATTACCTCCCTTTCCTGTTCCAGTCGCGTATGGTTCGCGGGAAGAACGACTGTCTGAAAGCCTCCGTGCGCGCTCTAATCTCTCTGATTTTACATTCGTGATCTCCTCGGGAGGTATAAGTAGGGGGAAGCAATATATTCGATACCTCATCCAGAAACGCACCCTCTCGAATCCTGGCGAGCAAGCTACACCGCGATGCAGAGCGCCTCTCTTGCAGAGTCTGCCACTTTATTAAACATCTCCGTAACGCTATCACGGTTACAAAATAACCCTGTGACGAAACGCGCCGCTCTTCTTTTGATCTTCTCTATCTCCTCCGTCAACCCGATCTGGTACGGATCCCACATTGATGAGCAATACTCAAGTATAGGTCGAACGAGTGTTTTGTAAGCCACCTCCTTTGTTGATGGACTACATTTTCTAAGGACTCTCCCAATGAATCTCAACCTGGTACCCGCCTTACCAACAATTAATTTTATATGATCATTCCACTTCAAATCGTTCCGCACGCATACTCCCAGATATTTTACAGAAGTAACTGCTACCAGTGTTTGTTCCGCTATCATATAATCATACAATAAAGGATCCTTCTTTCTATGTATTCGCAATACATTACATTTGTCTTCCAGATAGTCCAGTTTATAAATCATATTTACTGGAGGAAGTCTGTGAATTGAATCAGGAATGGGTAGAACTTCGAGAAGAGGTTTGCAATCTGTGGAACAGGCAGCATTTTCTGATGCAAGCTTCAATGTACAGAGACAGTTATTTTCTTTGTAAATATGTGGTTAAACAAACAAGAAGATAAGGTAATTACTGTAAGATTACTATAGTGTTTTATGTTTAAATCTTTTTTTTAATCTAATGAAGAATGGAAGCATGTGTTATTGTCTGCATATTGATCTGAAGCAGCACAAGACAGAGTTAAATATGGTCTTCTAATCTATGGTTTTAGCAACCCTGCATCATTGTGTAAAAACATGGTATTGAAAAATCAATTCTTATGTAATCCTTACAATCCTGCTGTGTTAATTCACATCTGTCTTATAAAAATTCCTTCACACTTAACATCAAATTATTCCTGATGATCGAAAGAACAATGACTAGGAATGTTTCCAAAGCTTAATACAGCAGTCGGAGTATGATATTATTGATGAGAATGGTTGTGGTAGAAGAAGTAATCAGTTTGTTTATTCTGACCCAATGCCACAACAGAGTATGAATTATGATCATAGATAAAATGATAAATGACACAGCAAGCATATGAATGGCAGATGGAGGTATCAGGATGAAAGAAATGATCATAATGAGAATGTCAGTAGAAAGATAGCTAGGGATAGTTAGAATATTAGGATTTTGGTAAATACAAAAGTAGCAGAAGCAACATCAGAGGCAATTATTGGAATGATAGAGATTCAGATCTACACATTATGGAGGTATGATCAGTTGGTCCGTGAAGTAACATTTGTGCTGAGAGTCCACCAGCAAGTGACTGAGATTTTCGATCCAAAGCCAAACTAGGTGCTGAAAATATAGTGAACTATAGCTATGAATGGGAAAATTTGAAGAATTCAAAGATGTGAGGAAGGTTTTACTTGTTAGAGACAGGAAGATGAAATGGCTGCGGCGAGTCCTGTCCTTCAGACTGATGTTAAGGCAATCATTTTGAGTTGCTGAGATGGTTAGGTCAGAGATGTCAAAGTGTATTTTGTTGTGCTAATGTTCCTTTGCAGTGGACTAAGGTGAAGGTGGAAATTCTTGGAGAAAGCGTTGAGCTGAAGAGATAGGTGTGTAATAAATTTCTGGTTCAGGATAGGATGTTTTCTGTAAATTTAGTGATTGTGCTGAGGCTCACTATTGATGATATTTAGGAGTTGACTTTTTGTGGTTGTGGTGAAGTGTTGTTGAAGTGTGAAGGATATATGTCGAAGTTATGTTTTGATAAATATGTGACTAACGAGAAAAGTCTGAACTACTATCTTAAGTTTTTCACGACGTCTAAGTTGTCCTTTGAGTCGAGGTCTATAGCGAATGAGAGTATCGCTAATATAATTCTATTAATAGATTTCCAAAGAAGAAAATAAGAGATAAAGTATCAGAGTGACTGTGTTCAGTAAGGAGATGAGGTAGCGAAACGAAATTTGTTTAAAGTACTGCATCGTCATTATTCAGAGTTTTCTGAGCAACATGCTCTTAAGGCATGTTCGCATCAGCTCAGAGCCATATCATATACCAGTAATTTACAAAAAGGAGGTTGAAGCAGCAATTGAGAAGATGTTGCAGCAAGAGGCGATTGAACCTGCTGTCGTTTCTTATAAAATATATTATCAGTTGTGCCCAAGAAGGGGAATTGTATCCGTTTGCTTGTGTATTTGAGGCATATTAATACCATCGTTGTGCCAGAAAATGATAGGCCATTGGCATTAAAAGAATTATTGCAAAACTTTCAGAGTATTAAGGTCCTGTCTTCAGTTGATCTGTAAGAAAGCTATCGACAGATTGAGCTGCATCCTTCATGTCAGATGCTCATAACGTTTTTATGTTATGGCTGTTACCTTTCAGAATAAATGTCTGACTTCATTTGTCAGAGTTAATAATTTCATTACGACTTCTCTTAAAGACTTTGCTGAGCAGCAAGACAAGCATTCATCATGTAAAGAAGTAATGGTAAAGTGAGAATACTGTAGCAATGTTGTCATCTGACAATTCTACTTTTTTATAAATGATATCTAGTTTAAGAAGAGATGTTGAAATAACTGATAGTTGTTTTTACTCCTGAAAAACTGATAAATAAGTTGATCTGATAGAATATATGTTAAGCGCACTTTGGTGTAAGAAAGTATTTTCGTAAAATTAGTGAAACGTATTATTTTTTGAATATGGAGAAAAGTATATGCAAGGTCTTAGTTTTTGCAAGCCCTGTCAAAGGGCGAAACCACCAACAGTGCCTGAACATACTCCTTTGTTTTCGATTATTCCACAATGATTAAAAGAGCTTGCAGTAGTGGGTTTGTTCAGTCCTCTTCCATGGCAAAACCAGGGATACTCCTACGTTTTGGTTGCTTTTGAGCTGACTTCCATATGTGTGCTACTCGCACCAGTGAGGAGAGCTACTAGTCAGTATGTTTTATTCATATTCTTTAATAATTTTATGTACAAAGTTGGATGGCCACAGAAAGTAATATAGATCAATGGTCTACAGTTCAAATCACTAGGTTGGAAATGTGCTGTATGTCATCAAAAGATTAAAATCATTTACATCACACTGAATCATTCAGCGTCAAACCTTTCTGAACGTTGATGAAAGAACTAGGGAAATTATGCAGACTTGAAAGTCAGAAATGCCACAAGTAATGGAGCTCCTACATTCAGCAATCGGAGGAAGTCATGAATGAGGTATCATATGATTCATTTTCCGTACTACTAATTCAATTACTGAAGAATCAGCTTCCATGGTATAAAATTCGAACTGAATAGAATGCACTTGGATACTGATAACGTGTTTATGACTGCGTGTAATACACTGAAGAACCACCGAGTTGAGACATAGTGATGTAGTGAGACTGGCTTTAAAGAACATCAGAAAGGCAGCTGACCAACAACTGAAGAATGACAAGTGCTGAGGATTAGCTAAGGGTGCCATAGTAGCACAAAAAGTGTTGACAAACTCACATAAATTACCCAGTAAAATACATTAATTAATATACAAGTTTTTCCCACTGTATCTAGGACCATCTAGAGTGGATCATTTGTGCATCCAAACTCAATGCAGATGAAGATCCTTGGGAGCACGAAAAGTTTAGGAGTGCAACATATATGTAATGCGTAATTATTTAAAAAGTAAGATGCGGATAATAATGTCTCGAATAGAATACACTTGGATAATGATAATACGTTTATTATTGTGGATAATACACTGAAGAGCCAAAGAAAACGATACACTTGCCTAATATCGTGTAGGGCCCTCGCGAGCACGCAGAAATGCTGCAGCACAACGTGGCATGGACTCGACTAACGTCTGATGTAGTGCTAGAGGGAACTGACACCATGTAACCTGCAGGGGTGGCGATCCCTTCTGAACATCATGTTGCAAGGCATCTGCGATATGCTAAATAATGTTCATGTCTAGAAAGTCTGATGGCCAACAGAGGTGTTTAAACACAGACGAGTGTTCCTGGAGCCCCTCTGTAGCAATTATGAAAGTGTGGGGTGTCGCATTGTCCTGCTGGAATTGCCCAAGTCCGTCAGAAGGCACAATGAACATGAATGGATGCAGGTGATCAGACACAGTCAGAGTCGTTTCTACACGTTTCAGGGATCCCATATCACTCCAACTACACACGCCCCATTACAGAGCCTCCACCAGCTTGAAGAGTCCCCTGCTGACATGCAGGGACCATGGATTCATGAGGCTGTCTCCATAACCATACACATCCATCTGCTCGATACAATTTGAAACGAGACTCATCCGAGATGGCAACAAGTTTCCAATCATCGACAGTCCAATGTCAGTTTTGACAGTTTTGACACGCCCATGTGAGGCACGAAGGAATGTGCCATGCCGCAATGAAGAGTACACGAGTGGGCCTTCGGCTCTGAAAAGCCATTGCCATGATGTTTCGTTGAATGTATTACTCGCTGACACTTGTTGATAGCCCGCCATTGAAATCTGGCGCAACTTGCGGAAGTGTTGCACTTCTGTCACGCTGAACGATTCTCTTCGTCGTCATTGACTCCGATCTTGCAGGATCCTTTTCCAGTCGCAGCGATGTCGGAGATTCGATGTTTTATCGGATACCGAAATTGAAGCTGACCACAGTGCTGCCGGCCGGAGTGGCCGTGCGGTTCTAGGCGCTACAGTCTGGAACCGAGCGACCGCTACGGTCGCAGGTTCGAATCCTGCCTCGGGCATGGATGTGTTTGATGTCCTTAGGTTAGTTCTAAGTTCTAGGCGACTGATGACCTCAGAAGTTAAGTCGCATAGTGCTCAGAGTCATTTGAACCATTTTTGAACCACAGTGCTGTATTCTGTCTGTTTACATATCTCTGTATTTGAATACCCATTCCTATACCAGTTTCTTTGGAGTTTCACTGTATGTTGTATGCTTTCAGATAGTTGGGATTTTGTAAACACTTTGTGAGTCAAAAGTACACTCCTTCCATTCAGCGAGGAGGAAGGGTATTGCTAGATACAAAAGCAAGAAGAATTCTGAATAGCAGTGGTCAACTACAGAAATTAGTGAAGGTTTCTGGGACAGTTAGATGTATCAATAGGAGAATAGAATCGGTTCAATGAGTGGAATGTTAGCTGAATCATGGATATTTGTAGATTGTTTGTGATGAGAGAAAATGGAACTGATTATGTTTGAGAATTACCTTTCATGAACACTAAATATTGCCTAGTGCATCTTCCATTGGTTTGTTATTAGTGTCCGTCTATAGACAAGGAATGAAACACCTTATAATTTGATAGTGTATTGAATGATTATGGATTCTGTATGTATCTATAGCTGCTTCCATTTCTTGTAGTTATAACTGAGTTTCCTCTGTAAAAGTTTGCACTGATGAATGATTGTCATATGTCTGCTATCAGAAAGTAGTATGGAACATGTGGCTTGTTGTAGTGAGTTGATTATATAATGGTGTATAGAGTGATGCACTGAGAAGGAATAGCTGTGGCCAAATTTATGGAGGGATGATTGCAATACTAGCCAGCTAGCTCTGGAAAAATAGTGCACTCAGTTAGGCAAACATAAAGTGTTTACACAAATATGTTAAAAGAAAATTGCAGCCAATTTTATTGGAATGTGTAAATAATGGGTAACTGGCTGAATGTATACTACTGTCATTTATACTGCTGTGTAAATTAAGTAGTGATCCAATGAATAGATTTCTCACTACATTGGACTAGTAGAGCATTATGTTGACAGAGATTGGTGATAACCAGTTAAAAGAAAACAAGATTTAATGTAAATTCTTCAGATTACGCAAACTTATAATACCGTTTTATTAGCAGCTATGATTCACCTATTTTCTGACATGAAGTATCTGATACACGCTATTGGATATTTAAACAATTTATTAGCACTTTTCTGAAATCTGCTTTGCTTAAAGTTAACAGAGTACATATCAATAATTTGATATGCTGCATGCTTATGCTGCCAAAATTAGACTTCCTGTAAATCTTACTACAAAATATGAAATACAACATTGTTTTTAATTCTGTTTTATATGATCAATGGATTATAGCTTACGAGAGATGCTGTTTCGATTACTTTACCATTCTACATTGTGTTGAATATATGTCTTAACATAAAATATGTATTAAAAAAAATTCTGTTACTTTAGCAAATACCATTTACTTGTATTTGTGTTAATTTTAAAAGCACAAATGTGTGCACCACTAATTTCATTCATCGAATATTCTGTATGTTTCTAGAACAATACATAATTTATACACACTCTGTAATTGACTCCAAATAACTCATTTGTATTTCGTCAGTTCTGAAGTGCAGTTCACAACACACTTTGGTACAAAGTGCATAGAACAATGGGAAACTATGGATCGAGTCTTTGTGTGAACACTTTAATTTACCAGATATGAAAATGTGTATGAGTTTCTATTTCTTCAAATGCTAAAAGTACAAATAAAAAGTGGTTATTTCGAAATCATCGTAATACATCAATCACATCTGGAACAACACCCATGGTCACATTTACTTTCCAGTGCTCTTATGAACTGCCATCATGTTACAATTTTCTGCCATTATAAATGTTCTACATATGTTACAATGTCTGTAATTCATATGAAAATACCATAACATTGGAACTAGACCAAGGATCAGTAGTAAGTAAGGGAAGGGAAGAATTATAGAATGTAAGTCTACCTCTTTTAATATGTTACATGTAAAAATATGAATCCTTGAGGAGATGACAAAATGCAGAATATGTGATAAGGTGACCAAGGAACTCAGATACTTTATCTAAGCCAGACTCTAGATCATTGTGGAGGATGTTCATATGACATAAAGACGTCAAATAGGTTACAGATGAATACTGGATGCAAATTTGTGAACATTGTTAGGCTACTAAACAAGTTAACTGAGACTTTCGTTTGCCCCTTTGTATGTACAAACAGGATCTGTTCAATAACCTTTCCTATGCTGAGGTAGTTTGGTGATGAGAAAAATGAAGATGAGAATTCAGTCTTGCCAGATTCAATCGAAAAAACACCTTACCTATGTTATGCACTGTTATTTATGGTTAATTATTTGATATCATACTCATACATTTGATTTTTTTGTTGGTGGGTATATTAGAGGATTCTAGAGACTGTAAGCACTTCACACAAATTTTCATGATGGCAGGAGGCCACAACTCATCCATTTTTACTTCCTCATGTAACTCTATTCAACCTTCTGTAAGGCCACAGAGGCCATAAATTGTCATATGTTTTATACTGGGATAACCACTGTCAGCTTAATGCTTTTTGTGTATTATATTGTTTCAGTCATTTTTTATAAGGACACAGGGATCTTAACTTGCCAGTTCTCTATATTAATATAATTCTGAACCACTTAAAAAATAAAGCCAGAGAGGCCATGTTTAAGTAAGATGTCTAAGTAATAGATGAAAAGCTGTGAACCAAAACACTTGGAGTTACCTGTCAAAAATAAATGTACTCTTTTTTTATTAGATAATTTTTTATGTATTTTTTGCGCATTATTCAAGGATGCTCACATCCATTTGTGTGTTCATCAAGGCCACAGCGCGGCCATATGTTAAAATATACTTGTATAGTTTTTCAATTAGACAATACGGTGTAACTTTTGTTGTAGTGTGACTGTTCAGACCACAGTGAGATCACATCTTGAAAATGGACATCTTTATTTATTGAGAATTTGAGATATTTTCCTATTCTTTTTCAGTTTGAACCTTTTGTATTGTTATTGTATTAGTGTTGAACCATTCAAACCACATCACGAATGAAGATAAATTTTATTTGTTGAGTGGCATTTAACTAAGTCACATACTAACAGATCAGTGTGATCTTGCATCAGTGATGTACATGGGTGCATCCACTTCAACTCATAAAGTATTTTGTATTAGTAGACTCAATTTCTTATGTGAAAATATCTTGAACACTTTATATCTTTAATTTTAGCTTTTGATAAAAATATTATCTCTCTTATTACAATTATTTTGTGGGCTAATATACTGTAGCATTATTGGTTACCAGGGCTATGTGTCCTGAAGTCTATTTCTAATTCTGTGACATGAACTATATTACTTTTGTCTTATTTTGATGACTGGTATCCACGTTTCTGCTTTCTAAAATGATTTAAACGATCATGTTGGACTATGTTCTGCTAATTACTTTACAGAAAGTCTGCTCTCTAACTTTAGGTGCCTGTGATGAAAGTTGTCGCTCATAATTTGCCAACTTCTGTAAACTATGTTTTCCATTTATACCACTCAGGAGCTATGTTTCCTATCATATTTGAGGATATTCAGTGCTGCTTCTGCTGTTCAAGTTCATATTGACTAAGACGTTTGCGTCGAGAGCAGGGTCGGCCAATGAGAATTGAAATTCTGAAGCAATATTACATACACAAACACACACACACACACACACACACACACACACACACACACACAGAGAGAGAGAGACACAAACACAAAGAACAGACATCAAAAGACCAATATTTATATTGAAAGGCAGCAATATTCTTTTTGTAGTATTTCAGTCCCTAAAACTGTCAGATTTTCGTAGCCTTGTTAAAAAGTTTGTCAAACCTGAATGAAAAGGTTTCTCAATGCAATGGAAACTCTGGTACAAAAACACTTTTTGTGTAACGTAGATATGATCTGCACTCAAATTTTTCAAAATTACACACAGAACAATGTACATAGTACATGAATACACAGGAAGGTACATATATTTCGGCGCTAGGGTGCATGCTGGATATGAGGGCACTCAATTAGGAAGCTGTGCTGAAAAGTAGAGCCTTCGACTTTCTACTTAAAAGCTGTAAAGGTTTTTAAATTAAACAAACTTTGTTAACATTTACATCTATAATCTTCATGTTTATATATTCATTTCTCAAATTGAGTCACCCTAGTAACAAACAAATTTCTCGAAATAGGAGACCAATTTGTTGATACCGTCATTGTAGAATCTTTGACGTTATTGATGGAGCCACAACATGATCTCTGCTTGCACTATCACTATCAAAATGTAATCCTGGAAGGTGTGAAAATCGATTATGGCCAAGTCAGGACTGTATAAAGGATGACTGATGACAATGAACTCAAGGGGTTGGCATGTTGCAAATGTTGCAGTGTGGTCTGACATTTTATGCGGAAGAAGTGGGTGTCCCTTTGATGTAAAATCTCTTTGAATTCGAAATTCGATAGCAGCACCCTGTTTCTCACCCACCAACAGGGTTACATTATGCACTGCCATGTTACGTGCTACAATTTGGAGCCATCTAGCGAAAGAGAACTGCAAATATGTACACATTAAAAATAAAGATGTATGATCATAATGATGTTTGTTTTATTTAGAAAGATTTAAGAGTTTTCACAAAATAATCGGAGGCATTACTTTTCAGCACAGTCGCATACATTTGTTTTCGATACTGTGAATTTTTTTCTACAAGTTTAAACACTTGGTAAACATAACATTTTAACAAAAGCAAAATTCAGCTTCGTCGATGCCACGTAGTATTATGCTAGAGTTGCTTTGAAGATGGAAAGGTTTTTCTTCATCCTGGCATTAGTCTGGTAGCTGTGGAAAAACTATCCTAACCCAAAGCAGAGTGGAACTGCCATCGGTAGTTTTATCTAGATACATTGTTTCAAGCACAGTTTGACATCAGGCTGCCAAGATGTCTTGAAAACAGCAAGATAAGATGATAGGATACATTGTCAACAGGAAAGTGGACTTCTTTTAGGTGTTGAAGCTCTCTGTAGTGTAGATGTAACAGAACATACAAGTACAGCAAATATTTTTTTGAAATCAAAGTGGAGACACTGGTGTCAATGGCATCTAAGGGGACGTATACTTGCTTATCTACTGTAGTTTGCATAAAAAGGGGGACAAGAGGAGATGAAACAAGATAAAATAAAATATGCATAATATGCGATTAACCTAAGGGTGCAATTATACTTCTAAAAGTTTGTAGAGGACGGAAACCTTACGACAAGGCACGCCTACTTTAGTATCAAATTGATCTGTAGAATACTTTTTAATCATTAACTATATGGAAGATTTACTGCTGCCAGGAACACGCAGTTTGGCTTATTTCCACGTCACTTTCTGGTCCACAAAGAAGATCTGAGTTAACAGGTCGCCTCTTGCAATAATTTTTATACTTAACTTTGATAGCTGCTAGCTAAACACAGTGTGACCAATTTGTTGAAACAACAAACACACACAGCACTTCCAGACTCTATGCAGCATGGCGGAAACGTGTGTACAAGTTGAATGGCAGGTACATACTTTTGGAGAGTCTTCAGACCACAAACCTCACATGGCAAGCCAACTCGTCCAAAATAAGATAGGTTTCCTGCGCTATATACTGATACTAAAGTAATATATGCATGACATGGTGTCATGAGACACAGTTTGTACTTATAAAATAAAGTTCATGGCCCCAACATACGTTTTGATAGAAACGTTCTCTTCATAACAAAAAGCATGATAAACTACATATGTACTAGGCTAATCTTTGTCTTAATAAATCAGACTGAACTGGAATGATAAATCAAAGGAAAATGAATTAACTATGAACCTATGACTATACCTCTTGGCATACAAAGCATTCTTTGTTAGTAGGAAGACCCACTCTAACTATTTTGTTACATGGTTACAAGTTAGGTCCATACAATCATGTCCTTCTCAGGCGGATTCTAGACTGAGTTTATCCCAAAAATTACAAGAAGAATGAGAGGACACAAACACATTGAATCAGGAGAAGATAGCAAACCACAGACAAATAAATCACAACTTCAGCTGATCAGTGTAGTGTGTGTACAACAACTACAAGAAGTGTGTGTGTTTGCCCCTTGCATCTCAATTCTACAGTACAGGCTACCTTTGAAAATGTTTGGTTCAACTAAACAACATGGCTGCCTAACCACTAACATAAAACTTACTTATTCTAGCATGAAGGGAACAAAACATCTTACTTGCTAATACACACATAAAAAATAAAGCTGTGCGAGACTACAAATAATATCAACTTACATTAGATCATTTATATGTAACTGTAAGAAATCACACATGTCTCGCATATTTGTTTATTTATAACATGTTTCCAAATTCTGATACAAATACAAACCTCTTATTCTCTCCAAGCCAGAAAAGCTCAATAAATATGATCCTTGGTGTGACACATGTATAATCTCAAATGGCCCAACCTGTAAGAATTTCCACTTCTTTATTTAATTAGCAGTATGGGAAGGTTTAAGGTGGTTATGAATTAGGATTACGTTACCAACTTCATAGCTACAAATTTGAGTGACTTTCTGATCACAAGAGGATTTCTTTTGACTGACTCTCACAGTTCAGTTTTTTATTGGCTGCCTTACTTTATTCATACATGACTACCTATCTCACACAAGGTTTCGAAAACAGGAACTCACATGGTGCGTAGCAGTTGTTGTGTTCGACAAATGATTCATTTTCTCTCAAACATTTACAAGAAATCTAACAATTTAGTCTGCACAAGGTGTTGCAGCATGCATGTATACTGAGACAGCTAGCGAAAACACTACCCAACAGGATTCCCTTGAGGATAGTACTTCGAAATCAACATTTTTCTAATTCCTCTGCTCTGGAAGAGTTTCTCCAAGTGTCACTCGTAAATTGTGGTTCAAAATGGTTCAAATGGCTCTTTTTTTTTTTTTTTTTTTTTTTTAAGAAGGTGGGGGAGGGCGCGGAAGGCAGAGCGATCAGGGGTCGTAACCCGAGGCCTGGTCGCAGTGTCCCCCTCGTCCGTCAAGGAATCAGGGATGGGAAGGGGAAATCTTTTGTGGGAATTATTGTTTATTTATTTATTTTTATTTACTGTTTTAATACATTCTTAATGTGGTTTTACTTTATACCACAACAAAAATAAATGTATCTAGCACCGCATCGTGCTCTGAGAAAAAGAAAACAATATCTCGGCACGTTCCTACACCGAGGTAATGTATATGGGGAAAACGAAAAAAAAAAAAAGTGCTTCATACAGGATACAGAAGGGTGTGTCGCTACTCACCTTACGCTTCATCATCCAGGTACGTCTTCACGTATATCATGTTGTTCCACCGAGAATCTAACTTAGTCATGTCAGCTCACTCAATGGGTATCTTCTCCTACCTGTTGATGATCCAGCTGCGTGGAGGGTCGCGTAGGGCACTCCCTAAGTAATTAGAAAAATACTGTCTGAATTTTGGGTTCCGTACGATCTTGCAATGACGTTCTTGTAGGTAGTTCCAAAAGTCTAATACATCTTTAGGTCCATCGTGAAATAAGTAGTGTACCGCATGCGCACGGATCCACGTGACAGCGTTGGTCTTGGCGCGCGGGAAATACTGTTGATCCGGAAATAGTAGAAACCGAGGTGTAATGTGTTCCGGAGTCACTCGTAGAAAATACGACAAAATTTGTCGCACCAAGCGCCATACGTCTTCTGCCGCGCCACATGTGAGACGGTGTTCGTCCGTGTCTGGTATCCCGCAGTCTACGCAGAGAGGCGATTCCGCCATGTTTATCTTGTGGAGGCGTGATCGGGTGATCTGTTTACCATTGACTGTGATGTACCATGTGGATCGGACGGCTGTGTCCAGTGGAATCGCGTGAATCGTCTTCCACACCACCTTCCAATTAACCTGAGGGCTTTTCGTCTCCACGATGTTTGGTGGACGCCTCTGCTGTAGGACATGATATATATCCCGCGCCGACGCCTGTTTCGTCGGTGGTACTGCGATTCGGAAATAGCTGTGTTTAATGTAAAAGTTTCCGAAGTAGTAGAAGGGTGGGGGTATGTCTTGCGTCGTCAGTGGGGGCATAATGGACGGCGGAGCTAAGGACTCCAACAGCAAACCTGTCAAACTTTCCGGGTGGTGGCGCCACAGCTTGATGTGTGAGCTGACATACAGGGACACAGCTCTGTCATGGACATGGACTAGGCCAAGACCTCCCCTTTCTGGGGGAAGGGTCAGTGACTCATAATTGACTTTGAAGAGCATGCCTGTACTGACGTAGGCTCCGAATGCCGCTAATAGACGTGGAGCCATCAGTAACGGTATTGGGAGAACACGCGCTATGTGTGGAAGGCGCGATGCGAGGTAAACATTAACGAAGTGTGTCTTTTGGAGAATGTCGAGGGTCCGCAGACGAAGGTTGAAGATCTGGACCCGAATTTGTTGTAATAAGTGGCGGTAGTTAAGAGCCGCGGTGCGCCGTATGTCGTCGTGAAACTCTATTCCGAGACATTTGATAGTGCCACGAAGCTGTAGGGGTTGGATACACGCTGGGGTCAACCCGTCTCCTATGGCCATGGCGACCGATTTGGCGACGTTGAGACAGCTGCCGGAAGCCACACCGTACGTGGTAATCCATTCTAGTGCTCTGTTGACATCATCGCGATTGCGGAACACGAGAACCAGGTCGTCTGCATATGCTGTACAGCGAAATGTGACGTCACGTAGGGTAAGACCGGTGAGGCGTTGACGGAGACCACAGAGGAGCGGTTCCAGTGCCAGAGCATATAGTAACGTCGACAAGGGGCAGCCTTGACGGACGGAGCGGAAAATCGGGAGGGACTGCGAGAGACGCCCGTTAACGAGCACTTTGGAAGTCGCTCCTCGGAGTAGGCGCATCACGACGGCTGTAAATTGCTGTGGGTACTGCATGTGCTGGAGAACGGACGTTAGGTATGCGTGATCCACTCGATCAAACGCTTGGCTAAAATCTAGTGATGCCAGCGCTCCCGGGACGCGGCGTGCCCTGGCTAGGGCTATTAAGTCACGGTATCGACACAGTGCTGTGTGGATGTTGTTGATACCCCCTAGGGAAGTCTGATCTGGCGAGATGACGTAAGGTAGGGTCGGTCGTAGACGGTTTGCTAATAGTCTGGTGAATATCTTCATGTCGCAGTTGACGAGTGTTAGCGGGCGGTAATCTTGTATTCGAGCCCCACCTTTAGGCTTGTGAACCGGTATAATTATTCCTTCTACGAAGGTCGCAGGGAGCGGCACCGCGGGGGACATAAGCTCCCGACAGATGTCTGTTAACTTGGGAGCCAGTAAATACTGAAAAGTTCTATAAAACTCCACAGGGAGCCCGTCGGGGCCAGGAGACTTATTCGCTGCTCCTTTACCGATGGCGTTGATAACTTCGTCTTCCGTAATGTCGTTCAATAATTCAGTTTGTAAATCCTGTGGGACAATGCCGTAAACCAGTTGTGAGACTGCTGTCACCGTCATCGGGTCGGAACATTGAGCAGAATAAAGTCGTGCGTAATGGTCGAAGAAGGCTGCAGCAATATCGCGTTGTGTGGTGTGATGAAGGCCGTCCTCAGTGGTGATGGCATGTATCAGCGCCCGTCTTCGCAGTGTACGTTCTCGGATGACGTGGTACATGGTGGGTCGTTCCGTTGCGAGTCTGTCTTGTGTCCGCGCTCGGACGATCGTCCCTTCGAGGTGTCGGCGCATATGGGCTACGATCTGTGCTTTCGCACGCTGAACTGTCAGCTGTCGTTCCGGTGTGGGTGGCAAGGAGGCGCATTCGCGAAGGACGGTGAAATAAAAATCAAGGGTCTGCCGCCTCCAAGCAGCAGTCTCACGACCATACGTAATAAAGGTTCGCCGTAGGGCCGGCTTGGCGCAGGTTAACCACCAACTAATCGACGTAGGATACGTTGGGAGGCGGCGGACGCACAAACTCCACGTGTCTTCGATGGCGCGTCGACAATCCGGAGAAGCGAGATGAGCAAGCTTTAATTTCCAGGGATGTCGGCTGCGCCACACCCGTTGGCGACGAAGGGTGACGGCACATATATAGGCCTCGTGATCAGAGAAGGCTACTGGCCACACCTCCGCGTCACTCACCGTTGCCGCAAGAGAACGGGAGACGTAAATCCTATCGATGCGACTAGACGAGTGACTCGTGAAATGGGTGTATCCCGGTCTATTTCCTCGGACATGTTCCCATGTATCTACTAGCTGGAGATCGCCGATGAGTGTCCCAAGTTCGGGGCACGGTGAATGGCGTGGCAGCTGATCTTTAGGTGCTTGGGTGCAATTGAAATCGCCCCCTAATATCAAGTCATCGTGCCTGCCCTGAAAAAGCGGTGCTATTCCTTCTGCGAAGAAGAGCGATCGGTCACGACGGCGATTCGTTCCGGAAGGGGCGTACACGTTGATAAACCGGACGCCTTGCACCGTTACGGCCATTCCTCTAGCGTCGGGGAGATATCGGACTTCGTCCGCCTCGAGGCCCTCTCTGAGGAGAATGGCGACTCCACTGTTAGTTGGCGAGGCGTGGGACACATGAGCCGTATAACCATACATACCCGGGAAATCTTCGACGAAGACTTCTTGGAGAAAGACAATGTCAACGTCTGCTGCATTGAGCATGTCTTGGAGCAGCGACAACTTCGTACGTGTCCGAATGGTGTTAATGTTGATGGTCGTTAAGCGATAGGTTTGTAGATCGTCTCCTGCGGTGGGGGCAGCCGTCAGTGTCGCCGTAAAAGGTGGGGCCTGTGATCTGCTGGCCGCGTCCGCGCCGTCATCCGTTGCTACTCGGGAGAGGCCGAGGTGTGGGAGGAGAGACCCCACTCCTCATCCACCACAGCGGCCGTAGAATCGTCTTCAATGTCATCCGCCCAAGGTCCGCAAGTTAACGGTGGTTGCGGCAGAACACTTGTGGGCTGAGTGACTAAGGGTGAATCCGCAGTTGTTTCCGGTTGTGTACCAACGGCGGGCGCTGTGCTGGCCATCCGTTTGTCCGAGGGAGCGGAAACGGATTTGTCAAAATCAGACAAAGTGACAGGTGAGGGCGATCTCGTGTCATCCATTCTCCTCGTCGTTTCGTCGGCCGTCCGGTCGTCAACTGGAGAAGACGTCCGCTGGAGGCAATCGTCTGAGGGTGTGCGTCGTCGCTTTTTATGTTTTCTCGGTGACCTTTGTTTGCGGACGTGGGTTTCTGAGTCCGAAAGAGTTTGTGGTTCCCGTATAGCATCCCCCTCAGGGAGAAAGGCAGAGGTCGGTACAACCCTAGCGTCGAGTTCCATTCTCTCGTCCGAATCTTCTTGTAGAGTCAATGGGCGGCGTTCTTCAACCCCTGCAGACACCGTAATGGTGTTGGTCAATCCAGGACCGGCGACAGGTACGCATTCTAACGCTTCCTGTCTTCCGGGGGGGTTGTCGTCTGTCATGACGGTCGATCGTGTCACCTCTGCGTAATTGAGGGGGAGGGCCGTGAGCGTAGGAGGTGGTGTCGTGTCATGCAATGGAAGTTGTGTAATCCGACGTTGAATACACGCCGAGCGGACATGACCCTCCTGGCCGCAACCAGAACAAGTACGAGGTTGGCCGTCGTACATTATTATTGCTCGACAGCCACCTATGACTAAGTAGGACGGCACATGTTTCTTTAATTCAATTTTCACTTGTCGGACGCCGTTGAGGACTTGGTACGTCTCGAAGGTGTTCCATTTTTCGGCCACGTGGCTAATTACCGTCCCATAAGGGCGGAAAGCTGAGGTAACGACGTCCGGTGGTACTTCGAAAGGGAGTTCGAAGACTCTTAGTGTGCGTAATCCTAGTCCAGCATGGTCAACAGTAACCTCTCCGATGTGACCATCGGAGTGTTTGAACTTGAGAGTGTTCGCGCATCTGTTCACAACTGCGTGACATAACTCGTCATCGACCATCTTGACGTAAACGACGCTGCTTGTGATGGATAGGTGGATACCGATGATGTGCTGTGTTGGTATTTGAACTTCGTCACGGATAAATCGTTCGACTTCAAAGGCTCGTGGTCGTGCGTAGTCGGGCTGGAAGCTGATCTTGATGGTAGCTTTCCTGTACGAATGAGCCATGGCGACTCAGTGTTAACGGACGCGAGTATTAGCTGCGGCGAGGAAGTAAACAAACTACGTGCGCTCGCGACTCTGCCGACGGGACCGCGACACTGCGGACGGGACGTAAACAAGACGTCCTCGCCGCTCACCGGCCGAAAGCAGACTGCTATATTGAGTTTCGGTGCGTCCGCACAATTACAAGAAGAATGAGAGGACACAAACACATTGAATCAGGAGAAGATAGCAAACCACAGACAAATAAATCACAACTTCAGCTGATCAGTGTAGTGTGTGTACAACAACTACAAGAAGTGTGTGTGTTTGCCCCTTGCATCTCAATTCTACAGTACAGGCTACCTTTGAAAATGTTTGGTTCAACTAAACAACATGGCTGTCTAACTACTAACATAAAACTTACTTATTCTAGCATGAAGGGAACAAAACATCTTACTTGCTAATACACACATAAAAAATAAAGCTGTGCGAGACTACAAATAATATCAACTTACATTAGATCATTTATATGTAACTGTAAGAAATCACACATGTCTCGCATATTTGTTTATTTATAACATGTTTCCAAATTCTGATACAAATACAAACCTCTTATTCTCTCCAAGCCAGAAAAGCTCAATAAATATGATCCTTGGTGTGACACATGTATAATCTCAAATGGCCCAACCTGTAAGAATTTCTACTTCTTTATTTAATTAGCAGTATGGGAAGGTTTAAGGTGGTTGTGAATTAGGATTACGTTACCAACTTCATAGCTACAAATTTGAGTGACTTTCTGATCACAAGAGGATTTCTTTTGACTGACTCTCACAGTTCAGTTTTTTATTGGCTGGCTTACTTTATTCATACATGACTACCTATCTCACACAAGGTTTCGAAAACAGGAACTCACATGGTGCGTAGCAGTTGTTGTGTTCGGCAAATGATTCATTTTCTCTCAAACATTTACAAGAAATCTAACAATTTAGTCTGCACAAGGTGTTGCAGCATGCATGTATACCGAGACAGCTAGCGAAAACACTACCCAACAGGATTCCCTTGAGGATAGTACTTCGAAATCAACATTTTTCTAATTCCTCTGCTCTGGAAGAGTTTCTCCAAGTGTCACTCGTAAATTGTGGTTCAAAATGGTTCAAATGGCTCTGAGCACTATGGGACTTAACATCTATGGTCATCAGTCCCCTAGAACTTAGAACTACTTAAACCTAACTAACCTAAGGACAGCACACAACACCCAGCCATCACGAGGCAGAGAAAATCCCTGACCCCGCCGGGAATCGAACCCGGGAACCTGGGCGTGGGAAGCGAGAACGCTACCGCACGACCACGAGATGCGGGCGTAAATTGTGTGCCATAGTTGGACAGCAGTTACTCAGGCATTGCATGGGATGCATGTGTTTGTCTTGAGGAGTAGGTCTGTCAGGTGATATATCATTTTCCCCAGACTAATGTTTAACCTCTTATCTCTCTTGAGATGGCATGACGTTCTGCCCATGTGTTTGAGTAGAATGGCAAATTGAATGGTACATCAGGTATAACATATAGATTGCACTCATTGCAGTTAATCTCTTCAGGTCTTTTCTCTGAAATGTCGCAATATTCAGTCAGAACACCTTGCAGATCATATCGCTGATGGTCATAAATGTGACTCACTTCAACTACTTTCTCTCCCATGGTTGTTTCTGCGTCACTGCCAATACAAGAGTTTAAGGTCTGGGTTTGGCCCCCACCACCTGCACTTATACTTGCATACAGAATTGGTCGCTGCCTTTGGCTAGAGCTAACATATTTACCATTAAGGTATGGCCTCCCTATTGTAAAACTAATGTCTTGGCAGAGATTTCGATCACTATGTTCTTTTTTGCAATGAAATCGACACCTAGGATACAATTAGTTGCAAGACTGTCGACAATAAGAAAGATGTGACACACTACTGGTTGTTTACACTTAACTTCATGGCAGGTCTGCAGCTTAACAGCTCTACTTCATTTATCTGTGGCACTGAGGATTCTGCATGTCCTAACAGGCTATGGTGGCACATTTTTGCTTTCAGAAATTTATCTGAACAAGGCAGTCGAATTAATGTATCTCAGCCCCAGAATCAATAACTGCCATTGTACTAGTTCCTTCCATTTGAATGGCAGGAACCTATCGCTTATCTGGGGGTTCGACTCGTGGATAACTTTTATGGATAGCTTGTAAGCCGTCCCACATGTCAAAGCCATCATTATAATGCATCATGTGACTATCTAAATCTGTGCCTTTCCCAACCTCCTCAACCAGCACATTCAGGCGAATTTTCCTTTTCGGAATTAGTTTACCCATGGACTGTGATCAGAGAGTTCTGCTAGAGGAGTGGAGAACATGGCCATGAAATAAGCATAATTTGCATAAAAACAACAATTTTATTAAAATAAACCAATTCTGCGGGCATTACATTGTCCACAACCAAATGTATTTAAAGTAAACTTTCAAGAAACTGTAAATAATTCTAACTTCATAAATAAGAACAAGAACAAATTAAAACAAAGGTACCCATACCTGACAGCAGTAGCTATCAACTTTTTAGTAGCCAACCGACAACAATAAGTCCTGGTGTACGTGATACAAGCGTTATACAGATAGACTGAAACTTGTGGTAGACAGTACAGATAAGTGAAGCCTAATTAAATAGATCTAAGCAGACGTAGAGCGTCAAATAAGATGAGTTTCAAGGCAGCACACTAAAAAAATAATCTTGAAACCAGACGCACTCACTGAGCTAGATCGGACCAGCTGTTCCACAGAAAACTATTCTTCTGATCCATCTCGGTACATAAACTAATCAATGAATGGTTTAAACGTTGAAACCCAAACATTTAATTCCAACCCGTGATCACAAGACAAATTAATAGACAGAAGATAGTTTCCTGGCACAAGTTTACAGCAAACGGGGAATGTTTTGAACATGTTCACGAAGTTTAGTTTTTCTGACTGAACAGGGGCTGTCCCAAGTGGCCACTGGTACACCAGTCTTTCACTGGTCACAGCCTATGACCCAGCTATTCCTTCGCCCGATGTAGAGCTGCCCACTTCACCTCCTGTCTGAACCTCATGCAGGCCAGACGTTGATATTGTGGACTTTACCATGCACAGCTCTGTAGGTGCCCTCTCAGCTTGTCTCCTCAGAGTGAAGACGGCACTGAAGTTGCCAGCCTGACCACATGCAGTACTGATAAGAGCCAACAAAGCTCAATTCCCCCCCCCCCCCCCTTAAATCAAAACACCCTGAGAGAAGGTTACAAAATTATAAAACCTAGGAAGTCTTAACATGACTGGTGTACTGACTGTCGACCAAAAAGCTAACTGTGGTGAGGATTTTTAAAATCTTACAATCAGCCGCAAAAGTGGGTTCGAAATTTTGGTATCAACTGAAACTCTTAATAAAATCTATGTTTCCTATATTCAATTTGACGGAGTGCGTAGTGTGTTTGTATCGCTTCCCTCCCTCTGATACTCATAGTCAATATCAATATTTGCCCAGATGACTTCAGGGGTCACCTGCTTAGGAAAGAGGTTATTTACTGACCAAAGATTCGACAAGTGCACAATAACAGAACAAGCAAACATTAAAGATGCCATGGTCGTCTTATTGGTCTCATCAGTGGCAGTTTTAAGCGCTAGGTTCAAAAAAGGACTAGAGCTATCCCACTGGGCTCAAGAATGAAATATTTTTATAGCAGACTTCAAATTGCGGTTCACCCTCCCAGTGAGAATGGCTGAGAGTAATAAAGGTTGGTCGTCGTCGTATGAAATACCGATTCTGAAATCAAAATCTCTTAAATTCCCTCGAAACAAGCAGGTCCATTGTCACTCACGAGAGACTTCGACGGCTCAAATATGGAAAAGATTTTAGTAAGATGCCTAATCCTAAGTTCAGCTATTGCTCCTCCATCCATAAGAAACGCGAAAATGCATTAATGACGAAGAATATACATTTATTACCCTTGTGGGTAGGAGGCAGCAGCCCTACGTAATCAATAAATGCCTAGTCCTCTGACCTCTCACTCTGTGTGGAGTAATGGAAACCCTTGCATGTGTTGGAATTCGGCTTGCCAAACTCACAAGCTTCACGCTGGTTTACCAAACTCTTCGCGTCTTTGTCCAGGGATGGCCTAGCGAGACATTCCTTAACCTTCTGGATTCTCTTATAGATCACCAGGTGGCTGCTGAGTACAGGCTCTTGAAAATGTTTGAGAATTGCTGGCGATAACTCCCAAGAAAGACAGATTTTCTAACTGTTTTTCTTACGGCTAAGACAGCTGAACAAACGCTTTTTGGGTTGGTAAGCATGCAGTTCCTCCTCAGCGGCAAGTCTCCGTTTCAATTCCTGAAGGGTAAGGTCTTTCATTGACATCACCAAACAAGGAGGTTATCTCAGCTAATACCACAGGAAACCAGACCCCTCCTTCGGTTTTCTTTAGGATAACCAGTTCGCCTACATCATCTTCAAACATGCCGCTTAGAGCATCAGCCACTGGATTTTCTCTTATATGTTTGATGTAGAAACGGAATGCTGAAATATGGAGGCCCAACGGGCAAAGTGACCTTTTTTATACTGTCGAGCAAGGACCCAGCTTGAAGCCTGCCTATCCGTTTCACGGGAAGATCCTCGATGCACAAGATAGAACTTGAACTTTTCTATTACAAAGAGGACCGTCTGCGCCTCTAAGTTGTAGACATAATATTTTATCTCGGCATGAGACAAAGATCTGGAGGCATAAGCGACAGAACGTCTATCATCGTTTCTGTAACAAAACAGCCAGGAGGCCTGAATTAAAGACGTCGGTGTGGACTATGAACTACCGCTTAAAATTCAGGATAGCCAGACCAGCGACATTCTTAGATTTCAAAGCGTCAAAAGCTGCTCGCTGACTTTCTATCCTTTGAATTGCTTCCCCTTTCTAACGTAACTGAGTCAAAGATGCGGCCAACTGAGCAAATCGAGGGACGAACTTCGTAAAAGAAAAATTCGCCATCCCTATAAAACAGTCGAGTCCGTTCTTATACTTTGGTGCTAGGAACTTGTGGATCATTTACACTCCTGGAAATGGAAAAAAGAACACATTGACACCGGTGTGTCAGATCCACCATACTTGCTCCGGACACTGCGAGAGGGCTGTACAAGCAATGATCACACGCACGGCACAGCGGACACACCAGGAACCGCGGTGTTGGCCGTCGAATGGCGCTAGCTGCGCAGCATTTGTGCACCGCCGCCGTCAGTGTCAGCCAGTTTGCCGTGGCATACGGAGCTCCATCGCAGTCTTTAACACTGGTAGCATGCCGCGACAGCGTGGACGTGAACCGTATGTGCAGTTGACGGACTTTGAGCGAGGGCGTATAGTGGGCATGCGGGAGGCCGGGTGGACGTACCGCCGAATTGCTCAACACGTGGGGCGTGAGGTCTCCACAGTACATCGATGTTGTCGCCAGTGGTCGGCGGAAGGTGCACGTGCCCGTCGACCTGGGACCGGACCGCAGCGACGCACGGATGCACGCCAAGACCGTAGGATCCTACGCAGTGCCGTAGGGGACCGCACCGCCACTTCCCAGCAAATTAGGGACACTGTTGCTCCTGGGGTATCGGCGAGGACCATTCGCAACCGTCTCCATGAAGCTGGGCTACGGTCCCGCACACCATTAGGCCGTCTTCCGCTCACGCCCCAACATCGTGCAGCCAGCCTCCAGTGGTGTCGCGACAGGCGTGAATGGAGGGACGAATGGAGACGTGTCGTCTTCAGCGATGAGAGTCGCTTCTGCCTTGGTGCCAATGATGGTCGTATGCGTGTTTGGCGCCGTGCAGGTGAGCGCCACAATCAGGACTGCATACGACCGAGGCACACAGGGCCAACACCCGGCATCATGGAGTGGGGAGAGATCTCCTACACTGGCCGTACACCACTGGTGATCGTCGAGGGGACACTGAATAGTGCACGGTACATCCAAACCGTCATCGAACCCATCGTTCTACCATTCCTAGACCGGCAAGGGAACTTGCTGTTCCAACAGGACAATGCACGTCCGCATGTACCCCGTGCCACCCAACGTGCTCTAGAAGGTGTAAGTCAACTACCCTGGCCAGCAAGATCTCCGGATCTGTCCCCCATTGAGCATGTTTGAGACTGGATGAAGCGTCGTCTCACGGGGTCTGCACGTCCAGCACGAACGCTGGTCCAACTGAGGCGCCAGGTGGAAATGGCATGGCAAGCCGTTCCACAGGACTACATCCAGCATCTCTACGATCGTCTCCATGGGAGAATAGCAGCCTGCATTGCTGCGAAAGGTGGATATACACTGTACTAGTGCCGACATTGTGCATGCTCTGTTGCCTGTGTCTATGTGCCTGTGGTTCTGTCAGTGTGATCATGTGATGTATCTGATTCCAGGAATGTGTCAATAAAGTTTCCCCTTCCTGGGACAATGAATTCACGGTGTTCTTATTTCAATTTCCAGGAGTGTAGTTTGCACCTGATTTATTCTAGCACACTGGCCGACACTAAATGCCCAAGAATGGAAATTTCCTCGTTGGCCAGATTAACATTAGATAGCTTTGCTGTGAGACCAGCACTATGCAAACAGCCTAACACTTAGTGGACATTCTTAGTATGCTCAGAAAATGTACAAATATATTTGAAAATATCATCTAGGTCATTTTAACAAATTCAATTTTAATATCTCCCAAAACAGAGTTCAAGAAACTTCAAAATGCAGCCACTCTGGTAGATAAACCTAAGGGAAACCTAAGGGAAACCGACTTAACTCATATCAAGTCCCAATCAGTGAAAAAAGTCGTAATATGCTTCCAATCCCTATTCACAGCAATTTGTTGGTAGGCTTTGCTGAAATCTAAAACGGTAAGTTACGGCGTCCCTGCGAACCAAGTGAAGCAATTGTGAAGGTCTATCAAGGGAACCGACTCCAAAATGACCTTTTGATTTAGAGCTCTATAATCTACAACTGGCCTATATCCCACGCATATAGCTCTGGGAACTAGAAACATCAGCGAAGCATAAGTCAAAGTCGACGACACAGTCAGGGTGCCGGCCGTGGCCGCCGAGCGGTTCTAGGCGCTACAGTCTCGAACGATGCGGCTGCAGGTTCGAATCCTACCTCGGGCATGAACGTGTGTGATTTCCTTAGGTTAGTTAGGTTTAAGTAGTTCTAAGTATAGGGGACTGATGACCTCAGATGCTAAGTCCCATAATGCTTAGAGCCATAATCAGGGTATCATGAAACATCTGGTCAATCAGTTGTTGCAGGACCATCAGTTTTGGCAGCACACAGTCACCAGATCAGAGTGCTGTCTCCCACACTTTTTTTTATCTGTTACACCTAGGTCATCATTGAAGACACTCGGAAACTTCCTAAGCAACTGCAGTAAAAGTTAAGTATCACGGGGCTGTAAATTCAGTATCTTCATCGGACATGCTATAAAAACCTTGACCACTACAGTGTTCACACAGCTTATATAAGTTATGGGGCCAGAACATAAAATAAAATTGGCCACCAGCATAATCTGAAACCAATACAGCGCCCTGAATAAAATCATAAGCCAGTAACAATTCTGTACTTAGACCTTTATCCACGAATAGCCTTACTTGGCATGACAGATCATCAGTTTTACAGTAAACTCGTACAAACGCAACCCAATGAAGAAAACTTACTTCTGCCACAATTCCTCAAATCGAAGTATGATCGAGAATAAGAGAAGCTTCTCCCACAATCCAACAAGGAACAAATAGGTTTTTTGTTAAGCAGCGCACACACAAAGGGAATCTACGTCTTGTCATAACCTCCATTCTTATCACCTCCTCTCGGTGCAGCTCAAGATCTACGTTGCCGTTTTCCCTTGACGTCAACTATCCACCAGTTTCTTTCGTCATGAATGGCAATCACGGGGAAAATGGCCAGATCCACCAAAGCGAAAACAAACTCTTCTGGGCGAAGTAGCACTCTCATTAAGTTCGCATGCACTTTGGTCGAGTGGTCGACGGTTCCAGAACGATCCCTGTGATCACGTCTTTTATCAGCAAACACGATGCTTTCTACGCCTTTCGGTCTTTTTCTCACTGTCACCTCCTCCTTGTCAGATCCTTGCGCAGATCTGAATGGGGACTATTCCGGAATCTTTTGCCAATGGAGAGATCATCATGACACTTTTTTAATTACAGGCCACAAGCCCTGTGGATACACGTTATATGTCTTTAGAGCAGTGGTTTCCTTTACCTTCTGCATCCTCATGCCGTTGATTATTGCTGATTCTTTCGCCTTTTCCAACCCAAGGAGAAAAGAGTGCCCTTTTGGCAGTCGTTGACAGAATGAGGGCGGCTTCCTGCGCCGGAAGTCTTCGGCCGCCAATGCCGATTATTAACCAAAGTTTCAGAGGGGGTTTTGTTTACTAATCAAAGACGCTACTCCTTGACCACGGGTCCAGGCCGCGACATATTACTACATTCCAAAAATTGAACATTTCACTTGAAATACCAAAGAGTGGTCGGTACTACAGAATATATATATCTTAAATTTTCCCTTTGTGCTCATTCTGCATTTTTCATGTCACTTCATTCGTATCGTCATTTTACTTCGTTCTAGGAAATGGATGTGAAGTACCTTTGGATGGTATTGTGTGACTGAAGTTGCCCCTTTTTTAGCCATTTGGGCATCTTCTTCCTTGCCGTGGATACCACTGTGACCTCTGATTCAGATTAATATGACTTATCTGTGGTGATTTTGCAGTCATATGATTTGTTACAAAATTTTGTAGACAAAAGAGTTGTTAAGTCGTTGTGCAAAGTTGTGATCCAGTAACATGTCTGTAGCCTGGAAGTCGGTTAAGATGACAATTCTGCATTCAATAAAGATGGCATCGCACTGACGTTCTTCTACAATGCCGTGATAGATATTTTTCGCACCACTCTCGAGCTTGTGCTGCCTGGTATCTGCGCGCCGATTTGATGCCATTTGCATTCTTTGGCACCGTACAGTCCCCCTTAATGGTTTGATCATGTATTTTCCACGATGGGTATCAATTTAAACTTGCATTTTATTACGTTGGGGCTTTTATTCAACAAATGTAATCGAGTTACCGTCAACAACTGATAGAACTCGTGCTGACGTTCAACGGGCGTTCTTTAGTAGTGGCATGCCGAGTACAATGGACTGCACTGAAGCACATCCCATGAAACGGGTCTTGGTAGACTTTAACGACAAGTACGTTTTGCGTAGCGCTGTTATAAGTGACGTTATGTTTATCCTTCAGAAGTATCACACCAACAAAGGAATTAACGAATAACTGCAAAAGAAGTATAACATCTAAATTATTTTGAAGAAATTCCCTCTTGCAAAACTCAATTTCTTATTGTTTGTTAAGCGAAATAGTGATGCAATTTTGTTAAGTATCACTATAGACAAACATCTAGCGTACGGGATTCTGCTTTAGCCGGCCGATGTGGCCGTGCAGTTCTAGGCGCTTCAGTCTGGAACCGCGTGACCGCTACTCTCGCAGGTTCGAATCCCGCCTCGGGCATGGATGTGTGTAATGTCCTTAGGTTAGTTAGGTTTAAGTAGTTCTAAGTTCTAGGGGACTGATGACCGCAGATGTTACATCCCATAGTGCTCAGAGCCATTTGAACCATTTGATTCTGCTTCGGCATAACACTTATCTGAAAAACATTTACCTCAGAGAAAATTTTGAGAATTGAAAGAAGAGAGAGCAAGAGCAATTGTTGAGTTAGAGCAGAAGTACAGGAAATTATTATCAACTGAATGAAATGTGACAATCTCAATCAAATGATGAAATGGTGAGATGCAGAGAAAAATAAGTGCATCTTCTAAGCGTTTATTTCAGCGTATTACGATAGCTTATATCATCGAATAATGACTGTGAGAGGAATTGTAACTGAGTGAGCTGTGAGGGTACGCTTTGCAGATTTTTGAGCATTTACTGTGCATAGCGAATTTCTCGTTCTTCGAAAACGCAAGAAAGAAAAAAAAAAACTGGGAGTTTGAACCGTCAACACCTGTGTGTCCAATCAAGAATTAATCGATTTGTAATGGTATATAATTTTCTGCTAACAGGTTAGCGCTCCAGGTTAGTTATCGTAAACTAACGGTACTTATATTTTTAATCCCGTTAAAATCGTACAACCGTTAAAAGGAGAAAGATGCAATTATAGCATCAACGCCAATTACGAGTAGCACGCACACGCCGATTACGCGAGAGAGGTAGTCATTAAAAGTAATATTATCTAAAGAATAAACGGAAAGTATTTGTTGTCCACTTCTGTCGTGACTCCTTCCGTACAAAATTTTCTGGAACTCTACAAAGAATCCTTCCTCTGCGTGAAACTTCAGGGAGACAATGGAACTCATCACGTCTATATAAAGAGACACGTTACTAAAGAAAATCACTAAGACAGGAAAGTCAATTTTCAGACCTTCCGAAACAGCTCTCTGCACATCAGAGTTCAGTACACAGCAATGGCTGTGACACTGCAAATTGCATACTGCTGAGTAATTTTTGGAACTTTTTCATACAGCTTTTGAAGAGTTTTAATCTGCAGTTGGTATTGTCAGTAACTTTTTTATTCCATCACTTAAACATGAGGGTTATTAAGTAGTCTAAATGGAACTATTCTCTACGCTAATGCTGCAAATTTTTTGAAGGATAAAGTTTTATTCCATACTGTTGGGATAATTCCCATTCTTCTGCCGTTTTCAGGAGAATCTGGGAAGATGTCGAAATATATAGGGGATTTTAGGAAAAACTTTTCCTGATTTTCCATATTGTTTCTTGATGTAATATCTGCAATTAAAAATAACCGTGTGGTCGAAAGTGGTCAACAACGAGAAATAAATGACTTTCCTTCGTTGATATAAATGGATAATTTTAATGAGTTTGCTGTGTTTTGTGAACTCATGTATCAAAAAATTAGTTACTTATTTTTTTAATGTGCGATGAAAGGTATCTAAAGTGTAATCCGGATATTGCCTGCCAATCTCCTTACAAATAAATGCACAGGTTGGTGATGTTGAGAACTGAATGTTGTTAAGTGAGAATGTATCTTAAAGGGATTTGACATATTAATGTGAAATGCACTTTGCACAGTGTAGGGCACCACTGGAATACAAATCCAACACATTTCTTTGTTCAGCGGTAGTCAGCTATGAATTTTAAATGATCTTGATTGAGATCCTATACCATTTCTTGCAAATAACCTTTTGCATCTTTGAACGAGGCTGGAAGAGAGTAAGAGCCACAAGTTATTGTGTGACAACAGCACATAATTGTAAGATAAAATTCGTCCATTGTGGAGGCTTATCAAAGAAGCTTTGTGCTGTTCAGAGGGGGTCTCCCAAACAAAATTCTCTAATCCGTTCGTGTACAAACAGATTGTCTGGATAATCATGGAGCGGATGGGACATTGTCCTGGACATACAGTTCAATCGAATATGCAGTGTCGAACGTCGTGTGATGGAATATCATAGGGCATTTTAGCTTGCAGATCAATTGCACAGTACTACAATTACAAAGGAATCATAGCTGATTTCAAATAATTGTGTATGCTCCATGATCTTGTTTGTAACCTTTGTCATTGTTACAAAGACTACGATCTCAAGCTGTTTCCTCATGAATATCGAGGTGCCTGTTGGTCATGTTAATGCAAAACGCTAAAGAGTATGTAAAATTCTTGTTAGATTTTACCAGGATGTTTACGTTAGTTGAAAGTGACTTGTAATTCGATAGTGAAAATACTTCACAACGAAAACGTTCTGAAAAGCATGTGAGTTAATAAGACTATATCAACATTTACAGAAATTAAAATTATTTGTCACACGTAAAGTAATTCCTATTGTTTTATTTTGTGACTCATTTGACACTTGAATATATACGGTATATGTCCGTTGTGAATGCAGTTTTGCTAATGAAGTGAGGATAATTAGCGGGAGAACATTAGTAAGGAAATAAAATAAAGAAAAGTAAGTAAAAGACCGATACAGTTACAATCAAATGCTGATTACTAATGAGAAGAAAGTGAAATGTGGACGATAAACAGTTCAGGCAAGAAGAGAATAACTAGTGTGGCAGTATTGAGTCTGATTAGGAACAAAAGATATTTATGGCAAACCCAACCGGAAGAGGGAGTCTGTTAGTACGGCACCCCGTAAGCGTAAAGGAACTGTCAATTTGGTAATGAAGGGAAGCGTGGGGGTAACATTTGTAGAGGGCGACCAAGGCATGAATACAGTAAGCAGGTTCAAATAGATGTAGGTTGTGGTAGGTATGCAGAGATGAAGAGACTTGTGCAGGATATAGCAGTATGGATAGTTGCATCAAATCAGTCTTCAGAGTGAAGATCACAACAACAGCAGCAACAACGAGAAAGGACAGAACATGCAGGGTAGGCGTTGAAGAAAGATGCTATTTTGCAGGATGTAGGCTTATATACCTTAGTTCAGTGTGGGTAAACGAATTATGACAATCACTTCGACATCTGTCCAGATAAGTATTGGAAACTCATGCTAAGTATTCTTCCATAACTCGTTAACAGTGCCTGTTATTGACTTCCTTACTGTATATTTATTGTCTAGAGAAATGAAACGAGCCGGATGCAGTTAGCGCATGACGTATTGAGTGTGTCAGCGAGGAATGCGATTGCGTTTCGCGGCGTGCCAACCTTCAGGGCGAAGGCCCCCCGCAACGATCACGAGCAACCGCAGCAAAATGCGACTCTGATGGAAACTGCCGCACCGCTAATTCAAGCTCCCCCCTCACCCTCACCCCCGCTCATTTTGCGCTCGTCTCCCGATTGTCAGGGGCGTCCTTGTACGACTAATTGTCCTGCCGACAGCACGTCTTTAACGGTGAATTGTGGAGGTCTGGATGAGGTGAACCTAATGTTTTGGGCTACTTACGATGACGGACATCGGCTTAGAACTTTTGACGTAATGACACCTTCCTTCTTTTTTTACCTCCGTGGGCAGTACGCAAGCGCATCTATGAGGAGCAATGACCTTCGACACGGCAGCACGGTTCTGTGATCAGAATCCTCACCTTCAGCGTCACGCATTCTCCCAGTGAACGGCTGTTACATGAAAATAAAAACAATTGTTCAATAATGCTCTGTATACATTTAATACTCGTATGTTTGCTTTTAAAGTCCGGTGTCATATATTGACATTCATGGCATGCACAACACATTTTAAGTAAAGGCTAACGCATATGGTGGGTTAAACCATTTTAACTCATCATCCGTGAAGATGGTCCAAGACCGAAACCGATAGATATTTGGGTTTAGAATAAAAACAGCTGGTCGTTCAAATATGCATTTTATACATTACTTAACGGCTGTTCCAAAAATATTCAAAAACAATTTCTGTGGATAAATGGCGCATATATATTTTAACACATAAAAACTTGTAAAATACTTGGAACTGCCACTTGTCACGTGTTGCAAGCAGTGAGTGTCACAGTTAGGTTTGTACACTTCTGATATCGTCAGTGTGGAGGCGATTGTGGTATTATGAACACCAAATAAATTCTCAACTGCCAAGATCGCTAAAATTATTTATTCATACAGATGACAGGTTTCTGCAATTATCCATGCCCATGGACGGGGCCCGCATCTCGTGGTCGTGCGGTGGCGTTCTCGCTTCCCACGCCCGGGTTCCCGGGTTCGATTCCCGGCGGGGTCAGGGATTTTCTCTGCCTCGTGATGGCTGGGTGTTGTGTGATGTCCTTAGGTTAGTTAGGTTTAAGTAGTTCTAAGTTCTAGGGGACTGATGACCATAGAAGTTAAGTCCCATAGTGCTCAGAGCCATTTGAGCCATGGCCATGGACATACATTGTACAGCACCACTGACTATACTAATGGAGGAGAATATCTAATGGTGTAAACATTGAACCAAAGATGGCAAAAGAGCTGGCCAAAACCGGTATACAAGTAAGTGCAGATATTTCTGACGAGGGATTACTGAACAACAATTCGTCGGTATTCACGTCATTTGCAGACTAATAATTACAGCTATTACAAATCGTATATATTTAGGTTGGTTAGCAACTTGAAGCACATATGAAAAGAATAAGCATTAATGCTTGTATTCCTCTGGCAGCAAGTCAGGAGCTGAAGCGTGGACGTAAAACGGCTGGTTTATACTGACAGGCATAATCCACTTAGTCGTGCAGTTACGACCACGCAGAAAACACGAGGTAGTAAATTATGTGACGTGTTTGGTTCAAATGGCTCTGAGCACTATGGGACTCAACTTCTGAGGTCATCAGTCCCCTAGAACTTAGAACTACTTAAACCTAACTAACCTAAGGACATCACACACATCCATGCGAGAGGCAGGATTCGAACCTGCGACCGTAGCGGTCGCGCGGTTCCAGACTGAAGCGCCTAGAATCGCTCGGTCACAACGGCCGGCGACGTGTTTGGAGGAAGAATGTTCGATAGAGAGAAAAGACAATCAACACCCTGACATGTGCACGTATTAAGGTACCTCATAGTAAAATAAATGCACACATACCCGTTAGAATAGGTTATTTCCAACCAAGATGAGATATAGGTATCGAATATTTTAACTGCACCACCATTTTCGAATCACTGTACATGTTTATTTCGTGTATAGGTAATACAGTTCTTCAATCGTACCGTCACATGGACAGGTGTCCCAAGTATGTATCATATTACGGGTGCGGTGAAGATTACCTGTTCTTATCGACGTGACAGTCGAAGTACTTGTAGGACCTTTCAGAGCCACTTTGTTGGACCTTTGCCAAAACACTGTTCTACTCAGCCGAATGCATAATGTGTAGGGAGTTATCTACGACAGAGACATAGAGGAAAAGTTTCACTACACAAAGCGCATCATTTGAACTGCAAAATAATCGTTTGTGTTTACTTCGGGAGACTGTTTCGCAGTTAAAACGTCTACAGTGCTGGTCGTAACATAACGGTACAAGGTTGTATATTTTCTGAATCTACTTCAATGCAATGCGAACAAGCAGAGAGCAGCTTCGCAGTTCTCAGAGCTTCTATGCACACGCCGTAAGCTTCCCGGCGAGACCGATCACGGCCGGACCTCAAGCACACTGTGAAAAAAAAAAAAAAAAAAAAAAACCATGTAATTGGTGGCGGAATGCGAAATGTTTAGTTGATTCATGTATCAGTATGTTCTAGGAAACACAGTGCGGCACAATGGAGATCAATATTCCCAGCGAACGCTAGACTTTTTGTCTGCATCGTAAATGAAAAGAGCATGTTTTTCCGATCATGGTGGCGCCGAGCTTTTTTCAAAATAGTGATACAGTTGTTTTTTCAGAGTATAGTTCCACAGAGTAACGACAAGGTGGAAACTACAAAACTTGCAGATGAGCAATTTTACGGCACGCTGTGGACAGCTTCATTAAGAAAAATAAAGGGAACGCCATAATGATGGTGGAAATTCGCCAAAACGTGTTTGCGTGAAAAAAGAAGAAATATGTGTCTGCTCAGGGCAGAATTCCTGAAGATGTATTTATTTTAAACCAAATATGAAGTGAGATATAACGGAAACAATAATAATGTAAAGGTCGACGGTGGTGAATGTGAGGATAGGAAACAACGGCCACTGGAATACTGATAATAATAATTACTTAGAATCAAACCGCAGTAGATGAAAATATGATTCATTCATACATCGATTGCCCTTATAAGAAGGAGCCACAATTTTACTAGATCATTGCTTTTGTTAGGTTACTGAATAAAGGGTGGGCGAGGGAACAACGATTCTACATTTTTTTTTAATACACCGACCGGGAGTCGAACCTGGGATCTCCTGCTTACATGGCAGACGCTCTATCCATCTTTCTTTTTTCTTAATTGATCGTTGTTTTCGTTCGGGGTGGACGTCCTATGGCACTGTTCGAAGTTCATCGTTAATACATCAACTCAGTTTTTTTATTGCAGAGGGCAGCTAACCCTCTGACCGAACATGCTGAGATACAGTGCCGGTAGAAAAACTATTATAAACTTTCTGCGGACTAGAAAAGAAGGGTTTTCGACTCTCAATTTCAGCCTTTGATTGCTGAGCCTCGGAGGATAAGTTTTACTGTCGCTTCAGTGTGAGAATACATTGGTTTGTTATTAAACCTAACTTTAGAATTCTACTGCGAAATTTTCATGAATGACAAGATTTCCTCAATGGCTTTCGAATCTTTGGTGCTCGCATATAACGACGGACCAGTTAAGAGATTTTGTATTACTGTTCATAATACTGAAGTCTCCCGTAATATGCCTTTCAGGTACTGATGATTTAAGTATGATGTTACATTTACGTTCCTCAGTTTCATTGCAAATCGGAGTGTCCTTTTTTGAGATGCAGCCCAGTGGTCACCTCATGTTGCAACGTTCTTTCACGATACAGAATAAATTTTGTTCTCTTCAAGTTGGTTTCCGTTAAGAATATGCACATTGTGACCAAAAACAAGCAACTCTACCATAGCGCAACACATTAGTTTGTAGTGAAACAGTCCGTAACGAAACATTTTGCCGATGTGAAGTAGTCTGTTTTGATGCTGGAAGCACCATTCTCCAGAGATTATAGCCTTCACGGAACCCCAGTTCACGCATCTCGATTTACAGAGAAAGGGATCTAAACCAATGTAAATATAGTCCGTTACTGGCCAAGGAGTGTGATCGCTTGGTGTTCTAGTCTTGATTAATAACTGAAATTTTGTGCTGTTGTTCCTTAAGTTGAGTGTAACAAACTTTTGACCTGATTAATATGTCACTAGTGCCCACTGATGAGCCAAAACTTTATGACCACGCTCAATAGCGTACTGGTCGACCTGCTGAGTGCAATGCAGCAGCGATTCTGAGTCGCATGGGCTCAAGAATCATTGGTAGGATTCAGGGGATATGTGGGATCAGTTGTCTACAGGTCAAGCACAACCAGTAAACTCTTTTGTGGGTCGCGTGCACGGAATTGCCTCCTGATAGTGTTACGGCGTAAAGTCAGCGCAGGCACGCCAGTCGGGAACGATAGAGAAGAGATGGCTGTGAGAAGAGGTCAGCCAATCGCACGTTGACCGACCTCCCTCCAGGATGACAACGTGACAGCAGTGACCCCTAGGTGAAGAGGACATAGCGCCGCGCCCGACTGGGGGGAGCCCACTTCGATAGCAGCTTCAACGTTAGCCACTTCGCTAGTTATCTCTATGTAGCACGGACTTGTGTTTGTCTATTCTGAATAAGACTGATTATTTTGCATGTCGCCCTTTGCTTGCGAGACATAGCAAAGTTAAGTAATTGTACAGTACTGGCCATTAAAATTGCTACACCAAGAAGAAAAGCAGATGATAAACGAGTATTCATTGGACAAATATATTATACTAGAACTGACACGTGATTACATTTTCACGCAGTTTGGGTGCATAGATCCTGAGAAATCAGTACCCAGAACAACCACCTCTGGCCGCAATAACGGAGTTGATACTCCTGGGCATTGAGTCAAGCAGAGCTTGGATGGCGTGTACAGGTACAGCTGCCCATGCAGATTCAGCACGATACCACAGTTCATCAAGAGTAGTGACTGGCGTATTGTGACGAGCCAGTTGCTCGGCCACCATTGACCAGACGTTTTCAGTTGGTGAGAGATCTGGAGAATGTGCTGGCCAGGGCAGCAGTCGAACATTTTCTGTATCCAGAAAGGTCCGTCCACGACCTGCAACATGCAGTCGTGCATTATCCTGCTGAAATGTAAGGTTTCGCAGGGATCGAATGAAGCGTAGAGCCACGGGTCCTAACACATCTGAAATATAACGTCCACTGTTCAAAGTGCCGTCAGTGCGAACTAGAGGTGATCGACACGTGTAACCAATAGCAGCCCATACCATCACGCCGGGTGATACGCCAGTATGGCGATGACGGATACACGCTTCCAAAGTGCGTTCACCGCGATGTCGCCAAACACGGATGCGACCATCATGATGATGTAAACAGAACCTGGATTCATCCGAAAAAATGACGTTTTGCCATTCGTGCACCCAGGTTCGTCGTTGAGTACACCATCGCAGGCGCTCCTGTCTGTTATGCAGCGTCAAGGTTAGCCGCAGCCATGGTCTCCGAGCTGATAGTCCATGCTGCTGCAAAGATCGTCGAACTGTTCGTGCAGATGGTTGTTGTCTTGCAAACGTCACCATCTGTAGACTCAGGGTTCAAATGGTTCAAATGGCTCTGTGCACTATGCGACTTAACTTCTGACGTTATCAGTCGCCTAGAACTAATTAAACCTAACTAAACTTAGGACATCACACACATCCATGCCCGAGGTAGGATTCGAACCTGCGACCGTAGCAGTCGCTCGGCTCCAGACTGTAGCGCCTAGAACCGCACGGCCACTCCGGCCGGCGTGTAGACTCAGGGATCGAGACGTGGCTGCACGATCCGTTACTGCCATGCGGATAAGAATGCCTGTCGTCTCGACTGCTAGTGATACGAGGCCGTTGGGATCTTGCACGGCGTACCGTATTACCCTCCTGAACCCACCGATTCCATATTCTGCTAATAGTCATTGGATGTCGACCAACGCGAGCAGCAATGTCGCGATACGATAAACCGCAATCGCAATAGGCTACAATCCGACCTTTATCAAAGTCGGAAACGTGATGGTACGCTTTTCTCCTCCTTACACGAGGCATCACAACAACGTTTCACCAGGCAACGCCGGTCAACTGCTGTTTGTGTATGAGAAATCGGTTGGAAAATTTCCTCATGTCAGCGTGTTGTAGGTGTCGCCACCGGCGCCAACCTTGTGTGAATGCTCTGAAAAGCTAATCATTTGCATATCACAGCATCTGCTTCCTGTCGGTTTAATTTCCCGTCCGTAGCACGTCATTTTCGTGGTGTAGCAATTTTAATGGCCAGTAGTGTAGTTGTCTTTTGTAATGAAACTCATTAATACAAATTGTTTGATTTTTTGTCTAGCGAACCGAGTATGCAGGATTCCTAGACCCAATTGATAGCCCCCAGATACTTTCCATAGTGTTGAAATCGGGCGGATATGGCAACCAACACATCAGCGTGAGATCACTATCGTACCTGTCCACCCTGGTGCCCGTTTGGTGTTTGCTCTTTGGTGTATTCTTTATTTTTGTTTTACTGTCTGAAGACTAAATATTTGATCTACTTTGTGTATTTTAATAGAGAGTAAAATGATTTTTCTAAAGTCCCGGACTGGACAGTAAGAGAGATAGAACTTATTGCTATTTTTGCTGTTTGATCTTATTGTTAAATAAAATAATTGAATTATGATGCTGGAGTGTGCTGTTGGTATCCTGGTCATGTAGGATGTGACTACATGGTTTTCTAATCTTGCCACCTTCTGATGGGCTTGCAGCCTCCTTCTATCAAATACCAAATCATTCTTGTTGTTATATGCAATAGCACTCCACACCACGATCCAGCTGTTGAAGAAGAATGACTCTCTAGAACCACTGCTTCCTGTGACCCTCCACCACGTAGTCTACGCGCACACTGACACGTATATGACCTCCACAAAAAGGGACTAGACTTACCACTGCATACAACAGATGTCATTCAATGTCGTAGTTGATTCTTGCTCGACACCATGCGTGTCTTTGTAGTCTGTCGTATCGTGTCAGCGGTAGATGATGCACGGCAACTCGAGATGTCCTCCCAGCTTCCAGTAAACTGTTCCCGACACTTCGTGGTATATGCATCTCCTGAGCGAACAGTCTTAATTATGTACAGAACAAAGGCGGTGATACGTCACGCACTAGTGTCACTCCCGAAATCAGAATCCTAAATATCTTTCCTCCAGCCGAGCGTTCCTGCACCAAGTGTTCCCAAAACAACCGAAGGTTTAGTTCCCCCTCGTATTACAAGTTGTTCCATGTTGTGTGTACTCGACTATGTAATTCCCTTTCCGTAACACCAGAAAGATATACATTTTCACAGTTTAAAAAGAGAAGATCTAACTACTAATCTCTTTCATTAGCATAATTTCTATCTTAATTTCTCTTGGTGATCTTGATGACGACATTTCATGGATTTAAGGCTTTTGTCCGTTCTTAGACATGTTTAATCCGAAGCTCCTTATTTCTGTTACTTTTTCTTTATCTTGGTTTTTTTAGTGCTTTAGCTAAGAACGTAGCTTTTATTCAAATTTATGTTATAACTTACAATGTACTGCAATGCCTTCAGCATTATCATCATATGAAAACTGGCTTTTTTGTTTGTAGTTTGCGTTAAGTTTTGATTTTACATAGTACGTTATGAGATAAATAAGGTTGAAAACTAATTATTCCCTAAAAATAAGTCTTTCTACTCCGTCAAATACAAGGAGTCTGGTCAGATGTAAGAAATGACCCCAAGTCTTTGACATGGCTCTAATAAACAACTAAGTGAATAAAGAACAAGAAGTAATTTTTTCGTTATAGAGGAATAAATCACAACATTGAACAGTGAAATGTATTCTGCTGTTTACAGCCATCGTAGCTGTTTAAAATTGCTGATCGTATGTCATGTCAATTCACCTATAATTATACTTCTGAAATTTACAGTTTGGAAACAGAAAGACGATGCATAGTAAAGCTTTCGAGGTCAGAAGCTTTGAAGGCTATATGTTCATAAGTGTCGATTTAAAACTTAAGAAGGAACGAGGAACTTACACGATCGTAAGTATAAACAACGTTAAAGACGTGCTATTACTCTAAAACCGTGCAGTACACAGACTAGCAGAGCAAGTGTTTATATCGTCCGATCTCACTCTTCTCGGTAGAGGAAATTTACTGCTATTTTACTTTCATCATCTTACGCTGATGTATGCATAAATGTCCTGCAAAAGGAAGCCGGTGAAACTGCGACTGGCCGATCAAGTTACGCGCATAATTTATTCAAATTGCTCCCCGCGGCTCTACCATCTGTGTAGAAGCGGTTACGTGCGAGGAAGATGCCGACACAGGGGGTGAGCACAGCGTGCTACCAGAGGTGAAACGAACTGCGTCTTCTGAATATCTATCAGTATTTTGACCGTGGTATGTTAACAGATACAGTCAAGGCCTCGGAAGGTATTATATATTTGCAGAAAAAAAAAACGGTTTACATTCCAGCTGCCGGCTGGGGATGCCGAGCGGTTCTAGACGCTAGAGTCTGGTACCACGCGACCGCTACGGTCGCAGGTTTGAATCCTGCCTCGGGCATGGATGTGTGTGATGTCGATAGGTTAGTTAGGTTTAAGTAGTGTGGCGTTCGCTGTGTTATTCAGTGGTTTGTATTTAAATAATTTGTAAATGAAAATGATACTCTTATTTTATTACATTGAGTAATTACTAAATAATTTTTCTCCCGGCTAAAGATTTGATCAAGTTGCTAAAGAACTCCAAGTTAACGTCGTGTTAAAGTGTTGTCTGTAAGTTGTGTAAGTGTCACTAAATCACAGTTCATACAACAGATTCTATACAATTATGGATTATGATGGAAACAGTTATCTTCATCAAAATGATCATTGAAACCACCGAATATCAGCCGCGCACAACACTGACGTATGTTACCTGAAACAATATTCTTCGGAACTCGTGCGTAATTAATTTCGGCTCCATACATCAGCTAGAAAAGTTTGTTATAACGATCGTGCTATGAGCACTATTTTTAAAGAACCAATCTGATTCGAATTATTTTCATTAAAATGAGTTCGGAACCACTGGTGCACATTTATTTTTACACATTTGTATTACGTTCGGCATTTATGTCTGCAGAGTTGTGTAATTTGAATTTGCCGCTGAGATAATTATTAAGATGGCGGCAGACAGTTGATAGAGACTTTCTATTGTTAGACCAAATGAGTATTTTAACTGCTTATTAAACTTTACAGAAACTTTACTTTCGTATTGTGCACTATTTAGACTTTATCAAGCAAACATTTGATTTGTTTCTAAGGAAAACACAGACAAAAACGCGATACAAATCGCTATCATCCATGGCTGCGCTCCTTGCAGCGGAAACAAACAATTAACACAGCTAATGCTTACTGAGAGAGGAATTACAGTTACAAATAATTATTCACTCATGTTTATAATAATAATGAACTCTATTTTCAAGTAATAATTAACAAATAATTACAATTTCTTAACAGACCTCAGTTTGATATGCGTCTTGCATGTTCCGTAGATTCACTACCCCGTGGTTTATGAAACCCGCTTCATTGGTAAACAGGTAGAACTGCAACGCATTCTCTGTTAATGCCCATTGACAGAATTGAACTCGATGATTAAAGTCATCACCATGTAATTGCTGATGTAGCGACACATGAAACGGGTGAAAGCGGTGACCTTTGGATCCCTACGTAATTCGGTGCTCTCCGATACACACAATCGAACAGCGGAGGAGTGGTACTCAAGTGTCAACTTTAGGTTACAATATCTCCGGATGTAATTAACACTTTACAATGCAACAAATGGCACTGATTATGTATTTGTTTATACGTTCAGATGTGCTAACAAAACTAACGGGGTTCCATTTTAAAAAACGTAGGTTTGTGTTAAAAGACATACTTCCGTGCATTTTTTTATGGTTTATATTAACCACTTACACTAGCCCCTCTCCTCACGTTCGGTCTGTGGAATCGATTCGTCAGTATTTGATGTGATTTACGAAATATATCTAGCGGTAATGGTAGGTGACTCTCCCTGTAAAATAATTAATATAAATAATTTTTTATTGTTTTTTCATACGTCGAATACATAATGTTTATAACTGTTAGAGGCATAATTTTCTCTCGTCGCACTGTAGCCAAAAATTTATCACGTGGATGTTACAGTAGTTCTAAGTTCTAGGGGACTGATGACCTCAGGAGTTAAGTCCCATAGTGCTCACAGCCATTTGAGCCATTCCAGCAATATTTTGGAGTGTTATAAGTGTGCGACAATCTGACGGTTATATCTGCCGTCTTCTGCATCTACATGGATACTCTGCAAATCACATTTAAGTGCCTGGCAGAGGGTTTATCGAACCACCTTCACAATTCTCTAATATTCCAATCTCGTATAGCGCGCGGAAAGAATGAACACCTATATCTTTCCGTGCGAGCTCTGATTTTTCTTATTTTATCGTGGTGATCGTTCCTCCCTAAGTAGGTCGGTGTCAAAAAAATATTTTCGCATTCGGAGGAGAAAGTTGGTGATTGGAATTTCATGAGAAGATTCCGTCGCAACGAAAATGCCTTTCTTTTAATGATGTCCAGCCCAAATCCTGTATCATTTCTGTGATACTCTCTCCCATATTTCGCGATAATACAATACGTGCTACCTTTCTTTGAACTTTTCCGATGTACTCCGTCAGTCCTATCTGGTAAGGATCGCACACCGCGCAGCAGTATTCTCCTTAGTAGGTCTGTTACATTTCTGAGTGTCCTGCCAATAAAACGCAGTCTTTGGTTAGCCTTCCCCACAACGTTTTCTATGTGTTCCTTCCAATTTAAGTTGTTCATAGTTGTAATACCTAGGTATTTAGTTGAATTGACGACTTTTAGATTAGACTGAGTTATCGAGTTCCTTTTAGCACTCATGTGGATGACCTCACAATTTTCGTTATTTAGGGTCAACTGCCACTTTTCGCACCATTCAGATGTTTTTTGTAAATCGTTTTGCAGTTTGTTTTGATCTTATGATGACTTTATTGGTCGATAAACGAGAGCCTCATCTGCAAACAACCGAAGACGGCTGCTCAGTAGTCTCCCAAATCGTTTATGTAGATAAGGAACGGAAAGGGCCTATAACACAACCTTGGGGAACGCCAGAAATCACTTCTGTTTTACTCGATGACTTTCCGTCAATTACTACGAACTGTGACCTCTCTGACAGGAAATCAATAATCCAGTCACATAACCTAGACGATATTCCATAAGCACGCAATTTCACTACAAGCCGCTTGTGTGATGCAGTTTCAGAAGCCTTCCGGAAATCCAGAAATACGGAATCGATCTGAAATCGCTTGTCAGTAGTACTCAACACTTCATATGAATAAAGAGCTAGTTGTGTTTCACAAGAACGATGTTTTCTAAACCCGTGTTGTCTGTGTGTCAATAGACCGTTTTCTTCGAGGTTATTCATAATGTTCGAACACAATATATGTTCCAAAATCCTGTTGCATATCGACGTTAACGATATGGGCCTGTAGTTTAGTGGATTACTCCTATTACCTTCCTTGAATATTGGTGTGACCTATGCAACTTTCCAGTCTTTGGGTACGGATCTTTCGTCGAGCGAACGGTTGTATATGATTGT
This sequence comes from Schistocerca piceifrons, assembly GCF_021461385.2. NCBI lineage: Eukaryota > Metazoa > Arthropoda > Insecta > Orthoptera > Acrididae > Schistocerca > Schistocerca piceifrons. The sequence goes on along the minus strand of NC_060145.1, from coordinate 290,015,796 downwards.
TAAGTATGGAGCTAATGCAACAGCATACTCCGAAAAGAATCTAATTGGTATAAAGTCTGGACCAGAAGACTTGCTATTATTAAGTGATTTAAGTTGCTTCACTACTCCGAGGAAATTTACTTCTACGTTACTCATGTTGGCCGCTGTTCTCGATTCGAATTCTTCCTTGGAGCTCTTTCTCAAAATTCTCAAGTTAAATAGAAATGACGTAATTCACTTTTTAAAGGAGGTAACAACACTCACTTACTTATTTCAAACTTATTTCTGTAGAACATATGCCATACAGGAGTAATTCATAATCTTGTAGTACATTTGAACAGAATTAGGTGCGCTCCGTTAACTAGTGAAAAATTCGCGCTCTAGGAGTATTGGGTTTGGAGCTTGTGCACCAGCGTGCCTCACTTCTTACCCAATGCCAAACTGACATTTGCCCGGTTTAAAAGTGTTCTGCTACTGTAGAATTTCGCGCTGCTGATACTGCGTCCTTCGCTAAGATCCTCGGTTCGGGGCACCATGCTGACTCGCTTCTACACTGCTGCCAGCGCCTGTCACCAGTGGCTAACACAGCCAACACTCAGCCAGTTGTGTCGTGTCAGCTTACGAAGCAGCGGCACGGGGGGATGGTTACTGCACAACGTCACTGCAGTGCCGTGATTTACGGAGTAGAATAACTGCTACCATCATCAGCTCTCCCCACTGCTCAGGGACACGAGGTCGATGCCTCTCCGTGGCTTCGAGACATCAGCCATTGTGCTAGACTCTCAGTGAATATAGATTGTATTTGCTAACAGAGGATTGCTGATTTCACTACCGCCGAGTAACTGTTAGTACTTAACGTATGTCCTGTATGGTATCCTGAGGCGATAATCATGGCATAAAATAGTGTCTGGCTCCCGGCCCTATTACACCGTCGTCAAAAGCAGTTGGCCATTGTGCAGCATCGTCATCGCAGCAGGGCGAATGATAGCGAACTGTTCTGGCCGTTTTCTATTCAGGTGGTTAAAAATGTCTGGTCTGTTGCACATGAGAATAGGTTTCAAGCATAGTGACATGAAAGCGGACTCAAGCGATGGTTTGGGGTATGTAGGGGGAACTCTACAGAGACTTATGCTGATATGCGCCAAGTTAAGTGTGCAATGTGTAATTTGCTGGGTTATAGTGTCCCTAGCGCTCAGTTCTCGTTAGTTATCTGTTTTAAATGCCAGAGACCTGGGGTTTTGACAGTGAATGCAGAGAGCGTGATTGGTTGGTGCTAAGTCATAAAGATTAAAAAGTGTTTATGTAAGATATAACAGTATTGTTAATAGAAACTCTTTTCATGTGTTTCGTTTGATGTAGACTCAGGCTTCAGAATGTGTAAACTAGGTTCAAATGATTCAAATGGCTCTGAGCACTATGGGACTTAACATCTGAGTTCATCAGTCCCCTAGAACTTAGAACTACTTGAAGCTAATTAACCTAAGAACAGAGCACACATCCATGCCCGAGGCAGGATTCGAACCTACGGCCGTACGGTCGCGTGGTTCCAGACTGAAGAGCCTAGAACCACTCGACCACATCGTCCGGCTTGTAATCTAGGTGAACAAGGCATTACCAATATAGAGGCGTTCAGTCTTTGCTGTATTAAGTGGCTCCAAAGTGGCAGATAACACAGACTTGCATAGGCAGCTAGGTTCTTTAAAAGGGGAAAGGCCTCATTCAATTTATCAGTATCTATATTACACCCATGAGCAGAAAAAAAAAACAGGACACCTTCAACAATGACTAGAGATACGACATTAATATTCAAAGGACATGTACATTAGTACGTTCTGCAGAAATGGTTAGCATTTCAGTCACTTCGGTTCAGCATGTGTCCTGTTTCTAGTAGGCACAGGGTCCGCCATGGGCCCTGATAAATTGTTCCATGTGTGATGGCATCGATTCGTATAAGGCGCAAATTGCGTCCTGTGGTGTAGCCATCCAGGCTGCATTCACCTTGCTCCGAAGTTCATCTGTGGTGGTTGGCATTGGGCGACAGAAGTGCATCTGTCGTTTCACCACATTCCACACATTTTCGATTAGAGAAAAGTCTGGTGTTCTGGCGGGCAATGCCAAAAGGCTGACATCCTGTGATACCAAAAAGGCACGTGTTCGTGCAGCAACGTGTGGTCGTGCTTTTTCTTGCTGAAAAATGGCATCTGGTGTGTTGTGCAGAAAGGGTATGGCTATGGGTCGCAGGATGTCATTAACGTAGGTCACACTAGTCACAGAGACCTGGACACGCACCCGCTGTGGTTTTTGGTTGTACCCAATATCATCCCACACCGTAAGGTCTTGAGTTGGCGGTGTATGTCTTATGAGAATGCAGTCACTGTGATAAAGCTCCCCGTGTCTGCGGCGAACCAAAATGCGGCCATCTTTTTCAAACAAACACAACAACAGAACCTGGATTCGTCGGAAAACACTATCTGATGCCATTCCTGTCCCTAGTGACGTGGTTCATACACATTAGAGCTTGGTTGACCTTGCACATTACATTGTTGGTTAGGTATGCTAACCGGTTGGTTTTGTTGCTGTTGTTGGGAAAAACCTCTATTGTTACCAAAATGTGGTTCCTGTTGCTGATAATTTTGACGATTGCTCAGATGTTGTACATATTGATGATTACAATTTTGTCAGTTATTAAAGTTCTGGTGGTTGTCATTTCGTGAGTGACTAATGAAAATTGTCACTTTCGGTAAAACTTGTCACATCAAGTTTTCTTCTTTTTTTTTTTTTTACTCGTTTCTAATCCTAGATAGATCGATAGTTGAAGAGCTGTTTTGATAGATATAAAGGATAGTAAAAGAGAAGGCAGCAGTGCAGAAAACTAAAGATGAAATAGCACTACTACAGCTTGGGGTCCTGTGCACGTTACGGCACATATTCATCGAAGTGTAATGAATCCCCCGAGGTCATTTAAGCACTGCAAATAAATTTTGGTTTCTGTGTTACAGGCAATGCCGGTGAAAATTCAAAAGCAAGTTGTTGTATCCAATCCAATTCTAGTTTCTGCATTACAGGCCAAGCTGGAGAATATACAAAAGCAAATTGTCTATCCAGTCCAAAGCGTGACTCTGTGTTCTGTCATTATTAAGTACCTTAAATTTTTTTACGGATAAAAATTGCTTATAATCAACGTTATCGTCTCTGAATGTCTGAACAGGCTCAGGATTGTATGATTATCTGTTTGTCTGCGTCTCTTCGGATTCTAAGTCGCGTGGTCTCTGTAAATTACTTAAGTTATACCGGCTGTGTGAATGTGACAATTGTTCGGAACGTGGCGTATGCTGTGACTTGTTAGTGACTGACACATTATTCATCTCTGTCACTTCTTGCTGTAAAGTTGACAATTTTCTACGTAATGTGTTATTGGACGAACCTATCTCGCTGATTGTCTGCTGTAAATTTTGGAATTCGAGTGTTTGATTAAACGAAACTGGTGAAGTATCGTCTGATTTGGTGTCATTATTACTTTCGATAACGTCAACACGACTGGCCAATTCATCATATTTTTCAGTCAGTGCTTTTACCTGATCATCGTTTTTAGTATCACAAGCATTAATTTGTTTTTGTATTTTACGTGTGGTTTTGTTCAGTTTCTTAACGTCTGCTTTGATGGCATCGGGATGCTGTATTAGTTCCAACTTTTCAAGTCTGTTGGTCATTGTCTGAAAGTCTAATGTCTGTGTATCTGTTTTTGTTTTAAGATCGGGAATTTCATCATGCAATTCGGTGTTCAACTGTTTGATTTCGTCTGATACTGTAGCAATATTGTTGTCTACGTATGTTTTTGATTTCGTAAACAATTTACGCTTATCTTCCTGTCTTTGTGCAGTAATTGTTTCCATGACTTGTTGCTTTACTTTATTCTGTTCCTGTATAAATTTACGGTAACGCGTTTCACTGTTTTGTAGGTCGTGATTAAAACGTTCGTCAATTTGACTGTTCTGTTGGTCAAATTTCGCGTCTACTTTCGCATCCATTGTGCGTGAAAGTTCTGCTGACATTAATTTAAACTCGTCGCGTAACTGTGTTGCGTTTTCAGAGCATTGTTTAGCGACTGCACTAATTTCGTCTCTAAGTAATTTAGTTGTGGCTGAATGTGTATTACTTAATTCTTGAGCCACAGATCTAATTTCTTCACTACTGTTCTAGCACAAGCCTTAATTTCTTCACGTAATTGTTCTTTAGTATCATGACATTGCGCGGCAACGGCTGTAATCTGTTCACTAAGCTGTTTGAAATTGTTGTCTTGTCTTCCATTAAGTTGTTTGTAATTTTCATTAAGTTGTAGCAATAATGCCATAACTTGATCCATACCAATATTACCTACTCTATTCTCTGTGCTGTTTAATGGCGTACCTGCAATTGTCACGTTTTGTGTAACCATTTGGTCATTCTCTGATTCTTGAAAAGGTTCGCCAATTGGATGTGCACTGTTGGTCGCTAAATCGAAATCAAATAAATTTGACGTATTTTGAGTATATTGTTCACTTTCGTTAGAAACAATTATCTGTTCGTTACGTAAATTTTGCAAATTAGGCGTGTCAAACTGGACAGCGTTCATTGTAACGGAACGTGCCTCGTCATCAATTGTTACATTTACTCTGGACATAATTGAATTTGTTTGCTCATCATTAGGATCAAAATCATTACTAGTGATCGGTAGGCACTGATTGTCTGTAATTAGGGGATTATCACTATTACACTGATTGTCGCAAATATTATCGGTCAAATTATTCGAGTCCGCTATTTCACTCATTGCACATCGCGATGTACTGTTAACAGTTTTTCGCGGCATTTTCTCACAAATCGAAATTAAGCACAAAAATGAAACAAAGGCAAAGCAAAAATGGAACTAACACAATTACAACAAAGAGCAATAGATTGCCGATGATCTGTGAAAGGAAGAGTGGCAAACTAGTAAATGCGTTGCTACATTTAAGTAAATGCGTTACTACATTTAAGTAAATAAGAGCAGATATATGACTACTTCTCAGAGATTCACAAAGAAATACGATCCTGGCCGGTTGTCGCCAAGTGTAACCTCCCCACAAAATTTTATTTAATCTAATAATAATAGTATGATTCTAATTTTAGTATAACCTCAGAACAAAATTGGTTCCCATTTATAACCTCCCTACAGAAATTCATTCACATTTAACCTCCACACAAAATTTTTTCCCATTTAATGTACCCAAAAAATTCTTTTCTCATTTAATGTAAACTCGAAACAGAAAAAATCCTAAACCTCGTAATAAAAAGTAAATTCAGTAACCTGGTAAATTTTGGACGACAGCAGTGCTGCGTCATGTCCCTGTAAGATCATTCTGAAAAAAAAAACAAAGATTCTTACCTCAATAAAGTCACCAACTATCTGCTCTTACAATAACTTTTTCCGGCACAGCTCTGTGCAATGCTGGCCAATAGATTTGTCATTTATGAAACGAAGCAACTGATTTTTCTTTTGCAACAATCGGAATGATCATGGATTGGAGAAAGTAGTAAATTCTTTCAATTGAAATGAATGCTTGTTGGAAATTACTTTAGATGACAAAAATTATTATTAGGACATTTTTAAAAGATTTACATGGGAGTTCACATAACATTACTAGATATGCGCGAGGCTGCTTTTTACCTTATACAATAATACTCAGGCTCCGGCATCGCTGCACCGCAACCGGCCCAGCCAACATGATACACTATACCAGACCAGAGCAGACTCAAGACCAGACACAGGTTACCTCAACTTACTGCTACAGCTACACAGTTCCTACTGAGTCAACACTGCTCTCTGGTCAGCGATTCTCTTATACCTTGCATATCGCAGGCAGCGCATGAGCAATACATCGAAATTACATCTGCTCGGACCTCTTACAACCATTTTGAACTGCCGAAGCACTTCGCCCAAATGAATGCGTCCCATTCTCTCATGCCAATAATGTACCCTTTTTCAAACCCACTGATTTCACGGTACGGTTCGCGCATGCATCTGCAAGGTATCCTGCACATCTGCTCAAGTCACACTGATCCACTAACTTCGGTTTATAGCGACAACAAGAACTGCAGGCACATTTTAATGGTAGCTGGTATTTCGCAGCGATATCGATGTTGACCCTGAACCTACGGGCCGACATGCTTCACATACTAATCATTTTTGCAGAACATACTAATTTATTTATCCTATGATATGAACGTCCTATCTCTAGTCGTTCAAGGTGTTTTTTTTCTGTATATGAGTGTAGACCTTCGTGCCCCTACCCTAGTTTCTCATTTTCAAGTAAAGCATAGGAGGATGTGTTAGCATTTGTGGACAACCTGTTGGCAGCTAATTTACATTTAGTAATACATGCGAAAACATTACTGTATCATTAGGAGTTAAGAAAAGCTAAAATGTCCAAAAATGCTGAGAAAAGGCTTATTGCAGCGATATAGTAGGCAGAATTATTGTAGGTATTATTACGGGCTGTTAATTGGAGTGTCATAAGGATTGGGCGAATCCATTGAAATTTTCATGGATAGAATAAAGAAACTCAGTTTCAGTACGTATGAGCTGATGGGAACTGATATAAGGTGCTTCTGCAATAAGCAAGAAAAAGCGTTTTAGATGCAATTTTGCAGGGACTGCTAACCAATGTGTCAAGAATAGTCTGCTGGGATTTCCTAAGGATTTGATTAAGGCTATAGGAATGGCAACAGCTTCAAAAGAAATAGGCACAGTGCCCAGAGTCTGTGATAAAAAAATGGGTTTTTTTTCGCTCTCAATGTTACCATTTTTGGCCGTCGGGTCACATACAGCGAGACTGTCGCCAGATGCAGTGTAGGAACTGTGAAAAAACAGGTCTCCAGGAACTGTAGGCAGAACAGGGGACAGGACTGGAAAGTAAGAATAGAAGTAATTAACTGTTAAACGGCAGTGGAGCCTCAGCGCCGCCGAACAGTGCTCCCAATAAATTATTAGCATAAGTGAAACTGTACAGAAGAGGGATTTTGCCTAATAGATGGAACAGAATCAGAATACAAGTTTCTGTTGGAAACAGGTGTGCATATGCTAGCGCGCGCGCTCGTGCGTGCGTGTGTATGTGTGTGTGTGTGTGTGTGCGTGTGAGGTGTGTGAGAGAGAGAGAGAGAGAGAGAGAGAGAGAGAGAGAGAAAGAGAGGTGGTTTAAGCAGATAAGCTAGAAATTATGTGGAATGGATGGTAACGACTTGGATTCGCTGAGATCTATGATATTGTTTCCAGGCAAGAGTAAAAACTTTATGGGAATGTGAGGAACTTCTGCTTTTTGTAGGTGATGGTTACTGCATGATCTTAGAGTTCGACTTCCTATATAATAACCACGTTAAAACTGACATTGTGCATCATACAGTAGAACTTGGTGGGATATCATTTCATTTGGTAATAACTGTTATCGCTGCCATTCTGCTGTAAGTTTTATCTTTCCAGAAAGATGAAGCAATTAAGATGCATGCAAGATTATGAAGCATCAATTTGCACAACAAAGTACCACAGGGTATGGGAAAACGCCTTTGGGTGGGTGAAGTAGCTGAATTACCAGTAAAAATGTTATGTGTGGTTCAGCCACTGAGAGAGGACGTTGAATTAGATAAAGCATGGCGTTTTGTATGCAGGACTTTTGCATGCATATGAAAGGTAGGCAATGAGCAAGTGGTGACCTTTAGGAATGCAGACATGATTATGTCTAAGGGTTTGCTGGTTGTGAACTTCGAAATTCTGGGTGAAGATGGTCTGGAGAGGATGAAATCAGAAACTAAGAATAAGCAAGCCACTAGTATAATAGCATTATCGGAGAAAATGAAACATTTAGAAAGATTGGAAATATCAGAGGTGGAGGAGCTGTTAGTAGAGTTTGAGGACTGGTTTGAACTTCTTGGGTCTTTCCCATAGACCCTGGTAATTCAATGCAGAAGCCCAATTGGAAATTTATGAGTCACTCATGTACCATAAACTACATATCAAGTACTCCTTCACCTACTACTGGTATGGACTAATTCATTAATCGACAGTTATGGATAACATTACTGAAGACAGTACCAGTCCTTGGGGAGCTTCAATGATATCTTAATAGTTGTAAAATTACATATGCATATCCAGTGCCAAATATAACAGAAGCCTTAGATAATGTGGGGCAGTGGAAGTATTTTTACACTATGTATTTGTGGAGTGATTACCATCAGCTAGAAGTGGCATTGGAAGACATGTCTATAACGTCATTAACGGTTCTTTTGGGACGCTGTCAGTAACATCATACCCCATTTGGTTTGAGAAGTGCACCTGATACATTTCAGCATTTGTTGCACAGAGATTTATAAGCGTACTGCTGCGGTGCATGGTGTATTTGGACGATATAACTGTTTTTGCCGAGGAGGAGAATCTAAGGAACAATGTTATGCATGGGATACTATCAGTCACTTTTTGAAAAAGGTATAAAATTTCAGTGGACATCAGACTGTGAAAGTGCATTCGAAGAACTGAAAGAATGGAGGACAACTTGTCCAGTACTGGATTTTTCAAATTATGGGAAAGAGTCCATATTGTCTTGTGAAGCTAGCAATCACGCTCTTGATAAATACTGCATTAAGAAGTAGATGGGGGTGGAACATCCATTCGCCCATACTTTGCTTTGGTTGAATAAAGCAGAGAGAAATTATTGTACATGGAGAAGGAATTGGTGAGCCACACTTATCGCATAACATACACTGATGTTTGTTTGATAAGAATTATAAAGTGACAATGAATGACGAGGAATTAAAGTGGTTATGTGGTTATAAGATCAGGCGCTGTATATATAGATCTCTGTATGATTGAAGTTAATAAACGATGTCCCATTAAGAATATTTACTTGTGAAGAACTGTACATCGTGGCTAACGAATATTCTTGATTGACTGAGCTATGAAACTGATATTGAGGCAGTTCTTGTTGCTTGAAACCTTAAAGACGGACAGGGATTAAATCAAATTTCAGTAAAGGATGACGTGTCAGAACGAACGAATCAAAGAAAATGTATGCGAAATGTAAAAGTACTGTTTTTGTTGTTAGATGTGAGACTGCATTTTTGCAAAATTTGTAAATATTTCGCTTTGTCCACATTTAAATACTGTATAATATATTAAAGTTTTCTCTAATATATTGTTAATTCGTCATTTACAGACTTTTATGCTTTGAGCACTGCTACTAAGCGAATTTTATTTTAAACTAGTTCACAAATCTGACAAGATTTTCTTTTTCTTTTTGAGTCATCAGTCATCTGACAGGTTTGGTGCAACTCGCCACTAATTCCTATCCTGCACCAAATCGTTCATTTCATAGTCGAACTTACACCCTATGTCCTCAATTATCTGCTAGCTATAATCCATTCTCTGTATTCCCCTACAGTTTTTACCCTTTGCAGTTCTCTCTTGTATTTGGAGGTTAATGCCTGATGCCTAATACATGCTGTACCATTCTGTCCCCTCTTCTTCGTAGTGTTTTCCATATGTTCCTTTCTTCGCTGACGCTATGGAGAATCTCGTCATTCATTATCTATTTCATTACCTTATCAGTCAAGATTTTCAACATTCTCCTGTCGCATCAGATCTCAAACGCATCGGTTCTCTTCTGTTTAGTTTTTCCTACCACCCAGGATACGGTAACTTACTACGCTGTGCTCGAAATGTACATTGTCAGAAAATCCTATGTTAAGTAGGAGTCGACATCTCTTGCCCAGGAATCCCTCTTCCACTGTGCTAGTCTGCTTTTTATATCCTAGCTGCTCCGTCGATCTGGGGCTATTTTGCTGCCTAGGTAGCTGAATTTCTTAACTTCATTTATTTCATGATCACCAATGATCACCATGGTAATCCAAACTATCACAGTGATATATGAGATGAGTTTACTTGTAGGATTAACACGTGCAGTCAGGTGTCCACAGGTGCAGAAGGGTGCCCATGGGACATCCTCATCATACAAGCTTTCCTCAGGGGGCATGGCGTCACTGCGGCATGATATGTATGTGATCCAGCTAGGAGCAAAGGCAGTCTAAAGGTTACATAATGATTACAGCTCTGGGGCAGTGGGCTGTACCTGAATGGTGCAGAATGCGAACCTCAGGACCTACTTTTCAGCTTATGGCGACAATAACCGGGGCTATGGCTCTGAATATAGCATATCCACTAATGTATCTACCTGACAAACCTTTCAATGTACTACCCCGTGGCAACTTCACCTCTGTGAGCAATATTTATATTCCGCCTTACTCAGCTCTCTGAACAAGCCTATACCTGCATAGAAGGAGAATATTAACACAAAACAAATGTTCTGATGTATTCAGTAGTTTCACAGTAGATCCCAGCACCCATCATGGTGACAGAAATCTTGTGGTCAGGTACCACTGTAATCATTGTTTTCGCTTATAGAGCCTTTGCTGTCGTCAGTGTGAAACACCTGCCCTCCCAAACTCCCAGTCCATCATATACCAAAAAAGTGGGTCGCTGCTAACACTAAAGTAGACATGTGATGTGAACTTGATTTAATCAAGAGGAAAGGTAATTAGTGTGAAAAGTGTAAATAAGTGTATAAAATAAGAGGTATATTACGTAATGTGTAAGTAATTGACCGATTCAGCAGGATCAAATTCGGTGAAGTGAATCGCCTAAATGGAGAAGGATTATTGCGTCAACACCTCTCCTAACAGACTTCACAACTGGTGTCTGGGTGGTCTGACTATCTGCGTGTGAAATTCCACTACAAGGGCAATATTGTTGGGTGAGTAAGTGGTGCAAAACCTCAGTCCTCACAGTAGCAAACCGAATTGTGGCGGGCTGAATTCAACAAATCTTAGTATGACGTTGTGCTTCCTCAGGCCCTACGTGACCAAAGGCCAGACCCAGTCATAACAAATCAGGGTAAGTCTACTGCAAAAATTTGTAGACGAGTCCTAGCAGTATGTCATCTTCAACACCTACTGGTGCCAAGATCTACTCCACATGATCTGACAGCCTGATGTTGGACACCCAGCATCGTTTGTTCACAGCTGGTGCCACCTTTAGCTGCTGGTCTATAGGACACTCATAAAACAGATGATATTGCCTATTCTACTGGCGGTATCCAAGTAGGGCCATCACCAAGATGACACCAACTGGAATCTGGGCATCTGCAATGGATATGGGATTCGGAGCCTGGGCACCAGCATGCCTGATTCCTGATCTTCCGCTGAGCTGCCACTTATCTGGCATACACGCACTCCTCTACCATAGAATCACTCTTCTGACACTTAATGCATCGCAGAAGCTCTCCGATTGGGGCACACTGACGACTGGCTTCTACATTGCTGCCAGCACATGTGGCCACTGGCTACCATGTATGGTACTCAGCCAGCCATGCAGTTCATTTCATTAACAGTACAGAGTAACCCACCGCCTTGAAATTTGAAGTGGGCCAGAGCTTCTATATCTAACAACAAAGACTTCTTATTAATGCAATCTTATTGGTATACAGTCGTTAATGCTTTTTATATAATATAAATAACATAATATACAAAAATTTCTCTAAGGTTATAGCGAATTGAATGTTTAACAATTGTTAAAGTGATTCTATGTAATTTTCTGTCTAGCTGATGAGAATATAATTTAGATAATACAAATCTCTAGGATAAATAAAAAAAATGGAGTACAGTAAGTGTGATGATAATAAGTTGCAATGTGTAGAGGGAAGAGATATACTACATTTGGATGTGTAATATAGTCTAAGTAGCTTGTTTGTTGATAACAGCCTACGTGTACCTATTTCAGGTGAGAAAGTCTCAATAGGATCTCGAACTATTCTCACCTGAAATGGTTTGTGTTTATGTATGTTTATTGTGTTTACGTGTGTTGATACATTCTTGAAGTGTTGCATATCAGGACACTACATGATATTCAACTGTTGTTTTTTTGTCTTATTGTTGGTAGTTGTGGTATACTTTGTGGGATACATTAGATACACACATCTGGTATTTTACAGATTAAATACTGGTTGAGCATTTGATACATGGGAGACATTAATTTCACTTTGCATGAAGTATACACTTATGGTCGTAAATTTGTTAGTAGGAATAGAATGTAGCTCATTGCTACTTGAATCCATTATTCCTTAAATAATTTAATATATTTCGTTTGGTTTTGCACATACTTTATACAGAAAAAACAATTGATATATAAAATTCATTGATTGTAGCTGAACATAAAGAAGAGACATACTTCTGTCTGCACATAATACGACGAATAATACATTACTGCTAGTGTGCAGTATATTTTATACAACATGCAATGTGTAGTTGGGGGGGAGGAGCCTCTGAATAAAAGTTCTTCGAGTTTTCTCCTTCCAAGCCAAGTTATATTATTACTAGAGTCTTAGTATGTGGTGTCGGTGTTTAATTGCTTTATGGTTGTTACTGCCTATTGTGTTGTTTGTGACTCCAGTGCCAGCGTCTGATGCAGCAAAGCCAAAGAATAATTAATGCACAAGGCCACCGCTCTGCTGTGCTTTGCTCAGTAGAGCAGCTACTGCCGCGTAATACTCCCCACCACCCCAGAGGTATGGGATCGATGGTTTTCCCCAACTTCGAGTTACCACCATCACCCACAGTATGCGAGTCTGAATGAACAAAGCCTCGAATTGCAACTGGAACATTTACAATTTCAAGACCGCCAAGGAACTGGTATTATGCACCCTGCGTTCTGCATGGCATTATCAATCGACTTACTTGGTATAAAGTAGTGTCCTATACCTGGCACTATAACTTTATTTTCCTTCCTTCCTTTTTGTTCCTGATTTCTTATTTATTTTGTCTTGAAAGCCGTTCAAAAACAGAATATTATTATTAAAAATATTTCTTTCTGCCATTTCCTATTCTTTTATGTACTTTTCTTGACTTCTTTATATATCTTTCCACAAATACGTGATTAATGATTAGTTACATGCATGGTTCTGATTCATTTGGCAGAGGTATCGAATGAACATTAACCTTTCCGATTCCCTCTAATATTTTGGTACATCTTCTCATTGCATGTTGTTTTTCACCCACATGGAAGGCTTGCAGTGAACACAGCCAACAATGTAAGTATGATGGCGTGCTGAAAAGTAATGCATCCGGATTCCCAACGGAATATCACTAAATCAAGCATGATTCATCATTCCATATCATGTGTTTTCAGTAATTCACTGTCCAGCTGTCTCCCTTCTCACAATCATAATAGTCACTTAGGACTGACTACAGAGGTGTGTAACTTAAAATGAGCTGCACGACCCTCATATGTCTCTCTTTTTAACTTTCTTCGCACATTGTACGATCTGAGCTGCTGGTGGACCCTTGTAATTCACGAGTGATTCCTTCAGCTGATTTTTCGCTATATTATAGAACTTCCATACCCAATGCTCGATGGCCTCTGCCCATCAGTATGTGAGAACCGTCAGGACTTGGTTTAGCTCTGGTTGTCCTCGTGTTTCCACTTCACAGACACATCAACAGCAGTGGACTTGGCAGTTTTAAAAGGGGTCGAGTGTCTTTTAAAAGGGGTCGAGTGTCCCTGATGGGCATGTTAACCAGGTAACATCTAGTGACTAGTTCACGTTCGAAGTCACTGATTTCTCCTAACCGATTTCTCCTGACCGACCCATTGTGCTACTTATATTATTGTTTCTCTACGGACAATTCTCACTGTCTACTTTTACACTGGCAGGTCTGCCACCTAGTGACATCTAGTGGTCCATTTCTCGTTACAGAAGGGTGCCCGAATACTTCTTCTTATATTGCGTACATGAAAAGTAGTAGCACAATCAGAGTTAGCGTTACACATGTTCATTGTATTTTAGAGCGACAGGATCTACAAAGTTTTGAATTTGCCGTGAAACTGTGGAAATTCCCTGTTATACGAGAACAAATACCGTAGATTTCAATCTGCCTCTTTTGATAACCACTCCGTCGACTAGACTTGACGCAACACGATCTCTCCTGATGACGTGAACACGTATGATGCAAAAATAATTGCTGCTGAAGAAAGTATAATTGCCTTATGATGTTTGTGAATGCTGCGTTGGTATGCTCACTTTCCCCCGCGTGTGTCTCTGTGCTGCAAACATAGCAGTCAACGCGTAGTCTGAACTTAATGCTATTGTGTTCATAAGTCAGCTCGAAAGAGACCTGGAGAGTAGCACTTGGCTCACGCGGCGTGATTGATTAGGAATTATGATGGTTGCTTTCAGATTCGAGACTAAGAGTTTATACAAAATCTGAGGAATATAAAGCTGTTTCGCGAACATATACAAACTTGGTTGTCTAGACGAGGTATTTACAGAACAGATAGCGTAGGACGAAGAAGTACTGTTATCGTTTTCATTTTAATTACTATCTACTGTAAGGAAATGCAACAGTTTTTCTTCAGTTTGTTTCATTTAATGAGTGACGGGTAGTAGCGATTACTGCACAAGACCAAAACACGGGAAAAGTGGATCTAAAATCTCTGAAGTGTTTCCAGGTATAGCTTTCCTGCGGTTTCACCAAACCACATAAATATACGCAAAGTCCATTGCCTACCCAGTCGTAGTCCAATTTAAGCCGCTTCTCCTTCTCTTGTTATGTCGTCAGCGACCGAACGAATAATTACAATTTTCCCGTCTTCACAGATGCTGTTTTGTAGTCTTCTTAGTGCCTTGAGCCCCATAGTTACAACCACTTTACATTATTAAATTTGCGAGTGAAAACTCAGAATAATTGTATGGTTGACGTTCTTGCCTTAAAATCGTTCCAGCACACAGTGCGCCACTACGTGTGACTCTCTGGAGATTCATTTTCTTGTTATCACCACATTCGGAATAGTAGCTTCCTCAACAATATAGACGAATAGGTCAATATTTTATTCTTTCTTCGAACCATAATCTAGTAGAGGACAGTGTTGTACCTTGGAACACTTTTCAGTTACAAGTGAAATACACTTTAAAATAGCAGTGATTTTAAAGCGACGAAAACTTCTCTTTTCAAGACAGTTAAAATTGTCAAATCATTAGCGAAACTTAGTTAATTTGCAAGTATCACATGTTTTGAGGTAAAAGACCTTGTGTTTCAAGGTATAAGATGGTGCACGCAGACGAAGTATGGCTTAACCGTCCACATTTAAAAAAAAAATTGAATTTTATTTGCCATAAAAGTCTGTAAATGACGAATTAACAATATATTAGAGAAAACTTTAATATATTATACAGTATTTAAATGTGGACAAAGCGAAATATTTACAAATTTTGCAAAAATGCAGTCTCACATCTAACAACAAAAACAGTACTTTTACATTTCGCATACATTTTCTTTGATTCGTTCGTTCTGACACGTCATCCTTTACTGAAATTTGATTTAATCCCTGTCCGTCTTTAAGGTTTCAAGCAACAAGAACTGCCTCAATATCAGTTTCATAGCTCAGTCAATCAAGAATATTCGTTAGCCACGATGTACAGTTCTTCACAAGTAAATATTCTTAATGGGACATCGTTTATTAACTTCAATCATACAGAGATCTATATATACAGCGCCTGTTCTTGATTGCGACTGACAAGGAAGTGAACAACTTGAGCATAACGTACAATGGGATACTTGTTACCCATTCAGTTATTTCTTTTTTACAGTTGAATTTTAATTAACACAACGGAGTCTGACGTCTGCCCCACTGAACAGCGGGATCTTCTTGCGGTAGTTGGATGTAGCGTAAGTTTCGAGGCAGCAGACTCAGCGCGTATTGGCTGCTGCATCGAAGATACTGCCGTCGGAATGCGGCGTCAATCACACACTCGATATGAAAAAGAAATAAATAATTATTAAGAATATATTTAAGACGATATTTGGATACACATAAAATCTCTTTAAAATAGGATGACGGAATGAAAATAGCAACACCAAAAAACAATTAACGTAGACCAATGAAATTTCTGGAGTACATTTGTGTGTGACATATTTAAGTTATTAAAATTGCAAGATTACAGGTTCATGTAAACGCGAGATACATGCTGGTACATTAACAACCGGTGTAACCGCCATAATGTTCAGTGTAAGCATACAAACGTAGGTGCATTATGCACCTTGTATCTGCTTGTGGGATAGAGTTCCTTGCCTGTTTAGCACTGTTGGGCAACACAGGGACGGTCAACGCAGGTTGTGAATGACACTGGAGCCGTCGTCCGATAATGCTCCTTGTGCACTCAATTGGAGACACATCTGCTGATCGATCAGGCCGAGACAACATGTCGACACTCTGTAGAGCGTGTTGGGTTGTTCAAGCCTTGGTCTCCTTCTAAAATTTTAACCCCCACGCATCCCTCCACTGCCAAATTGACGACGTCTCAAGACACATCCTATCAACTGATCTTTCTTTTAGTCCATTTGTGCCAAAATCTCTTTTTCTCTAATTCAATTCAGTACCTACTCATCAGTTATTCGAGATACATATCCAAACTTCAGGATTCTTGAATTATGACGTTCTTGGAAAGAAAATGGCTCCTCTATAAAAATCAACATGGATTCCGTAAACAGAGATCCTGCGAAACTCAACTCGCTCTGTTCCTCCGTGAGATCCACAGCGTATTGGACAACGGCGCTCAGGCTGATTCCCGTTACACCCCACTCCCACGTGTGTACTCTAGCTGTCTGCGTGTAGTGTTAGTCATGTGAAACTGTGTGAAACGTTTCTACAGGTATGCGAATTCTGTGACTGAGGCGGCGCTTTAACACATACAGTTATCCGGGGAGGTATTTTATATAAAAAGTTTGCGCGGCGATAACCGGTGACAAATCATCTGGTCATTTTGGCTTTTAATGAAAGTTTTTCTAGACTTCTTGACGGATATTTTTCGTATTTTTCTTGAATCGATTATGACGAATGTGCCGTACTTAGGCCAGCGAGTCCAAAACCTTTTTCCACTTCCTTCAAGTCTTTGTGCGATTATTTGGTCTTCAACGATTTACTGTCGGCGAGTTGTAGAGCTCCAGTCTTCTCCTTCCCCCATTGCCGTTAAATGAAAGAAATACGAGGTTACGGAGTATCGGAGCAGATCTACGATTGGATTCAAGACTTTCTTGCAGATAGGACTCAACACGTCCCTCTTAACGGAACTAAATCGACAGATGTAAAGGTAATACCCGGAGTACCACAGGGAAGTGTGATAGGACCGTTGCTGTTCACAGTATATATAAATGATCTAGCAGAAAGCAGCGGATGTTCTTTAAGGCTATTCGCAGATGATGCAATTGTTTATAACAAAGTAGCAACGCCATAAGATAGTAAGAATTTGCAGAACAACCTGCAGAGAAATGATAATTGGTGCAGGCTCTGGCAGTTGACTCTGAACGTAAATAAATGTAACATATTGCGCATACATAGGAAAAGAAATCCACTACTGTACAGCTACACTATTGATGACAAACAGCTGGAGACAGCGTCTGCCGGAAAATATCTAGGCGTAACTATCCAGAGCGACCTTAAGTTTAATGACCACATAAAACAGAGTGGGAAAAGCATACACAATACTCAGATTCATCTGAAGAATCTTAAGGAAATGTAACTCATCCACGAAAGAAGTGGCTTGTAAGGTGCTTGTTCGCCCGATTCTTGAGTATTGTTCATCTGTCTTGGATCCCTATCAGGTAGGACTGATAGAGGAGATAGAGAGGATCCAACGAAGAGCGGCGCGTTTCGTCACGGGATTGTTTAGCTGGCGAGAGAGCGTTACGGAGGTGCTAAACAAACTCCACTGGCAGACGTTGCAAGAGAGACGTCGTGCATCACGGAGAGATTTACTACTGAAATTTCGGGACAGCACTTTTCAGGAGGAATCGGACAACATGTTACTTCCCCCCCCCCCCCCCCCCCCCCCGTGCCAACCACATACATCTCGCATATTGACCACGAGGAAAAAATATGAAAAATTGGAGCCAATACAGAGGCTTACCGACGTTCATTCTTCCCACGCACTATTCCCGAGTGGAACAGGGTTGGAGAGATGAGATAGTGGTACCGAAAGTAACCTCCGCCACGCACCATTAGGTGGCTTGCGGAATATGATGTAGATGTAGATGTAGAAATACATTTCCGCGTTTCACTGCCGTACATGGCTACGCTCCCTTCAAATACCATCAAAAAGGATTCTCTAGACCTAAAATGTACTTTTTGTGTCAATAAATAGCCTACGAGGGACTTTCAATATGTAATGCAACACATATTCTTTCTCGGTCAGTTTAGGTTGAGAAAATGCAGAATTTGTTGTGGGTTATCGTGGAATATTCCCGATTCAGCCCCTATAGTTTCCTGAAGTGCGGGTACTACATGTAGCCTTCAAAACGGCGTATGTAACGGTGGTGCGTTCCAAGTACACATATGTCATTGAGTTTCTCTTGGCGGAAGACCAGAGCAGATATTCATAGGCGATATCAGAATGTCTACAGAGACCTGGTAGTGAACAAAAGCACTGTGAATCGTAGGGCGAAGTGTCTGTCATCATCGCAACAAGTTCGTGCAAACCTCGCCGATCTCCCGATTGCCGGCCAGCCTCACATTTTAGCTGTGACTCCCGCAGTCTTGGAACGTAAAGCCGTCGGCACACGGACCTTGCTGTCGGACGTTAACGTTGAGCGTGCCAAGTTCAACGTGCTGCTGAACGCTCAGGAACGATGCGACTTGTGCATACGGTACGTGGGCCCCAACGTGGTATACGCGATCGCAACGCACTCCAGCGGGATGTTTCTAGTTCGTAAATAAAACTGTTTACTCAACGGGCGCGCGTAAAATTCTCACGCTAGCTCTATTAAAACGCATATTCGCTCCATTGTCCACGAAAAGGAAAGTACCATGTCCAATCAATAAGGACACAGGCTTACAAAAGTTCCATTACAAACAGTGCATTACAAATTTGGAATACTTCTCCGCATAAGATTAACATTATTTCATCATTCTAACATTTTAGTAAAACCCCAAGGTCAGTCTTACTTGATCACTGTTCCCACCCAGTAGCAGAATCTTTACAACATGTGAACTGCGAAGCGTAAAAGAAAAAGGAGCAAAATATCTTTGTACAAGTAGCGCAAGCTGTCCTGTAGACTAAGCCAATCGAACAGTCACTCCTCAAAAAAAGGAGAACTTATATTTACGTAACATAAAATATTATAGTATATATTTACATTAAAGTAATAATAAAGCATCAGAATCTAATAAAAACGCGAATGTTAGGAAAAAAAATTTGGAAGTGTCGAGTCGTGAACCACCGCTCCTATCCAACAACACTTTGCAGGACAGCGACGGTACTCATTGCGCTGAACCGACATCATGCAACGTGTATGTACTCATATTATGTTACCCTTTGCTGGAAACCTTAATCGTAGATAAGTTACTAATTGAAATTTAATTATAACAAATTGTACCAAGAACAATACGTTTTGGGTGGATCTTCAGTACGTCGCTGCCTTCAAATTGCCTACTCTCATAATACGCAAGTTACAATAATTCTTTTGCCACGAATATGATGTTTCTCATCATTTTATTGCAACGAATCACAGAGTTAACAACGGGTTTTCCAAGGATTCTCAATTTGCTGAGCTCAGAAATGGCATATATACTTGTTGGTTTAAAATGAATGCCAATATGGCGCCTCACAACTCTGTACCGAAGGGGGACGGCGTGCGTGTGACGTAGGTGGCGTTGTGCCATCTCATTGGTCAACGCTCAGACGCACGCTCATAATATCTGACATGCCAGATATTGCTCTGCACGTTCGGAAAGACTCCCGAACGTGCTATTCCACGCTATGACGTCAGAAACTCGGCACGCTCAACGCTCAACGTTCGGATGCACGGTCCGTGTGCCGACGGCTTAAGGCCACTCTCATCGCTGCACCATGATGGAGGTCATCAAACAGAGACCCAGAAGACCGTCGCCATGATGTTATCGTCTGGGGGTGCGACTTTGAACTTTTTCTTCGCAGGAGAGGTAGCGTGGCGCCACTCCATGGATTACCGTTTTGTTTCCGGTTCGTAGTGATGAATCCATATCTCATCATCTGTGTCGATTTTCGTGAAAAAATTATCACTGCCAGCCTTGTAATACACAAGAAATTCGGCAGAGATGGTCCTTAGTTGCTCTTAATGGTCTTTTCTTAGGCGGCAAGAAATACAGGCGGCACACACCTTTTAGTATCCCAAATGTTGTACGAGTGTGTCAGCATTACCAGCAGGCACGTTTAGTTGGTCATCGAGGTGTTTTACTGTGATCCGTCGGTCACCTTTGGTGGCTTCTTCCCGTAAATGGAACAAATGGTTCAAATGGCTCTGACCACTATGGGACTCAACTGCTGAGGTCATTAGTCCCCTAGAACTTAGAACTAGTTAAACCTAACTAACCTAAGGACATCACAAACATCCATGGCCGAGGCAGGATTCGAACCTGCGACCGTAGCGGTCTCGCGGTTCCAGACTGCAGCGCCTTTAACCGCAAGGCCACTTCGGCCGGCTAAATGGAACATGTCAAAGAGAGGATAACAAATTTACTCTGTTTTCTAAGTCACTCGCTCTGTTGTATGTTTCAAATACCACGTGTAGATTTATATGTTGACTAATTTGTAATATTGTCGTAGATGTATGATTAAATTTAGGTGTGCATAATTCCATTAAAGTGTACATTTGATTACACGTGTGAATTAGCGTCACATCATTTACTGCAAAGACAAAACATTCGACCGGCCGGGGTGGCCGAGCGGTCCTAGGCGCTACAGTCTCGTACCACGTGACCCTTACGATCGCAGGTTCGAATCCTGCCTCGGGCATGGATGTGTGTGATGTCCTTAGGTTAGTTAGGTTTAAGTAGTTCTAAGTTCTAGGCGACTGATGACCTCAGAAGTTATGTCCCATAGCGCTCAGAGCCAAAACATTCTTTTTGCAATAGCATCTACCAATAAACCAATATCGCATTAAATTCTGACGTATTTTCTCGAATACCTTCTCGTTGTTTCCAACTTCAACGCAGGTGGCTATGAAATCAGAAAGTATTCTGTGGCCTCCGGAATCTCAGAAATAAATAATTTTAAATTACCTACACGAAATAATTGGGACGACTTTAGTGGAACATGTACATCTACAATCCACAATGGAATTTATCGTGTGTGATGACGATGGGCACCTCGACTTCCACTGTAAATTTATTCTTTAACTGTTCCACTTACAAATGGCGCGCATGAAGAAGTACTGTAGGTCAACTTCTGTTTGATCTGAATGTCTAAGGTTTTGTCGTCATGGTCAATTCAGAAGCTGTAAGCGGGAGAAAGTAATACACTGCTTCACTCTTATTGAAGAAAAGCTCTCTGAATTTTGGCATTGTTGAGGGTTTTGAACTAAGATTCTGGGTGAGTCATCTCCAAGTGCCATCAGGTACTGATAGGTCTGTGCTACCTGATTCTTGGACAAATATACACTGAGGTGACAAAAGTCATGGGATACATCCTAATATCGTGTCGAACCTCCTTTTGCCTTGCGTAGTGCACCACCTCGACGTGGCATGGACTCAACAAGTCGTTCGAGGTCCCCTGAAAAAATACTGAATTATGCTGCATCTACAGCAGTCCATAGTTATGAAAGTGTTGTCGGTGCAGGAGTTAGTGCAAGAATTTACCTCTCCACTATGCCCCATTAATCTTCAATGGGTTTCATGTCAAGCGATCTGGGTGGTCAAGTTATTCGCTCGAACTGATCAGAATGTTTTTCAAACGAATCACGAGCAGTTGTAGCCCAGTAATATAATTGTTTGGGAACTTGAAGTCCATGAATGCAGATGGTCACCAAGTAATGGAACGTAATTATTTCTAGTCACCGATCGGTTCTGTTGGACTAGAGTACCCAGTCCATTCCATGTAAACACAGTCCACACAAGTATTCAGTCATCACCAACTTGCACAGTGCCTTGTTGACAACTTGGATCCATCCTTTCATGGGGTCTGGGCCACATTCGAACCTACCATCAATTCCTACCACTGAAATCGGAATCATCTGACCAGGGCCCAACCGATATGGTCACGAGCCCGGGAGAGGCTCTGCAGGCGAAGTCGTGCTGTTGACAAAGCCACTCGCGTCGGTCGTCTGCTGCCGTAGCCCAATAATGCCCAATTTTTTTGCACTGTCGTAACTGATAAGTTCGTCCTGTGTCCCGCATTAAGTTCTGTGGTTATTTCACGCAGTGCTGCTTGTCTTTTAGCACCGACAGCTCTACGCAAAACCTGCTGCTCTCAGTCGTTAAGTGAAGGCCGTCGGCCACTGTGTTGTCCACGGTGAGACGTAATGCCTGAAATCTAGTATTTTCAGCATGCTCTTGGCACTATGGTTCTCGGAATATTGAATTTCCTAACGATTTGCAAAATGAAATGTCCCAGGCGTGTAGCTGCGACTATTATTCCGTGCTCAAAGTCTGTTAATTCCCGTCGTGCTGCCGTAATCATGTCGGAAACCTTTTAACATGAATCACCTGAGTACAGATGACAGCTCCGCCAATGCACTGTCCTTTCATACCCTGTGTGCGCGATACTGCCGCCATCTGTTTATGTGAAAATCACTATCCCATTGCTATTGTCACATCAATGTGTGTCAGCTGCGGCAGGGAGATCCGTGTTGCCGAACAGATCGCTACTAACTTGTCCACATGACTCCTGTTGCTTAATTTGTTGTAATCTGTGGCCTTCTTTCGCCTTGTTAATTTTGAATTCCTTAGGTGCCACATTAGGAGATCTTGTTTCGTTACCTACATACAGTCTTCCATAAAATTTGGTACTTCCCAACAGTGTTAGCGACATTTTCTAATTTCATTTGAGATTTTAGAGAACTTCGCTCTGTGTTAATTTTATGTGAATAATGTCATTAAGAGCAAATAATTTCTTTTACTCTCAGTCCTGACTTAGGTTTCAAGATCCCTTAGTGTTCTGCAACTTTTTCACGGCTAGGTGCCGCGTGGGATTAGCCGAGCGGTCGAAGGTACTGCAGTCATGGACTGTGCAGCTCGTCCCGGCGGAGGTTCGAGTCCTCCCTCGGGCATGGGTGCGTGTGTTTGTCTTTAGGATAATTTAGGTTAAGTTGTGTGTAATCTTAGGGACTGATGACCTCAGCAGTTAAGTCCCATAAGATTTCACACCCATTTGAACATTTGTACATGGCTAGGTGTCACACAAATAATAAATATAACCTATTGTACGCTTGACCAGTTGATCTCACTGTGACGGTGTTTTCGTTGTGCATGGCGGCCAAACTCAACTATCAGTTTGTAGTGATTCGGAAATAGAAAGAGAATTGCACTCGATCGTCTTATATTGTTATAAACTTGTTTATTGACCACACAGAATGATTTCGACTTCCTCTTGGTCTATAATTTGGCTTTGTATTGTTTCATGATACTAAGGCTAATGAACTTCATGACAAAGATCAAAACTTTCTGTGCATACATCAATAAAATGTCTGCTCATGTTTTGGCATACCAGATTATTCAGTAACGTCTTCCTTAATTAATTTGATCTCGCTTTTGCGGAATTATCCAGCACACACACGAACGATAATGTGACTTGAGGAGAAAGTGGAACATGATTTAAGATGTAAGTCTGCTTAGATATTCTTCAGCATCTTCTGGTATGTGCGGTTGGCTAACACTATCCAAGACTAGTGTCGCGTTCACTTGAAGGTATTCAAATATGTCGCGTGTCTGGTATATCTTTAACACCAGGTGGAATAGTGGTTGGCTCTCTCAGGGATCTCGGTAATTACGAGAAAGTTTCCATACACTTTATCTGAAAAAGTGGGGTTACTGGGTGAAAATTTTTCGGCTACGAGCACAGGAAGAACTGAGATTTTTTTAGAGAACGCCACAATCGTCTTTCACGGTGTTCAGCTAACGAGGGACATTGGAAGATCCTGAAGAGGAGCGTAGCAGAAGGGCTGAAACGTCGATTGCGTAAGAAGAAATCGAACGAAGACATGGCGCGGCCTCACAACCCACAAGATTTTACATTCAGTGTGACAAGGTATTAAAATCATGGTATACAAAACCTTCTCGTGCATTAATAGACGTCATACAACAAATAAGAACAATGGATTCGATACTAAAGAGATTATTAATGCAACGGAGTTGATTTCCAAACGTGTATTAATGTTACGCTGCTGCCAACTCCCAAGGTAAAAATTACATAAGCCGAAAGTTCAGCGCGGAGATGCCAAATCCGCGGCGGAGAATATTAGGCATTTTTGCGGGCGGTATACACCACGAAAATGAGTACTTGCCTGACGAGACGAGAGAGGTGAGCCACGGAACGACCTCGAGCGACCTTGCTCATAAGGCCAACAGTTATGCCAAGTTCATTTTCTCCGCGAGAATTATGTCCGATTTCTTCATTATTCCGTAGAAAAATATGCACTAAAGTAGGCAATATGAGTGAGGAACATTTCCAAAATTCCTAATTTTAAATCTTTGCTGGAATGACAGCTCATTATCATCACAATAAATATACCGCCAGTGATCATTTACGCGATTTTTTCTTTCCTTTTCTATAGTTATTAGGTCATACTTTAAGATATATTATTAGAAAAAGAATCCATCGTCTTCTATCCGTCGATTAACATAATTTGAAGTTAATACTTTACCATTTATACGTCTTCCTCACGTACACAAGTAAACAGGATGGGGCCATTTATGGAGGTTCCCTGTAGTGGATAGTTGAGGTGGCTGGAAGGTGAGAGAGGAGGGTACGAGTTCTAGCATTTGCCTCAGAACGAAGCAGAGCCCACATAAAAACTTGGATTTATTCTGAATTTCCTGGTAGGAGATATGAAGGCCTGGCGTTTGTATATGTATCTGTTACTGGGTGTTAGAGAGCAAAGTGGATCGCTTGTTGTTTGTGCTACAATCTTTCTCAACGCAACCTTTACGTTTATCATCTTTAAGTTTTCAGCGAATGTTTTTCAGTGCCTGTGTTGGTATGGAAAGGCACTGGGACTTCTGTTAAGAAAGATTATGGTTTAAATTTCGGTTCGACCAACGTGATTTCAGTGTTTCCTGATTTGCTTAAACCTCGTCGCGCAAATATCTTTATGGTTGCATGGAAAGAGACCAATGTAAATACTCAAAATTTAAGGATACGGGAAGTGTAATTCTTTGCTATTGTAAAACATCTTCATCACAGTACTGAAGAAGACATGAGAGTAAAAACTATCTGACGATGTTTATAACATCTGAAACTTGTTTGAAATAATATACAGGAGAATGAAAAGGAAGTTTGATCCGGTAATGGATAAATTTCGGTACGATCTCACAAAAAGTGAAAATATCAGAGAAAAACTTCTGGCCTTATGTTTAATGATGGAAGGAAGACAATAGAAAGATAAAGATACGTCAATATCATTTGCAGCCCTAGGGGAAACCTTCGGGAATATGGAATAAGGTACCGGCAATCCGAGGACGACTGGGGAAAAAATACACAAATAAACTAGTGGTCGACAAGGCCAAGCTAAGGAAAATAAAGTTAAGAGATGACAAGTTCCCCTTGGAAAGGTAAGCATCACTATTCGTATGGAAGTAAGGAGGACATGGCAGAAAATTTAAACTGTATAACGAAAAAACGTCAACGATGATTTTACGCAGCGCTACCAGTAGAATCGGCCCACTTCTACGCCAAGTGTCATTCTTATGGGGTAGTTTATCGACCCTGTCTACAGAAGTTGGTAGCCTGTACGCACTCAGGTATATTTGTATTAGACAAATAAAGTGTGAAATGAGGTGGTACTGGAAAGAATATTAGAAGATACGTGTCTACAAAGTAGTTACCTTGTTACGAAATACAAATTATGGATATCGGTCCCGGGAATTCCAAGACCGTATCAAAATCTCTACAACAGTTCCTCAGACTAGCCCAGACATACAAAAAGAAGCGATCAGGGGACTTCAGGGAACTATATATCTAGACAAAAAAGATTTGCTAAAATACGTTTTATTAACTAACTAAAACATGACCACAACTTACATTTTATGTTTGCATGCACTGTTGTTCCTCTATTATGCTTTTGACGGATGATGACTACTACGTACGTTCTAATGGCAAGAAGATATTGCTATGCGATATAATTACAATTTAACAATTTTCTGATTTTTTTCTTTACCTGTACTGTGAAACTTTGCTACTTGACAAATTTCATGACTCCACGTCAAGGGGAGTACCCTATAGGTTCTGATGAGTGAATTTTCGAGTACCAAATAGAGTCATAAATGGCCGTATCTTTTGAGTGTATTGATTTAGTAGCTTAAAATTTTTACACTGCCGAGGAACCGCAGTCCTCAGTATGTAACGCGAATTTGAACTTGGCGCGTCTACTTTTTCATAAGAAAAAGGGTTCTTAAAAGTCGGACAGAGAAACAGACAGAGCACAACAAAGCGACAATATAAGGTTTCCGTTCTTACTAATTGAGGCTTGGAATCCTAAAAATGAACATAAAAGCTATTTCGAGCAATGGTAAGGAAGATAATTGCTTTGTTGTTGTTGTGGTCTTCATTTCGAAGACTGGTTTAATGCAGCTCAACATGCTAATCATTCTGTGCAGTGCACTTCATTTTCGCATAACTACTGCTGCCTACATACATTTCAACGCGCTTCCAGAAGCCAAGCCTAGGTATCCCTCCACAATGTTTGTTCTCCAAACTTCCCTGTATTGATGTTTCATCGATGCCTCAGGGTGAGTCTTATCAACAGGTCTCTTCTTTTAGTCAAACTGCGACATAAATTTCGTTTCTCCACGGTTTTACGCACTACCTGATCGCTAATTATCTGATTAACCCATATAATCTTCAGCGTTTCTCTACTACATCAAATTTCAAAAGCGACTTGTGTCATTTCCTTCTGTACAAGGCTACGCTCCAGACAAATACCTTAAGATAAGGTACCGTAACATTCAAACTATATTAGACGTTAACAAATTTCTCTCTTTCAGAAGTGCATTTTATGATTGCTCTGCTTCGGCCAGCCTCAGTTTTTTTGCTGCCCAATTAACAAAACTCGTTTTCTACTTTTAGGCCTCATTTTATAATCCATTTCCCTCAGCATCAGCGAGTTTAATCCAACGGCGTTCCATTATCCTTGTTTTACTCTTGCTGTTACCTCTCTTCGAGATCGTCTCTATTCCGTTCAACTGTTCTTCCAAGTTCTTCGTCGTCTCTGAAAGAATTTCAGTGTCATCGGCAAACCTCGGAAGCTTGATGTTTTCTTTCTGAGCTTTAATTCCTTTCCAAATGTCTTCTTTGTTATCTTTGCTACCTGCTCAGTTTGCAGAATGAATAACGTAGGTCGATAAGCTACAACCTAGTCCCATTTATTTCTCAACTGTTGCTTTCCTTTTGCGCCCCTCGACTCTTACAGTTACCGTCTGATTTCTGTCCCTGCTCCCTTCAAATTTCAAAGATCACATTCCAGTCAACATTGTCAAAAGCTTTCTATAAACCTACAAACACAATAAACATAGCCTATATTCTAAGATACGCCGTAGGATCAGAATTTGCTTGACATGGTCTTACATAATTTCGGAGCTCAAACTAATCTACCTTGAGATCGGTATCTCCCAGTATTCTCATTTTTCTGTAAATAATTGAATAATTGGTGGCAGTATTATAAAGTCATAACATATTAAGCTATTATTCACACCTGTCTTCTTTGGAACTGTTATTATTACACTGTTATTGAAAGGTGAGGGTATTTCACCTGTCATATATTTTGCACACCAGTTGGAATAGTTTTCTCATGAGCGGTTCTTCGAAGAATCTCAACAATTTTTCGGAAATATTGTCTAGTCCAGGGGCCTTGTTTTGACATAGATCTTTTAGAGCTCTGTCAGATTCTTCTCTCTGTAACATATGTCCTATCTGATCTTCACCTACTTCCTCCTCTCTGTCTATAATGTTGCCTTCGAGATCATTTTTAAGGTACAGCCCTTATATTTTTTCCTTACATCATTCGCTTCTTTATTTGCTAGGTTGGTTGGCTGATTCGGGATAGGGGACCAAACAGCGAGGTCATCGGTTCCATCGGATTAGGGACGGATGGGGAAGCAAGTCTACCGTGCCCTTTCAAAGGAACCATCCCGGCATTTGCCTGAAGCGATTTATGGAAATCACGGAAAGGATGGCCGGACGCCGGTCTGAACCGTCGTCTCCCGAATGCGAGTTCAATGTGCTAACTATTGCGCCACCTCGCTCGATTTTGTTTAGTTGTGGCTTACATATGAGTTCCTGATACTCATACAGTTGCTTCTCTTTACTTCAAGTGCCTTTTTAATTTCCCTATAGGCGACATCTAGCTTTCCACTAGCGGTCCATGCTTCTAGCATTTTACATTCCTGTTATAGCCATTCCTGCAGTGTTATTTTGCACTTTTGTCAAGAATATTTGTAGACTTCTGTGTTCCCTGTTGTCTGTTTGATTTGCTGCAAATTTATATTTTTTCCCTTCTTTTAAATTCAGTAAGCCCTGTCATACAAGGGGTGCATCTGTAATTTGTATTTTACTTATTTGATCCCGTGCTGCCTTCGCTATTTCATCTACCTAAGCTACCAATTACATGAAGAAAATACGCAGAATAGTGCACGTAAGAAGTATAAGGAAGATCCTGGTAGAAGAAGGTACAGTTTAGTGGAACATCTGCTATGCCATCCAGCAAATGAATTATGCATCGAGCACTGGAAGGGATAATGAAGTGGAAAAATTTTAAGGGGTGACGTAGAGTAGAATATGCAGTACGTTAATAGAGAGCGTTGATTGTAATATGCATAGGGAGATCAATAATTTAATACATGGTTTGAAAAGTTGGAAAACTCTGACTAACCGACTGACTTATGACGACTGAAAGAAACTGAATACTATTAAATAAATGAGTTTTGGATTTATGGCAGAGCTGTGGCCTTCAGGGCCGAATGTTACATGACGGTAGTGGTTAGTTATTTCAGGAGATGAAATATCTAACTGTTGCTTTTCATTAGTAGAACGAAGCTCACTATTGTCTGATGAAGTTAACGTTAAGACTCTAAAGAACACACATCAGCCTAAAAACCCGAATAAAATGTTCAGCCGGTAGATGTTCATTTGAGATCTGTGTGCGTAGTGAATTATTGGAAATTAATTTTGCTAGCAGTGTTTGTCTATCTATTTTTGGCTTTCGTCCAATTAGTATAGCCACATACAGCTGAGATCTCAGCCATTGTAAATGAACGTTGAAAGTGTAGTTTTATGATAGCAGATTGTTTCTTGCGGTAAACTGCTTTATCTACTGTAGCATATGTTTTCACTCTCCTATTCAAATCACAACAGATGAAAAATTAGTAATCCCCACAAGAAACCACACTAATGCAGTATAACACAGCCTCCAGCCTTGATAAAGGATTCAGTTTGGTGGAAGACAGTCCACGAACTTCTTGAGGTGTAACATATCCACATTAAGTCTCTCATTGACGATTAGATGTCGTACAGCTGTCAATTTCTGCGTGTGTGGATTACCATGGTCATTCTCGGTAAGGATATGAGCACATTCAAACACGATAGCTCATTTCGGTGATTATATCACGTCTCCATGTCGATCCATCCTACTGCGATGATTCCACACTACCGCCTGGCTCATACACACCAATTCACCTCTACGACTTCGACCAGCAGTGGATGATGATGATGATGATGATGTTTGGTTTGTGGGGCACTCAACTGCGCGGTTATCAGCGCCCGTACAAAGTCCCAACATTTTCTCATCCCAATCTCGCCACTTTCATGAATGATGATGAAATGCTGAGGACAACACAAACACCCAGTCACCTCGAGACAAGTGAAAATCCCTGACCCCGCCGGGAATCGAACCCGGGACCCCATGCTCGGGAAGCGAGAACGCAACCGCGAGACCACGAGCTGCGGACAGCAGCAGTGGACAAACACTTGACCCCGTGGGACGAATTTTACAGAACATACACCGTTCGAAAACAAGAATTATGCTCTTTTAAAGGGGTGCCTACTATTTTGCTTCATGAGCTTTTTTCCCCATCAAGTATTAATATTTACAATAACTGTGTACTATCTTACCAAAAGAATCTTGGCACTGTGGAATTACCACTGGATTTAACGAGAGGCGAACACGACTGGATGAAAGGAGGCGTGGAGAAATGGGTTGTCATTAGAATAGGTCGGTTAGGAGACCTCAGTAACATCGAAGCTGGACTGCTCTTGGATGTCACCCAAGTAACAGATCCATCAGGGACATTTCAACCTTTCTAACGCTGTCCAAGTTGCTCATGTGATTGTGAAGTGGAAGCACGAAGGAACAACCATAAGTAAACCAGGACCTCATGTGCTGCTGGACGGGGACCATCGAGCATTGCGGAGAGTGGTTGTAAGAAATCACGAGAAATCAGCGGAGGAAGTCACTCGTGAGATCCAATGTGCTCAGCTAGTACAATGGCGTTGCGTAAGGAGTTGAAACATTCCAACAACTCCTCATAAGTCATACATTTCTGTAGTCAGTGCTAACTGATCTTTGAGGTGCCGTGAGGATCGACGCCTGTGGACAGTGGAAAATCGTAAACGATGATTTGGAATGACGAATCACGCTACATCCAGTGGTAATCCGATGGAATGGTTTGTGTGTGGCGAATGTCTACATAGCGTGACCTGCTATCGAGTGTAGTGCCAGGGGTGAAATACAGAAGAAGTGATGTTACGGTATGGGAGAGTTTTTCGAGGTTAGGTATGCTCCTCTTACTGTGCTTAAGAAGACACTAAATATGGAAGGATATGAGCACATTTTGCAGCATTGTCTAATGAACACAGTGGAAGAACTGTTTGGGGGCGATGGCTGTTTGCACCAGCATTCCAATGCACCCAGCCTCAAAGTAGCATCTCTTAGGCAATGGTTTGTGGACAGTAACATTACTGAAATGCACTGGCCTGTCCGGAGTCCTGACCTGAACCTAATGGAACAGCTTTGCAATGAATTAGAATATCGACTTCTCTCCAGACCTTAGCGTCCAACATCACCACCATCTCTGGTTTGGGCTCTTGAGGAATAACCGTCTCCATTCTCTCACAGATTCTCAGTCTCTTCACTGAAGCTGTCCACAGCAGATTTCAAGCTGTCACAATGGCATCAGATGGAAACAAAAGGCGGTTCAAATGGCTCTAAGCACTATGAGACTTAACATCTGAGGTCATCAGTCCTCTAAAACTTAGAACTACTTAAACCTAACTAACCTAAGGACATTACACACATCCATGCCCGAGGCAGGATTCGAACCTGCGGCCGTAGCAGCAGCGCGGTTCCGGACTGAAGCTCCTAGAACCGCTCGGCCACTGCGGCCGGCAGATGGAAACACCCCGTATTAATGACCACTAATAGGTGTCCGGATACTAATGATCAGACAATGCATAAACCAACGTACACAAGAGTTAAAAATGTTAACTTGTTAGAGAAAATACGAAGCAAGACGTAAGTCTGTGCTTATGCAACCTGACAACCTGAGTTACATATGGTGCAAATCTGCCAGCAGCTAACAGAAGGTTCAAAATGGCTCTGAGCACTATGGGACTTAACTTCTGAGGTCATCAGTCCCCTAGAACTTAGAACTACTTAAACCTAACTAACCTAAGGACATCACACACACCCATGCCCGAGGCAGCATTCGAACCTGCGACCGTAGCGGTCATGCGGTTCCAGACTGTAGCGCCTAGAACCGCTCGGCCAACCTGGCCGGCTAACAGAAGGAAACTACAGGGCACTGTAATATAAGAATTATGGCAGGATAATACGGTTAACACCTGTTGTCCTTCATAGATTGATGTGCCACGTGTTTTTTTTTTTTTAAGGATTTCAATTGAAACGACAGGAAGTCTGTTCACACTATTAGCCATAAACAGCTGTAATAGAATACAGAAACTAGTTGTGCACTGTACAGCCGCTCTCATTCACTCTGATCCCGTCTTTTACACGAGAAATATCTTCCCAGTGACAACAAAAGACGATCCTTAACTATGACCGGTGAAGTGTTCTTCGAAATTCCATGATGTACAAATTCTTGGAGCGCGTCCGTGGCCTGATACGGGAGAAAGTGTGAAGCGCCTCGTTTCTAGGAGAAAGAAGGCGGGATTTATTTCGCTTTTGTCCAAGTTACGTAAGTGCTGCTCCGTTCGTTAAGGCCGGCCCCGTGTGGGAGCGCCCCGGCTTCCGGAGCGCCGCTGCTCCCCGGCGGGAGGAAAGCGACCCCAAAGGTCGGCCGTCTGATTCAGTTCGCGTTGGGCAACGCGGCCGCCGCGTCGCGCCGGTGTCCTCTGCCCCGCTGGAGAAAGTCTTTCCTCGCAGTGCGCACGCGCGCGCAGTCACGAGCCCGCGCCGCCGTGTCTCCACGGTTTACAGACAGCCACGCGTCCCGCCTGCACCTGCGGCCGTTGCCTCACGACGGCGGTGACAGTTGCGGCCAGAACGTCTCTTTGCCAATTACGACAATTACTGCTGTCGTGTTCGTGGCCACCTGCCGTCACTTCGGCCTATTCTTAGACAGAAACACATTTGCAAGCTGATTAGGCAACTGGGTGATGCAACCTGCGGCAAATAGTGTTGGCTATTCTCAGTTTTCTTTCCGGAAGAGAAAAACGAAGGTAGGACATTTTGATTTTTTATTGCCTTTGTGATGGGTTCTGGTCCAAGGCGAGTTACACTGCGACGAAAGTTTTTAGTTAATTTTTTTCCGCAATTGATATTATATATGAAACTTCCTGGCAGATTAAAACTGTGTGCTGGACCGAGACTCGAACTCGGGACCTTTGCCTTTTTCGGACAAGTGCTCTACCATATGAGCTACCCAAGCACGACTCACGCCCCGCTCTCACAGCTTTACTTCTGCCAGTACCTCGTCTCCTACCTTCCAAACTTTACAGAAGCTCTCCTGCAATCCATGAGAGCTTCTGTAATTTTTGGAAGGTAGGAGACGAGGTAATGGCAGAAGTAAAGCTGTGAGAGCGGGGCGTGAGTCGTGCTTGGGTAGCTCAGATGGTGGAGCACTTGATCGCGAAAGGCAAAGGTCCCAAGTTCGAGTCTCGATCCGACATACAGCTGTAATCTGCCAGGAAGTTTCATATCGGCGCACACTCCACTGCAGAGTGAAAATCTCATTCTGGATATTATATATGTTATACGAATTTGCACTGAATCGCCAAGGAAACTGGTATAGGCATGCGTATTCAAATACAGAAATATGTAAACAGGCAGGAAACGGTGCTGCGGTCGGAAACGTCTATATAAGACAAGAAGTGTCTGGCGCAGTTGTTAGACTGGTTACTGGTGCTACAATGGCAGCTCATCAAAGATTTAAGTAAGTCTGAACGTGGTGTTATAGTCGGCGCAGGAGCGATAGGACGCAGCATCTCCAAGGTAGGGATGAAGTGAGAATTTCCCAGTACGACCATTTCACGAGTGTACCGTGAATATATGGAATACGATAAAACATCAAATCTCCGACATCTCTGCAACCGGGAATAGATCTTTCAAGAAAGGGTCCAACGACGACTGAAGAGAATCATTCAACGTGACAGAAGTGCAACCCTTGCTGCAATTGCTGCAGAATTCAATGCAGGGCCACCAACAAGTGTCAGCGCGCGAACCATTCAACGAATCATCCAGGATCCATGCTTTCGGAGCTGAAGGCCACTCGTGTACTCTTGATAACTCCATGACACAAAGCTTTACACCGAAATTCGAGTGCTGATGACTGGAAACTCGTTTCAAATTGTATAGAGCGGATGGACGTGTACGGATATGGAGACAACCTCATGAACCCATGGACCTGCATGTCAGCAACGGCTGGCCTAACTGGCCGATCAGTTCTAGGCGCTATAGTCTGGAACCGCGCGACCGGTACGGTCGCAGGTTCGAATTCTGCCTTGGGCATGGATGTGTGTGATGTCCTTAGGTTTAAGTAGTTCTAAGTTCAAGGGGACTGATGAACTCAGAAATTAAGTCCTATAGAGCTTAGATCCAGTTGAACCAGTCAGCGACGGACTGTTCAAGCTGGTGGACCCTCCATAATGGCGTGGGGCGTGTGCAGTTGGATTGATATGGAATCCCTGATACCTCTACATACGACTCTGACATGTAACACGTACGTAAACATCCTCTCTGATCACCTGCATCCATTGATGTCGACTGCTCATTCCGACGGACTTGTGCAATTCCAGCAGGATATGGCGACTCCACACGTCCACAATGCCTACAGAGTGGCTCCAGGAACTCTCTTCTGAGTTTAAACACTTCCACTGGCCACCAAAATCCCGAGACATAAACATTATTGGTCTTTTCTGGGATGCCTTGCAACGTGCTGTTCATAAGAGATCTCCACTCCCTGGTACTTTTATGGATTTATGGACAGCCCTGTAGGATTCATTGTGTCAGTTCCCTCCAGCACTACTTCAGACATTACGGCTAAACCAAAAGCACTACACAATACAATGTCTAATATAGTGTATATATGAATAGTGGAGTGACGAATGAAAATCTGTACCAAATCTGGGATTCGAACCCGGCTCTCCTGCTCACTAGGCAGATGCGCTGGCTACTACGCCAATGTGACACATTAGCCTTGTACAACTGCATGAACGACCCTACCTTTCCACGCTACTCAGTCCAAATTCCTGATGACACCTATGCATACCTGGTATTGAGGAGGGATGCGTGGTAGGGTTGTCCGTACAGTTGTGCAAAACTATTGTGGCAGGAGGCATAGTGATTAGTTTATATGTACTGTGAGCAGGAGATCAGGTCTGAATCCCGACCACTGAACAAATTTTCACTCGTAGCTTCAGTCTGCATATACTGTATACATCACAGATATTTGAGACATGAAGAGGTCTCTGAGAACCACTTAGTTTCAGTTGCCTAACACAGTGTAGGAAAATCACTGTTCCCAGTCGGCTTGGGATGGATAAATACATTTCCTATATGGTTCTCAAGCGAATCTTAATGAATTTATCTTTATCCCAACATTTACTCTATATGTCATTGAAATCATCAAATTTTAAATCACCTCCAACGAATTCACGACAAAAATGATTTAAATTTCTGTCACATTGTCTGAAAATTTTTCAAACATTAAGATTATCTCTAAGTAATTGTTGTGGCATTTCTGAATATGTTTGAGTTAAATAGAAATAATCTGTTTCTTTACGTCTAGGTACAGTTAAATATTGTCTAACTATATCTTGAGTTTTATGAATGAAATCATCACAAACTACAACTGAATTATCTTCACATTCATCATCTGGAATAATTTCCTCACTATTTCCAATAAAAGTAGTAACTTTTTCATTAATTTTATCCTCAGCATATTCACCTCTTTTTATACGTTTTTGATATTTCAGTTGATCTAAGCTTTTAGAATAAATGTAGAAATGGTTAATTTTATTCTGATGTAAATTTTCAAAAATTTGAAACTAAAAGTTTTTATATGAATAAAAGCAAAACACTGAAAACCTAGTAAGTGAAGTTATCAGTTATAGTAATGATTATGCAGAAGTATTCGCAAATTAACGGAGCCAAAATAAAGATCTTACAGTATTTCAAAAGCTGAAATTTTGATAACTGAATATGACCAGAAATTTATTTTTCGTTTAGACGATAAATGTAGAATAAATATAAAATTGTGCTTCCACATCATTATATTGAAATCTTTTCAGAAGACGAACTAGAGAAAATTGTTAGATTAAATTTTATATATCGAGGTAAAAAACTAAATAAAGAGCGTTCAGTTTATGTTACTGTATTTCAATAAAATTTACATTTAACTTCAAGATTTTAAATTTTGACTGAATGATTTTTATTAGATTTTTTATTATTTACTTAAATGAAAATTTGGTTGGTGGGTATAGGTAAATTTTTGAATGGGTGATACAGTAACACTAAATCTTGGTTTTTATCAGCAATTTTTTAAAAAAATACACTCTTTAGTCCAGAAACACCATACATATACTATTCCTACATCAAGCAGCAGTTGACTGCTGAATATTATCCGAGCCATCCTCCTCCAGACATTTACTGTACTGCTCTTGCTCTATTCATTTCAACAGCGCAGAGTGACTCTGCACTCCATGTGAAATTCCGTGACACATCCATTTCTCTACACTACTCCACCATCACAGTCTAGTGTGGTCTACACATGATGGTAGCCACTGTGTTGGCAAGATTGAACAGATTGCTGCCTTGTGTTAATGCTGTGTATAGGAACATTGCAGAGTATTTCTGTACGAACAGTGCGCATGCAGACAGCTTCAAACAATGGGTCAATATGTTGCCAATGGAAACTCATGTACTGCCAATAAGTTTGAGGGAAATACATGATGAATTCTATGCGTACAAGAAGGCTTTATTTTCGATGTTCTGCACTGGCGTTAAGATGAAGAAAGAACCTATTGATGCAATGCATCCTTCACATAATTACCGAATAAAAATGTGTGTGTGTGTTTTATTTATTGCCTCTCACATTCTTGCAAGTACTGAAGCTATTGCTACCAGCATTTATACTGCAAACATGCAGCAGCGGAAAATTCTGTCATTTAACTAAATTCTCAGTAAAAGCACACTGCACGCCAGTACCTGACATGGTCGGTATCATGGGATGGCATAGTCTTCATTATTTACCATAAAAACCCATAACACGACATTATCTGACATGGTCGGTATCATGGTAGGGTCGGTGAAGCATCAAGACTTTGTTGTAAGTGACTGTAACTGTGACAGCATGGAAGAAGACTAGAAGAAGACTGGTGTACTCCTTGCCAGCAACATATTTGCAATAACTGTAGGTCCGGACAACTGTACCAAGTCAAATGTTATCATGTCGCTGCTAACACATCCAGATGGAGCCCACTTTGTTGTGACTTGGCAAGACAGCTAAGCCACTAGGAGAGGAAGCCGAAAGGCACGCGTTTAAGCTCACGGAGGCTGGCGTGAGGTCTGGAACAGGTAAGGGAATTTATAGTAGCAAAGAACGTAATTAACTACTGGAATACTTAACTTTAATTCATAATTGGTGAACTTCGGTCTGACGGTACATGTATCACAAGATAAATAGCAAATGATAATGGCGCCTTGCTAGGTCGTAGCAAATGACGTAGCTGAAGGCTATGCTAACTATCGTCTCGGCAAATGAGAGCGTAATTTGTCAGTGAACCCTCGCTAGCAAAGTCGGCTGTACAACTGGGGCGAGTGCTAGGAAGTCTCTCTAGACCTGCCGTGTAGCGGCGCTCGGTCTGCAATCACTGACAGTGGCGACACGTGGGTCCGACGTATACTAACGGACCGCGGCCGATTTAAAGGCTACCACCTAGCAAGTGTGGTGTCTGGCGGTGACACCACACACTTTGAGCGAGTATGCGTATTTTCAAAAACACCTGTTTCAGCCCAAAGTCCAACCATTACAGGAGATATTGCAGGGTGTAGACAGTGTGACATACACTACCTTCAGTGAGAGCAATGATATACCTGCACTGGAAAAGTAACGCCAACACAGTGTCCATATTTGACGATGTTGCTATTGAAAACCAAAATCAAATTCGACTATACTTTTATTTTGTTCGCCATATGGCTGTTGATGTACTTTTTCTTAGTCAGACATTTTTCAGAGACCAACAGCTAGTGAGGAATAATGCAAACCTAATTATAGTATTCAAACAGGACAATCTGAATTTAAAACACATTTACCAGGCTCATGTAGGAACCGATATGTCATTCAACGATTTTGTAAGGATATGTGCAGATTGCTGGAATCATTCACAGTATGGATTTAACATTATCGATAAAACAAGAAAACTGATTGTATAGACTGCAGGTATAGACGGAACTTCAGGAGTTCCTATACGTGCAGCCACGCAAAGAGGTGAGTACATCAATATACACATCACCATCGATAAATTCGCATGCACGCTGGGAGTTCAGTTTGATTGGATGGGTCCGCATAGACTAAACATTCACTTGTAGTTGGACGCAAAAATTCAAACTCTTGAACGTAAATCTGGAGGCATACGCAAGGAACTAGAGACGTATTGTCATACCCTTCTGAGACTGAACAATACACTGAATGATCGTGTTAGCAAGTAAACGACTTAACTGAAGGGGAAATAGCTGTTAGTAAGAAGGGGACATGGTACGAACGGGTTAAAGCTATTGGAAAGAAAGTAGGCGACTTAACTGAAGGGAAAATAGCTGTTATTGGGAATGGGGAGCAGCATAAGAGGAAGAAGAGCAGATATATCAAACCTCACGCTGCGCTGAAGCCCGAATAGTACACAACGAGAAGTCGACTAAGCGTAAAGTCATCGAGACATGGAAGGCCATTCGAGAGAAGTTATAGTTGCTGAGGTTAGGGCATTTGAAGCGAGAGCAGACACTACAAGAAATCTTTGAACCAGTTACTGAATCTCTTGATGAACTCTCTGCAAAATTCCACAACGACAGTATTGCCGATTTCATTAACCATCACAGCGAAGTTAGGACAGACGAAGTATTTGGTGCCGGTAGTGAAAAACAATATACACTCCTGGAAATTGAAATAAGAACACCGTGAATTCATTGTCCCAGGAAGGGGAAACTTTATTGACACATTCCTGGGGTCAGATACATCACATGATCACACTGACAGAACCACAGGCATATAGACACAGGCAACAGAGCATGCACAATGTCGGCACTAGTACAGTGTATATCCACCTTTCGCAGCAATGCAGGCTGCTATTCTCCCATGGAGACGATCGTAGAGATTCTGGATGTAGTCCTGTGGAACGGCTTGCCATGCCATTTCCACCTGGCGCCTCAGTTGGACCAGCGTTCGTGCTGGACGTGCAGACCGCGTGAGACGACGCTTCATCCAGTCCCAAACATGCTCAATGGGGGACAGATCCGGAGATCTTGCTGGCCAGGGTAGTTGACTTACACCTTCTAGAGCACGTTGGGTGGCACGGGGTACATGCGGACGTGCATTGTCCTGTTGGAACAGCAAGTTCCCTTGCCGGTCTAGGAATGGTAGAACGATGGGTTCGATGACGGTTTGGATGTACCGTGCACTATTCAGTGTCCCCTCGACGATCACCAGTGGTATACGGCCAGTGTAGGAGATCGCTCCCCACACCATGATGCCGGGTGTTGGCCCTGTGTGCCTCGGTCGTATGCAGTCCTGATTGTGGCGCTCACCTGCACGGCGCCAAACACGCATACGACCATCATTGGCACCAAGGCAGAAGCGACTCTCATCGCTGAAGACGACACGTCTCCATTCGTCCCTCCATTCACGCCTGTCGCGACACCACTGGAGGCGGGCTGCACGATGTTGGGGCGTGAGCGGAAGACGGCCTAACGGTGTGCGGGACCGTAGTCCAGCTTCATGGAGACGGTTGCGAATGGTCCTCGCCGATACCCCAGGAGCAACAGTGTCCCTAATTTGCTGGGAAGTGGCGGTGCGGTCCCCTACGGCACTGCGTAGGATCCTACGGTCTTGGCGTGCATCCGTGCGTCGCTGCGGTCCGGTCCCAGGTCGACGGGCACATGCACCTTCCGCCGACCACTGGCGACAACATCGATGTACTGTGGAGACCTCACGCCCCACGTGTTGAGCAATTCGGCGGTACGTCCACCCGGCCTCCCGCATGCCCAGTATACGCCCTCGCTCAAAGTCCGTCAACTGCACATACGGTTCACGTCCACGCTGTCGCGGCATGTTACCAGTGTTAAAGACTGCGATGGAGCTCCGTATGCCACGGCAAACTGGCTGACACTGACGGCGACGGTGCACAAATGCTGCGCAGCTAGCGCCATTCGACGGCCAACACCGCGGTTCCTGGTGTGTCCGCTGTGCCGTGCGTGTGATCATTGCTTGTACAGCCCTCTCGCAGTGTCCGGAGCAAGTATGGTGGGTCTGACACACCGGTGTCAATGTGTTCTTTTTTCCATTTCCAGGAGTGTATGTTGGGCACGCAGCCTATAGCTTTAAATTAAAAATAGACAGCTTCAAAGGACAACTGGTCTACTTAATGTTATCTTCCTAAGACCCACAAAAACTGTAAATTATTCGCCTAAAGCCCTGGAAATGCATCGTGAAATATTGTTTTTTACTGCTCTGCATAAGAGTGCAAAAATCTGATGCAATTGAAAATACAAATCCAAAACCTATGTTAGATAGTGATAAAAATGGCAGTGGTAATGGTACTGACATTCAGCACAAAAGATTTCTCGTTATTGAGAAAACACCAAAACTGAACGTTGTCAGGTATAGACGGAACTTCCAAGAGTTCCTGTATGTACTGTTACATATCTGAAAGTCCAAATGTGTATGCAATTCAATCTTCATGGGTCACACAAATGGACCGATATCCTCCCGCAAATAATTGTACAGTATAATTGAACCAAACTTCGCACAATAAAAGTGAGACCAATTGATGTTTGTGATAACAGACTTCCAGATACAGTATAAATCGCTTTAAACTACTAGATCCACGCAAACGAGAGTTTAATGTAGGTGATTTAGTACGAATTTCGAAATACAAGACAGGAATTGAGTAGTAATACATGCCAAATTGATCAACCGAGATATTCATTTTCCAAAGTGCAGAGAACGAATCCTAGAACCTACCTCTTAGAGGACATCAGTGGTACTGAAGCTGCAGGATGATTGTACACAGAAGAGCTACAGAAGACCTCAGAACCAGATGTATATCCCATAGAGAGGGCCATATGGCGTTGAGGGAATAGAGCGTTAGGTGAAGAGCTTGGTTTCCCCACATCACAGAACAGCTGGATCGACGCTGACGATTTGTTTTGTAACAAGGTGCACAGACCACAACCACATCAAAAGCATAACATTCGTGATAGGAAAGGATTGGAGGAGGCGGTATTCTTGACAAACTACCAGTCGAATTACACATTCCTGGATGTAACTACTACGGACCAGGAACATAGCTTCACAAACGATTGGCATGCTGTGATAAGGGGATAAAAATACTCGAAAAAGCGTGTATGGAACACGACATCATGTACACAGCAAAGAAAGATCGTCACACTGGCGATCGAAGTTTAGCCGATAAAGCTAAGGCAATGCGTGCGAGAAGGGATGTTGGTATAGGTCAACGCACGGCAGATTTGCAGTTGAAAAAACTATGACAGGTAAAGTTAAGTTGGGATTGGGTGTGAAGAAGTTCAGTTAAATAATGAGCGCTGCACGTAGGGCGCTAAGGAAGAAGATGAAAACCAAAGGGTGCATGAAAAACTATATCTTGAACCGTTGTATGCAGCTAAAAGAGAACCATGGTTCTACCAATATCCAAGACGCCAAGACGTCAGGTAGAATTGTTCTCCTCTTCATTCTTGCCATAGCCGATCTCTCTCAGCGATGGGTTCACTGGCTAGGGGTGCTGCAGCTACTACCAAGATAGTCAAGAATGAGCGAAACTCTCAGGAGCAACTGCAGGAGGCATGAAGACATAACCACATGATGGAGGCAGCAGCCGTCGGAAAAGCGCTATACTTGAAAACATACAAGAAAGAAGTAGGTCTCTTCATAAATAAAAAAAGGCACCTCCAGACAGGGCACTTACAAACGTAGATCTGCTTGAGTTTGTTAAGAAGAAATTCAAGATTCCGAGGTGTGTTTACGAGTTATACCTCATAAACACACCTCGGACTGTTGGATTACCAAAGACTATGTGGAAATCAGGAGAATGTGGAATTGTGATTCTGGATGTAGCAGGAGGACCTGGGTAGCATATGTTAAAAAAGAAATAAAAATAACGTCTTATTTTAACTCATTGGGCGACTTTAAATCCCCGAAGAATCGCAACGATACTTCATAGGCAGAAGACATGTGTTCTACAATTTTCGACGCTACCAAGACTATAATACATTCCTGTGTGATCATCTATGCATTATGTTGCTCCCGAATTTACGATTTATATAAAAGGATGGGTATTAAGCATCCGTTTACCAGTTGATGTTTAGATGATGCGATGTCATGCACTATGACTTTGAAAGAACGATACTCTGTATTATGTGCAAATTAGTTCCTACCAATTGTTTGGAGTATCACGCTGTGTGGACGGGAGACATACAACACTATGCCAAATATCACAGAGGCTGACAATAAACTCCATCTGGAAATTAATGGTAAAAACGAAATTGTGGAAATTGAACCTGGTGCATACGATATTGACGATTTAAATGAAGTTTTAAAACAGTCTGCAAAAGGAATTGAGCGCTACACAAACATCACTACACTTAAATTTGAAATAAGGACAGTGGTTGCATCCACTGACTTTAAGCAGAAAGGTTCAATAGGCCCCCTACTGGGTTTCACAAAGGAACAGGTGTGAAGACGGATCCCAGTAAATTTTACAAATCCGATCACACAATGGATTTTCGCCTAGTCAGTACAATACATGCCGAATGTAAGACTGCAACGAACTCATATTTCACCGATAGATTATTTGATTCAGTTCACGGATTTTTCCCATCAGTTGGAACATGGTGTAAGATTGTTGAGACTCCTAGCAGCGCTACATACCGTGCACTGACAATTCAGACTTTGGACTATCTGGAGCTGCGTATTGTGGACCAGAATAATCAACTTGTTGACTTTCGTGGTGAGGAAATTGTTGTGCGACTATATCTAAGACAGGATGGGCGTAAGATATAAAACAGCTCACATAGCGCACTGCACAGCACTTCGCAGCAGAGCTGCAAGGTGATAATACTTGCGAACTACGAGTTTCTTCAATCAGAAGGCTTCAGACTTGGCAATGACGTCATTGTTCAATATATTTCACCCAGTAGAATATCATAAGCGAATAATGCTCCAGGAATACTTCTCGCATAAAACTTATGCTTCAGCGACAGTGAAATTAGAATTGTCATTCATCACCGAGACGCTGTAACTCTTCACTGCAGGAGTTTCGTATATTTGGATGGATCATTTAAGAAAAGGGATGGTAGTGTTAGAGTGGGATCAAAGGTTACTCGTAATGCTTTGGCATTCCTGTTCCGGGAAATAGGATACGAACTTAATGGGATACAGATTGATCGTACACATAATGTTGGCATAGCATCAACCCTTAAAACATACGTTTCACCATCACTCTCAGATATGAATGGCTTAGAAAATGCAGGAGGTTTCATAGACGAGCCTGTGGGCAGAACAGCAGAAGAATACACCCGATTTACTACACACATGCCTCTAAAAATGCTTAGGGGTACTTCGAGGACACGCAGTGAATTATAATATTATGCATGCTAAACAGGGGCTTATTCTGGTACCGAGTGCAAAGGATAGTAACTCATACATTTAAGGAGCTCAAGAGGAGAATCAGATCATCGTCAGTAAAATTATATGGAAAATGCCACATTTCACTATGGCAGACGAGGACCGTTTGGAGCTTTTAAAAGTTCTGAATGCCGGTACATATCTACCATTAACTTTCCACTCATAGGAGATTTTTGAGTATCCAGTGCTACCGGCAGCGAGCAGAGAAATATGAGCTTTTAAAACCTCAGTGCAGCTGGAAACACCGATATTCATCATACTTGCATTTCAGACCAATAGAAGAGGGAATTTAATAAATGATTCCATCGTATTTCGCAACTGTAAGTTAACTAAGTATTTGTATGGAGTGTAGCCATGTATGGAAGTGAAACATGGACGATAAATAGTTTGGACAAGAAGAGAATAGAAACTTTCGAAATGTGGTGGTACAGAAGAATGCTGAAGATTAGATGGGTAGACCACATAACTAATGAGGAAGTATTGAATAGGATTGGGGAGAAGAGAAGTTTGTGGCACAACTTGACCAGAAGAAGGGATCGGTTGGTAGGACATGTTCTGAGGCATCAAGGGATCACCAATTTAGTATTGGAGGGCAGTGTGGAGGGTAAAAATCGTAGAGGGAGACCAAGAGATGAATACACTAAGCAGATTCAGAAGGCTGTAGGTTGCAGTAGGTACTGGGAGATGAAGAGGCTTGCACAGGATAGAGTAGCATGGAGAGCTGCATCAAACCAGTCTCAGGACTGAAGACCACAACAACAACAACAACAACAACAAGTTAACTAATACCACAGTGTGCTTGAATTCATAATTCCACGTGACAGTTTACTGCTACAGTGGGATCAGAATGTATACAGTCTAGCATTTGACGTGTATGTAAGGTTCTGTTTCTTACTATGAAGATGTTGAAGAGGAAGGATGCCTACTCAGTCCACAGAAATTTAAGGAGGTGGAACCAGTCATCATAACAGACTGTTCTAAGCAGGATGATATAATTAAATCAGGATCAGTACACGTACAAATCGAATTTGAGTCCTCATCAACTTTCCCATAACACACTATAGCATATGCTCTACTTTTACATGACTGTGTGATTAAATATTGTCCACTTACTGGTGTCGTGTAACGTGTGGTATAAATGATCAAGTGCCATGGCAGTGTGAACGTCGTTCCCGACATTCAAGGTTTCTACGATGGTGAGTGTGAAAAATTCATATTTAAATATGTTGCATTCATAGCATAAACAGAAGATGCTTTTATAATAAAGATATCCTCAGCAAGAATTGCATCACTGAGGCCTGCCAAGGATATGAATTGTGCTGAAACATGGAGTGCAAAGTGGTTAACAAATTTCTTTCATGGACTCCACTGGTACAATCCTGGCATACCTTATAAAGAAATGATGACGTCACTTCGAATATTTGATCATCTACTTCGAAGGCGAGGAGAAGATCACATATTTGCTGCAAATCTTCAAATCTGCATCTATTCAATATCTGGAATTTTATGGGTGCGCTGCTACCTATCAGCTCAAGAAGAAGAAGGTGTGTGAAAATAGTGTTGTGTCAGCC
The DNA here is from genome assembly GCF_021461385.2 of Schistocerca piceifrons. Classification (NCBI taxonomy): domain Eukaryota; kingdom Metazoa; phylum Arthropoda; class Insecta; order Orthoptera; family Acrididae; genus Schistocerca; species Schistocerca piceifrons. Next base: position 289,970,811 of record NC_060145.1, on the reverse strand, counting down.
TGTGAAAATGTAAAATTACTTTTAAGTTGGATTAATGAAAATAAATGAAATTTTTATCCCAGATTCTGTGTTTTCCTTTCTTTCAACCTAGTTCCTAGTTACTTAGATGGTATGTAGCTTTGCCCAGATCTACGTCTGTGGCTTTGTTCAAGCACAGGAGACATAATTTCAGACATGTTTACTATATGTCTTTAGAAGTGGCCGGCCGGTGTGGCCGAGTGGTTCTAGGCGCTTCAGTTTGGAACCGCGCGACCGCTACGGTCGCAGGTTCGAATCCTGCCTCGGGCATGGACGTGTGTGATGTCCTTAGGTTAGTTAGGTTTAAGTAGTTCTAAGTTCTAGGGGACTGATGACCTCAGATGTTAAGTCCCATAGTGCTCAGAGCCATTTGAACCATTTGAGCCTTTAGAAGTGGACAGGAGGATGGCGCAGCGGTTCCCAGAAACAAGAAAACTTAAATTTGTGCACTGAGTTTTCTTGTTGGGTGATATTTCACTAGAAACAGTCATAGTATTAGTGTAAGAGAAACTGTACCTCAGCAGCAGCTGTAATCACTACTGCAACCTGAAGTAAAAAATTTGATTAACCAGTACTATTACTTTTAAACCAAGAACTGTGAACAAAAAGAACATTTCAAACAGTAACAAAAACTGGGAGTTTAAATTGCAGTATTACTTCATGTACTGTCAAGCAACAAGATTTGTGGATGTAAAGGTGTATTACTTCTGTGAATATTTATGTCTGAATAAAATTTATATGTATATATATATCCCGATGTGTCGAATTCATTAACACGGCACGTGATTACTTCGTATGGATCGCAGTTCTTCAGCCAATAGATGAAGCTATTTGTATCCAAATAAAGAAACTTTGATTCCACAAAATGAGTTTTAGCAAACTCATAGTGGGAGTGGTACGTGTGGAGTTTGGAGATATCCAGTACACACATACCCAAACAGATAGGTTTTTTAAACTCTACTGAAACCGTCAACATCTCCACAGCAAGAAAGTTCTCATCGAAAACAGCGACCAATTAATATTTGGTCTGGCGATGCATTTTATTATGCCCTAACACCCATCCCATTCGGTCTTAATGAAAATATCTCATTCATTTCTTACATTCTGCAGTGTTTTACCGAAAACAGAATTATTTATTAATTTATAAAAACCTTTTTCGAACTAACTTGTTGCGCCCTCCCTCTTTTTGGTAGTTAATTCAATATACTCCTTCAATCAAGGGGACTGATTGAAGGATAGCCTGGACGATTCTACCAAGTTCTGTCCCTAATCTGAGGCACTGCTAGAGATTGCGATAATGAAATACATACCTCTACTTGTATCCAACAGTGGTCATCAGTTTAGGGATAGTGCTTCCTCGCAGAACTTGTTGCGCTGGACATAAAAGTAAATCACTTGTCATTTCATGCATACTAACAGCGTATATGAGGACTGCCTCCACCACATACCCTACATCAGAATCAGTCGCCAGACCCAAAATTTTTCCCTTAATCCCTCTAATTCTTTTTAGGGTACCCAGTGAAACTCACCATCCGGCAGTGGTTGCATAATGGCGTGCCAATAGAAGTTATTTACATCTAAATATAAAATATAACTTGAGTCTAGTGATGTGGTGAACCCTGCACCCATACATGGGTTATTTGCCTTGGTGTACCTGTGGACACACTAGCAAAATCCTCCACTCAAAAAAAAAAAAAAAAAAATCATATCAGCATCAGTCAGAAGTTTGAGGCTACTCCTCGTTTTCTTGAGCATTGTGACCCAGGACAATCCACGTCCATGTAATAAAAGATGGGGTACAGAGAGCACATGGCCATGCATATACTCTAGAATTTCTCAAAAGCATCCACAAGCAAGCACACGTCAGTGTCCATATTCACTCAAACTGGAAACGTCGATTTTCCTCCAGACATTCACGGCATGCTCATAATCTGCACTAGTTTTGGCATCGCCGTGGTAGTGTTGTTAAATGCACGTATGTCAGGTAGTCTGGTTTCCTCGAGTTTCATCGTACTATCCAGATACTCACAAGGGAAAATCTCTTTCCTAGTCACAAGCTGAGACTTTTCCTCTTCGGGTTATGCAGATCGGGTGATACACATATCCTCCTGAGGTAGAGTTTCAACGAGTTTCTGGAGTGGCGCCTGCATAAAACGTAGTGTGTCAAGAAAGAGAGCGTAAATTAGGACAGTGACCTGATTTTTCTCCCAACTGAAATTAACCAATTGCTCAACAAGAAAGTGACCATCATACCTACTTAAATTATGGAAGGATACCGTTATGTGCCTTCATAACAGTTACTTCAAATTGTATGCATTGTGAGTTGCACCGGGGAACTTCCCCGTAAAATGACGATTATCTTTACAGAGAGATTCAGCCTTTCTATCTAATGGCAACCCACAAATATGACAGTGAACCACATCATTATATAATTTTTTATGCTCCTTTCAACATCCCATGAGATTTTTTCAAGCTCACTGAGCAGCCACCCGCAGGATTATCCCCTACATAAGATTCGCAGCGATTAACACCTAAATCACATGAACATGCAATTTGGTACGCTGCCAGATATAGTACGTGTTTTTGCGTGAAGGTGGTACGTCAGGCTAAGGGGTTTCCTTCAGAGTCGGTGATAGGGCCAAGGAGAAATTTGAAGTCTGTGTGTACAACAAACGGACATCGTTCCAGCTGGTGAGCATTCTTGAATTTAATGAACTTGTTTTCTTCTGTAGACATATCAACACGTACCGGTTCCTCGGATTCACAGTCCTCCAGATGCCTTTTTAAATACTTTTCTTCTGATAAGGTATTTAGACACTTGAAGCAAATGTGTTTTTAGCTTTATGTTTCGACAATTGGCTGTAAAGGAGGTGGGACATGTCTTTGATCCATGCCTAACGATGATTATCACCTTCAATGAAGAACATCATGTTTACATAAAGATCACATTCACCTGTATATTTCGGAAAATGAAATGGTCCAACTGCAGTATGCTTGTCCTGCTCCTCTGTCTGGGTTTTCTGCTTCTTCTTCAGACCATAAACGTGAACCAGTATCCTGGGATTTTGTGCCTCAAATTTTGGTATGTTCTGAATCTTTACGGAGAACACGATACCGTCAAAATTACAACATCTACGAATGTTAAGACCTATTCAATGTCGAGATGTACACTATGGATCCTTTGTGTAATTTCTCGCACAAGCCAGGATTGAATATGCAAAACAAGCGTTATCCCTTTCGTTTTGAAAGTTAATGCAAGCCTTCTTGTACTTAATATCCTCAAGAAGTTTAATATAACTGGACCCTCCATTTAACGGATCAGAGACACGAATACGGATGTCGAGGTGCGATATTTGATTGAGTGCTCTAGCTGACTCGCTTAATTCCATTTTGGAAAGCTGAGCCCAAGGTGAATTCATGATACCAATCGGCGATTGTTGTAATCTGTGACACATCACCATTATCATCCCAGATGTAGTGCAGGCTTTTCTCCTAAGTAGCACCCTGCTGTTAGGAGGAAGAGGTGGGGAGGGTTGAGTCAACGCACAACAGAGTACTGTGTTACATTTAATGGCATTAAATCTTGGATCATGTAGTACCCGCACCTAGAAACCTGACTGGGTCGCGAAACTCCACGCCCCCCAGCCGGATTCTCAATTCCAGTACACAAGATAACCCCTCAAAGGGTCTAGCAGCTGCCGAGCATTCAGAGGTGTCATGACACTGCTAATCTGATGTCCTTCTCTATGAGGAAGGGATAGAGCACTAGCGCTAGCCACAGGTTCATTATCATTACAATACAACTAGGAGACGACTGCAACCACCCAGTGGATTATGGCGTTGGGGAGGATACGCCTCCAGGAGGGAGGCACACATACCTTCCACTGCCGCCGAGGGAGAACAGCCAGAGCTGGAGCAGGAGGACGTGGCGGTGCTGAGGTTCTGTGGGAGCACCTAGGCTGTGGAGAGAGCGCTCGTTGATGCTACTGCAAGTTGGAGCCTTTACCATCACCAGCCAGGGTGGTGGGATATCGTTGCTCTGACTGAGAGAACCACAGACGCCAGATGGCAGGCAATGGTCCCGAGGCCGGCACTGCAGCCGCCACGGCTGCATCTCCTACCTCTTGCACAGCACTCTGCACGGAGGTGCGTGGGCCTCGGATGCATGTTTGATACCTGCCCCCACAACCACTGCTCTAGGTGCACATGTCACAGCAAGCTGTTGTTGTGATGGTATTGGGTGGCACCTCTGTAACAAATGAATAATGGAAAGAAATTAAGTACAGTGCTCAAGATTTTTTAAATATATGCTGAAAAACAAATAACAACAATTAAGTACATCAGCATTCCAGAATAATAATTGTATGCTATAACGATGATGGTCACATTATAATCACCTTTTGCACTCTGGGTCCTAGGTTGAGCAGTTTGGTCGAACTATCTGCTACTTCTCCCACCCAGTCACATATATCCGTCTCCTTTCCTAGATGGGAGAGATCACACCGCCTTTCAGCAGCACCATCAAACTCTTTCACAGTATTTCACCTTCGCCGGAATTGTTGCCGTGGAGCCACCAATCCATGCCACGGAAGTCACTACATCAAAATACTTATTATAAGAAACAACAAAAGTCTGAACTCAATTTGCCTACAGTGAGATATTGATTACATATAACTACGAAAGAAAAAAAGAAAAAATTCGCACAAAATGGAAGTGATAACTCCTGGTCATCACTCTCGATGCATACCCCTACTGGATTCTCATCCTCCTCTTGATCCGAAGCAGCATCTACGACTATGAAGAATGTATGCCGCACAGAATTGTATATGATGAAAAAAGAGTCTAACGGACATATACTACAAATGTACTTACATTCTTGCTGTATTTCAGCTGCCAGCAGCCGCTCAATGTCCGTCAGCTGATACACTAACGCTGGAACAGCGAGACAGCGAGATTAAAAATTTTATAAACACTTGTTACGATCTGAATATATCAATAACTGTTTTCTGAACATGTAAACTATCACACAGAATTTGGAGATGAACTGACATGCTGGTAGCACAACCGCCTTTGCTTGCTGGCGACTTTGAACGTGCAGCTGACGTTCTAATTCAGCCAATATTTGGGGAATGAATACTGCAATAGCAAGAGGAAAAAGAAATTTTGTAATCACTTGTCACCTAATGTATCACGATCTCGAAAAATTTGAATACTTTCCTGCGAAATTTTATGACTGTCGCAATTTGAACTCGTAACTTTTTTAAAAAATTTTTTTTATTTTTGTAAGCACTACATGGTAATAGCCCAATGTTTGGCAGTTTCGCATCACCACTGCCGATGGCAACACTACTGGCTGACCATTTCGTTTTGTGAGAATCGCACAGACACAACTAGGCACTGCAAGGACCGATGATGATTGTGGTGGTGGTTGGGCTTTCTATAGCTTCAAATTCCACCCTCTATCATGCAGAGAATCAATAGGAATACCATACTAGCAAATTATAAATTGCCTTCTCTTTCTTCAAGCAGGCTGGGTTCAGGTGTTTGAGGAACAGAGCTTAGCTGAGAGAAAGATCCTTTGTTAGCCAGCAAGTGGGCGGAAAATTGGAGGCAGCTGCTAGCTTTAGAAAAACAGTCTTTCTTCATTCTGAGTCAAACAGACAGCTTGACGCTCCCAACATCAGCTCCATTTCTCGAAATACATGTTGTTGCTAGTGCGGGTACAGCCTTGGGAGCCGGACGCCAACCTCACCATCTTTTTCTTCTTCAACCAGGTCTGGTGCACTTGCCTGCTGTGGGGGCACAAAATACTGGGACAGAGAGATAGAAATTCTTTGCTGCAAGTGGATGGAAAATTGGACACATCTGGTATCTTTAGAAAAACACCCTTTATTCATCCTGGGACAAATAGATAGCCTGGCACTCCCAGTGCCAGCTGCAGCTTTTGAAATACACTCCTGGAAATGGAAAAAAGAACACATTGACACCGGTGTGTCAGACCCACCATACTTGCTCCGGACACTGCGAGAGGGCTGTACAAGCAATGATCACACGCACGGCACAGCGGACACACCAGGAACCGCGGTGTTGGCCGTCGAATGGCGCTAGCTGCGCAGCATTTGTGCACCGCCGCCGTCAGTGTCAGCCAGTTTGCCGTGGCATACGGAGCTCCATCGCAGTCTTTAACACTGGTAGCATGCCGCGACAGCGTGGACGTGAACCGTATGTGCAGTTGACGGACTTTGAGCGAGGGCGTATACTGGGCATGCGGGAGGCCGGGTGGACGTACCGCCGAATTGCTCAACACGTGGGGCGTGAGGTCTCCACAGTACATCGATGTTGTCGCCAGTGGTCGGCGGAAGGTGCACGTGCCCGTCGACCTGGGACCGGACCGCAGCGACGCACGGATGCACGCCAAGACCGTAGGATCCTACGCAGTGCCGTAGGGGACCGCACCGCCACTTCCCAGCAAATTAGGGACACTGTTGCTCCTGGGGTATCGGCGAGGACCATTCGCAACCGTCTCCATGAAGCTGGGCTACGGTCCCGCACACCGTTAGGCCGTCTTCCGCTCACGCCCCAACATCGTGCAGCCCGCCTCCAGTGGTGTCGCGACAGGCGTGAATGGAGGGACGAATGGAGACGTGTCGTCTTCAGCGATGAGAGTCGCTTCTGCCTTGGTGCCAATGATGGTCGTATGCGTGTTTGGCGCCGTGCAGGTGAGCACCACAGTCAGGACTGCATACGACCGAGGCACACACGGCCAACACCCGGCATCATGGTGTGGGGAGCGATCTCCTACACTGGCCGTACACCACTGGTGATCGTCGAGGGGACACTGAATAGTGCACGGTACATCCAAACCGTCATCGAACCCATCGTTATACCATTCCTAGACCGGCAAGGGAACTTGCTGTTCCAACAGGACAATGCACGTCCGCATGTATCCCGTGCCACCCAACGTGCTCTAGAAGGTGTAAGTCAACTACCCTGGCCAGCAAGATCTCCGGATCTGTCCCCCATTGAGCATGTTTGGGACTGGATGAAGCGTCGTCTCACGCGGTCTGCACGTCCAGCACGAACGCTGGTCCAACTGAGGCGCCAGGTGGAAATGGCATGGCAAGCCGTTCCACAGGACTACATCCAGCATCTCTACGATCGTCTCCATGGGAGAATAGCAGCCTGCATTGCTGCGAAAGGTGGATATACACTGTACTAGTGCCGACATTGTGCATGCTCTGTTGCCTGTGTCTATGTGCCTGTGGTTCTGTCAGTGTGATCATGTGATGTATCTGACCCCAGGAATGTGTCAATAAAGTTTCCCCTTCCTGGGACAATGAATTCACGGTGTTCTTATTTCAATTTCCAGGAGTGTATATTATGTTGTTGTTTTCATTAGTGCACAGCTGTGGGAGGAAGATGGTAACATTCGAAAACAAATCTATTGTTCGTGGCAGTTGCCCACCATTGCGTGCCTTGGGTATGGTGTACATTACAATCATCTGCTGATTTCCAACTGCTTGCTGTCGCCAACCCTGTGTCTTGGAAGCTGAAGACGGAGGAACTGCTGAGCAAGTGGACGCTGCGTGGATCACTGGACATCAAGCCAAGCAGCGTGTAGGGTCCATCGTTTTCATTTAAGGAGAGTTACGAGCACTGGTGGTGTGGGGTGTCGGCCACTCTTTCATCTGTAGCCGCCAGAACAGAGCAGCAGTAGGGGAAGGTGGGTCCGGTAACATCATGTGAGGCGAGGCATCTGTGGCAGCTATCGTGAATGCAGCCCGGTAGGGGATGGACCGAGCTTTTAAGGCCACGTGAGGTGGCTGCAGCCTGGTGTAGTGGATGGATTGAGCCAGACATAGTGCATTAGTACCCAGCAGCAGATCGTCTTAATGACTTTGCGATCACAGTATATGAAGTGGGGGTTAAACAGGAGTATCCCTGACCTACGCAATGCAAATTATGCCCTTCTCATAGCATAATTCACCGAGTTCCCGTCCTACGATTTTTTTATCTCTACCATCTACTTCCGTTTTATAAACAATTTCCAATAATACCATAGCCTTTGAATTGACCATTGAATTGTACAGCGAAAATTCGAAATTGCCACCGAAATCTTGCTGCATCAGTGATCTCCTCATCATCGACATGCTGCTTCCAGCACAGTGAACGAGTCAAACAGGCAGAAGTCGGTAGGTGCGAGATATGGGCTGTAGTGGGGATGAGGAATAACAGTCCAATGAAATTTTGTGAGCTCTCCTCGGGTACTCGTGTAAGTGTGAAGTCTTCCATTGTTATGGAGAAGAAGATAATTCTCATTCTTTTCTAAGGGTAACACAACACACATCAGAGTTATTCGTTGCACCTTGAAGTGGGGCATCAAACAGAATAACATCTTCAGAGTCCCAGAAGGCCGTCGCCATGGCTTTATGGGCTAAGGGTACAGCTTTGTACTTTTTCTTCGCAGGAGAGATGATGTGACACACTTTGCATTGCCGTTCTGTTCCCGGTTCGAAGTGATGAAGCCCATGTCAACGCCTGTGACGAATTCCGACAGTAAATTGTAATGATCAGCATCGTAACGCGTAAACAATTTCGCACAGATGTGCTTAATTAATTTGTATGGTCTTCTGGGAGGCCGTGACGAACCCGGCAGTTGGTTCAAATGGCTCTGGTCTCAACTTCTGAGGTCATCAGTCTCCTAGAACTTAGAACTACTTAAACCTAACTAACCTAGGGACATCACACACATCCATGCCCGAGGCAGGATTCGAACCTGCGACCGCAGCGGTCTCGCGGTTCCAGACTGTAGCGCCTAGAACCGCTCGGCCACTCTGGCTGGCTACCCAGCAGTCAAACACCTTTTAGTATCCTAACTGGTGAACGCGTGTGTCCGTACTAACAAAAGAAACGTCCACTAATATAACGAGGTGTTTGATTGTGATCCGTCGATCAACTCGAATGGGAGTATTCACAAGTTCCAACATTTTTTTTCTTTATTGAATTTCGATTCCCCCCCGAAAGGGGGCGGGCTGGCAGCAGCTTAGTATGCCGCTCTTCAGCCTACAGACTTTGTTTTAAAAAGATGAAGAGAATAAATAATAAAAACAGCCGATAAAATCGGAGACTTAAACAGTAATATGGCGAAAAAACCGTGAAACTTAAAACATTGAACAAAGGGATGTATATATATATATATATATATATATATATATATATATATATATATATATATATATATATATATATTATTGGCCACGACATCTTCGTAGATAATTGTTGCAGTGTTTGTGTGTTTATGGGTTGCATTTTTTCATACGACTTGTCAAGCCAATGGCAGCACTGCATCTCTTGCTGCAATTGTGACAAGTGTATCTGGCTGCTGAGGCAGGAGCAGTGGTAGCATTGCGAAGCTTTTTCTTCCTTAATCTGTCTAACAAGCCTTCATCATGCTTTGACATTCCAGATGATATATCATCACGCCACTCTGGTCTCATGCTAGCCCGTGCCTCCCATCTGTTTGTGTCGATTCCAAAGCTCTCCATATCTAGTTTACAGGAGTCCTTGAACCTCAATACAAAACGTCTTACAGGTGTTTTGGCTACAGAGATCTCTCCAAGCATCACCTCACGTGGTAATCTGTCGGGATCCATACGGTGGACGTGTCCCAGCAAGAGGAGTCGTCTCTGCTTAAAAATAGCTGAAATACTGTTGCAGTTAGTTTTAGATAGCACTGCTTCGTTGGTCACGCGGTCCTTCCACGTTACTCTGAGGATGGATCTCAGGCACCGCATGTGGAAAGCAGACAGGTAAAATAATAGACAGACAATTAAAAAACATGGCGACAGCCTGGTTTCTGTTCGCAAAAGACATAAAATTCACACCTAGCAACAGCATGGTTTCTGTTCGCAACACTAGAAAGGCGAACAACACTGAACATTCACTGGTACACTGCACTAAAAAGTTGGCAAATGTGACATACCACAGCCGAGAGCAGGTGGGGGGAAACTGGACAGATGATGGGAAAATAAAAAAAGGGGTGGAAGGACAGGAAAAGCGAAGGGGGGAAGGGGTGAAAGGAGCCAATGGAGGATGAGGACCCATAAGAGGGGTGGGGGGTGCTGGGCAGACGCGACAGGGAGTGGGGAAGGCAGAGGAGGGGAATACAAAAGGACTCAGGGGGGAGGAGAAGGGAGTGGGAAGAGGGAGCCCAGGGAAAGGACAGAGGAGAGGTGGGAGGTGAGGATCAGAGTTGATAGGAGGGATAGATGGAGGGAGAGAGGGCATCATCTGGGAGAGGGGGGTTGATGAAGCCACCTTGGGAAAGGAAATGAAGGGTGTAGAGATAGAGGGTAGGGGGACACAACAGTGAAGGCGTGGCAGGGGGTGCGGATTGGAGAGGAGCAACCAGGGGGTGAGGGGGATCAAGGCAGCGGGAGGTGTAGAGTATGTGGATATGTTCGAGGAATAGGAGCAGATGGGGGAAGGGAATGAGGTCATAGTGGATCCATGTAGGGGACGCAAGGTGTACACAGAAGGCAAGGCGGATTGCATGACGCTCGAGGATCTGGAGGGACTTATAGAATTTGGGGAGGGAGGCAAAGAGCCAGGTGGGACTGGCATAACAGAGGATGGGACGGATTAAGGATTTTTAGGTGTGGAGGATGGTAGAGGGGTGCAGCCCCCATGTCCAGCCAGAGAGGAGTTTGAGGAATCAGAGGTGGTTGTGGGCTTTGGATTGGATGGAGCGGAGATGAGGGATCCAGGTGAGTTGACGGTCAATGGGGAGGCCAAGGTAGGTAAGGGTGGGGGAGAAGTGGACAGGATGGGTGCAAACGGTAAGGGAGAAATCCAGGAGCCGGAAGGAGCTAGTGGTACGACCTACGATGATTGCCTGGGTCTTGGAAGGATTGATTTTCATGAGCCACTGGTTACTCCATTTGGCAAAAAGGTCAAGGTGATTCTGGAGAAGCCGTTGGGACCGTTGGAGGGTAGGAGCAAGGGCGAGGAATGCGGTGTCATCAGCATATTGCAAGAGGTGTACTGGAGGGGGGGGGGGTTGGGGCATATCTGCCGTGTACAGGAGGTAGAGGAGAGGGGAGAGGACAGAGCCCTGGGCACACCGGCAGAGGGGTAGAAGGTGTGGGAATTGGCATGATGGACGGTAGCATAGGAGGGGCGGTGGGAGAGGAAGGAGGCCACCAGACGGATGTAGTTGATAGGAAGGGCGTAGGTTTGGAGTTTAAACAGGAGACCGGGATGCCAGATACGGTCGTAGACCTTTTCGAGGTCGAGGGAGACAAAAATGGCGGAGCGACGGAAGTTAAGCTGGAGGGAGAGGAGATGAGTGAGGCAGAGGAGTTGGTCATCGGCAGAGAAGGAAGGTCGAAAGCCACATTGGGTGTTGGGGAGGAGGTGGTTTTGGTGGAGGTGGTGATGGATGCGCCGGATAAGGATGGATTACAAGAGCTTGCTGAACACCGATGTGAGACAGATAGGACGATAGGAAGAGACATCAGATGGAGGCTTGCTGTGTTTGGAGAACATCAGGATATGGGAGGTTTTCCACAGGTTAGGGTAGAAGCCAGTGGCAAGGATGACATTGTAAAGGGTGGCAAGGACTGAAAGGAAGGAGGGAGGGGTTCCAACATTGAAGAAGTTACATCTTTGTGGTGTCGGCCGGTAAACGGGAGACCGGACAGGTTTCCGCCATACAACTCACAGTGCCTATGTTCACTGCTAGGCCTCCGCAGATATTCTGCAAGAGTCTATGGATATCTGCGATGCCCTCGTTTCCCGCCAAAAGAAACTCAACGACAGGTGTCTTCTTGGAACGCACCTTCGTTACAGACGCTATTTTGAAGTTTACGTATAGCGCCGCTACCTATCGGAATATCATGAAACTGTAGAGGCTGAAGCGGGAATATTCCACGCTGTCCCACAACAAATTCGCAGTTTTTCCAACCGAAACTAGTGGAGAAAAATAATGCGTTAAATTACTTATTCAACGCTTATCGCACATTACATCGGAACGCCCCTTTCGGCCGAACTATCACCGAGGTAGTTCATTGTTAGGAAATGCTCTTACATGCTGTATGGTGGCGCTTCATCTAGTTAAAAACGGAAATTTTCGCTCTGTTCTCGTGCTTGTGGAAAAAGGAAGATCTCTATTTCCAAACTATCCCTGTAGAAGATTTCCGTAAACGTGCGTGTGGCGCAGCTAGCTGCATCAATGACACTGCCACCGTCAACCATACGAAGATGGCGCCATGGTAAACTGTTGGTTTCAATACGAAACTTAAAATTCACCCCAAAATTCTATCTTCATTCATGTAGAAGATAGTGTTGTGAAATCAGATAAAAGTTTTTGAAACTTGTGTTACTGGTCAACTCACAGTTTATTACTGACACGATAACAGTACCAACCTTGGATGTTTATGCATGTGTTGGTTCCAGATTTCAAATGCCGATAGTTGATGAATTTGTATATTGGCCTAGTAGCATAGTTTTCAGTAAAGCTTTCGGATGTGCAATTAATGTATTCTACAACCGTTTTTATTTGAGAGTCATTGTGGGTATAATAATAATAATAAAGCAATTTCGTATGGCTAATTGGTTTATGCAAGTCTTTCAATTGCACGACACGTCGGTGACTTGCGTGTCCCTAACCCGAGCCGGTTATAGAACTGGGGAAAGGGGACCTACAGTTTAACGTGGAATCCGAACCACATGTTGCTTCTGGCTATTGCTCAGGTCGTTGGAAGGTAAAGACTAGGTAAAGCGGAGACTGAAAAATCCGTGGTCCGATCAGTTTTGGTCCCACGATCTCTAGGTTTCCAGGTTTCAGCTAGGTGTACTGAATTATGGACATTGAATTTCTAACGAAGCATGCAGGATTTAAAATTATTCGTGCTGTCTTGCTGTCTTGTCTTGGGCAGTGTGTGGAGTTCGTCATTGCGTGCAGGTGCAGCATACCCCCAATATGAGGCATGCATACCAAATTAGTTGTTTTATAACCGATTTGCAAAGTAAGAGTCTGTTTTTCTCTCTTTAGGGGCGATGTTCTGCTTATTATAGGATATATAGCAGCTAACACTCGGTGTGCTTTACTTGTTGTTGTTACTGTGATTTTCTTATAGGCAAGGCATTTGTTGTGGGATATTCTGTCAGTTACGTTAACCCGAAGAACGTTGGCTAGTTTATACGTACGTAGAGGTTCAAATTCTCTGGCAGACAGTGTGTTTTAGTTGTACAGTCTTTTCTTCAGGTCACTCGAAGCAAACAGGGCTCTACTTCCATGTATACACGCCGGAGAACCCTTTACAGGACACGACGGAAAGTACATGTCAGTTCTAGCCACTCCTCTCGTGTTTCGTTCGCTTATAAAACGGAGGAGACATGACGGTATTGGTCTGTACCTCCTTTAAACTCTTTCACCTTTTTCTCATGACTACCACGCGAGTTATATGATGGATGCTGTAGCGTGTGTATGCACACCTGACTAGAAATGGGTATATGAACAAGTTATACTACATAAAATTGTGATAAACGTTGTACGTACGGAGAATCTGTCTGAAATCTGAGTATGACCGGTGCATAGGCATCTACATTAGATCTGAAGATGTTGTGTAGCTAACGTGCTGGAAATAAAAGATGAGTAGAACTTCTCTTTGTTGGGTCTGGCTGTTAGCTTCCTGTAGAACCAATAAATATCTAGTGTCACACGCGCTTGCATGCGCTGCAGCGATTAATCAGTCCGATATGGCTGCAGTTATTCCAGTGTGTTGCTTCCAACAGACTTCTTGTGCCTCTGCTGCCGCATCCTCTCCTGGAAGCCGTGATGAATGGACACAGACCTCACACGGAAAGACAAACAGGTTCCTTCCCTGCTGTGAGCCTCTCATATGTTTGGTGTAAATTGCGCAAGGCTACTTTGATGGACGCAACATTACATGCGAAAGTATAGTGTATTGCGTTAAAACAAAAATGAAGTTTGATGATTTTCAGTTGATAATGTTTATTCTACTATTCACCCTATCTCAGTTTTCCTGTTTTTACTTTTTTTAGTTCAGTCTGTTCCTATACTGCGAAAAATTTTGCTTCCTCAAAATTTTTGGGATACTTATATTTTGATAAGACCAACACTAAAAAATTGAGAAAAACTGTTATTTCTCTGCCAGATGTTTAGTGAGACATACGAGGGGCTTTCAATAAGTAATGCAACACATTTTTTCTCAAAGCATGTTGGTTTCGTTCAGGGTTCCAGTACATCATATTATTTCCCATTCTTTTGGCTACAAGACCATATTTTTCACTTCATCTTCATTGGATGCGGCGCCACCTTACTTGGATGGCCAGTATCCCTGCACGGTATCGCTCTACTGGTACACGTCGGAGCCGAAGTTTTGCTGCATCGACAACCTCTCCATCATACACGTACTGCTTACCGTGGAGTGCATTCTTCATTGGGCCAAATAGATGGAAGTCGGAAGGTGCGATATCCGGGCTGTAGGGAGAATGGGACGGAAGAGTGCAATGAAATTATGTGAACTCCATTCGGGTGCACGGACTTGTGTGAGTCCTTGCGTTGTCTAGTCTAACAGCGAGGTGTCTGACTGTGATGCGCCGATTACCTCGGAAGATCCGAGTCTGTCCGCACGTTCCAGCACTGCGGGAATCATATCTGTGTGCGGCCGTCCGGCACGCGGGAAACCGGGCAAGTTTGCGCGAACTTGTTGCGATGATGACAGACACCTTGCCCAACGAGACACCGTGCTTTTGTTCAGTGTCAAGTCTTTGTAGAAATCCTGCAGGCACCCACGAACATCTACGATGCTTTGGTTTTCTGCAAAAAGAAACTCAATGTCAACTCTCCACTTGGAACGCACCTCATTTACGGACGCAATTTTGAAGGCTACGTATTGGGCTGCAACCTATCGGAACCTCATGAAACTATAAGGGCTGAATCGGGAGTACTCCAAGATGTGTGTGAAATCTTATGGGACTTACCTGCTAAGGTCATCAGTGCCTAAGCTTATACACTACTTAACCTAAATTATCCTAAGGCCAAACACGCACACCCATGCCCGAGGGTGGACTCGAACCTCCGCCGGGACCAGCCGCATAGTCCCGGACAGCAGCGCCTAGACCGCTCGGCTAGTCCCGCGCGGCACTCCAAGATGTTCCATAAAAAATTTCGCATTTGGTCACCCGAGACTGACCGAGAAAACAATGTGTAACGTTATTTACTGAACGCCCCTGTGAAACGGAAACGACGTACGAGTTATAAAGGAAGAAAGAATATTGTTCTTCGCAAGGGCTGAGTCCATTCAAGAGGGCCCTGGGGCAACTACACAAAAGTGGGGCCTCCTCCCTCTCCTGCGCGGCCGCCTCTACAGTACCCCCTTACCAACTCTACAAGACGTCCACCATACATCATCTCTCACAAGCAGCGCCCTGCCCCCCGGTCCCCGCACACAGACACACACACACACTACATTACACCATTAGGACTTGGCCACTCTCCTGGCACATAACTCAAAAACTGAAATAAGTATGAAAGTACTTTAAAAACGTCTGTTTTATTTTACATACCTTGATGAAGCGAAATACACTGAAGCGCCAGAGAAACTGGTACAGGCATGGGTATTCAAATACAGAGATATATAAACAAGTAGAATACAGAGCTGCGGTCGGCAACGTCTGTATTACACAACGAGTGTCTGATGTAGTTGTTAGATTGGTTATTGCTGCTACAATGGCAGGTTATCAAGATTTAAGTTAGTCTGAACCAGGTGTTGCCGGCCGTTGTCGCAGAGCGGTTCTAGGCGCTTCAGTCTGAAACCGCGCGACCGCTACAGTCGCAGGTTCGAATCCTGCCTTGGGCATGGATGTGTGTGATGTCCTTAGCTTAGTTAGGTTTAAGTAGTTCTAAGTTCTAGGGGACTGAGGACCTCAGGTATTAAGTCCCATACTGCTCAGAGCCATTTGAACCGTCTGAACGAGCGGTGGGGCACAGCATCTCCGAGGTAGCGATGAAGTGGGGATTTTCGCGTACGACCATTTTACGAGTGTGCCGTGAATATCAGGAATTCAGTAAAACATCTTATCTCCGACATCGCTGCGCCCGGAAAAAAATCCTGCAAACAAAGGACCAACGGCGGCACTTCTGTCACGTTGAAAAATTCTCTGGAGAGAATTGTTCATGGTGACAGAAGTGCTGCCAATTTCAGTGTTGGGCCATCAACAAGTGTCAGCGTGCGAACCGTTCAACGTAACATCATCGATATGGGCTTTCGGAGTCGAAGGCCCTCTCGTGTGCCCTTTATGACTGCACGACACAAAGCTGCCATTTCTTTTCACTGAAGAACCTCTTTGATTGTCATCCGCAGTATCCTTATAGCATAGCGGCACATCAACGACATTGTACGTTCTATTTTCTTGCCCTTCATGGCGATCCAACGTAGGATAACATTTCAGCGAAATAATACCTGCTTGCACACTGCGAGAGTTTCTACTGCTTGTCTTCGCGCTTGCGGAAGCCAACCTTACTCAGCAAGGTACCGGATGTCTCCCTAGTTGATACCTTTGGAGCACATTATGAACAGAGCCATCCAAATATCGTGAGATTTTGTCGATCTAACGCGCCATTTGGAGTCAGTCTGGCACGATATTGTTCAAGAGGACATCTAATAACTCTATCAATACCAAGCCGAACAACTGATTGCATAATGGTCAGAAGTGGACCAATGCATTATTGACTTGATAATTGTGTGGTTGTTATTTTCTACGTATCCTCGTAAGAACACATCGCAACGTATCGCAGTTCTCAACAATAGAGGGATCCCTGCAGCGGGCCACGACGTCTCCTAGCGACAGTCTGAGACGAGGCGACTGGCGAGTACCGTGCACGTGTCCGTCCCCAGTCAGCAACACCTTAAGAACACCGTGAGCTGCTGTCAGAGCACGGAACAGCGGCAGTAGTGAGAAGGTAAGACTCCAGCAAACGTCTGAGTCCCGCCAATCCTCGGCACCAAACACATGGGCGTCGCATCGACGGCTCCTTTTTGCGGACACGTAACGTAACTTCACACAGGTATGTATACTTAATGAAAATGGAAATCTCTGACGCTGTAGTAATATTCAATGTAACTTCTTTAGCGAACCAATATCCAGACTGTCTATAGAGGTTTGTCTGAGGCAGCTTGTGTGGGAAAAGCACGGATCGGAAAAACCTTGTAATTCTCGGAAGACTGGAATACTACAGATTATACATTATCTTGATCTCTGTATTCACTCCTATAGTCTTCATCTGAAAATGACAAATGTGAACGATGCTTCGACTCGGCTCATAGCCCGAGAAGGCTTCATCATCGAGATTCGCCGAGAAAATCTAAATTTGTCTATAGACGTTATTCGACAAGTATGTGTGTCACCTTGGTGTCTTGAAACTTATACTATGTGATCAAAAGTATCCGGACACCTGGCTGAAAATGGCTTACAAGTTGGTGACGCCCTCCAGTGGTAATGCTGGAATTAAGAATGGTGTTGGCCCACCCTTAGCCTTGATGATAGCTTCCACTCTCGCAGGCAACGTTCGATCAGATGCTGCAAGGTTTCTTGGGGAATGGCAGCCCATTCTTCACGGAGTGCTGCACTGAGGAGAGGTAACGATGTCCGTCGGTGAGGTCTGGCACGGAGTCGGTGTTGCAAAACACCCCAAAGGCGTACTACAGGATTCGGGTCCGGAATCTGTGCAGGCCAGTCCATTACAGGTATGTTATTGTCGTGTAACCACTGAACCACAGGCCGCGTATTATGAACAGATACTCGATCATGTTAAAAGATGCAATCGCATTCCCCGAATTGCTCTTCAACAATGGGGAGCAAGAAGGTGAGTAAAACTTCAATGTAGGCCTGTGCTGTGACAGTGTCACACAAAAAATCATGGGGTGCAAGCCCCTCCATGAAAAACACGACCACACCATAACACCCCCGCATCCGAATTTTACTGTTGGCATT
The DNA here is from genome assembly GCF_021461385.2 of Schistocerca piceifrons. NCBI lineage: Eukaryota > Metazoa > Arthropoda > Insecta > Orthoptera > Acrididae > Schistocerca > Schistocerca piceifrons. The sequence continues at coordinate 289,952,772 of NC_060145.1, read as the reverse complement.
TCTCACGCTGGCAGATGACGTTCACCAGGGATTCACCATACCCACACCCTGCCATCGGATCGCCAGATTGTGTACCGTGATTCGTCACTCAACACAACGTTTTCCCACTGTTCACTCCTCCAACGTTTACGCTCCTTACACCAAGTGTGACATCGTTTGGTGTTTATCGGCGTGATGTATGGTTATGAGCAGTCACTCGACCTCCCGCCTAACTGTCATAGTACTTGCAGTGGATCCTGCTGCAGTTTGGAATTCCTGTGTGATGGTCTGGATAGATGTCTGCCTATGGCACATTATGACCCTCTTCAACTGTCGGCGGTCTCTGTCAGACAACAGACGACGTCGGCCTATACGATTTTGTGCTGTACGTTTCCCTTCACGTTTCCACTTCACTATCACATCGGAAACAGTGGACCTAGGGATGTTTAGGAGTGTGTAAATCTAGCGTACAGACGTATGACACAAGTGACACCCGATCACCTGACCACGTTCAAAGTCCGTGAGATCCGCGGAGCGCCCCGATCTGCTCTCTCACGATGTCTAAAGGCTGCTGAGGTCGCTGATATACAGTACCTGGCATTAGGTGGCAACACAATGCACCTAATATGAAAAACGTATGTTTTTGTGGGTGTCCGGATACTATTGATCGCATAGTGTACGTTCTCCCCCTAGATATTGTAAGAAATGATACATGTGTGTAATAATTTCTAACGATTATAGACGAATTTCAAATATTCAGCTGAATGTTTTTTTTTTTTTTTCAGGAAAACATTTTGTCTTATGAGTCATTGGTGCGTCATAAACGGAATGAAGTGCAATTTCAAACTGTTGTTTCTGCTAACGTATAATGAAATAAGCTAGCTTATCTTTGAACTTGGTGCGAGTGCAGTTGGTATCTTGGTGCGAGTGCAGCTGGTATCCTCAGTAACAATACAATGTGCCCAGACTATCGTGACTTCTCGTCTCCCAAGAACTGAAGCATAGACGTCGTTGGAATTCGAGCAGCGAATACACTTATTTTTCTAGATGCTGGTTTTCACCATCAAATGATATTGTGCGCAATAGGTCTGACATTGTAGTAGTCATCGTTTAATGATGTGCTTCATTTCGGTACTAAGTAATCTGTAGCAGTGTTTATTGTTTCTGATGTCTTAGCCATTGTGTACCCTTCGTTTCGGCACTAGTACTGATCATCCACTCTTGAAAGACTCTAGGAGCAGTGGCTGACGAATGTAGTTGAATTGTTTCTATAGAAATCGACAGACTATTTGTGACTTTGGACTGACAATCACTCGCTTCTGATTGTTTACAGTTTTAGGCCTCAATGCTATGTGCAGAGAGTACCTTCTTTGACCGTATCAATAAACAAACAGTTCCAAACTCAGTTACGTATAACATTTCTGTGCTCTTTAACTCCGCATGTTACGCCTGCTTTTCTTTACGGCTATGCACAGTGATTGGACATAAGTATGGAACTGCCATGGGAATTGCATGCTTGAATATGAATGCAGTTGCTAGCCCAAACCTACGTGTAGCGCTGTTGTATCTGACCACAAACGCCACCTGAGCAATACTCTCAATACGTTGCAAGTTTCAACCGCGGTGAGAACGATATTCTATGTGGCAGTTGCAAGACGTCGTGGTCTACTGACCTTCATTGCTTACATATTCCGACCTCACAATTGTATTCCGCACATCAAGACGCTTCATTCGAACCCAAACTTGATAAGATAAAGTCAATGTTGTATGAATTCATGTAAACGATATGCAAATAACAAGTAAATCACAAGTGCGCACTGAGCTTGAAATACTCAAAGCTGGCATACACACACTCATTCATGACACGACGGTAACAAAAGCTTTTAGTTCGTGAGAGGCAAACCACACACCAGGAGGCCGGTCCCTTCAGAGGATGAGTCAACCTATCTACGTCGGCCGGCGACCACCCGTAGAGCAGACAGCATTTGCCCGAGTGAAAGGGAGAACGACCTCATGTTCGGCTTAAAACCAAATTCCGCTACATTGTGTGGGAGCGCACAGCCTACGCATTCTTTACAAACATAGCACGCAGTTTCAGAGGTTTTCACAGGGAGACAGCAAACGCCAAACGCCGATGCTACAGATTTCCGGATTGGTCGCCTTAAACTAATCGTCATTCTCCCGTTTTAGAAGAGCAATGCTGATTGGCAGACGATATTCCTGACGCCTTGAGCTGAAGGAGTAATGGAAGAGACCAAAAGATATACCCCTTCACGTCTGGTGTGGAGAGGGGCTGTTCCGTTGTTGCTCTTGGAGCGAGAACACGTAATGAGAGCGTGTGCCCTCGTACGTGTACTCAAAGAGTGAGGAACAAGTCTCTCCTCAGTACTTCACTGGGAGAGCACCTCTGTCAAGAGCGAACTGGAGTGCGACTCTATATTGAGTCCTTGCGATTAAGCGTTGTTCACTGTGTTGGCCGCCACACTTATTGTGCGGTGTGAACGGACAGAAATATAGTTAAACTCTTGCGAGCGAATTTTTGAGTGGCATCGCGATGGACTGGTTATCTGACGGTGTACCACACCAATAGTTAGACTAGGAGCGAATAGGAGTCTTTGACTTCATCAAGACATAGGGAGAGTTTGATTGGCGAAGGTCAATCCAGATAGAACGAGAGTTATCTTATTTGTCTGCAGCGAGCAGCGCAGACAGCAGTCATCGCAGCTTATAGTATAGTGCGCTACAGCTCTTGCGAGCCCCATATTTCCTCCACAACAGTACACTTCACTGCATTTCACACGCAACAGCCTCGACCATACCTAGCAACGTTCTAATGGATAATTATTCAAGTTGAGTAGGTGTGGCTCTCAGCCATTCTGCCAAGTCAATAACAATCGTAAACATTGTATAGAAATTTCATTAGCGAATCCTATCCTTAAGAGGTAACTTCACATTCCGAAAAGAACCCGGAAATAATTTGTTCAGTTCATAATTAAAAGTGCCATTGTAATTTCTCAGAATTTGTGCAAAAAAAATTTGTTAGTTTCATGTTTTTCTTACACTAACTAGTACTACTCCAGTACCCAAGTATCCCACCAGTTACGTAAGAAATTTTGTGAATTTTTGTGTCATTTCCTTACAACAGACGACTCCAGAAGATAATTATTGCTGAAACTTTTCCAGGCATTTCTCTTTAGAACGTTAGCAGCGTCTTTCTGACTTCTGTAGTAGTGTGGGAGTGGAAATTGCATCTTGCAGGAGTCACAGGGTAAAGGGTACATCTCAGATTAATCCGTTGCGCAGAATGACAGAATAGCACCCACACATCGCTCACACTGTGAGTGAATTAAGTTTGAGCTAAAAGACTTCTAACGTGGGAAAATTGTTGGTGCTCGTGTGGTGGGTTGTTCTGTAACCGAGATACTGAAGATATATACCGTATTTAGTGTAAGTGGAAAAACATCATCCGTTACGTCACAACGCGAACGAGAGTGTGTGTTGCGTGATCGTGGACAGAGGATCATTGAAGAGGATTATGGCAAAATTAAGAGGACGACAGCTACAAATGGTACTGCGGAACTCAATGTAATACTCATGAGCCCTGTCAGCACCAAACCAACACGAGGGGAACTCCATACGTAGAGAATTGTAGGGCGAGTTTGAATTCAGAAAACACTCATCAATGATGCAATTGCCTGTAACAGTAGGTGGTGGTGCCAAAGCCATAAAACCTGGCCAATGGGCCAATGGAAGAAAGTAATTTGGTCGGATGAGTGTTGGTTCATGCTGTTTCTATTTATAGCCGTTCCATTAGTGAAACAGATGCGGGTGATGAATTGGGCAGGCATATCTACATCTACATCTACATCTATACTCCGCGAGCCACCTTACGGTGTGTGGCGGAGGGTACTTATTGTACCACTATCTGATCCCCCCTTCCCTGTTCCATTCACGAATTGTGCGTGGGAAGAACGACTGCTTGTAAGTCTCCGTATTTGCTCTAATTTCTCGGATCTTTTCGTTGTGATCATTACGCGAGATATATGTGGGCGGTAGTAATATGTTGCCCATCTCTTCCCGGAATGTGCTCTCTCGTAATTTCGATAATAAACCTCTCCGTATTGCGTAACGCCTTTCTTGAAGTGTCCGCCACTGGAGCTTGTTCAGCATCTCCGTAACGCTCTCGCGCTGACTAAATGTCCCCATGACGAATCGCGCTGCTTTTCGCTGGATCATGTCTATCTCTTCTATTAATCCAACCTGGTAAGGGTCCCATACTGATGAGCAATACTCAAGAATCGGACGAACAAGCGTTTTGTAAGCTACTTCTTTCGTCGATGAGTCACATTTTCTTAGAATTCTTCCTATGAATCTCAACCTGGCGCCTGCTTTTCCCACTATTTGTTTTATGTGATCATTCCACTTCAGATCGCTCCGGATAGTAACTCCTAAGTATTTTACGGTCGTTACCGCTTCCAATGATTTACCACCTATGGCATAATCGTACTGGAATGGATTTCTGCCCCTATGTATGCGCATTATATTACATTTATCTACGTTTAGGGAAAGCTGCCAGCTGTCGCACCATGCATTAATCCTCTGCAGGTCCTCCTGGAGTACGTACGAGTCTTCTGATGTTGCTACTTTCTTGTAGACAACCGTGTCATCTGCAAATAGCCTCACGGAGCTACCGATGTTGTCAACTAAGTCATTTATGTATATTGTAAACAATAAAGGTCCTATCACGCTTCCCTGCGGTACTCCCGAAATTACCTCTACATCTGCAGATTTTGAACCGTTAAGAATGACATGTTGTGTTCTTTCTTCTAGGAAATCCTGAATCCAATCACAAACCTGGTCCGATATTCCGTAAGCTCGTATTTTTTTCACTAAACGTAAGTGCGGAACCGTATCAAATGCCTTCCTGAAGTCCAGGAATACGGCATCAATCTGCTCGCCAGTGTCTACGGCACTGTGAATTTCTTGGGCAAATAGGGCGAGCTGAGTTTCACATGATCTCTGTTTGCGGAATCCATGTTGGTTATGATGAAGGAGATTTGTATTATCTAAGAACGTCGTAATACGAGAACACAAAACATGTTCCATTATTCTACAACAGATTGACGTAAGCGAAATAGGCCTATAATTATTCGCATCTGATTTATGACCCTTCTTGAAAATGGGAACGACCTGCGCTTTCTTCCAGTCGCTAGGTACTTTACGTTCTTCCAGCGATCTACGATAAATTGCTGATAGAAAGGGGGCAAGTTCTTTAGCATAATCACTGTAGAATCTTAAGGGTATCTCGTCTGGTCCGGATGCTTTTCCGCTACTAAGTGATAGCAGTTGTTTTTCAATTCCGATATCGTTTATTTCAATATTTTCCATTTTGGCGTCCGTGCGACGGCTGAAGTCAGGGACCGTGTTACGATTTTCCGCAGTGAAACAGTTTCGGAACACTGAATTCAGTATTTCTGCCTTTCTTCGGTCGTCCTCTGTTTCGGTGCCATCGTGGTCAACGAGTGACTGAATAGGGGATTTAGATCCGCTTACCGATTTTACATATGACCAAAACTTTTTAGGGTTCTTGTTTAGATTGTTTGCCAATGTTTTATGTTCGAATTCGTTGAATGCTTCTCTCATTGCTCTCTTTACGCTCTTTTTCGCTTCGTTCAGCTTTTCCTTATCAGCTATGATTCGACTACTCTTAAACCTATGATGAAGCTTTCTTTGTTTCCGTAGTACCTTTCGTACATGATTGTTATACCACGGTGGATCTTTCCCCTCGCTTTGGACCTTAGTCGGTACGAACTTATCTAAGGCGTACTGGACGATGTTCCTGAATTTTTTCCATTTTTGTTCCACATCCTCTTCCTCAGAAATGAACGTTTGATGGTGGTCACTCAGATATTCTGCGATTTGTGCCCTATCACTCTTGTTAAGCAAATATATTTTCCTTCCTTTCTTGGTATTTCTTATTACACTTGTAGTCATTGATGCAACCACTGACTTATGATCACTGATACCCTCTTCTACATTCACGGAGTCGAAAAGTTCCGGTCTATTTGTTGCTATGAGGTCTAAAACGTTAGCTTCACGAGTTGGTTCTCTAACTATCTGCTCGAAGTAATTCTCGGACAAGGCAGTCAGGATAATGTCACAAGAGTCTCTGTCCCTGGCTCCAGTTCTGATTGTGTGACTATCCCATTCTATACCTGGTAGATTGAAGTCTCCCCCTATTACAATAGTATGATCACGAAACTTCTTCACGACGTTCTGCAGGTTCTCTCTGAGGCGCTCAACTACTGCGGTTGCTGATGCAGGTGGTCTATAGAAGCATCCGACTTGGTAGTCCTTGGGCCTCGTCGTTACTCTGAAAGGTCGCATTACTTACTGCCACAAGTTACGTAACCATTTTGTCTGAACAGGTACATCCCGTGGTACGATGTTTGTTAGCCAATGGCGATTCTATGTTGCAACGCGACAGAAAGTCTATTCTCGCTGCTCGCATCGTCCAGAACTGATTTTCTGAGCGCGAGGATGAGCTATCTCGATTACTTCTGAGCCTTCATGGTCCAGTTTGCAGAGACGGGTGACGGATCGCTATCTACCTGCATCATCATTGGCTGAATTTGCCACTATATTGCAGGAACAGTGCTAGAAGATTCGCTTGGAAACCATAGCCGCGGGGGATTAGCTTAGCGGTCTAAGGAGCTGCAGTCATGGACTGTGCGGTTGGTCCCGGCGGAGGTTCGAGTCCTCCCTCGGGCATGGGTGTGTGTGTTTGTCCTTAGGATAATTTAGGTTAAGTAGTGTATAAGCTTAGGGACTGATGACCTTAGCAGTTAAGACCCATAAGATTTCACACACATTTGAAGTTTTTTTGAAAACCATACAACACCTGTATTTGTCCATTCCGAGATACTGGAAAATGTTTTGAATGCCAACGGGTTTCCTACATCGTATTAGGCATGGTAGTGTGTGCATGAACCATGGACCTTGCCGTTGGTGGGGAGGCTTGCGTGCCTCAGCGATACAGATGGCCGTACCGTAGGTGCAACCACAACGGAGGGGTATCTGTTGAGAGGCCAGACAAACGTGTGGTTCCTGAAGAGGGGCAGCAGCCTTTTCAGTAGTTGCAGGGGCAACAGTCTGGATGATTGACTGATCTGGCCTTGTAACACTAACCAAAACGGCCTTGCTGTGCTGGTACTGCGAACGGCTGAAAGCAAGGGGAAACTACAGCCGTAATTTTTCCCGAGGACATGCAGCTTTACTGTATGATTAAATGATGATGGCATCCTCTTGGGTAAAATATTCCGGAGGTAAAATAGTCCCCCATTCGGATCTCCGGGCGGGGACTACTCAAGAGGACGTCGTTATCAGGAGAAAGAAAACTGGCATTCTACGGATGGGAGCGTGGAACGTCAGATCCCTTAATCGGGCAGGTAGGTTAGAAAATTTAGAAAGGGAAATGGATAGGTTAAAGTTAGATATAGTGGGAATTAGGGAAGTTCGGTGGCAGGAGGAACAAGACTTTTGGTCAGGTGATTAGAGGGTTATAAATACAAAATCAAATAGGGGTAATGCAGGAGTAGGTTTAATAATGAATAAAGAAATAGGAGTGCGGGTTAGCTACTACAAACAGCACAGTGAACGCATTATTGTGGCCAAGATAGACACAAAGCCCATGCCTACTACAGTGGTACAAGTTTATATGCCAACTAGCACTGCAGATGATGAAGAAATTGATGAAATGTATGACGAGATAAAAGAAATTATTCAGGTAGTGAAGGGAGACGAAAATTTAATAGTCATGGGTGACTGGAATTCGTCAGTAGGAAAAGGGAGAGAAGGAAATATAGTAGGTGAATATGGATTGGGGGGAAGAAATGAAAGAGGAAGCCGCCTTGTAGAATTTTGCACAGAGCATAACTTAATCATAGCTAACACTTGGTTCAAGAATCATGAAAGAAGGTTGTATACCTGGAAGAATCCTGGAGATACTAAACGGTATCAGATAGATTATATAATGGTAAGACAGAGATTTAGGAACCAGGTTTTAAGTTGTAAGACATTTCCAGGGGCAGATGTGGATTCTGACCACAATCTATTGGTTATGAACTGCAGACTGAAACTGAAGAAACTGCAAAAAGGTGGGAATTTAAGGAGATGGGACCTGGATAAACTGAAAGAACCAGAGGTTGTGCAGAGTTTCAGGGAGAGCATAAGGGAACAATTGACAGGAATGGGGGAAAGAAATACAGTAGAAGAAGAATGGGTAGCTCTGAGGGATGAAGTAGTGAAGGCAGCAGACGATCAAGTAGGTAAAAAGACGAGGGCTAATAGAAATCCTTGGGTAACAGAAGAAATACTGAATTTAATTGATGAAAGGAGAAAATATAAAAATGCAGTAAATGAAGCAGGCAAAAAGGAATACAAACGTCTCAAAAATGAGATCGACAGGAAGTGCAAAATGGCTAAGCAGGGATGGCTAGAGGACAAATGTAAGGATGTAGAGGCTTGTCTCACTAGGGGTAAGATAGATACTGCCTACAGGAAAATTAAAGAGACCTTTGGAGAGAAGAGAACCACTTGTATGAATATCAAGAGCTCAGATGGCAACCCAGTTCTAAGCAAAGAAGGGAAGGCAGAAAGGTGGAAGGAGTATATAGAGGGTTTATACAAGGGCGATGTACTTGAGGACAATATTATGGAAATGGAAGAGGATGTAGATGAAGATGAAATGGGAGATGAGATACTGCGTGAAGAGTTTGACAGAGCACTGAAAGACCTGAGTCGAAACAAGGCCCCGGGAGTAGACAACATTCCATTAGAACTACTGATGGCCTTGGGAGAGCCAGTCATGACAAAACTCTACCCACAGACATCAAGGAGAATACAATAATTCCAATCCCAAAGAAAGCAGGTGTTGACAGATGTGAAAATTACCGAACTATCAGTTTAATAAGTCACAGCTGTAAAATACTAACGCGAATTCTTTACAGTCGAATGGAAAAACTGGTAGAAGCGGACCTCGGGGAAGATCAGTTTGGATTCCGTAGAAATGTTGGAACGCGTGAGACAATACTAACCTTACGACTTATCTTAGAAGAAAGATTAAGAAAAGGCAAGCCTACGTTTCTAGCATTTGTAGCCTTAGAGAAAGCTTTTGACAACGTTAACTGGAATACTCTCTTTCAAATTCTGAAGGTGGCAGGGGTGAAATACAGGGAGCGAAAGGCTATTTACAATTTGTACAGAAACCAGATGGCAGTTATAAGAGTCGAGGGGCATGAAAGGAAAGCAGTGGTTAGGAAAGGAGTGAGACAGGGTTGTAGCCTCTCCCCGATGTTATTCAATCTGTATATTCCGCAAGCAGTAAAGGAAACAAAAGAAAAATTCGGAGCAGGTATTAAAATTCATGGAAAAGAAGTAAAAACTTTGAGGTTCGCCGATGACATTGTAATTCTGTCAGAGACAGCAAAGGGCTTGGAAGAGTAGTTGAACGGAATGGACAGTGTCTTGAAAGGAGGATATAAGATGAACATCAACAAAAGCAAAACGAGGATAATGGAATGTAGTCCAATTACATCGGGTGATGCTGAGGGGATTAGATTAGGAAATGAGACACTTAAAGTAGTAAAGGAGTTTTGCTATTTGGGGAGCAAAATAACTGATGATGGTCGAAGTAGAGAGGATATAAAATGTAGACTGGCAATGGCAAGGAAATCGTTTCTGAAGAAGAGAAGTTTGTTAACATCGAGTATAGATTTAAGTGTCAGGAAGTCGTTTCTGAAAGTATTTGTATGGAGTGTAGCCATGTATGGAAGTGAAACATGGACGATAACCAGTTTGGACAAGAAGAGAATAGAAGCTTTCGAAATGTGGTGCTACAGAAGAATGCTGAAGATAAGGTGGGTAGATCATGTAACTAATGAGGAGGTATTGAATAGGATTGGGGAGAAGAGAAGTTTGTGGCACAACTTGGCTAGAAGAAGGGATCGGTTGGTAGGACATGTTTTGAGGCATCAAGGGATCACAAATTTAGCATTGTAGGGCAGCGTGGAGGGTAAAAATCGTAGAGGGAGACCAAGAGATGAATACACTAAGCAGATTCAGAAGGATGTAGGTTGCAGTAGGTACTGGGAGATGAAGAAGCTTGCACAGGATAGAGTAGCATGGAGAGCTGCATCAAACCAGTCTCAGGACTCAAGGCCACAACAACAACATTGTGTTTTTGTTGTTTTCAAATTTTTGGGCACCACCTGTTGTCTTCTAGTTAAAGTCGACTAATTTATTCGAGTATCTTTGTGTAAAAATGATTTCCAGAAGTGGCCTTGATTATTTTAATACAGAGACAGACTTCACTTGACCGGTAAATTTTTCTAATATTTCCATTTTGATTCTTCCTTTTTTTTCTTTCAGGCTCCAGGGGTCCCTCAGCCTGGAGGGTCGCCGTGCAAAGCCCCGACTGAACCATTTCAGTTATGCACGTGGTTTGACATTCTGTCGACATCGAGTTATTTCGTGATGGGGAGCGTAAACATGCTTGTAGACGCATATCTGCGTGTTTTTAGTTCTTTGAACCTCTGTTCAAATGGTTCAAAAGGCTCTGAGCACTATGGGACTTAACAGCTGTGGTCATCAGTCCCCTAGAACTTAGAACTACTTAAACCTAACTAACCTAAGGACATCACACACATCCAAGCCCGAGGCAGGATTCGAACCTGCGACTGTAGCATTCGCGCGGTTCCGGACTGCGCGCCTAGAACCGCGAGACCACCGCGGCCGGCTGATCCTCTGTGAATAGCTTCTTGTAATTTATCGCAGGTTATAGAGGGGAGGGGTTCGTAGACAACTGCATCATCATAGGCTGCATCCAACCACAGGAGAAGTAAACAATGGCAGGGGCGAACTTTATAACATTGAGGTCTTTACCGCTCATCTTAAGCTTTGTCAAGGCTAGAGTGACTAAGATGTTAAAAAAACTAATAAATAAATGTAAAACATTACGTACAAATTGCGATGAACAGCTGAGTTGCTTATTTTTTTACTTGTTGCCTAATTCCCATTCGAGATATTAACAGCCGCGTCAACTATAATGTGTATCATCAATAAGCAATTGTACTCTGATTAAGAAACTGAAACTAATAAGCATTCAATTTCTACAATAATTTTAAAGCTTCATGCACGTTGACTGCAATTCTGTAAGCTGGATGGGTGCCCGAAAATGAAGATCTTTGAGATAAACCGAGAGAAGCCTTTTGTAGCAGAGTGGATAGCCCGCCCTTCTTCGTTCGCAATCATCACAAGGTTGTATCACTGCGTTTACGGAGCGGGTGTTAAGAACTCTTGTAGAACATCTTTTCTTTTTATTATCCGGAACGTTACACGACTAGCAATTTCCTTCGTGTGTTTCGTTCGCAGATCATCTGCTGCAAATGGGACGAGAAACACTGCCAAGGTAGCTGTTCGCTTGAAGGTTAGCAGGTCACTACTCTCAGTACAAATTGCAATGTCGCGAAATGTGGAACTCCGGGCGAACTGGCCTTGTTCACACTTTATAAGGCGGAGCGTTAGCATAGAAATTACGTTACGGCGTGATGATTCTGTGTCAGGCCTACCTCGTCCCTATAATTATGTAAACATTGCGCAGACCTATTACTCTTCTGCGACTTGATTTTCCACTCGTTATAAGTTTAGACGACAGCTCTGCTTTATGCACTAGCCTCTGCGGGCCTGTTTGAAAACAAGACGTATTTTTCATTGCAAAAGATTTCTGATTTTGGCAAGAAAAAATGCAAGAGGCCCATAACCTTTCCTCGGCAAAGTAGTCACAAAAAATATGAGATTTTGTCGTCATTTGCGTGTGTTGTTGGAATTAAACATATTTTCTCTTGTGGGTCAGTATACGGTATGGCACGGAAACCGACTCCTGGTATTGCTTGACATTTTACGCATACACAGAGAATTGTCATAATTTAAAGTCACATTAATGACAACTATATACATAAATTTAGGTTCAACCGGACATCGTGCTACTAACCTTTAGGATTTTACTGCCTAATTCAGCCGCTGAGATAGAGTAGGGCCTGCCATGATCCCGTACTTCATTAACTTCACTAATTACCCAGCACGATGCAGTACTTTGCGGTAACAACGTTCTCAGTGCTCATGGCCTGTCACAGTTTGTTGTAACACGAGTATGTCCTTGTTCCAGACGAAATTCTAGAATCATTCAGTAGTTATAAAAGTAGAGAATTTTTCCCAAAGTTGACACCCATCCTGCAACGTCATTTCGCAACAGATTTATTAACAAACAGGAGTCGTGGAACCAAAAACGATTCAATAATAATACCAAAAAGTTACTGTGAAACAGAGGAATACTGCGAGACAAGTTTATTGAATTCTAAACCACGATATTACCGTCCGGATTCTAAAGAAACAAGAAACCATAAATTATTTAGGTTCTATTTAAACATGTCAGTGAGTGCTGTCCAGATACTCATTGAATAGAATGATAAAATCGAATCTGAAATAATTTTGTCTTTCAGAACTGTTCACTGTGAAAGTCACAAAACAGAAAAACACAAACATGGACTTGATAAACTAGCAAAGTGACCTGCTGGAGGAAATTCCACTAGATCTGATGAGATACCCGCTAGATTATGTATCTAGTATGCCAGAAAACGGTGTATCATAGTCACCAAACAATGTAGTGTCTTGCGAGACTGGAAAATAAAATACAATAATTAAAAATTGGGGTCCTGACCCACGTTATACACATATGAAACACTGGTGGGTCCTCCCAGCGTAGGAGATATCCTCTTGTAAACGGACAATTTTCTACTTGTAAAGGTATATGTGTTAGTTCTTCTGTTCGTTGTCCCGAAAGGAGTAAGCCAGGTTGCTCTGCAGAGTCTACTGCCCGCAGATTATTGTCCGTCATTTCCAGCCACTGAGCTCCAGAAGGCCGCAGATACTGCATCCGATCAAAAGTATCCAGACACCTGTTAGCGGATATGAACACGAGGTATGACCACTCTTCGCCTTAATAGTGGCTATGACTCCGCTGGGGACATTTTCAGTGAGGTGTCTGAATTTGGAGATATGGAAGCCCATACGTTCTCAAGAGCCAAATCCAGAGACAGAAGCGTGATGTTCGACGCTGTGGTCTATAGCGAAGTTGACGTCTACCTCGTCGCACAGGTGTTCCACCGATTTCGGTAGAGACTCTGGGCAGACGAGCTGATTTCAAGAATGGTATTGCTCACAGACCGTTGCCTCACAGATGCTGCTTCATGACTGGGTGCACTGTCATGCTAATACAAACAATCAACGTCTCCGGATTCCTCCACTGCACCCAGTACACAATGCGGTAAAATGTGAACATATTCTTCTGTATCCAACGTATTCGTAAAAGCAGTGAGGGTACCACACACTATCGACGGAAAACGTGCCCATATCGTAACACCACCTCTTCTGTAATCGACTGTTGGCACTAGAACTGATGGCAGGTGACGCTCTCCAGGAATTCCCTAAACCCAAACCGATCCATCGGATTGTCACAGGGTACAGCGTGTCTCATCACTCCAAATGATCCGGTTGTAGTCATCCTCTGACCTGTGGCAGCGCTTTTTACACCACCTCAAGCAGCATGTAGCATTGACAACAGAAATTTGTGGTTTGTGAAGAGCTGCTCGACAGTTGTACCCAATTCTTCTTGATGCCTCGGGCACAGTCATTGTGCGAGCTGGTCTGATGGTAACCCTTTGGAACTCAAGAGTGATCGCTTACGCTGGTTGTTAACAACTACCTTCTGCAATGCGAGCTGTGTGGACAGGAGAGCCATCATACTGGAACACAGTATCGTCATATTGGAATAGCCTTTGTACTGTGGGATGGACCACAGCCAAAACGGTCACATAAACTTTGGCGAGAGTAACAATGGGGACCGTGGAATACCGCGATGCGGCTGCCCAAATTATCACCGAACCTCGCTGTGTTTCACTATTGGGACGTAAAACAGTTTGAAATAATACTCACTCGACCAAATGGCTTTTTTCCATTGCTACACCGTCCAAATCTTATGGTTTTAGCATCGAATTTTGCCATTACACCCATTTGCATCAATGATGAGTGGTTTTGGAATTCCAGCTTGCCCTGAAATCTCCTCCTTAACGCCCTCCCTGCCTGTTAGTGTGTCAGTGCTGAGAGGGTTCGTGAGTACGTCATTCGGTTCTGCAGTGACTTTTACAGCTCTCTTCTTCTTAATTTTCGTCACAGTCCTCTTCAATGACGGACATTCACGATCACTAATCACACAATTACGTTCGCTTTGTGACTTAGCTGATGACGTTTTCCCTCTTTGCTTGTATGCGGTATGAATCTTCGATACGGTGCCTCCTGGAACATCAAACACTTCAGCTCCGTGGGTCATGGAAGCACTCACCATAAGAGCATCAATAATTCTCGTGAAGTTCCTGATCGTCAATATTTGTGCTAATGTCGGATTAAATTTCAAAAATGGCTCTGAGCACTATGGGACTAAACTGCTGTGGTCATCAGTCCCCTAGAACTTAGAACTTCTTAAACCTAACTAACCTAAGGACATCACACACATCCATGCCCGAGGCAGGATTCGAACCTGCGACCGTAGCGATCGCGTGATTCCAGACTGTAGCGCGTAGAACGGCTCGGTCACTCCGGCCGGCTAAATTTCAAATCTGTCCCCAGTATCTTGTGAAGTGAGGGCGTGAGACATTGTTGACGGTGTACAGCCCTCAAATGACATGAACCTCTCCAGCCCCCATGTTGCTATTAGAGCGAAGTAGCCTCTGTGCCGGCACCGGCTTTCACCTTCTTCCTTCGCCAGTCATAACCATAATTATAACATAAACATAACGCTGCACTATAAACGCACCCTTTACATTCACCTACATTTCACAAATACACATACGACACAACTGTCGCTTTCGCCGGGAGAGGAGTCACTGTGGGCGGAGGAAGAACGCACTTTCCACTAGGCGACTGAACCCATCTCGTGGGGTATCCTAATCAACAATAACTTACAGCATTTAATTTAAGTGATTTGTCACTATTGACGTTTACCTAGAGTGTCAGAACCTGTTTCGTCTCACTCACTTTCGTTTTCGGATGGAACGCGGCTCGAAGTGTTGTACACTGCTGGCCACCGTAAATGCAACATCAAGAAAGACAAGAGGTAGCACAACAGAATTTATTTTGTAGATAACATGTTGACCAAGTATCAAATGACTACGTTTACAGACGTCTGTGACATGTGGTTCCTGCCAGAATCAGTAGCCAGAGTAGCCGCCATTGTTGGAGATCACCGCTGCCACACGTTTCGGCATTGAGTCAAAGAGACGTTGGATGTGTTCCTGGGGTACAGCAGCCCAAGCAGCTTCCACACGTTGCCAAAGATCATCTGGTGTGGCAGCTGGGGATGTAATCTGGGTCACTCGTTGAGCAACCATGGACCACATGTTTTCTATCGGCGAAAGATCCGGAGAGCGAGCCGCCCAGGGAAGCACTTCAATCTGGTTATTGACGAAGAACCTTTGGACAATGAGTTCCACGTGTGGTCGCGCATTATCCTGTTGAAATACGGCTGTGGCCGAGCCCTGAAGGTAAGGAAGGACAACTGGCTCCAGCACCTCGGATGTGTAGCGCCGGCTATTTAAAGTACCTGCAATGCGTACTAGAGGCGTGCGAGAGTAATATCCAATACCGCCCCATACCATAATAGCCGGTGCAAGACCAGTGTGGCGGTGCATAATGCAGCTGTCCAGCATCCTCTCTCCACGGTGTCTCCACACTCGAATCCGACCATCGTGGTGCTGCAGACAGAAGCGTGCCTCGTCAGTAAAGACAACGTCATTCCATTCTTCCGTCCACATCCGTCTGTCATCACACCATTGGCGACGGAGACGTCTGTGGTTCTGCGTCAATGGTAGACGAAGCAATGGACGTCTTGCGGACAGACCACTCTGCTGTAAACGGCGTCGAATGGTACGCGCAGACACTGGATGATGCGTTACAGACGCAATGTGCTGTGCTATGGTTTGGGATGTCACTGAGCGATCCGTCACTGCCATGCGCACAATTTACCTATCAGCACGTGCAGTGGTGCACCGAGGTGAATGCGATCGACCACGTCGGTCCGTCGTACCCTCCTGCATCCAACGGTCACATATCCGCATTACAGTTGTTTGGTTTCATCCAACACCACTAGCGATTTCTCTGTATGATAATCCACAATCTCGGTAAGCCACTATCCTTCCTCTGTCGAACTCGGATACTTGATCAAACGATGTTCGCTGTTGTCTACGAGGCATAACTGATCGTCTTGTGAAACAACCACAAGGTAAACACACGTGCCGAACGTACACTCGTCGAAATCGCCAAGCCTTAAATGGCGCTATGAGGTGGCGCCACAGGCGCGCGTGATGTGCGTCTGCGCTGAAATTCTAATCTACATCTACATCTACATCTATACTCCGCGAGCCACCTTGCGGTGTGTGGCGGAGGGTACTTATTGTACCACTATCTGATCCCCCCTTCCCTGTTCCATTCACGAATTGTGCGTGGGAAGAACGACTGCTTGTAAGTCTCCGTATTTGCTCTAATTTCTCGGATCTTTTCGTTGTGATCATTACGCGAGGTATATGTGGGCGGTAGTAATATGTTGCCCATCTCTTCCCGGAATGTGCTCTCTCGTAATTTCGATAATAAACCTCTCCGTATTGCGTAACGCCTTTCTTGAAGTGTCCGCCACTGGAGCTTGTTCAGCATCTCCGTAACGCTCTCGCGCTGACTAAATGTCCCCATGACGAATCGCGCTGCTTTTCGCTGGATCATGTCTATCTCTTCTATTAATCCAACCTGGTAAGGGTCCCATACTGATGAGCAATACTCAAGAATCGGACGAACAAGCGTTTTGTAAGCTACTTCTTTCGTCGATGAGTCACATTTTCTTAGAATTCTTCCTATGAATCTCAACCTGGCGCCTGCTTTTCCCACTATTTGTTTTATGTGATCATTCCACTTCAGATCGCTCCGGATAGTAACTCCTAAGTATTTTACGGTCGTTACCGCTTCCAATGATTTACCACCTATGGCATAATCGTACTGGAATGGATTTCTGCCCCTATGTATGCGCATTATATTACATTTATCTACGTTTAGGGAAAGCTGCCAGCTGTCGCACCATGCATTAATCCTCTGCAGGTCCTCCTGGAGTACGTACGAGTCTTCTGATGTTGCTACTTTCTTGTAGACAACCGTGTCATCTGCAAATAGCCTCACGGAGCTACCGATGTTGTCAACAGTCATTTATGTATATTGTAAACAATAAAGGTCCTATCATGCTTCCCTGCGGTACTCCCGAAATTACCTCTACATCTGCAGATTTTGAACCGTTAAGAATGACATGTTGTGTTCTTTCTTCTAGGAAATCCTGAATCCAATCACAAACCTGGTCCGATATTCCGTAAGCTCGTATTTTTTTCACTAAACGTAAGTGCGGAACCGTATCAAATGCCTTCCTGAAGTCCAGGAATACGGCATCAATCTGCTCGCCAGTGTCTACGGCACTGTGAATTTCTTGGGCAAATAGGGCGAGCTGAGTTTCACATGATCTCTGTTTGCGGAATCCATGTTGGTTATGATGAAGGAGATTTGTATTATCTAAGAACGTCATAATACGAGAACACAAAACATGTTCCATTATTCTACAACAGATTGACGTAAGCGAAATAGGCCTATAATTATTCGCATCTGATTTATGACCCTTCTTGAAAATGGGAACGACCTGCGCTTTCTTCCAGTCGCTAGGTACTTTACGTTCTTCCAGCGATCTACGATAAATTGCTGATAGAAAGGGGGCAAGTTCTTTAGCATAATCACTGTAGAATCTTAAGGGTATCTCGTCTGGTCCGGATGCTTTTCCGCTACTAAGTGATAGCAGTTGTTTTACAATTCCGATATCGTTTATTTCAATATTTTCCATTTTGGCGTCCGTGCGACGGCTGAAGTCAGGGACCGTGTTACGATTTTCCGCAGTGAAACAGTTTCGGAACACTGAATTCAGTATTTCTGCCTTTCTTCGGTCGTCCTCTGTTTCGGTGCCATCGTGGTCAACGAGTGACTGAACAGGGGATTTAGATCCGCTTACCGATTTTACATATGACCAAAACATTTTAGGGTTCTTGTTTAGATTGTTTGCCAATGTTTTATGTTCGAATTCGTTGAATGCTTCTCTCATTGCTCTCTTTACGCTCTTTTTCGATTCGTTCAGCTTTTCCTTATCAGCTATGATTCGACTACTCTTAAACCTATGATGAAGCTTTCTTTGTTTCCGTAGTACCTTTCGTACATGATTGTTATACCACGGTGGATCTTTCCCCTCGCTTTGGACCTTAGTCGGTACGAACTTATCTAAGGCGTACTGGACGATGTTTCTGAATTTTTTCCATTTTTGTTCCACATCCTCTTCCTCAGAAATGAACGTTTGATGGTGGTCACTCAGATATTCTGCGATTTGTGCCCTATCACTCTTGTTAAGCAAATATATTTTCCTTCCTTTCTTGGCATTTCTTATTACACTTGTAGTCATTGATGCAACCACTGACTTATGATCACTGATACCCTCTTCTACATTCACTGAGTCGAAAAGTTCCGGTCTATTTGTTGCTATGAGGTCTAAAACGTTAGCTTCACGAGTTGGTTCTCTAACTATCTGCTCGAAGTAATTCTCGGACGAGGCAGTCAGGATAATGTCACAAGAGTCTCTGTCCCTGGCTCCAGTTCTGATTGTGTGACTGTCCCATTCTATACCTGGTAGATTGAAGTCTCCCCCTATTACAATAGTATGATCACGAAACTTCTTCACGACGTTCTGCAGGTTCTCTCTGAGGCGCTCAACTACTACGGTTGCTGATGCAGGTGGTCTATAGAAGCATCCGGCTATCATATCTGACCCACCTTTGATACTTAACTTAACCCAGATTATTTCACATTCGCATTCGCTAATAACTTCACTGGATATTATTGAATTCTTTACTGCTATAAATACTCCTCCACCATTGGCGTTTATCCTATCCTTGCGGTATATATTCCATTCTGTGTCTAGGATTTCGTTACTGTTCACTTCCGGTTTTAACCAACTCTCCGTTCCTAATACTATATGCGCACTATTTCCTTCAATAAGAGATACTAATTCAGGAACCTTGCCCTGGATACTCCTGCAGTTTACCAATATTACGTTAACTTTTCCTGTTTTTGGTCTCTGAAGACGGACGTTCTTTATCAACGATGATAATGTCCTCTCTGGTAAGCCGTCAGGTATTTTATCGTTTCGCCCAAGGGGGGGTCCCTCTAACCTAAAAAACCCCCGTGTGCACGCCACACGTACTCTGCTACCCTAGTAGCTGCTTCCGGTGTGTAGTTGCATATCTCATCGCTGCAAACCCATGGTGTAAATTTCACTTGATTCGGATGCTTCCTTCAGGGTGTTGCATTTACGGTGGCCAGCAGTGTACTAAACCTCTCTGTGAATTAACTTAGCTCCGACACAGCGCACTCCCAGCTACATAGACCACTGTTCTGACCACGACCAACATACCGAGCATACTACACAGTTGCCGTTCGTGGTCAAATATAACAGCACAACCTGCAGGCTTGACTAGCATGTGCCTTTATGTTAAAGTACGTTTTTGTCCAAACCCAGTGCATATCGCGGAATAACTGCGACAAAGAGTACTTCAAGATTAAAAGAAGTTTTCGTGACAACCATTCCTGCCGTGTACCATCCGAAAATTAAACAGAAAGTGAGGAAACAAGTTCTGGGGCCCTACATAAATATCGACACCGACAAGTCACTTCAATGTCGAGAGGCATCCCACGGATGGTAGAAAGAGTGTTCTTCCTCCGTACACAGTGACCCCTCTCCCTGTGGATGCGAGAGTTGGGTCGTATGTGTATTTGTGAGATGTAGGTGAATGTGACGCATGCGTTTATAGTGTAGTGTTATGTTTATGTTGACGATTGGGGAAGGGAGAAGGTGAAAGCCGGTGCTGGCACAGAGCTTACTTCTCTATAGTAGCGATCAGGGAGCTGCAGAGGTCCAAGTCACCATCCGACTGACAGGTCACCATCAAAAGTGTCTCACGCCCTCACTTCATAAGGTAGTGACGAGAGCTTCGAAATTTAATCCAACGTTAGCACAAATACTGGTGATCAGGAACTGTACGCCACCACCTCTCCTCCCCTTTTTCTGGTCAAACACAGGCAGTTTCGTCCATTGCCAAGATTCACACCTACTTACCTCCGAGTCGAGGGCCAGCGTAACGCGTGCGTTAGCGACCTCGGCTACGGACAAATAACTCTTTTCCCCGAACGAATCTATGTCTGAAAGTATTTTATACAATAATATTATTGCATTATACAACTATTCGCACAAATACTTTCCCGACTGGTAATGCGTCCGGTTCACAGTATTAAAATTATGAATATTTTAGGTGGGAGTTAGAAAAATACTGCTATATTCTCTAAAACCTATTTGTAACACACTGCAAGGAATCGGAGTCCGAGTTACATTCTGTAATTATGTCCACTAAGAAAGACACTGCGTGTACAGTCAGATTGTGCGAGCTGGTCTGATGGTAACCCTTTGGAACTCAAGAGTGATCGCTTACGCTGGTTGTTAACAACTACCTTCTGCAATGATAAGTTCTTAAGATGAATCGAATGCTATGTAAAGAAAAATATTTCATAAAACATGTAACATTAAGAACCAAAGAGTCCACATTAAACGTAGTCTAGAGGCACTTGCAAGTGAGAACTTAAAACGTGAGTCTCTGTCATACTTTCAGTTTTCTGAAACAACGTATTGTGCAAAAGAGAACTTCTTTTTCTGTTATTCCGCTTCTGCTGTTATACGCGCCGTAATAGGAGGTACGTCTACAAGCCTTTCTATATAGTGAAGGAGCAATTAAATAGTAAACTCAGTTTTATTTATAAGATGTTTTCAAGTCTTTTTAGAATTCTGTGTTCGATGAAATTGATATGTTGTGTGAGTTTTCTTATGTTTCAGAGGATACATATCACAATTGGGTACTCATTGTTTGAGAGCAGAACGACCGAATGGTCATTTAAATATTATTTTGATACAAAGTCAAACCTGCATATCCTTTTTCTTGAAGTCCGATATAATACTTGTTACCATATTTTTTTACGTGGAAGTCAAAATGATATTTCTGCGGTCAAAGAAAGCTTTCAAACAATGAAGATGTACAGTAGCCATCTTTATGAGATACATCAAAAGCGGACGGTAAATGCGATGGTATTTGTATGGTAAAGAGGAAGCTGACGACCGTACGTGAGATAGTTCAATTTCTATTTTATGTATGTTATACCGATAACTGCAACGTGCCGTCGCACTTACGACGTACTTTTCCGGAGGCAAACCATTCTTAAACGCAGTGTATACTTTCTTATAAAACGGAAATATTTTTTTCAAATTTTATTCTGCCAGTAAGAAATGGATACGTTTCGTAGTGATCACAGTTTCTTTAATTTGTCACATTCCGTGAGGTGCGAGGTATTGAGAGTGAATGTTGGAACAGCTACATGTGACTCAGAAAATGTCACTTGTGTTGCTCAGCAGTGGAATGTGCAGTGCGAGGAATCCGCAATGGAGACGGAACAGCTAGCCAGATCACGGATCGAGACGAACAAATGTTTCACGTAGTGCTGTGCACCTTAAGCGAGTACTGTCCGCGAATATATCGTGATTGCTCACGACTCTGCACATAGAGCGTGTTTGAAAACTAAAGTAGTCGCCAAGGTTGGCTTGAACACAACAGTGCCTTAGTGGCATGATCCGATCCTATTACACGAAGTTTGTTGCTGTCTGTGTCCAGCATGCGGTATCCATTATATACACAACATTTCGTTAGTTTATCCAAAATCTGCTTCTGGTGCTGCGAGTTGCGCTGTTATGTGTGTGAGCGCCCTAGACGACAACCGGAAACAACAACCTGGAAGCCACGGCGAGAAAATCTGAGAGATCACAATATTTGTGAGTTTTTTCTCTAACATCAGTTTTTAGAAAGGCTATCAAGTCTCCCATCCCTTTGAATTAATCGCTGACTCACATGGGAAAGATTGTATTTCGTTTTCATTTGTACGTCACATTTTGGTACCACGTGGACCAATGACAACTTAATCTGAAGGAAAGATTGGTAAAAGCAAATTTGACGAAAGTTTAGTTCCATATCTTTTGTTTCTGCTAAATCTCGAGAGCCAAAATAGGGAAAAGTAAAAAGAAAAAAGGATGGAATTTAATTCCTTTCGTGGTGCCACCAGCAGCTTCGCGCTTGAGTGCTACTACGATGACAGAAGATATTGTTATTAAGTATATGATTCCAAATAAGGAAAATGAGAAAACGTATTTTAATACTATAAGTGGCCTGATATTTTTGTTTGCTTGAGGTGAAGTACCTTCTTCGTCAAATTTACATCTCAGCTTCTACGATCTTGCGTTATTGACTTTAAACATATGTTTTTTTCATTATTTCAGTGAGTTTTTTTATCATAGTTTGCAGAAAAATAGATAGTTTTGGACTGTTAATAACAGATTAGCTCAAGTTCTCTTACGACTTAGGAGCATAATATGTTTCTTGTTTTATATATTTGCAGATGTAAGTAGAAACTAACAATGATAACATTTGATATTCTTATGAAAATTAACCAAATCAGTTACT
Organism: Schistocerca piceifrons; assembly: GCF_021461385.2. Lineage (NCBI taxonomy): Eukaryota > Metazoa > Arthropoda > Insecta > Orthoptera > Acrididae > Schistocerca > Schistocerca piceifrons. The sequence continues at coordinate 289,930,003 of NC_060145.1, read as the reverse complement.
AACATGAAAGTCCAAGCATCGCAGTCAAATTTACTTCTAAAACTCTAGCTGGATGTTGGTAGGATGGGAGTGAGTAGGTATGTAAGAGATAGAACTGAGAAAGGATTCTTCCATAAACTGTGGTGTGACTGAATCGTCATTGCTCAGTAACCTCAGATCTGCTACACTCACCCGTTGTTCATCTCTGTTATCGTTATTTGCCTATCTTGCAGCGGTCACTTTATGGTACTTTATATTTATTGTACAGCGACGCCTTTGGATCATGTATCGAGAGTCAGTAATTGGGCTCTGGACAACAACCAGCGAACTTCTCTTTCTCGTTCTCCCAGGGCTTTCTTAAGCCATTTACGCATGAACAAATCTTGCAAGCGGCAAGTAATAACTACACGACGAGCCTCACGCCCCCATGGCTTCTGCCTCACCATTTAGAGGCGCGCTACGCATTTAACTAACGCACTCAAAAACCTGGCACTAAATTCTGCAACAGAATTCCCGCAGTAGGCTAAAACTATTGAAGCTACTAACCGTCCGGACATAGGCAGTACAACCGTCCAACATTCTCGACCCCTACAAAGCCTTAATTCGACCTACTCTCTCTTATGCCAAGTCGCCTGGATTTCTAATTCCTGCAGATCTTAGTACGCCTCACATTCCCCTTCCATGTGTCACTAGCCTCCCTCACTCGAATCCTATCTGGTCTTCTTAATTTCACAATTTTTATCCCTCACAATGAACAATCAGTTTCCTACACTACCCGCAAACTTGACACCAACCACCACGTTGTTTCAACCCTGATAAACAATCCTCGAGCTCTGGCGCACTTGAACGAGAACACCCCCCCCCCTTTCCCCTTCCCCATGGCCCACACAACGCACACACGCTTACGCATTCTTATCCTCCTTATTATATCCAAAATAAAGTCCTCCGTCTACTTGACCACAAAATTCGCGTAGAAATCTACCTATCGTTCCAAATTTAGCATAATACCTCCTATGCTCCTCCTCTCCCCCCATTCGAACAGGTTGGTTCGGGATCCATATTTCCTCCTTTTCCATATCTCTCATTCTTGCAGAAAATGTGTTGTGTAAGGCCATTTTCAACAACTAATCGGCCACTGATAACTCCACCTTTAGAAAAACTGCTTCACGGAAGTCACTATTTTTTAAATTTATGAGATTCATGTAATTTACCACCTATTAATGTTACTGGCAGAAGTAAAGCTGTGAGGACGGGGCGTGAGTCGTGCTTGGGTAGCTCAGTTGGTAGAGCACTTGCTCGCGAAAGGCAAAGGTCCCGAGTTCGAGTCTCGGTCCGGCACACAGCTTTAATCTGCTAGCGCACACTCCGCTGCAGAGTGAAAATCTCATTCTGGTAATATCCCCCAGGCTGTGGCTAAGCCATGTCCCCACAATATCCTTTCTTTCAGGAGTGCTAGTTCTGCAGGGTTCGCAGGAGAGCTTTTGTGAAGTTTGGAAGGTAGGAGACGAGATACTAGTAGAAGTAAAGCTGCGAGGACGGGACGTGAGTCGTGCTTGGGTAGCTCAGTTGGTAAAGCACTTGCCCGCGAAACGCAAAGGTCACGAGTTCGAGTCTCTGTCCGGCACACAGTTTTAATCTTCCAGGAAGTTTCATATCAGCGAACACTCCGCTGCAGAGTGAAAATCTCATTCTGGACCTATTAATGTTCTGAATCAGTTCCATACAGGATGATTAAAAAGTAGAATGCAGCTGCTTATTAAAGACCAGCTGTGAAAGATAGGAACACAATGCGCATTTGACTGCGTAAGAACGGTTCGAAGCTTTAAGTTCGAGCCATACCATAAACGTCCTGCTCGAGAAACACTGAATCGATGATACATGTCATTCCACACACGGATCAACAGGTCCCTGTTCATTAAATCGACAGCTTCAACAATTCGATTTCTCAGATCTTAAAGGGTAGCTGCCGCAAGTGGGACAAAGTCTCTGTCTTTTACGTACCTCCACGGAAAAAAGTCTCAAGGTGTGACGTCTAGTGACCTAAGAGGACGAGAGAAGTGAACAAGGTCTCGTTGACCGCCTCTTCCAATCCAGCGTTGTGGGATGGTGTTGTTCAGAAAACGGCGCACCGCAAGGTGAGAGCGAGACGTGACGCCTTCACCCTCACGCATAAAAATAAAATCACGGGAATCTTTGTGAGGCTGAAGAAACAATCAATTTTGCGGCATGTCCAGGTATGACATTCCTGTCACAATTTTCGCCGCAAAAAAGAAAGGTCCATAAACTTCGTGAATAGAACGCATACGGGGTGGACGAGCTTTTTTCATGTTCGACGACGACGCCAGGTTTTTGCGACCCCCAAATTCTCACATTATGATGGTTTACTTTACCGTAAAGCTGAAACGTCGATTCGTTCGAAAAGATGAATCGTTCGTAGAAAGTGACGTCTGCCCATATCCTGAAGAATTTAAAAGCAAAATTCGTACCTTCCGTTATGGTCGCCGGGACGCAGTTGCTGCAGTAAGTGCAGCTTGGAAGGCTTCGTATGCAAACGTTGTTTCAGAACATACCATATCGTTGCTTGAAGAAGTTGAAGTTCCTGGCCTGCACGTTTTATGGACTTCCAAGCGCACCGTGAGAACGCATCTCGGATACACTCGACACTTTCATCAGACGAGTGTGGCCAACCAGAGCTCTTCCCTTTGCATATGCAACCACCTTCAAAAATTTTTTTGTGCCAGTCACAAATCTGCTTGCGCAGCGGTGGCTTCTTGCTGAATCTAAGGCAGAATGCACGTTGGATGGACTGACTTCGCGCCAATTCCATTACACAAACTAACTTCTCTTGTGGTGTAATCGCCATGTTGCTACAAACACACAACAGCGCAGTTCTGTCAAAACTTTGAACCTTTCTCTATCCAATGACATGCTCTCTGTACTTTGTTTTATAGTTTGTCTGTAATAAACAATATAAGTCTATTCTTTCTTTTTGTATCACTCTGTATATTATTTAACGTTCTCCGGCTGAAGTGCGGATGTGTTACAATTGACAGACCACACTCACTTGTGTGATGCTTGGCGGATGAAATAACAGTAGGGAAAAGAATCGTCAGTTCCTCGAAGCTGTGTTTAATTGATGTGGCATCGCAACTTGGGTCTGTCCGTCCACCTTTCAAATCTGTTTCGTAGCTAGGCTGGAGATATAGCGACACCTGTGCGGTCATTGTTCCATTTGCTACATGATTCATATCTCTACGCCGCTACGCAACGCACTGCGGACATTCTGCCGCAGCTGCAGACGGAAATGTAGCGTCATTCCGCGAATCGCACGCCGCGGCCTACGGTACTAGGGCCTTGTCTCTGTGCCATCTCTACGGTGGCGGAGTACGAAACCCACTAGCCGGCAGCCGGGGGCAGAAGAGATTAGGGCGTGGCCGGCGGCGTTTGCCCTCTCCCGAGGTCACTGCCCTCTCTCCACCCTGGCGTAAATCTCGTCGCGAACGAGAAAAACCATTTCCCATCTGTGTGCCTCCATCCTGCCGGCAGCAAATCGGATCTTTCTTGTCAGTTCGGCCGTATCGAAAGAGGCTAGCTGTTCTTTTGTTTCGCTTCGTTGGCGGCACAGGTTTCAGCACTACAGGGAGGGACAGAGCAATTTTTGAAACTGCGACGTACGTTGTGTCGTGCGGAGATAATTCAAGCACGTGGCCGGTTACTTCGTAATATCCATCTACTTTTTCCTTCTGTTGTTTTCTTTCTAGAAGATGCATGAGCTACCTAAGAGACGATAGTTACTTAATTACGTATTCAGAAGGCCATACATCGAAATTATAGGAAGCGCGTGAGTTACAAGCATTTGATTTCAGGCTGATCACTTGCTGTTATGCACAAATCTTCTAGTGGAGTAGAACAATGAATACCTTCTGGCAGAAATATTTTCACACTAGTGTCTTTCCACTTAGGACTCTACAACGGCATCCTGAAACAGTAACTTTAATTTTGCCGTGCAATCAAATCGACCTTCACAGCTGTCTCACCAGAATTTCACTCTTAGAAAACTTAAATTTTATAGAATTGATGGCTTCACACACAACTAGTTTCAATAATGCTTAAGAAAGAGACTGCAAAACGTTGTGCTGAATAATTCAAGCAATGCCAGATAGTTGCAAAATTTAAGTGACTGGGGAGAAATCACAAATGTAGCGCCACAAGGTTCAATTTTCGGGTCCACTCCTATTATACACATGAGTGACCTCGTATCTGACATTCAACGGAATTGGTACTTTTTGCAGACAATACTAGTGCCACAGGAAATCGCTTTACAAAGAATTATTAAGCGTTTGTCCGAAAATGGACTCTCTCTAAATTTGAAAAATAAACGCACTATATTCGCTTCTGTACAACAAACAGAGTGATACTATGAACAGATGTAGCACATGAGCAGGAGCCAGTAAATAGTGTAGAATGCTCCAAATTTTCTGTTGAACATAATGATGAAAACTTGAACGGGGAGCAGCATATTACTGAGGTTCCCAGACAATTAAGTTCAGCTGCTATTGCTCTTCGTATAATTGAGAAACATGAAAACAAATGAATCAGCTTGATATCCTTGGAAACAAATGAATCACCTTACTAACATTTTTTGCATATTTCCACTCAGAAATGTCTTACGGTATAATTTTCTGAGGTATTGCGCGAAAGTGAGCAGTAAGAAAAACATGCGGTGGTCACTCGCGATCGTCATGTAGTTACCGTACCTTTCCGAGGACTTGAGCATTTTAACTGCATCAGTGTAATACATATACTTGCTAACTAAATTCTTGGGTCCACTGACTGGAGACCGAACCGCACAATAACCTTGGGTTCGATGTGGGGCGGGGTGAGTGGACTGCTGCAGCTTGTTGTGGGATTGTGAACCACTGAGGGGACAGAGCCTCTCCGTCGTTTCTAGGTCCCCAGTTCAATACATACATATATACATACAGGCTGTGCCAGAAATTTCTTTTCTCCCCAGTTATATTCAGTACCTAGTCATTAGTTACGTAAGCTACCCATTCAATCTTTAGAATTCTTATGTAGCACCACATTTCAAAAGCTTCTATTCTCTTCTTGTCTAAAATGTTTATCGTACACGTTTCACTTTCATACATGGTTACACTCCAAACAAATATCTTCACTTACAAATACCTTCAGGAAAGATTTCCTAGCACTTAAATGTAGTATATTCGATGTTAACAGATCTCTCTTCTTCAGAATCCCTTTTATTGCCGTTGCCAATCTACATTTTATATCATTTCTACTTGGCCATCATGAGCTATTTTGCTGCCTAAACAGCAAAACTCATCGACTACTTCAAGTTCTGGTTTCCTTAGCTTCACCTTATTTAATTGGACTACATTTCATTATCCTTGTTTTGTTTTTGTTGATGTTCATCTTATATCTTACTTTGAAAGCACTGTCCATTCCGTTCAACTGCTCTTCCAAGTCGTTTGCTGTCGCTGACAGAATTACAATGTCATCGGCAAATCTGAACTTTAATTCGTACTCCAAATTTTTCTCTGGTTTGCTTTACTGCTTGCTCAGTGTACAGATGAACGTCGAGGATAGGCTACAATCTTCCCTTTTCAACCAATTACTCCTTTTAATCCTCCTCGACTCTGTATCGCCGGCCGAAGTGGCCGTGCGGTTAAGGGCGCTGCAGTCTGGAACCGCAAGACCGCTACGGCCGCAGGTTCGAATCCTGCCTCGGGCATGGATGTTTGTGATGTCCTTAAGTTAGTTCGGTTTAACTAGTTCTAAGTTCTAGGGGACTAATGACCTCAGCAGTTGAGTCCCATAGTGCTCAGAGCCATTTGACTCTGTATACTGCCGCCTGGTTTCTTACCCTTGATTACTGCTGCTACTCCCAGAATTTCACAGTATTCAGTCAGTATTGTCAAAAGGTTCCTCCAAGTCTACAAATCCTATAAACGTAGGTTTCTCTTTCCTTAACCTATCTTCTAAGATAAATCTTAGGGTCGGTATTGCCTTCGTGTTTCTACATTTCTCCGGAATCCAAACAGATTTTTCCCGAGGCCGCCTTCTACCAGATTTTCCATTATTCTGCAACAAATTCGTGTTATAACTCTGTATCCATGACTTATTTAATTTTCGCACCTGTCAGCAACTGCTTTCTTTGGAAATGGAATTACTACATTCTCTCCGAAGTCCGAGGGTATTTCGCCTGTCTCACATTAAGACGGAATGGTTTTGTGATGGCTGGCTCTAACAAGGCTATCAGTAGTTCTGACGGAACGTCGTCCCGGGGCCTTGTTTCACTTAGGTGTTTCAGTGCTCTGTCAAATTCTTTTCAGAGTATCATATCTCCCATTTTATCTTCATCTATGTCTTCTTCTATTTCTATAACGTTGCCTTCAAGTTCGTTTCCCTTCCATAGACCCCCTATACACTTCTTCCACATTTCGGGTTTCCATTCTTTGCTTAGGATTGGTTTTTCATCTGAGCTCTTGATATTCATACAGCTGCATCTCGTTTTCTCCAAAGGCCTCTTTAATTGCCCTGTAAGTGGTATCTATTTTTCCTGCTGACATATGCTTACAAATCCTTACGTTTGTTCTGTGCCCATTCCTGCCTCGCCATTTTTCACTTCCTGTCCCTCTCATGTTTTAGACGTTTGTATTCCCTTTCACTTGCTGCTTTTTTATATCTTCTCCTTTCATCAACTAAATTCAATATCTTCTGTTTTATCCAAGGATATCTACCAGGCCTTGCCTTTTTACCTATTTGATCCTTTGCTGCCTTTACTATTTCATCTCTTAAGCTGCACATTCGTCTTCTACTGCATTCCTTTACCCCGCTCCAGTCAGTCGTTGCCTAATGCTCCTTCTGAAACGCTCAACGTCTAAGTTTTTCAACTTACCCAAGACCCATCTCTTTAATATCCTACTTTTTCGGAATTTACTTTGTTTTAAGCTCAGTTCATAAAGAAGAAACTGTGGTCAGATTCTACATCTGCCCCTGAAAATGTTTTACAATTTAAAATATGGCTCAAAAATCTCTGTCTTTCGATTAGATAATAAATCTGTAACCTTCCGGTATCTGCAGTTCTCTTCCACGTATATAACCTTCTTTCACAATCCTTAAATACGGACGGTTGCTTTTACTCACAGAAGTCAGGTGGTTGTCGAGGGATATATGACTATCTACAGCAGTGGTTCTCAAACTTTTTGAGCTTCGGGTGCAAATAAATGTGGGCGTCTGTATTTTGGCTCCATATTTATACAATGTTTTTCGAAGAAACGGGTTTTTACTGGTCTTGTTTTAATAAAATTTACCATCTGAACAACTTGTCCTAAGACTTCTCTCAGTTTTTCTCCCAGTGTTTTTGCTATTAAGGCGTCCCTATGAAGAAAGCCGTGAGTTACGATAACATCTTCATTCTGTTTTTCTTTTACAAAAGAAATAATGTCCTTAACACAGGCTACCATTGAAGGGGCGGGGTCTGTACAAATGTCTACATACGACTTCCATGTTAACTGCCACTTATTAAGATAATCATTTAAAATGTTGTAAACGTTCTCACCTTTAGCAGACACACTTAATCTTTTACAAAAAGGAAACAGATTTACTGTTTGATCTTGATTAATGAAACGAATAAATGCTAAGAGTTGCGATTGGTTGGTGATGTCTGTTGATTCACCAACGTGCCATGCAAAGTTTGAGTGCTTGAGTTTGTTACTGCATACATTTTTCTCAGTATCAGCTGACGTTTCTGTAATATGCCTGTGAATTGTGTCTTTCGACAAAGGAATCTTGCTTATTTTTCATAGCTGCTCCATGTCCTAGCATCGTCACGACCATTTTTTGCAAGCAGGCAAGAGAAGTGACTCACCTGTAGTATGAGCTTTCATACTCTTTGCTATTAGTTTAGAGACTTGGCAGGAAGCGATCAGAGCTTTATCAGAAACAGACATTATACTTTCAAAAGAATTTGCTGTCCTTGTTTGCTGTTCAGACAATTTTTTGAAATAGCTTTCACGTTTATCTTGTAAATGTGAATGTATTGTTTTAAAACGTTTGCTCAGTTTACTAGGAAGCAGAGATTCATTTGCCATTTTATAGTCACATACTAAACATAGTGGGAAAGGATAACCTTCACTCCCAGTCCAAGTGAAACCATAGCTTAAGTAGCTTTCATTGTACTTACGAGCAGGCCGCTCTTTTGATTTTTTACTTGCCCTTGCACTTGCGTTTGTTCACTTCCAGAATCGGATTCTTCGACGGCATACTTGTTTTTCACAAATTTTTGCATTTTATTAAATTGTATTTTGCATATGAGATTCACGTCCAGCGCTTTGAAAATAAGCAGTACGCTGTACACAAAACACGAACCCCATGTACGCTAACAACACCTCACTGACATATCACCTGAAAACTCTGCGATAACGTCAAGTGCACAACATTGGAAACACGTTTTCCTCCTGGTCCTGGATTCTTGTGCCTCCCAATAACCTAGCAGGACGCTTCTGTCGTGAATCCGCTGGATCACTAAACTGCAGTGGAAATGACTCTCAAAGTAGCAACGCTTCATTAATAATGATTAACATGTTCACATGTGCTACTAATTTGTAGCAAAGAACATGAAATGAAATTCCTTTAGTCACGGGCAGCTCGAGGTCAAATAACAAGCAGCTCTCATAGATAATTTCCTCTCCCAGTTTCTCTTTTCAATAAAATTTTATTGACAACGGAAAGGTTTGGATTTTCAATGAAATATTATTAAAAAGTGACTGGTTGCGTATATTATTTATAATTTTTTGATACACTGTCGCGGTACCTAAATAGGTCATAACGGCCAACAATAAGAATGTGCAATTCACTTCCTATGTGCTGTTGGAGCGCCACTCGGAGTTAGGTGGAATAAGTTCGCAATCATTGGGAACGACACGAAAACTTCCAAATTCTCTGGATAAGTTGTGATGACATGCATAACGCACAAGGCTCAATTTCAGCATGGCTATCATTATAAAGTCCGCAGCCCGTGGTCTTGCGGTAGCGTTCTCGCTTCCCCCGTACGGGGTCCTGGGATCGATTCCCGGCGGGGTCAGGGGTTTTCCCTGCCTCTAGATGACTGGGCGTTGCTGTGTCGTTTCCATCATCATCATTTATCCCCATTACGGTCGGAGGAAGGCAATGGCAAACCACCTTCGCTAGGACCTTGCCTAGTCGGCGGTGCGGATCTCCCGCAACCTCACCCTACGCTCCTCGGAGTAAGGGACCTCATCATTATCATCATCATCATCATCATAACCATAAAAGAAAGACGACCATAGGCAAATCAACTTCGAAACAAAAGCACGACACTATCAGATACTACCCGTAAGGGTTTCCGTCGGAAAAATCCGTCAGTCGTCAAACATTTTTACACCGTTTTCTCCTGAATCTGAACGTTTGGATCTGACCAGAAATCCATTAACGCTTGACAACACTGTGGATTAACTCAATGTTTATTTACAAACTTTAAGAGCGACACAAGTGTCGTACGGCTTGATTACGGAAAGAAGGCACGGCACGAGACGTGCGAAAATAATTTTCACGGCACCTACAGGGCGAAGGGTGGTTAGAGGGGGGACGGTTAGGAAAATTTCGCGACCAGTGTTAGTCATCCACGGATGCCTGTGCGCCTTGTACTGACCAACCATTAAGATAGTTATATTTCACACAAAAGTAAAGAGGGTTCGCTAAAAGCGCATTATTTCTATCAATAATTGTGAAATTAAGGTAAGCCTGTTGTAATTCAGTTTTAGTGCAAGGAGTTGAAGAAAATGGCATTTGAGGCATTTATTAACTATGAGTGACCAGTATTGGACTACAAGTTTTTTTACAACATATGAAATAAGTCACTGTGCTGGCCGCACCAAACTTCATGGGGAATAAAGTGTTACATTTATAAATACAGTTACACTCATTATTAAATGAATTAATCACTGCCGCCACTGCATGTTGATATGATTGTAGCAATGTGACAATTATCTGGCCAGTCTGTTTCCCAGACCGCAGCATTCAGCCATCCGAATAATTACACTCCTGGAAATTGAAATAAGAACACCGTGAATTCATTGTCCCAGGAAGGGGAAACTTTATTGACACATTCCTGGGGTCAGATACATCACATGATCACACTGACAGAACCACAGGCACATAGACACAGGCAACAGAGCATGCACAATGTCGGCACTAGTACAGTGTATATCCACCTTTCGCAGCAATGCAGGCTGCTATTCTCCCATGGAGACGATCGTAGAGATGCTGGATGTAGTCCTGTGGAACGGCTTGCCATGCCATTTCCACCTGGCGCCTCAGTTGGACCAGCGTTCGTGCTGGACGTGCAGACCGCGTGAGACGACGCTTCATCCAGTCCCAAACATGCTCAATGGGGGACAGATCCGGAGATCTTGCTGGCCAGGGTAGTTGACTTACACCTTCTAGAGCACGTTGGGTGGCACGGGATACATGCGGACGTGCATTGTCCTGTTGGAACAGCAAGTTCCCTTGCCGGTCTAGGAATGGTAGAACGATGGGTTCGATGACGGTTTGGATGTACCGTGCACTATTCAGTGTCCCCTCGACGATCACCAGTGGTGTACGGCCAGTGTAGGAGATCGCTCCCCACACCATGATGCCGGGTGTTGGCCCTGTGTGCCTCGGTCGTATGCAGTCCTGATTGTGGCGCTCACCTGCACGGCGCCAAACACGCATACGACCATCATTGGCACCAAGGCAGAAGCGACTCTCATCGCTGAAGACGACACGTCTCCATTCGTCCCTCCATTCACGCCTGTCGCGACACCACTGGAGGCGGGCTGCACGATGTTGGGGCGTGAGCGGAAGACGGCCTAACGGTGTGCGGGACCGTAGCCCAGCTTCATGGAGACGGTTGCGAATGGTCCTCGCCGATACCCCAGGAGCAACAGTGTCCCTAATTTGCTGGGAAGTGGCGGTGCGGTCCCCTACGGCACTGTGTAGGATCCTACGGTCTTGGCGTGCATCCGTGCGTCGCTGCGGTCCGGTCCCAGGTCGACGGGCACGTGCACCTTCCGCCGACCACTGGCAACAACATCGATGTACTGTGGAGACCTCACGCCCCACGTGTTGAACAATTCGGCGGTACGTCCACCCGGCCTCCCGCATGCCCACTATACGCCCTCGCTCAAAGTCCGTCAACTGCACATACGGTTCACGTCCACGCTGTCGCGGCATGCTACCAGTGTTAAAGACTGCGATGGAGCTCCGTATGCCACGGCAAACTGGCTGACACTGACGGCGGCGGTGCACAAATGCTGCGCAGCTAGCGCCATTCGACGGCCAACACCGCGGTTCCTGGTGTGTCCGCTGTGCCGTGCGTGTGATCATTGCTTGTACAGCCCTCTCGCAGTGTCCGGAGCAAGTATGGTGGGTCTGACACACCGGTGTCAATGTGTTCTTTTTTCCATTTCCAGGAGTGTATTTTCCTCAGCCCACTGCGAATTACACATTTTCTAGAATTCCTTACACTTGTCGGTGGTGTAAGGAATGACCTCGATGGGCTAGCGATGTTTGATCATCACTCATTATTTTCAAATACCTTTGCCCAGTTCCCAAACAGCCGATACTGTTGGATAGCTAACATTAGCAGCAGTGGAAGAGAGAAGACAATCGGCATGAAACTTTCCGTATACTGTCGACACTACAAGGAGAATAAGCCATCTTATTTCTTAAACCAAACTGAACTATTCGACAAAAGTTAAAGACTCGTTCCGTATAATACATGTCGTGAAATGGATAAAATTGAGTAGCTGTATGTTCTTTTATATTTGGCCATATCTTTTCCTAAAATATTACAGGGCGCACCCGTAAATATTCTAGGGCGCACCAGTGCGCCCTGGCGCGCACTTTGAGAACCACTGTCATATACGTTAATCATCATTTGTACACTTCATCTGAACACTTTTAATATGTGTAACTGGTCATATAGAAATTTGTAGTTCAAAACTGTGTGACTTTTAAATTCCGATTGCAGTGTAGCCTGTGTATTCTGATCTAGAATAGTCTGCGCTACACTGCTTTTGAGTACGTACATAGACGGTACAGATTACTTTCAAAGTGTGTGGTGCCAGTTACTCTGAACTATCTGATTACATAAAAATTAAGTTAAATATAATGACTGTTTATCAACAATACGCAGAATGGCTTCCTTATCAAACAATCAATCACGATGCCTAACTATTACGCACTGGAACTGTGCAGTTTTAGAAAATTCATCTACTGCATTAAATCAAAATTTTATAAATGAATATTGTTCCTAATTTCATGAATGCTTAGAACCTATACTTGTTTCTTACCCTGTAATGGACAGCTCATATCTGCTCTGTCTTATGAAAGCTAGCATTGTCATACACACTGAAAACTAATTCAGACAAACACTAGTGTAGATACAAATGTACTCTTTACGTTTATAATGTAATAATTTTAACTGAAAGTGAAACTACCAAATAATACATAAGATTCTGACCAGGATACATGACTGATAATACGCCCTGGATGCGAAAACGTAGATATTGTTGAACACAATGTACACACTGTAATAGCTTACGATTAGCTCTTCTGCTAATGAAAATTTATCTTTTTTTTCCAAAAGTGTCGTCTCTCTATAAAATCATTTCAAAATTGACCTTTAATCTCATTCACAACAGGGTGCATCTCAAATAAAAATTAATTCTCTATTCGGGACGTCTTCCACCAAATCTCCACATTCAGTGGCGACTCACACACACACACACACTTTCTCTCTACAGCCTATTCAATCACTCACTCGTTCTCTGCTAATAATATCACCTCTGGTAGCGAAAGAATACGTATCACTCATGTGCTCAGGCGTGCAAAGACGCTAACAGTGAATAAAAAGCTGTCATTTCTCATGATATACATGTCTTTCAATTTGTGCACGTAAAAATCAGAAACATACGCAGACCAAACACTCAGATATAATGGTACACGTCGTCAACAGAGAACAGATGTTTCTTGATCAGTACAGGGAACATATTATTTTAGTAATACAAAGTACTTGATTATATCACAGTCTCATAGTCACTTCAAGCTGTTGTATTTTTAATTTAGGAAGCTTATCGTAGTTCCCAAAGAAATTCACTGAGTCCCTGATAAGCTTTTCATTTATTATTTCTTTTTCTTTTTGTGCGTATTTTGCAATATAAGCACTGATTATGTGCGGTACGCAGCTCCCGTAATACACGCCACCGAAGGAAGTCCACTCGTATGCTGTCAGAAGTTGTTGACACTTATGCTACCAGTTCGAATACCAGGCGTCCTCCATTGGCACTAGACGATCTGGAAAACATTTATGTTTCATACTTAAATTGAGCGAGAGAAATGTCGGCATTATTGTTACAACGGGAGCACAACAGTATTTATTATCCATTGGCCCTAAGCACTCTAAATGCCAAGACACTGACAGGACGTAGACTTTATTTGCTTCCATAATCAACTGGGTAGCCATTTGAATAAGACAATGTGGATGGCAATAGCGTTTTGTTAAAGGGTTTGTACCAGCTCTTGATCCAATGGACAAATAACGGAAGTACTACCATGAATGCACCGGCCGGAGTGGCTGAGCGGTTCTAGGCGCTACAGTCTGGAACCGCGCGACCGCTACGGTCGCAGGTTCGAATCCTGCCTCGGGCATGGATGTGTGTGATGTCCTTAGGTTAGTTGGTTTCAAGTAGTTCTAAGTTCTAGGGGACTGATGACCTTTGCAGTTAAGTCCGATAGTGCTCAGAGCCATTTGATTTGAACTACCATGAATATAATGATAAAGTGTAGAGTTCTTCGAAATTTTCTGTGCTCGGTGTGGAAGTGTCATCTTCGCTGGACAAACTTACTGTTACTCCCGTCAAAAATCGACACATTGTGTCGTTAACTGATGAGTGGGTGAATTGCACGCTGGCTGCTTCGCAACTCCAGAGATTTCACAGGTAATTGAAGGTTTGCCTAAGCGAACAGTCGTACTTGGAAAGTGCAGACGTTTCTCAGCTGCTGCCGATTAATCGGAGTCTCGTGCAGCGTGCGTGGGAGGTGACCTTGAGCACCTGCAGCCGAGGTTGCACTCCTGCGGTCTTTGCAGACTCGGGGGCCATTTCAGCTGCACTTAGAGAAGGTCGTAACGAGCTGATGCCTAACATGACTCACTTTGCAATGTTCCCCACGCACAATGAAGATTTTCAGATCTACGCTAATCAGTCGACAACTTTTAATCGATCTGTGAGTCTCCCACATTCTCTTCCCTGTAAAGCTACGAACAAGTTCTCAATTTATTTTAGTCTATCTTGAATGGAGTCTTTTGTTATGCTTTCTTCTATTGGTTCTAGAAGAGACAAAGACATTATCATGGATGAAATAGATTACTGTTTTTCATGATCTTCACTGTACAGGATCGGGAAAGGGAGATTGGTACATCAGTTAGTGGGTGGATCTCAGTCCACTTCTGGTCAAATACCTGTTGTCACCAGTATGTGTAACAGTTCTTTTTAGGATAAATCCAGACCAAGGTTCCCTGCCTATAGGGTAGCTACGGCAGCCTAGAAAATTTTTGGAACAATACCGTGCGAGGTAGATTGTGAGATACCAAAAGTCACATATATTACATACCATAAAGAAAAAAACTACTGGAAAAGTAATGTGGGACATCTCACAGACTTAGCTGTCATTCATCAAAACATATAATCAATAAAGAATAAAATACATTAATTTGAAGTTGAACACCGATCTTTGACCTGCACAACATTTTGTGTCACTGAGCACTGGTGTAGAGACCAGAAATCCATCACGGAGCATTATGGTTATATTAAATAAGAGACCCTTACTTTAGGACTATATTATATCAGAAAAGGAACACAGTTTAAATCACTACATAAACACTTTAAATGATACATTATTGAACTAACAGGAATTGACACCACCAAGAAATTAACCATTTTGTGTGTGTATCGATCACTGAGTGTTAATGTGGACACTTTTTTCAATAAACTAACATAAGTTCTACATAAAGTCTCAAGTACAAAAGTCAACATAACTTTGTGTGGAGAGAGAGACATAAACACAAATATCATAAATTAAACTAGTACCATTCTTGTAAATATTATTCAAAATTTTGGTATGTCGCTGTTTGAAAAAGCACACCATTTACGCCAAACAATAGCAATAAAATCGGGTATGGAGAAAGGTCCCTAAACAGCAAGCCAACAAAAGACATTTATCAGAAATGAACCAAACCAAATCAAAACATAGTTTGGATGAAGTTTATAGAGAAATCAACATAAATAGAAATTCACTAAATTCTCAACAGTAACTAAACTAAACTTTTAAGAGACGTTTCTAAAGGTACCCAAATCGGTATCAACGTCTCACAAAAACAACAAAGTACTTCAGTAGCATGTAAAAGAGCCACAGTTCTTAAATTTCTGTCATAGGTATAAAAGTATTTATAGGAAGGTGCTGACTTCCGCAAAAAAATCAGAAAATAAAAGTAAACCATTGTGGAAAGCCGTAGTGAGAGACTAACAAAGGCACAATAACATATCTATAAACGAAGTCGATTAAGTAATAAGTGACTCATACTATCTAATATACTAAGTGAATGAGAATTCTTCAAGTACAACAGAGAAATTACAACAATAATTCTCAGTAACCAATAAATCACACGTAAATATATTTGCACTAAGCACAATGATGTTAACACCAACCATGGAGATTGAAGACAATAGAACTCTACAAAACCTAAAAAAAAAAGTAAATGAGTGTAGATGAAATACCAATGTGTGTGCTGAAACATGACTATAGAGTTTATAAGCTCCCAAGCTCCCTTTACAGACATAAGAAATGAATCATTCACATCAGGAAGATTTGCAGATATTTAGAACAGGCAAGAGTTGTACCTCTCCTAAAGAAAGGTAATGCAGACGACATAGATGACTACTAGCCCATTTCCCTATTGTCTCCATTCTCAAAAACTTAAGAGTCAACTATACAAGACATATTGATGTATTTTTTGAATAAAAACAATATTTTAAGTGAATCGCAGTTTGGTTTCTGAAGTGCCAGAAGTACAATATCAGCTTCAGTAGGATTAAAAAAACAGTGGTACTTGATGCTCCTCACAAATATGAGTGTATCACAGGTATATTATAGATCTTTCTAACGGTTTTGATGCTGTTCACCATAAAATACTACCAAATATAGAAGCTTTAGAGATATGAAGCGTAGTTAATGACTGGTCCTGAACATACCTACCAGACGGGGTACAAACAGTAAAGATAACACATACCTCAACTAGGTCAAAACATTTGGTAAAACTCTTATCAGAAGCAAACCAAATTATTACAGAAGTTTCCCAGAGCAGCATATTACGGCAAATAATGTTCCTAATAGTCATCAGCGATTTTACCAGTAGTATTAGTCACGGGGAAGTAATTGTATTTTTAGACGACAGCAATACTGTATTATAGCATTCAGAAAACAAGAGAATTCCCTGCAGAAAAAGCAAATGAAACCCCCAGGGAAGTTAACAGATGGTCAGTGGAGAATACTGTGTCACTGAACATCAAGGAAGTAAATGCCATGAATTTCAGTTTAAAGACGAAAATGAGACTGTTAAATTAAATTTATGTGAAACCTCTGTAGACTGTGTAACGAACACAAAGTTTCTAGGAATGGATACCGAATCTGTTACAATGGCGTGAAAACAGAAATGTACGTGCACACAGAATTTCATCAGCATGTTATGCTTTTAGAGTCCGGTCATCAGTGTGTAACAGCCTGTGTCTTTTAGATTTTTACTTACATCCTATTTACATGTACACTTAATTCTTAGCTACTTTTCAGGGGAGAAAATGTACAAAATATGAACATAGATTTGCAACTACAGAAAAACCCCATAATAACCGAAAAGATCGTTCGAAACACTGATAATTTTAACTACGCACTCTGAGTACATTTGACAGGAGACTGCACATACAAAACGTGACACTGACAATTACTGCACAAAGAGCTCTGTCCACAAACATGGAATAAGAGCTATACTGACCGATATTTACCAAGAAAGAATAAACAAAATACTTATACAGCATTTTCTACTAAGAAATAAATCTGGTCAATAAATTGCCCAATGATGTTAAAGACATTAGTAAAACAAAGTGATTTAAAAAGGCAATTAAAATGCACTAGTTAAGCAGCACATTACATACACTGAAAGGTTTCTTAGATAACACAGAGGAGCGATTTGGGAAAAAGTAATGACGACAGTAAAACATATATTGATAATTTCCAAGAACGCTTGCAAGCGATATATTTCGAACACGCAACTGTATCGGAGCAAGATATCGATTTTATTTACAGCGATGATACATGATCTGGGGCAAAGAATCTCGCTTTGAGCGACAGTATTGACACACAGTAAGTTGTAAAGAATAGTTATTTTCAGTAGTCTCGTAGAGGCGACCGAAACAGCAGTATTCAGTAGTGTTAGTCTCACGTGGCGTGATTTGATTGCTAGGCTGAGTATCGTTGAAAATTGTTTATAGTTCTAAAATGGTTCAAATGGCTCTAAGCACTATGGGACTTCACATCTGAGGTCATCTGTCCTCTAAACTGAGAACTACTTAAATCTAACTAACCTAAGGACATGACACACATGCATGCCCGAGGCAGGATTCGAACCTGTGGCCGTAGCAGCAGCGCGGTTCCGGACTGAAGCGGGTAGAACCGCTCGGCCGCAGCGGCCGGCTTTATACTTCTGTTGGGAGTCCCATTTGTTGGCCAATCACGACACTAGAAATTACGTCAACTGTTATGGAGAGAACTGCATCAAACTTGGTTAAAAAAATTGTGATTGTTAGTTCTCATAACAATTGTATTGTAGCAAATGTCGGAAAAGACCAGTATACGGAAAGCCACATGGTTTCATAATTGTAAACTAACGATACAGCACAGTATTACCTTGGTTTCCTGCTGGATTAAAGATTGCATACGGGAAAACACAGAGTTATAAACTGGTCTATCAATGAACACTGTTTGTGACTATTGCTGTTTCTGTCGAGAAGTACGTTACGTGATTTTGACTAATGACAGTGGTCCAATTGGTCGCGTCAACAAGTTTGTGGAAATAAGTGTGTTGTTCATAACAGCTCGAAAACACTCGAAAAGACGACTTCTCAAGAGCGAAACTGAACTCATTTGCGTATTCGAAGGCATAGAAAGAGACTCAAGAAAAGTGTATTCCTAGACTAAACGAACTTTAGTGCCTGTTGGCGTTACAGTCCGAAACCGCGCGGCTGATACGGTCGCAGGTTCGAATCCTGCCCCGGGCATGGATGTGTGTGATGTCCTTAGGTTAGTTAGGTTTAAGTAGTTCTAAATTCTAGGGGACTGGCGACCTCATCTGTTAAGTCCCATAGTGCTCAGAGCCATTTGAACCATTTTTTTTAGTGTCTGTTATAAAGAACTTCGTCTTGCCCGGCACCAAAGTCATATGAATGGAAACTGTACAACATTTTGAAGGAAAAGGGATTTCATCTCGAGTTTGTAAACTATTCTGTCGAATTCGTGTCTTCTGATGATCCGTCTGTGCACTCACAGAACATTGGGCCATTATGAAACCCCCGAAACCATCCATCAAAAGAGAGGGACGACCAGGAGACTGACATGAACTGTATATTTTTCAAATACACCTCCTTCCACAACTTGCACTTACGCGGTATAAATCTTTCCTGTGAGACTTTGCCAATTTTCTTAAGACATAATGCTAGTGTACCCTGACTATGGAAAAAAAGGACTTTACCACAAGCATATCGATCAAGCGGAACTCTCCAGGAAGGGGATATCGGTGAAGAGTAAGGTAAGTGAAATTACATTTAATGTCGTCATTGGACAATAATCACGTATTGTTTCTGTTGTTGCTCACGCTATAACCGAAATCCACGTCGTCCGTCTTTCATCGTAGTATTTCCAATCGCTGTAAACAAAATCGATATCTTGCGCCGCGACAGTAGCGCGTTCGACATATGTCGCTTGCAAGCTTTCTTAGAAAGTACCCATATATCACTTCGTATAATACTTTCACTTTATGTTTTCTCCTTTTTTCTTATTTTCAGGAAAAAACTTACTTCCAAAGCTATGTAAAGCATAACACTAACACTTTATCCTTTTTCTGATCTTAATGTCTTACTCGTAACAGAAGCTAGCAAATGGGAAATTGCAGAACACAAAATGAAAACCAGACGTCGTCGCTATGGTCCTAAAGTCAGCTGACAGCGTACGTAGTGTTACGTTACGAAACAATGTGGATACAATGTGTGTAGTTAATGATTTATTTGTCTCCTATCAATGTTCTGCCAAGTCAGCTCATAATATCAAAATTTATGAGAGCTATTATAAACGAAAACTCGTGTAGGTCTAAGTGGTTTATCTCATGGTAACAGCTCCACATGATTCTCTTACTAAGTAAATTCATAATTCCGTGATCACTGGCCTTCCATTCAGCTTGACGGCATTCCAGTATCATATCAGAAAGCAGTGAAGAACACGGAGTTAATTTTGGATGAGTATTTGAATTAGGCAGAGAATACTGGCGCCATATACCGGAAGACCTCCGCTTGCCTCTGTGCTCTTAAAAAGTTTCTGCAGGGTGTGAAATACAATCTCGCTCAGTCACTCGTTCTACCGGTCCTCCACTACTGTTATGTAATTCAGCATCATACAAGTAGTGAAAACACAAGACGGTTAGAGCTAACCACGAATGCTTATGTACGTTCCATCTGCAACATTCGTCGTTATGACTACGTCAGCGCTTCATACACCCTGCTAGACAGGTTGCGGCAAGATAAGTTACGGGACTACCGATGCTGCGTCTGCTTCATCGGCTCTCACTGCGCAAGCATCCCGGTACCCCAACTCAGAGATTAAACATTTTTCGTGCAATCATAACACAAGCACAAGGTCTGTACTATATAGAATATTAGCTGTGACGATTCACAAAACAAAAGCATCGGCAAGCTCATTCACGGTCGCTGCTGTCCGTCTCTGGAAAAAGTTGTCCTGTACTCTTAGTGCAATTCGATGTTCTGTTAATTTTAGTAAAAAGTTGAAGAAATTCCTCCTGTCATCCTCATAGCGCTTCCTCAAAATTAACGTACACGTATGACCAACTCCCACTCTGTCAAAAAAGCAAAGCTAATGCTCCTCTCTTCTCCTAGTTATGCTTCTTCTTCCTCTGTTCTTTTTCCAATGAGTCACGCAACTTCCCCATCCTTACATTTTTTTCAAATTGTTTGTTATCACATACTTATTTCCCTTCCTCGTCAATTCCTTTCACTTTGTCCATTGCTACCAGCACTCACAATTAAAAACCTACCTCATTGTAATCTCTAATTATTGTTATATTTGCCGTTTGCGAGTATAAACTACGTGTATGTTTTTCTTCTCTCTACTACAGTAATTTTTATTTTTCTAAATTTAGTGTAATATTCGTACTGCCATATATACAATGTAAAATATGTAGAACGTCTGGTTAGACAAAACATTAATAATGTCAGGTTAAATATGTCAAAAAATGAATAATTACAAAAAAAAAACAAATTTGTACTCCAATTCTATGAATCAAAGAAAGGAAAATAATCTGCTTCATTCATAGCAACGAAAACGAACCACGACGGAAACATGCCGAACAATGATATAGTGCAAAGGTTTAAGTTTGTGTAGACAATTTAGAATTTTTGATTCTGTGTTTGGACACAATGACGAACTTCCTTGACATAATCAATATGTTCAACGCCCGGTGGCCCTCAAGGATTGATACTAAATGAAACATCGTTGTGGTTAATGTGTACTGGAATAAGTGCGGTTGAAACCCTAGTACGGTCATTTATATTTTCCTGGTGTTTTTCTTATTTTATTATTTTTTAGTGTGTTTAAAGTCGCTCAAGTTAAAATACGGCGAATATTTTCTGTAATGTGTATGAGATTACATTTTGTTTTTTGAACACTTTTAATGAATTTAATGAGAGCTGGATGGCAAAGTTTGGCAGCCTGGCAGCAGCAATGTTTTTTTGGATGCACTGCTAAGTTGAACTTCATCTCTATACTTGTCGTTACACTCAGCGGCGACTGTCTTTCTTTCTTGACTGTTGCCAACGCTAGTGATCTAACAGCGACTCCACTATAGTAGTGTAGCGAACTCGTTGTGCCTGTGTCAACTGAAAAATAAATAGCATAACGAACCTGTTAGCACTCTAACAACTCTATGATAGGCTTTCACATTACTTTGTTACTTCCTTACGTAATTTATACCATAGCTGCTGAGTATCTGTGTGCGTGAATGCATGCCGAAAAGTGCTATGGCAGACAGTTAGCACTCTCCATCTTACATCCGTCCTCAACGTTGGAGGAAAATTCTCCTTCTTGGTTAATTTAGCACCGACAACTTATATCGACTTCCGCCGAAATCGGCGGAGTGGAAAAAAAAAAGTTTAAACATGATAGTTACTACCAAAAGAATGAACGGTTGTAATACTTTAGACTTTAGAGCGCCTCAGAGTTTAATTCGTAGTGATATAGCAACAGTATACCCACAGGCGTCCGCAAGGGGAGCAACAGGGCGCGATGGCCACTTGCCCCCCTCCTCCCCCCACCTACACTGGAAACTAGGGTACAGAGTTCTTCTTCATATTACAGTGGATAACCGTGAATTCTATGTAACACCATACGTTTTTGTGCTAACTATTCTATTTAGCTCTTACGGTATGACATGTTTCGAAACTGCCCAACGCGTTTACGTAAAAGATGAGAATTCTAAGGTGCTGCCCCTCCCCCTCCTGGAAAAATTTCTGTGAATGCACTTGAATATACCTAACACATAAATTGGATCAAGTTCCAATTGCAAAACGATATTCCGTGGCTGTGGCTTAGGGTTACTGTCCAATCACCGAGCTTGTGTTTGGTTACTTGAGGGTTAAACAACAAATACGAGTATAGTCTATGAAACTTTTAAAACATTTCGTGACCCTGATAGCAAGAAGGGAGTTGCAGTACGTAGGGCGACAGATTGTGTTGTTACCCCAGTTCACTTCAGGTGATACACCGAAGAGCCAAAGGAACTGGTACACCTGCCTAACATAGTGTAAGGCCCCAGAAGTGCCGCAAAACGACGTGGCATGGACTCTACTAATGTCTGAAGTACTGCTGGAGGGAACTGACACCATAAATCCGTGGGAGTAGGAGGGAGTGGAGATCTCTTCTGAACTGCACGTTGCAAGGGATCTCAGATATGCACAATAATGTTCGTCTCTGAGGAGTTTGGTAGCCAGCGGAAGTGTTTACTCTGAAGAGTGTTCCTGGAGCTACTCTGTAGCAATTCTCGACGTATGGGGTGTCCCACTGTCCCGCTCGAATTGCCCGTCGGAATGCACAATGGACATGAATTGATGCGGGTTATCAGACAGGATGCTTACGAACGTGTCACCTGTCAGAGTCGTATCTGGGCGCATCAGAGGTCCCATATCACTCAGCTGCACACGGCCCACACTATTACAAAGCCTGCACCAGCTTGAACAGTCCCTTGCTGATATGCAGGATCCATGGATTTAAGAGGTTGTCTTTTTACCCGTACACGTCCATCCGCTCGATACAAAGAAACGAGACTCACCGATCTGGAAACATGTTTCCTGTCATCAACAATCCTTTCTCGGTGTTGGCGGGCCCAAGCGAGGTGTAAAGCTTTGTGTCGTGCAGTCGATGATGTTTCGTTGAATGGTTCGCACGATGACACTTGTTGATGGTCGAACATTGAAATCTAACTTACGGAAGGACTGCACTTCTGTCAAGTTGGACGATTCTATTCATTCGTTGTTGGTCCCATTCTTGCAAGATCTTCTTCCGGCCGCAGCGATGTCGGAGATTTGCTTTTTTCCGGATTCCTGATATTCACGGTACACTCGTGAAACGGTCGTAGGGAAAATCCCTATTTCATCGCTACCTCGGAGATGCTGTGTCCCACCGCTCGTGCACCGACTGTAACATCACGTTCAAACTCACTTAAATCCTGATAACCTGCCATTGTAGCATCTGTAACCGATCTAACAACTGCGCCGGACACTTGTTGTCTTACAGGGTGTTTAAAAAATGACCGGTATATTTGAAACGGCAATAAAAACTAAACGAGCAGCGATAGAAATACACCGTTTGTTGCAATATGCTTGGGACAACAGTACATTTTCAGGCAGACAAACTTTCGAAATTACAGTAGTTACAATTTTCAACAACAGATGGCGCTGCAAGTGATGTGAACGATATAGAAGACAACGCAGTCTGTGGGTGCGCCATTCTGTACGTCGTCTTTCTGCTGTAAGCGTGTGCTGTTCGCAACGTGCAAGTGTGCTGTAGACAACATGGTTTATTCCTTAGAACAGAGGATTTTTCTGGTGTTGGAATTCCACCGCCTAGAACACAGTGTTGTTGCAACAAGACGAAGTTTTCAACGGAGGTTTAATGTAACCAAAGGACCGAAAAGCGATACAATAAAGGATCTGTTTGAAAAATTTCAACAGACTGGGAACGTGACGGATGAACGTGCTGGAAAGGTAGGGCGACCGCGTACGGCAACCACAGTGGGCAACGCGCAGCTAGTGCAGCAGGTGATCCAACAGCGGCCTCGGGTTTCCGTTCGCCGTGTTGCAGCTGCGGTCCAAATGACGCCAACGTCCACGTATCGTCTCATGCGCCAGAGTTTACACATCTACCCATACAAAATTCAAACGCGGCAACCCCTCAGCGCCGCTACCATTGCTGCACGAGAGACATTCGCTAATGATATAGTGCACAGGATTGATGACGGCGATATGCATGTGGGCAGCATTTGGTTTACTGACGAAGCTTATTTTTACCTGGACGGCTTCGTCAATAAACAGAACTGGCGCATATGGGGAACCGAAAAGCCCCATGTTGCAGTCCCATCGTCCCTGCATCCTCAAAAAGTACTGGTCTGGGCCGCCATTTCTTCCAAAGGAATCATTGGCCCATTTTTCAGATCCGAAACGATTACTGCATCACGCTATCTGGACATTCTTCGTGAATCTGTGGCGGTACAAACTGCCTTAGACGACACTGCGAACACCTCGTGGTTTATGCAAGATGGTGCCCGGCCACATCGCACGGCCGACGTCTTTAATTTCCTGAATGAATATTTCGATGATCGTGTGATTGCTTTGGGCTATCCGAAACATACAGGAGGCGGCGTGGATTGGCCTCCCTATTCGCCAGACATGAACCCCTGTGACTTCTTTCTGTGGGGACACTTGAAAGACCAGGTGTACCGCCAGAATCCAGAAACAATTGAACAGCTGAAGCTGTACATCTCAACTGCATGTGAAGCCATTCCGCCAGACACGTTGCCAAAGGTTTCGGGTAATTTCATTCAGAGACTACGCCATATTATTGCTACGCATGATGGATATGTGGAAAATATCGTACTATAGAGTTTCCCAGACCGCAGCGGCATCTGTTGTTGAAAATTGTAACTATTGTAATTTCGAAAGTTTGTGTGCCTGAAAATGTACTGTTGTCCCAAGCATATTGCAACAAACGGTGTATTTCTATCGCTGCTCGTTTAGTTTTTATTGCCGTTAATATACCGGTCATTTTTGAAACACCCTGTATATAGGCGTTGCCGACCGCAGCGCCGTATTCTGCCTGTTTACATATCTCTGTATTTGAGTATACATGCCTATACCAGTTACTTTGGCGCTTCAGTGTGTTATGGTAAGCTTTTTAATTTATATTTTGGAAGAGTGATGTGTTATTAAAGAATTGCGTGAATTTAATCATGATCGCCTTACATGACAATAAATGTAACTTTTGTGTCATGTACTTAATGTTATGGTTAAGGGGCTACCACTCAAACCATAAATAATCTTTTTATATTGGCCGTTTAAATGCACGGCTTATAAGGGTTGTTCTCCAGAAGACCCACTGGGGAACAACACTTTCAGAGTGGAAATGTGACTTCATATGTACTGTAATGTATAGAATAAGGTTAGTAAACGAACGGAAAAGGTTTCATTACTCAGTTATAGGGATGTAATTACCATACCCTCTAGGCTTGCTTTATGGGGGCAGAGGGAAGCCACAGAGAAGCTATCCTGTAGTTTGGTACACCTAAATATATAATTTTGCTTTTTATTCATATTTAATTTAGGCAAAAATTCTAAAGGGCTGTCGTTCCTTCCCTGATATACCACACCTACAAATCATGCCTTTAAATACGCAATTTTGAAAGAATTTTTGAGCTCTGTCCATCTGGAAAATAGCCAATGTCTATAACATCGTAAAGGAAATTGATAACTATTGAATATGGCAAAATCAAACAGGTTCAACATGGCGGACATTTTTTACTGCCAAAAGCCAACAGGAACTGTGGGACGTTCATGAACACTGAGTGGTGTGTAACGTGTTCCCGTCTCTCTCTCCACACTAACTGATGGCCAGAACAAATTGCCACAGTGAAGCGGAAATCGTCGGAGAACATCGCTCTAGACCCAACCAACATGCTCCCTACAATAACCAACTCTTTCTCGACGATCACGTGATTGAGGTAGGACTTCCGAGCATACAGACCAGTTGAGCCGCCCGGAGTGGCCGAACGGTTCTAGGCGCTACAGTCTGGAACCTCGCGACCACTACGGTCGCAGGCTCGAATCCTGCCTCGGGCATGGATGTGTGTGATGTCCTTAGGTTAGTTAGGTTTAAGTAGTTCTAAGTTCTAGGGGACTGATGACCTCAGAAGTTAAGTCCCATAGTGCTCAGAGCCATTTGAACCACTTTGATTAGACCAGCTGATTTAATCGCCGCGAAATGGTTGTGACACCGGTAGTGGTTGCAAAGTCCGCAGCGGTGTGCCTACGACTAAGAAGTCTGTTCCTTTTCACCAGGAAGGGTACGTACCGAACCTCTTGCGGTGTTTTGGTTCTTCTACAAACACCAGCATGGTTTCCCATAGCATTACCACCTTCAATGAACTTTTTTAATCGCGAGATGAAACTTTTGGACGCACCCATTACTGTGGTCACAGTAGTGACTCACCGACCAGCTTCGAGCCGTCCAACTGCTCGACCATGGTCGCCAGCACATATTTATTTATTTTCGTGTTCCATAGATGCCAATGTATCCCTAGAATGTAGAACGTTTCAGGTTATTACAATAATAACCATATCCAAATAGTCATAAGGCTTACAAACTAAATCATATATAAACAAATACATGAGGTTCAAGGTTTTATTAAACAGCAACACAGATTATACTAGTAATAACGATTACACAAAAAGTTATAAGTGTTACATTCTAATACATATATAAAGCATTGTGTTATCAATTGATATGCCAGTGCTACATAGTCAGTTATTACAGAAATGCTTAAAATTAAACACATCGTACTAATTGTAACACATTGTCAAAAAATTCATTTAAGGAATAGAAAGAACTATTCAAAAGATAAAGTTTGAGCTGTTTTTTGAATTTAAGTCACGCGCGAAATTTACTGTATACTTTTATGGTTCAATAATAACTGCTTTCTGTAGCATGCTGAGATTTTTGTATCTTTATGAAGGTCATGTTTACTTCTTGTATTATGATATTCACTATTTGTTTGTAAATCGTATGATTATTGTTCACAAATGATATTAGTGAGAAAATGTAGTGAGATGACATGGTGGGATCCCGAGCTACTTGAATAAGTTTCTGCACTAGCATCAGCGTTGCACTCTAGCCGTAATTCTGATGACTTTTCCCTGCAAAAAAGACTTTGTTTGCTCGTGACTGGTTACACCACAATGTGATGCCATATGTCGTAAGTGAAGAGTCAAATGATGTTTCGGAGAAATGTTGCCGTACCACATGGAATGTCGCAGTAATCGGTTCCACAACAACGTTCGTCAAATACCATACTGCACGAACTGAGCGTCCGAATACTGGCTTAACTGCAGTTAACTCGTCCCACCCTCAGTATTATCACTAGTCGGGTGTACCGCACCAATTTCTGGTTGTTCAATAACAATTGGCAGTTGTTCTTTGGTAACTGTCAGTTGTTCCTTAACAACTATAAAGCACTGCAGATCGTTGTTACGTTGAGAATGATGTTGTGCTTAATTAGAATGGAGACGTTATACGGTAATAACGAGCTGACACTAAGCCAATGATAAACTGTGGCAACGGACACTAAGACAATGACAAACTGTGTTCTTGAATCAACAGCTACTTTGTGTTTCTCGTTAGGATGAGATACACAAAGTAGTAGGTGCACTGTGTAATGACCACTTGGAAAACGAGAGTCACGTCCCTTGTCTAGACAGGCGGTAGCACGCTTTTTCTGACTTTCTGAGACGTCCGCTAAATAGGTTTTTCCTTCCAGTTGCGCCTGAGCGCAGTCAGGAGGTCCCGCTTCTCTGCAGAAGAACAGTCGAGCAATCGAGGAGTAAACGAAGAGCCTTCGTGACCAGACGCTGTTCAATTTAGGACTTATGGCAGTCGCTCCCAGGAAAATAGGCTTTCAGAAAGAATTAAATGTTGTTCATCTCCCAATATCAGTCGCTAGTAATACATTGCCCTGCAAAGCTTAAAGACGGGATAGATAAAATAGCATAACGTATTAACAATTTGATGTTAATGAATGGCAGGCCGGGAGAATGTTGGCAGAGGTGTGTCAGTCGAGCACAGAGAGTTTGACGTCACATGCGTGAGACAGGCATGACTATAGCGCTAAATGGGACTGGATCCAGGCAGTGGAAGAAAAGAAATGTTTGGCAATTATCAAGCACTTACGGTGCACTGGCATGGTGTTTTTCATTACAGTACGGCCCAGAGACAACACATGGATGACTTCAGACAAGGAAGAATCCTCAGGATGGAAGAGGGTTGATGTGTGACATAGAGTACAGTCGTTTTGTGTTGCCTACAGAACTGTTTATGGTGTATGGGGAGCGTTCAGAACCACAGGCACTGTTCCTCGAAGGGGAGGAGATCAGCTGCAGCGGCAGACGTCCACTACATCGCGCAAAAGGCAAGAGGGAACCCACGTCAGACAGTGGGTGCAGCTGCTACCACATTTAACAAGACTGCAGTCTTACGCTCAACAGTGGCACGGCAACTGCATGGAGGTGCGCACTGTGCCTGACGATCCTTACGTTGTGTTGCGTTGACGCCTGGACGTTAACGGCACCTCGTGCTATGGTGCCAAGAGCAGAAAGACTTGACCAACGAAGTCTGGCGTCAACTGCACTTCTCAGACGAGAAGTGCGGTGATTCTGGACGTAGACTCGTTTGGCGAGAGGTAGGGTCACGTAATACACCGATGAACGTAGTCAGACATGAGCGTTTTCTTGCTCTATGTGTTATTATATGGGCAGGTGTAACTTGCATTAGTGTACTGACCTCTAAATCTTTTAACAGGTTACACTCACTGATCGACATCTCTGTGACGCTCTACTTCTCCCCCAAGTGCGTCTTTCTAAGGGTGCTTTTGGCCCTGACTTATGTTTTATGGACGACTGTATCAAACAGTACAGACGAAGGAGCTCTTGGAACGAGACAAAGGCCTTGCCGCAGTGGTAACACTGGTTCCCTTCAGATCACCGAAGTTAAGCGCTGTCAGGCTGGGCTAGCACTTGGATGGGTGACCATCCGGTCTGGCGAGCGCTGTTGGCAAGTGGGATGCACTCAGCTCTTGTGAAGCAAAATTGAGGAACTAATTGATAGCGGCTCCGCTGTCATAAACTGACATACGGCCTGGAGAGCGGTGTGCTGACCACGTGACCTTCCACATCCGCATCCAAAGACACCTGCGGGCTGAGGATGACACGGTGGCCGGTCGGCACCGTTGGGCCTTCATGGGCTGTACTGGAGGAGTTTAGCTTTTAGTTTTGTAAATAGAGGACATGGCGAATGGACTGCTCTGCACCTTCCTCTGCCTTAAATCCAATATAGCACTTGTGGAATGCGTTGGGGGGCGGCGTATTAGCAGATCCACACGCACCAACGACCATCCAAGCGGTTGTCAACCGTGCCGGCTTACTCATGTGACGCTCTACCACAACAACTCTGTATAAACCTCTTGGCCAGCGCGGGAACACAATGCGGAGCGTGCATTGCCATCCGTGGTAAGCACACTCCCTGTTAAGAATCATGGCTCGTCGTTTGTAATGTCAAGAGGATCATCACGAATCGCGGTGACTTCAATGTAATAAATTATTTTTGAATGAAAGTGTCGTTTCTGTTCGTACCATTCTATATCTCTTTCAGCTACCTACTGTTAGGAGTTATTTGTAGGTGTGGGTCGAGTTTCATCGACATATGTTACTTGGCACTAACACATTGTGCGAAACTTTCTTTTATCCTTAAATTTTGCACAACAGTGTGAATTAACTGCATTGAGCTGTGAACAGCTTTTATCCTTTCCAGTGTTTTGAAAGAGTTGACCTATAGTAAAACATATGACGACGATTACACAGATACGTGAACTTTTTGGGCTGGATATGAAAGAAGCTTTTGAACAAAGGTAGAAATTTCTTCTTGTTCTGAGTGCTGGTATGGAACTACAAAAATTAAGCTAAAGAGAGAGAACTCTTTGTGATTACTGCATAAATTTTCATTGTGTTTGAAAATTTCTCCAACGGCAGTAGTCATCCTTATAATTTGATCATAAAATGTCTTCTCTTGTACACTAAAGTTTGTAATATTTGAGCAACTATGGAGGAGTGACTAGAACGATTCCACACTAGCTGAATGTGCAGTACAGTATAGCAGTGATTAAGGCTACTGAGAGATTGAGAGAGGACATAAATACCTGTCCAGCAGTGCCTTGTTTTATTTTACCGTGAAAATGAGTGTTATGCCGGACGTAGTCAGTAAAGAGCCGACAAAGAGGATGGAAACGTGAAAGCAGGTGGTACCGTGTGTAGTGGACCTCGATGATCCAAAAATGAACATGCGATTTCGAACTGGCGAGAATGATAAGTGTCTGGCAAATGTGTTTTGAACTGGAATCCTCCAGAATGTGAGCTCAGTGTGTGACAACTTGGCCACGTCGGTTTGTAATAGAGGCGAGTAGGTGAGGAACGACATTATGTGAGTACAGCTCATGATGACCACGAGTCTGTGTGTGTAGAATAAAGCAACAGTTTGTAGACATTTAAAACTGTAGCCGCAACGTCAGTTTAGTGTAATGGACGTGAATCAGCCTACATAGAGTTTTCTACTCAAACTTCTGCCAGCTAGACTGGCAAGGCAAATCGTTCGTTAACTTCGTCAAAAAACTGCAAATGTGTCATACAGAAAAGTACGTAGTTTAGCTTCAAAAATACCTACGTAATCTGTGAGCAAGTATATTGCTTACGAGAAATGGTAGAAATGTGTGTGAAATCTTATGGGGCTTAACTGTTAAGGTCATCAGTCCCTAAGCTTACGCACTATTTAACCTAAATTGTCCAAAGGACAAACACACACACCCATGCCTGAGGGAGGACTCGAACCTCTGCCGGGACCAGCCGCACAGTCCATGACTGCAGCGCCTTAGACCGCTTGGCTAATCCCGGGCGGCATTGCTTACAGATTACGTAGCTATTTTTAAACTGAACTACATTATATGGTTTGTAAGATTAATCTTATTTTACGCATTACAAAAATTGATGTTTACAGAAGTCCGGTGTGGGTGGCCTCTGCAGTGATAGCTTTGAGTTGAGGCGGAGTGTTACAGTCATGTCGTTCACCTATGATGGTTCAAGAAAACATCATTAACAGCGACTCATTTTACTATAGGACTTATTGTGTTAGTCTATGCTGCATCCCATCCCATTTACCCCTTGGTATGTTTTGACACCAGCATCAGCACGGTGGTGCTGATGCTACAGGCGGCCAGGAACCAGGTAGCTGTGGGGCCAGAATGCTGACGTGCGAAGTCTCCGATAGCACATCTACCATCTTGATGTGGCGCTTCTCTCACGGCAGGCCACGCCGTCAGATGTGGAAGCCCACCGTTGTTGTTGTAGAGGAATGCAGCCCGCAGAAGCTGTGTTCGCGCTTGTGAGCAGAGGCTTACAGAGGTGCAAACAGAAGAACAGCTGCACTGCCCCACCACGAACGGCTCCTTCCAGGGCACGAGGCTTTCTGCGGGTGAAGTGAGCCCGAAGGTGGCCCATCAGCTGGAAGGCACCACATCCAGGAGAGTGGACATACAATATATGACACCCGTAAAATCATACGTTTTTCACATTAGGTGCATTGTGCTGCCGCCGGCCGGGGTGGCCGAGCGGTTCTAGGCGCTTCAGTCTGGAACCGCGCGATCGCTACGGTCGCGGGTTCGAATCCTGCCTCTGGCATGGATGAGAGTACTGTCCTTAGGTTAGTTAGGTTTAAGTTCTAGGGGGACTGATGACCTCAGAAGTTAAGTCCCATAGTGCTCAGAGCCATTTGAACCAGCCACTGTGCTGCCACCTGCTGCGAGCTACTCCACGTCAGTGACCTCATTAGACACCGTGAGAAAGAGCAGAATGAGGCGCTCCGCGGATCTCACTGACTTAGAACGTAGTCACATCATTGGGTGCCACTTGTGCCATGCGACTGTACGCGAGATTTCCACACTCCTAAACATCCATAGGTCCACTGCTTCCGATGCGATAGTGAAGTGGAAACGTGAAGGGACACGTACAGCACAAAAGCGTACAGGTCTATCTCGTCTGTTGATTGTCAGAGATCGCTGACAGTTGAAGAGGGTCGTAATATGTAATAGACAGATATCTATCCAAGCCATCACACAGGTTCAAATGGCTCTGAGCACTATGGCGTGAAAAGCCCGATGGAAGTGATCCCACAGATTGTCGATTTGGTTTAACGTAGAACTACTTAAACCTAACTAACCTAAGGACATCACACACATCCATGCCAGAGGCAGAATTCGAACCTGCGACCGTAGCGATCGTACGGTTCCAGACTGAAGCGTCCAGAACCGCTCGGCCACTCCGGCCGGCCCAAACCATCACACAGGAATTCTACTGCAAGTACTATGGCAGTTAGGCGGGAGGTGAGAAAACCTTATGGTCGAGCGGCTGCTCATAACCCACACATCTCGCTGGTAAATGCCAAACGACGCCCCGCTTTGTGTAAGGAGCGTAGACATTGGACGATTGAACAGTTGGAAAATGTTGTGTGGAGTGGCGAAACACTGTACGCAATGTGGCGATCCGATGGCAGGGTGTGGGTATGGCAAACGCCCGGTGAACGCCATCTGCCAGCGTCTATGGTGCCAACAGTAAGATTCGGAGGCGGTGTGTTATGGTGTGCTCGTGTTTTTCATGGAGGGGGCTTGCACCCTTTGTTTTGTTCTGCGTGGCAGAGAGTGCTGGCCTGAATCCTATAGAACATCTTTGGAATGTTTTGGAACGCCAACTTTGTGCCAGACCTCACAAACCGACATCGATACCTTTCCTCAGTGCAGCACTCCGTGAAGACTGTGCTTCAATACCCCAAGAAAACTTCCAGCACGTTATCGAACTTATGCCTGCGAGAGGGAAAGCTGTCGCCAAGGCTAAGGGGGGTCAATACCATACCGAATTCCAGCATCACCGATGGAGGGCACCACGAACTTGTGAGTCATTTTCAGGCAGATGTCCGAATACTTTTGATCACATAGTGTAGAACCAGCAGTGAGCTCGTTGGTGGTGGACTGCAAATCTCACAGGCTTTTACAACCCTTTTAGAACAACTGAGCCAGTGCTACTGCTTGACCTTGTAGCCCCAAAAAAATAGAGCTGGCCTACACGGCATGTTACGGTTATAGTTTAAGTTACAAATATTTTACGTTTATGGAGAGACGCATTGCTTACGCATTACTTTTTTTTTTACAAGAAAGTTTGTTAATGGAGCTGTGATCCAGGAACTAGTCGTAAAGTATGCAATGGTATTGGTTCAGCCTGACCCCATGTTTTGAAAGGCGAGTGATGTCCACGGGATGGGTTGTCTTTTTTAATACTCTTTGAAAAACAGACCTCTCAGAGGATCGACAGGAAGTAACACCTTCCATGAGCCAACGGCCGTGCCACAGTGGTCACACCGGTCAGCGTTAGATCACCGAGGATAAGCACTCTCGGGCTTGGGTAGCACTTGCATGGGTGCCAGTCAGGTCTGCCGAGCACTGTTGACAACAGGAGTGCACTCACTCCTTTTGGGACCAACTGAGGAGCTACTTGATAGAGAAGTAGCAGCTCACGAACATTTACAACGACCGGGAGAGCGGTATGCAGACCATACGCCCCACCATATAAGCATCCAATTACGTATATGGACTGAGGATGACACAGTGGTCGGTCGGTATCGTTGGACCTTCAAGGCCTGTTCTGGCAGAGTTTCAGTCTGAACACCTTGCACGAAGTAATATGAGCGTCAGCAGGGAACAGCCAACTGAAGTGCCCACATTCTAGTCTGGAGACGGATTGTCCTACAGGTCTGCATGTTAAAACAATTTTTTGGAGCGGTTTTGATAGCTCACGAAATCGGGAGTCAGTCGGCAGCTGTTGGGAGAGAAGAGTGAGAGTCGTGGAAGTGTGTGTATGTGATCCTCAGTATCTTGAAGTTGTTTACTTGTTTTCCTGTCTGTCTACTTTTTTTTTTTTAGAAGGGAGCTCATTATTAGTGTGTATTTGCATTTGCTAGTTCGACAGTGGTCTCTCGTTAGGACGTGGAGACATCAGCTAGATGGTGGAAGAGTTTGATAGCAACTAGGTGGACTGGGAGAGATCTCATAGAAGACACTAGATTCTGTTTGTTCCAGTGGGAACATGACGTTCTTTGATGTGTGTCCACGCTTTTAACTTTAGACTATTGTCCAGTTTTGACTATGGAAGACAAACTACATGGCGTTGTCATATTAATGTGACCACCGGGTACATTATATGCCAGTGTGCAATAACCACTCACAGATGGTAGGTGGCAGCACTAGCAATGGTGGTTATATAAATCGTGCCGGCGGAACGCTCATAACACAACAGTCGATGTCAGTATGAGCAGAAGGAGTGATTTATGTAACGTCGAAACAGGCGTGATCAGTGGCTTTCGCGCGAATGTTCGAAGCGGCTAAGTGTATGATACGTGGTACTTACTGGATTTAAGGAAAACTTGGAAGGGTCGACCCACCAATGTAACTTTCTTTTCACACAACCTGTTTATTTAACAATATATAAACTGTGTTTTAAAGAAAACCGAAGCATTTAACTATAAAATTTTTTTAAGAGAATGAACAGATTTTCAAAATTCTTTTGACCTTAAACCTTGAGGTGATTAAGATTTTACTCTATGTAAAAGAAATCTGAAGTGCTGTATTGCAAAACAGCAAACAATATGGCAATGATGATAAGACGGCCGGACCTATAGCCGGCTCTATATTTGGTGAAACAGCGATGTTTACTACCGCGCTGGACACAGTCTGTGTTATTAAATGCCCTTCTGCAACACATGAAAACTATATAAACACCATTGATGAAAAGAGTGATTCAGTTGCTCCAAACAGATGAATTAGCTTTTAATTTGAAAGCAGTATGTCGAAAGGTCACTTCAAAGCAACCAACCTCTAAATTTGAGATGGCAACCAAGGTGCAACTGGATCCCAGTCCGTCCCTTCTGACAATTTTATTTTGACTAAAGCCCTGGTGACAGTTGGCTGTCAATATTTTCAAAGTTGAACTGATTATCAGTTATTGAGACGGCTCTGAAGGAACGTCTTAAAACATTACTTGTGAAAACTTATTGCTAGAGAACTCACTCGCGGAACCACAAAAACCAACTAAAATACGCCAATAATGACACGGTCTTTCAAACACAGAAACGGACAGCTTAGTACAACAGGTTATTCAGATTATAACTAATAACTGAGAAATGCAATTACAATCAAAGAACTGAACCGGTTAACAGTTAAATCTAACCACAAGGTCCCTCTTTTGTTTAACGGCTACCTGTACCTTAGTACAATTGTTCCGGCTGTATTTACGACCAAGAGCTGATTAATTAGCACATACATGATTGGGTGCAAACCAGAAAGGAAAGGCAATATAATATTAGGACAAATTTTCAAACGATAACTAGTGTCTTAGTACAATACTACCGCCTATATTTACGACTAAAGAGCCGACCGAGTTAAACTCTGAGGGACGGGTGCAAACCAGAAAACAATAAGGATTTCAGGTAGACAATGAATCAAATCGCCACGAGGATTCCAGAATGTTACTCCCCTTTATCAGCAAGCAGTTCCATAGATCCACGGTGCGTCGCAGCGGTTACCGAGTGGTGCCAATGAAAGCCAGGTAGAAGATGGCAGCCAGGCCACGAGCGGTCGTCCGACACGAATGTTGCCAACAATCCGACGGGATGTCGGCTTGCTGCTTGTAATGTCGACGCTGACCCCGGTGAAGTACTCCGGTATCTTCGCTCTGCGCAGGCCGTCCTTGTGCAGCTCGTGGCTTCGGCCGCTCGGAGCTCGTGACCACCTCTCGTCGCGACGCTCCTGCCAACCCCAAACTTCGTCCCTCTCCCTCGGGCCAGTGAACCCCGTATACAAATCGGCACTCAAAGGCCTTCTAAGGACACAACCCACAGATATCTAGTCTTCCTCATATATATCGACAATGGGGCCGCAAGAGGGATAGTCGATACTACACATGAGCCAGTGGCGACAGACAGAACAGTCTACTAATTCAATGGCGCTACGGATCAATTCATAACTTGTTCAGGTGCCGCCGTGGTTAAAGTACACTGTGCAAGGCAAAATGGCGCTATCCAAAATCGGCGCTGAGGTATGTGTGTTGTATCACGTTCCATAGATGACAGAGCTGGTCGTCGGCTGCAGAGATGTATGTGGGCGAACAGACGTACACCTCTAGAGCAACTGATAGCCCAGATGAACCAAGGGGCTATCAACAGTGTGTCCACAATGGCCTCTCAGTGAACGTTGCTGTGTATGGACCTCCGCAGCAGACGTCTGGTTCATCCACCCATGATGACTGCGATAGAACCTAGAATTTGCCCGCCAATACCGCAGCTGGATGTCCACTGATCGCCGAAAAATGAGCTTTTCGGATGGATCACGTTTTTTGCTCCACTGGACAGAAAGCACACGGTGCTACAATTGTTGGAAGGGTCATCGCCGGAGGAGGGACGTTATGGCCTGTGGAATATTTTTGTGGCATTCCCTGGACGATTTCATTATTGTGGAAGGCACAATGAATCATCAGACGTTCTCATCTATTCTCGTGAACCATATCCACCCCTACGCACAGTTTGTTTCTGCTCAGCACGGTGGCATCGATCTGATGTGCAGTGCAACGTGTCACACAGCTCGCAGTATATAAGGGTGATTCGATGAACACCAGGATGAGTTTGCCGTACTCCCTTGGACACCAAACCTCCAGGATTTAAACCAAATCGACAATCTGTGGGATCACTTCGATCGGGCTTTTCACGCCGTCGATCCTGAACCGGGAAACCTAGTGCAAATGTATATACAGGGTGGTCAGAAACTGTCTGAAAATCTTGTGAGGGTGTTAAGAAGTGGACTGTGCTGCGAAATAGTAGTTAAGAAAACAATATGATACGTTGCGTCATTTCCGAGTTAATTAGCACTGAAGTTAACCAATCGCTCCCGAGACCGCGAATTCAAGCGGTCCTCCAGAGACGTTGTCGCTAAACGTGGTCTCCGTTTGGTTTTCTAAAACCGAAACGAGAGCGATATAAAAATAAAACGTGGGACGGTAAGGGTCGAACTCGAGCCAAAGGCTGAGCAAAATCGTGCGGTATCATCTACCCTATGAGAACAACTGACAATAAATGTGTGTCGCGGGACGCTTGAACTTGCGCTCTATAGCCTCATTGTGTAGGTTAAGTGCTAATTAACTTGGAAACGGCGTAACGTATAGAACTTTTTCGGAACAAACATTTCTCAGCACAGCTTACCCTGCAACACTCTTACAAGCTTTTCGGAATGTTTCTCACCGCCATGTATATGTGTTATGGAACAGGAATGTTAAAAAGTCTAGAACGCTTAGGGTACTTTCAACCAAATTTGCTACCCATGTGACCTAGTATCTTCAAAAAACTCTGGGAGACCAGTATAGAGTGGTTCTAGGTGCTTCAGTCCGGAACCGCGATGCTGCTATAGTCGCAGGTTCGAATCCTGCCTCTGGCATGGATGTGTGTGATGTCCTTAGGTTAGTTAGGCTTAAGTAGTTCTAAGTCTAGGGGACTGATGACCTCAGATGTTAAGTCCTATAGTTCTTGGAGCCATTTAGACCAGTATACCTTTAGCGTTTCTCGGTACGAGTGTGGTTCTCCCAGTTAAACCCTCTGCAATGCGTAGGAGATTTCATTTAAATGAAGTACACGTATTGCTTACCATCTAGGAAAAAAGGGAGTTCACTCAGACAGACATAGTATCTCAACTGGTGCTATGATGGTGAGAAGTAATTGTGATGTAAACATAGCTATGGAACCCCGAGAGCAAATCTACATCTACGTGAATACTCTGCTATTCACAATAAAGTGCCTGGTAGAGGGTTCAGTGAACCACCTTCATGCTGTCTGTCTACCGTTCCACTCTCGAACGGCACACGGGAAAAACGAGCACTTAAACTTTTTCGTGCGAGCCCTGGTTTGTCTTATTTTATCGTGATGATCATTTCTCCCTATGTAGGTGGGCGCCAACAGAATGTTTTCGCAATCGGATGAGAAAACTGGTGATTGAAATTTCATGAGAATATCCCGTCGCAACGAAAAACGCCTTTGTTTTATTGATTGCCACTCCAATTCACGTATCATATCTGTGACACTATCTGCCCTATTTCGCGATAATACAAAACGAGAAAATTCAGCGAAACTTGGTGTATGTAGGACTTATTGTCTAGAAAAAAAGAGAAAATTATAGAACGGTTACAGTCTTTAACACACCGGCGTATCATGAATGCTATCGTTCGTTAGATGATTTCTGATGTTCTTCTTCATGTGGATAAGAAATTGGTAGATACACTCACGCGGTGCAGTTAAATCATCTAATCAGTTTGCTGGCCTACGGCTCCCCATAGGAGACGTGCACTTTCAGCCACACAACACACCATCGTACCAGAGTCGTGTCTTGCTAAGCCGATGAAATACATCTAAACTTCAAATATTTTTTATTCAAGTCCTTGATCACAATATCAATTCTTTTGACGATGACCGGTTTCAGTCCATGATGACCATCCTCAGGTCTACAACATACAAATATACACACATAGCGAGCAATGTGTCTTTCAACGCATTACAGCAACACGTATCACAATGTAGTATCATACAACCAGGGAAATGTACAGATAAAATACGATAAAACGTACCTTTTCTACACCTTGTCCTAAAGTGATAAGGCCATAATTGCATCATCAAAACATATAAATATAGTCAGCACAGCATCGTCACATAGATCTAAAATAAGATACAGAATAGGCCATATCGTCCACAAATTCATTATTGCTGCTGGCTACTGAAGTACAGTAGCTACCAGAATTTGAAAGTATTGGATCACTGTTCGTAAACGCGACTATGTAGCAGCTGGTGAAACATCTAAACTTGTTCGTTAACTAGTGAATGGGTGGCAACAAATCTCTCTTTCCCATATTTCGCGTTTCTTCGTAATGATAACACTTGCAGCAACCACAACCATTTCCTTTTTGGGAAACGTTTTGCAATTGATTAGTTCTACAGCCAAATTCCCAAAGGCAGCATCTCAGCTACCATGTGTGGGACATGCGCTCTGTTGCCAAAGACCAGTTGCAGGAAACAGTTTCCGTGGGAAAGGGGCCTAAGGGTATGATTCGATGCGTCTATCGCGATCGATATACATACCCCAAAAGTTTCATCGAGAGACCAAAATCTACTAGCAATACAGCCGAGGCATTGCGGGTGTCATGCGTCACTTTACGTCGTCTTCGGGTCAAAATGCTTTCTGAAGCAAGAAGTAAGTTTTCTTTTACTGAGATGGCTCAGTTCCGGTGTGCGTGTGTAGCAATTTTGACTGTCATTTACAGTGGCTGCTCAATCTTTGTTTCTCACATCTTTCCAGATATTTAATTTTGGGTTCCAGTGTAGTAATTTGGACGCATCAGGTAACAGGTATCTAATTTTTGTTGGATGAGTTTGTAATAGCAGTCAGCCATGAGTACATGTCTGTCTCGATCAACATGCGGCGGTCACTCTCACGTATAGGCAATTCCAGCAGACTACCGCTGCGTTCGTAACACAAAACACTTCACCTTTCGCAACAGTAATGCCACTCCTACACCAGAAGGCGTTACGTGGGTCTGGTGGACAACGATTTTTATTCCACTCAGTGAACGGACGCGTGCGTGTGTTTGGCGTCTGCCTATGGGAGTATGGATCCATTATGCATGCCCGCGGTGGCCCACGGTGGCGATTGCTGGCGTGGGTTACGTATACGTGCCGGGAACTCTGACCCCTGCTGCCCACGGAGAAGCGCGCGTCTGGCTTCCCGTAATGCCGACTGCTTGAGACCCGATGCGTCTGAATATGTTGTGCCTTCTCCATAGAACGCGAGGACATACCCAGACGCGAAAGTTAGCTCTGTGCAAGAATGGCACGAAGTACACGATATTTTAGTGGGTTAGAAACGATCTCTCTCGTCTGACGCGTCTGAGCTTTCGTAGAACCTGACGAAGAACCACTCGCGGCGGTGGCTATTATCTACGCACTCTTACCGCCGTGAAGTGCGCGAAGCAATCCACGCAACGTATTGTTCTGTAGACTTCATCGGAAACATTTTTCAGCCCACTCGCATTATTTCGATGTGCTGCTACGCACATACTTCTTCTATTGCGGTAATCAATGGCCTGTAGCAACCCACCTACCTCCAAAAGACTCTCAATTCCGACCACTGGATTGGAAAACGAGCACTGCCATCAGAATTTCAACCGATTTATATTCACCCCATTCACATTATTGTGTCTCTCTGACATGGATATAGGTTGCTATGGCTATAAGTGCAGATACTGCGATCATTGGTACCTTAATATGCACGCACTTCAGTGTGTTAGTTGATTAAAGTAGCGTCCGTACTTCAACACCAGACCTGGCAAAATAAGCGGTAATGGGTTACTCTTGCCACGTGTACTTGGTGGAACTAACCAACCTAAAAGAATACTACTCCTAATAGCTATAAATATTAGTCTGCAAAGGAAGTAATTTGTTTTTACCAAACTGCGGAGTTCATCAGTCCCTAGGCTTACACACTACTTAATCGAACTTAAACTAACTTACGCTAAGGACAACACACACACCCATGCACGAGGGAGGACTCGAACCTCCGACGGCGGGAGCCGGACGGACCGTGACAAGACGCCTCAGAACACACGGCTATCCCGCGCGGTACAAAGGAAGTAAATCTGATGTAATATTGTTCAGTACACTGTCCTCAATCACCAATAAAATATCTGCACTCATAACCCAGACACCCTATTTGTATATAATGATTAAACAATAGAACCCTTACCACCTGACTCTTTATAATATAAAAATAATATCTCAGACCACATTCCAATGACCGAGTCGACAATCTTACCAAAATTATACTTTCAAGGCACATGACACTGATTTTTGGTGAAGGTTTAACTGTTCCAGGTTGATTCCAATTAATAATTCGAAACCATTCACTTTGTGCACTTCAGTTGCAAGACAAAAAACGATTTCTTCATTAGTTTTTAATCTCTGTATTTGGCTATTCTTACAAAGTTATAGTTTAGCCATTTATAATTAAATACACTTTGTTTTTCCATACGACGTCTTTTTTGTATAAAAATTAAACAATATCTTCACATCAGACAATGACCTACTCATTGCTACTCTTGCGTTCATTTGTTATGAAAATTACAAAATATTGATACTTCATACAAGATAAATTGAACAGACGAAGTCTTATATGGTATATTAATTACCAACAACTCATTAAATGAAAATGAACAATTTATTTTTTTGATTTCAGAAAAGCACGCACTTTGGGGTACCGAAAGATTTAATTTGCCTCTGGAATAGGAGAGTGCATTATCTTCTCATTCAGTAGCTTGGATTTCAAATATAGCTTCACATGTTACCCCTTTCTATCGGTGCCCCCATCTCTAGGTGTAAATACTACCGGGACAGTCATCATTCAACCACGCAGGACCCAAAAGCAATGGAGTAAACACTAATACAGATATGAAACTTCCTGGCAGATTAAAACTGTGTGCCCGACCGAGACTCGAACTCGGGACCTTTGCCTTTCGCGGGCAAGTGCTCTACCATCTGAGCTACCGAAGCACGACTCACGACCGGTCCTCACAGCTTTACTTCTGCCAGTACCTCGTCTCCTACCTTCCAAACTTTACAGAAGCTCTCCTGCGAACCATGCAGAACTAGCACTCCTGAAAGAAAGGATACTGCGGAGACATGGCTTAGCCACAGCCTGGGGGATGTTTCCAGAATTCTGGAAACATCCCCCAGGCTGTGGCTAAGCCATGTCTCCGCAGTATCCTTTCTTTCAGGAGTGCTAGTTCTGCATGGTTCGCAGGAGAGCTTCTGTAAAGTTTGGAAGGTAGGAGACGAGGTACTGGCAGAAGTAAAGCTGTGAGGAGCGGTCGTGAGTCGTGCTTCGGTAGCTCAGATGGTAGAGCACTTGCCCGCGAAAGGCAAAGGTCCCGAGTTCGAGTCTCGGTCGGGCACACAGTTTTAATCTGCCAGGAAGTTTCATATCAGCGCACACTCCGCTGCAGAGTGAAAATCTCATACTAATACAGATAGTTTACAACCACTACTAAGAATGCAAGTTATACTTACTCGTCACCATTTTCCCACTCCAACACCCACGCGTTATGATTGCTGCATAAGCTCCGGCCCGTTCCTCGGGGACGGCAAAGTACCTGTTGTAGACGCGTTGGAAAGAAATATGAGAGAACGCTGCTGAGCCTTGTAACACTACAGATGGGTACGTCTGTAGTTTCTGCTCACAGAAGCGGACAACTCGAACTGAAGCACGACTAAGTAACGATAATGTATCAACTGACCAACTGAAGTACTGTTAAGTGTTGACTGTAATTGGCTATTGTGGTCTATGTCTGATGGAGAGATTGGTTTTGAAATGTTATTTCTGATTGTGAAGTATGTTTGCATTTATCGTCGTACGTGAATTCGCAGGACAATTGACGTTGGAATGCAACAGGAATTATATGACCTATCTTTATCTACCAAACCACAACTTCTGATAGGTAAGTGAACAATATTGCAACTTCTTTTTCAGAGTACTAAAACTAAGCAAAGGATTTACGATTATGTCATGACGCACAATGCAAGGGCACACAGTCCCAGTTTCTCTATAACAATATTACGAGGTATCTTTGATTATGCGAGCATTAACTACCTTCATACTGTAGTATTAATAATGAAAATCATACTATTATAACTGCAGGTAGGAATGGCCGAATGTTGCTCGCGTGAAATGTCAGTAAATGAAGGAAGAAAGGCTTCCAGGCGTGGCTTCGTTTGGAGACAAAGAGCAGATCATCCGCTTTTTGATATTCTTCTATTTGGATTGAATGAGGACTAGAATACAATCCAAAATTTCATGCAACCATACTATTGTTCTGATTCGAACACTGGTTGCTTTAATGGCACATACTTCCTCGCCGTGCAAAAATTAGACAGGGAATTATATTTTACTTGTCGTCATCACATAGATGCCCTAATTTTTCGGAATTTCTTTGGAAGGGAAATATTTGAGATTGCAAAAGGTCGTGGTATACCCCGATTCAAACGCTTAGAGAAACGTGAAAAATATCATTCCTAATAATGTTCATTGTAGTAATAAAGCACTCCGTCTTCAGGCCACAAGTGGCCCATCGGGACCATCCGACCACCGTGTCATCCTCAGTTGAGGATGCGGATAGGAGGGGCGTGTGGTAAGCACACCACTACCCTGGTCGTTGTGATGGTTTTCTTTGACCGGAGCCGCTACTATTGGGTCGAGTAGCTACTCAATTGGTATCACGAGGCTGAGTGCACCCCGACAAAATGGCAACAGTGCATGGCGACCGGATGGTCATCCATCCAAGTTCCGGCCACGCCCGACAGCGCTTAACTTCGGTGATTTCAGGTGAACCGGTGTATCCACTGCTGCAAGGCCGTTGCCATTGTAGTAATAAGTGTATGTAAAATATCTTGGAGCTTCAGAAATTGAAAATATGATCGAATTGTACACCAATGAACCACAAAAAGGGCCGCTCAATGTGAAAAATGATTGGAATGAACTTAGAAAGCTGTATTATATTTTTTCGGGAGAGATGCTGATAATAAATTGAATATAAGGACTTCTGATGCACTGTATTAATCCAGAAGGGTGGCAAGAGCAAGTTATTGCCTGAAATCTACTTATTAAGATGAGAACTAAAGCTGCGTATGGAAGATCGAAATGTTTAAGAGACGTTTCATTGTCTATCGCAGTGATTTGTGTTAAACCATGGCTCTTGCAGACAGCAGTTTTGAAAGTCCCTGATAAACATCT
Source organism: Schistocerca piceifrons (assembly GCF_021461385.2). Lineage (NCBI taxonomy): Eukaryota > Metazoa > Arthropoda > Insecta > Orthoptera > Acrididae > Schistocerca > Schistocerca piceifrons. The sequence goes on along the minus strand of NC_060145.1, from coordinate 289,886,325 downwards.
GATGTCATTAAAATAATTTAAATTGTACGGAATACTGTTCTGTCTAGAGCGGCTTTGAACATATTTAGTGAACACCTTTGATACTTTTCAACGGAACTGTCGCTATTACGTCTCCGCGACAGTTATGTTGATGTGCCTACCAAAACTTAAGTGGTGGCAATTTTAGACTTGAGCATCTACGCAAGGAAGGAGATAAGCCTTTTCCTGCATGGTACTTGATGGCGAATTACTTGGTAAATATGATATCGTTTTCAGCGAACAACTCTGTATTAAATTTTCGTTTATTTTCTCGCCTTCTAACTTCTGTTGTGCCTTCTTTCCAGACAATACAATAGATATGGACTAGTTGAGAGTTTTGGTCAGATAGCTCAGTTAGTACAGCACTTACCCGCAGGAGGCAGTGGTGCCGGCTCCGAATGCCGGCCTGGCACATAGTTTTAATTTGGCTGGAAGCGTACATTCTAATGCAGAGTGAAAATTTTGTCCTGAAAACTATAAATGATTCTGTATCCGTTAAAAGCAGAGATTTGTTACCTCATCCATAATTAGTTGAATCTTCTATAACTAGTTAATAGTTCTTTCAGCTGTGTCATCAACAACTTTTAATGTACCGTTTTTTTGGCTTCCAAATGTAAAACTTCGTTCTTCCATGCATAAGAGCAGTGTTAATATCGCTGTTATGCATAGAAGAATACAGTTTCACATTAGGAACCCGAAACAAACAGCATATTAAAGGGCGGTTAACGACACAGCCGAATGTTCTATTAATAGGAAGGAAAGGCAAAGTAAAGACTGCGTTTTATTGGTAGAACACACTGAAGACTCAACAGATCTACTAAAGAGACTGCCTACACTACGCTCGTCCGTCATAATGCAGAGTACTGCTGTGCTGCGTGGGATGCTTATGAGGAAAATTGATGGAGGACGTCGAGGAAACCAAACGACAAGCAGCTCTTTTTGTGCGAGGGTTGTCCAGAAAGTAAGTTCCGATCTGCTGCTAAATGGAAACCACAGTGAAAATCAAAAACATCTTATTTGCAAGAGTTAGCTACACTTTCCAGATACTTCTCTACATAGTCGCCGCTCCGGCTTAGACATATGTCGGAGCGTTATACCAAATTTCCAACACAATCATCATAGAAGGCAGCCGCCTGTGCTTCCGATAATTCTCTACGTTGGTCTATAGCGCGTAGCCTGCGCCCAAGTGTTGTCTTCGTATCCAGCGTTTCATGTGAACAGAGATGATAGCCAGGACGAGCCAATTAGGGCTGTGTTGTGGGTGATCGAACATTTTCCATCGAAAAGGCTGCAGGAGCGTCTCCACTGCCCCTGCAGAGTGCGGCTGAGAATTTCCATGAAGAAGGAAGTGCGTGGCAGTTGTGTTAGGTGGGCCGCATTCATTAAGGCGAAGCCTCTCAGCGGGCCCTCCTACATGGGGGGAGACATCGCTGTTCTAGGCACCTTAACTCTCTCACAGTGCCCTCGTAACTGAAAGAGCGTCTTTATGCGAACGACGGTTATACTAGAGACTACCCCACACATCTGTGCAACGCTTCAACGGGTTTTCACTGTGGTGTCCATTTCGCGACCGAGAGGAACTTACTTTCTGGACAACTCTCGTATTACAGCAAAATGAGGGTGAGATTGTCACGGATATGACATGGGAGGTGGGATGGCAGCCATTAAAACAAAGGCGTTTTTGCACTGAAGAGCCAAAGAAACTGGGACACCTGCCTAATATCGAGTAGGGCTCCCGCAAGTACGCAGAAGTGCCGCAGCACGATGTGGTATCGACTCGAATAATGTCTGAAGAGGTTCTGGAGGGAACTGAAATCATGACTCCTGCAGGGCTGTTCATAATTCCGTTAGAGTATGAGGGGGTGGAGACCTTTCCCGAATACCACGTTGCAAGGCATTCCAGATATGCTCAATAATGTTCATGTCTGGGAAGTTTGATGGCTAGCGAAAGTGTTTAAACTGAGAACAGTGTTACTGGAGCCAGTCTGTAGCAACTCTGAACGTGTGGGCTGTCGCATTGTCCTGCTGGAACTGTCCAAGTCCGTCGGAATGCACAATGGACATGAATCGATGCAGGCGATCAGAGAGGATGCTTACGTACGTGTCACCTGTCAGTGTGTCCGCCCCGTCCTAAGGGGCCCGGGTTCGATTCATGGGTGGGTCGGGGATTTTCTCCGCCCACGGAACAGGGTGTTATGTTGTCTTCATCATCATTTCATCCCCATCCGGCGCGCAGGTCGCCTAATGTGGCGTCGAATGTAATAAGACCTGCACAAAGGCAGCAGGATCTGCCCCATAAGGGGCCTCCCGGCAAATGACGCCAAACGTTCATTTCCATTACCTGTCAGAGTCGTATCTAGACGTATCAGGAGTCCCATATTACTCCAACTCCACACGCCACACACCATTACAAAGCCTCCACCAGCTTGAACAGTCCCCTGCTGACATGCAGGGTCCATGGATTCACGAGGTTGTCTCCATACCCGTAAACATCCATCCGCTCGATACAATTTGATACGAGGCACGTCCTACCAGGCAACATGTTTCCAGTCACTGGGCAGTTCAGTGTCGGTCCCAGGAGAGAGGTAAATGGCTCTGAGCACTATGCGACTTAACTTCTGAGGTCATCAGTCGCCTAGAACTTAGAACTAATTAAACCTAACTAACCTAAGGACATCACACACATCCATACCCGAGGCAGGATTCGAACCTGCGACCGTACCGGTCGCTCGGCTCCAGACTGTAGCGCCTAGAACCGCACGGCCACTCCGGCCGGCTGAGAGAGGTAAAGCTTTGTGTCGTGCAGACATCAAGGGTACACGAGTGGGCCTTCGAATCCGAAAAAATGTCTCATATCGATGATGTTTTGTTGAATGGTTCGCCCGCTCACGCTTTTTGATGGTCCAGCATTGAAATCTGAAGCAGTTTGCGGAAGGGTTGCACTTCTGTCACTTTCAACGATTCTCTTCAGTCGTCGTTGGTACCGTTCTTGCAGATTTTTTTTTCCCGCCGTGGCAATGTCGGAGATTTGATGTTTCACCGGATTCCTGATATTCGCGGTTCATTCGTAAAATGGTCGTACGGGAAAATCCCCACTTCATCGCTTTCTCGGAGATGCTGTGTCTCATCGTTCGTGCGCCGACTGGAACACTACGTTCAAACTCAAATCTTGACAACCTGGCTTTGTAGAAGCAGTAACCGATCTAACAACTGCGCCAGACACTTGTCTTATATAGATGTAACCGACTGCAGCGCCGTGTTCTGCCTGTTTACATATCTCAGTGTTTGAATACGCATGCCTACACCAGTTTCTTTAGCGCTTCATTGTAGTTGTGGTGAGATTTCAGTCACCAGTTATCTCCTGTGAATGTGAAAATATTTTACTATAAACAACCTAAATTGGGAAAAATGATCGTCGCAAAATACAAGAGAAATCCGAGCTCGTATAGAAAGATTAAAGTTTTCAATGCGCCACGCGCTGTTAGAGTGTGGTACGGTAGAGAAACAGTCTAAGATGGTTCGAAGAGCGCTCTGCTAGGCACGTGAGTGTGAATTTGAGAGTAGTGGCTTAAATGTACATCTAGACGATTACAAGGTATTTATGATCTGATAACTGTATACGAAAAACAAATTCGTCGAAAATAGTACCCTGGCTACAAAAACAACACACCGAATTAAAAAGCTCTATAGCAGTTTCAAATCACAGACCTTACATCAGAAGGAGTGGGGATAGATAAGTATGACGAAATGAACTGTATTTTACATCTTACAACTTTTATTTTTCGTTATTTGTTCCAAGAATATCGTTTAAATAATACTTGGCACTCATGTGTCACACAAAAGTTAGCGTTATCCAAATGTGTTGATATTTCATTTTACGGAGGGGTGCCCATAAATTGCGTACATCTCTTGATACGGATGCGTCTAGCAACAGGAAATGCGTGGATGAAGAGTACTTCAAATTAGCAACCGACATTTGCGACATAAATTTCATGTTGCCATTAGCTGAAGTGTTTCTCCGGTGCTTAACCAGAATAATGACGCTATCACGACACGACGAGTGAAAATTTTGTTGCTACATCTCCTGTACCTAAGACGAGCTTCAGTCAACCACTGCAACGATGAGCTCATTGCTCCGACATCTGGAAGGTTCTATAGCTACTGCATTGTGAAAGATATTTCATTAGCGTAATAAACCCACACAGATGTCGCAGCTCCGTATCAGACTGCATCCTCCTCATACAACACCTTTCATTAACTCAGCTTGCGTGCTTAAACTCTTGAGGTACAAGCGACGCGCACCGCCGGTTAGGGACGATTAGTTTCCTTCCGAGGCAGAGCGGCAGAACTTGTGTCTTGTTACACCTGTGCGCCGCTCACAGGTGTCCCCGGAGATGCTGCCTTCTTGTACAGTGGTGTCATTCTCTCGCTAACGCAATCACTGAACGAGCTGCTCAGTCGCCATGCAACAGCCCAGCGTTGTGCAGCTGTTCACAGATCCCGTTATACACTGCTGGCCACCGTAAATGCAACACCAAGAAAGACAAGAGGTAGCACAACAAAATTTATTTTGTAGATAACATGTTGACCAAGTATCAAATGATTACGTTTACAGACGTCTGTGACATGTGGTTCCTGCCAGAATCAGAAGCCAGAGTAGCCGCCATTGTTGGAGATCACCGCTGCCACAAGTCTCTGCATTGAGTCAAAGAGACGTTGGATGTGTTCCTGGGGTACAGCAGCCCAAGTAGCTTCCACACGTTGCCAAAGATCATCTGGTGTGGCAGCTGGGGATGTAATCTGGGTCACTCGTTGAGCAACCATGGACCACATGTTTTCTATCGGTGAAAGATCCGGAGAGCGAGCCGGCCAGGGAAGCACTTCAATCTGGTTATTGACAAAGAACCTTTGGACAATGCGTGCCACGTGTGGTCGCGCATTATCCTGTTGAAATATGGCTGTGGCCGAGCCCTGAAGGTAACGAAGGACAACTGGCTCCAGCACCTCGGATATGTAGCGCCGGCTATTTAAAGTACCGGCAATGCGTACTACAGGCGTGTGAGAGTAATATCCAATACCGCCCCATACCATAATACCCGGTGCAAGACCAGTGTGGCGGTGCATAATGCAGCTGTCCAGCATCCTCTCTCCACGGTGTCTCCACACTCGAATCCGACCATCGTGGGGCTGCAGACAGAAGCGTGCCTCGTCAGTAAAGACAACGTCATTCCATTCTGCCGTCCACATCCGTCTGTCATCACACCATTGGCGACGGAGACGTCTGTGGTTCTGCGTCAATGGTAGACGAAGCAATGGACGTCTTGCGGACAGACCACTCTGCTGTAAACGGCGTCGAATGGTACGCGCAGACACTGGATGATGCGTTACAGACGCAATGTGCCGTGCTATGGTTCGGGATGTCACTGAGCGATCCGTCACTGCCATGCGCACAATTTGCCTATCAGCACGTGCAGTGGTGCACCGAGGTGAATGCGATCGACCACGTCGGTCCGTCGTACCCTCCTGCATCCAACGGTCACAAATCCGCATTACAGTTGTTTGGTTTCGTCCAACACGACTAGCGGTTTCTCTGTATGATAATCCACAATCTCGGTAAGCCACTATCCTTCCTCTGTCGAACTCGGATACTTGATCAAACGATGTTCGCTGTTGTCTACGAGGCATAACTGATCGTCTTGTGAAACAACCTCAAGGTAAACACACCTGCCGAACGTACACTCGTCGAAATCGCCAAGCCTTAAATGGCGCTATGAGGTGGCGCCACAGGCGCGCGTGATGTGCGTCTGCGCTGAAATTCTAATCAGTTGCATATCTCATCGCTGCAAACCCATGGTGTAAATTTCACTTGATTCGGATGCTTCCTTCAGGGTGTTGCATTTACGGTGGCCAGCAGTGTATTTCACTCATCAAAAGTTTTTAAAGATTAACACCAAGGCTTAGCCCAAGCTGTTTTTATAAAAAGATAAAATTGTTGGTAAGCCACAACTACCCATAGTCAGTTTTGGTTTATTTCGTTAGGCGTGTGACTGGTTTGAGACAGTCCGCCACAACGTCCTCTCTTGCGCCCGACTCTTCATCTCAGGGCAACAGTTACACTCAAAAACATCGATTAATTTATTTGGATGTACTCCAGTCTCACAGATTTGTGACTCAGTTTTCGCAACAGACTGCACATTTTTTTTCAAGTTTTATTATGTTTGGTATTATGTGTAAGTAAGTCCAAGTCGTTCCATCTCGCTCTCTTTCACTCTCTCTCTCTCTCTTTTATATATATTTATATAACGACTGATACGGGAAGAATGTGTGTCGCTTCCGAGGACCGATGATCGAGTGCCTCGTCACCAGCTGCAACTCTTTCGAAGGCCATTGCTCCTGAGATAAGCGCTTTCGTATTGCTATCGTATGAATGCGGGCTTCCACATGCAACTAAAATGATGCCAAGGCAAGTCACATGTCGGCTGATACGGCGGTGACGCCTTTTGCTGCTGTTTCCACACGTCCTTGTCAAAATTATAGTTGCACGGCTTTCAGTACGGCACCAACAGATTATTCGTACAGATTTTGGTGTTGACATCAAGATTATGATGTTAGAATTTGATCAAGAATGCAATACGATGAAGAGAAAGCAGAAATGTTGGATTTAGAAGTGAGTTTTGTGCTGAAGTAACACAAGTGCATCAAATACCCTTATACGTAAAAGAAGTACCAAGGGTAAAAGAAAATCTGTTAGAGAACCATTTTCGAATAATGAAAGTAAACTTGAGTTTATCTACGTATTAAGCTCTATTAAAATTACGCGCACTACCTGGAGTGAAACTACTAGTGCCATTTCAACATTTAACATCTGTCAATTATCTGTCACCTCTCCGATATATACTACGTCCCCAAAAGTACAGACGCAACGTTCTTGTGTGATGTTGAACCCTGAAGGCATACCTGTAAGCTAATATACTCACTCCTGCGAACCACATAGTTAAATAAGACGAAATATTGAAGCTATTCTGTACAGATTCGTGGAATCATGCTTTCTACAAGAGTGCTGTAAGTTACTAACGTAGTTCCTGATTGGATATTCATATTTCTGATTAAAAGCTACAGTTAAGCTGAAATTATACTGCCACTAGACACCTTGTTACTACCTTCCTCAAATTCATCGAACAGATGCTTAAGCGCATTTTTGTTGCCAATAGAATCTGAATATACTGACAGTAGGCCTGCTAAAATAATTTTCATTATTTGTAGATTTAAGTGAGGTGCTGTGAAACTAAGTATTATCTTTCTTTAGTTACCAGACAGTACTTGCTCACTCACACACAAATAATATCCATGCATCATAAACTTTCACTTCAAAGATGAACCATATTTTGCTGGTAACTGGAGTCGCACAACCATAGCTACCACCAAACATCAATATAGAAACGTGATACTATATTCCTGTTAAAATACGCAGCACCTTGTCGTGGATCTGGGTGCATATCGTTTTGAATAAAAACAGACACATCATGTTGCTGGTAGTCACCATATAGAATGAAATCTAATGCCACATCTTTTTGTTGTCATTAGCTGTCTACTTACCCTACAGCATATAATGATCAGTTGTTTTTGTATTCACTAAGCACAGTAATAAAATCATTTTCACTCAGCTTTCACAAACTATCCCAATTGTGTTTTAAATTAAGTGCAGGAAATTTTTTCTAAAGACACATAAAAGAAACTGTCATGTTGTTTAATATAGTTCATTTTGTTTAAGACTTTATATTTGTTCCATAAATTTAAGAAATCAGTCTTTTTTGGTGACAGATGGGTCTGCAGAGACACCAGTCTTATAAGTTTTTAACACTTTGTCGTATTTCCTGATTTAGGTATTGCGAGAACTTATTTTAGCTTTTGGGAAAAATAAATCATAATTGACGAGTTGTTCCCACATATCGTCCACTAGATGTCAGTATAAAGGCTCTAATCGATGGTGGGGGAAGGAAAATGGCAAGAAAGTTAAAGCAACTTTAAGTTTGTGGCATGGCTAAAAGCGGCGGCCATCGATTGGCACCACAGGAATTTGGATGTTTCCACACACAACTTCGATGACGCAGTTGAGTGACCTCCATGTGGCGACACTTCTGTTTTATATGAAAACCCTGTATAATTTCTTGTTACCTGTTACAGGAATTTAATTCCTTTCTTATTGAGATGCTGTAAAGATACAGTCAGATATACACTGAAGCACTAACGAAACTGGTATAGGCATGCGTCTTCAAATACTGAGAAATGTAAACAGGGAGAAAACTGCGCTGCTGTCGGCAATGCCTATATAAGACAACAAGTGTCTGGTACAGTTGTTAGATCGGCTACTGCTGCTACAGTGGCAGCTTATCAAGCTTTAAGTGAGTTTGAACGTAGTCTTATAGTCAGTGCGCGAGCGATGGAACACAGTATCTCCGAGGTAGCGATGAAGTGGGGATTTTACCGTACGATCATTTCACGTGTCTACTGTGAATATCAGGAATCCGGTAAAACATCAAATCTCCAACAACACTGCGGTCCGGAAAAAAGATCCTGCAAGAATGGGACCAACGTGACAGAAGTGCAATTGCAGCAGATTTCTGTGCTGGGCCATAAAAAAGTGTTAGCGTGCGAACCACTCAGCGAAACGTCATCGATATGGGCTTTCGGAGCCGAAGGCCCACTCGTGCACCCTTGGTTACTGCACGACACAAAGCTTTACGCCTAGCCTGTGCCCGTCAACACCGACACTGGGCTGTTGATGACTGGACACATGTTGCTGGTCGGACGAGTCTTGTTTCAAATTGTATTGAGCGGATGGACGTTTACGGGTATGGAGACAACCTCATGAATCCATGGACCCTGCATGTCAGCAGCGGACTGTTCAAGTTGGTGGAGGCTCTATAACGGTGTGAGGCATGTGCAGTTGGAGTAATATGGGACGCCTGCATCCATTCATGTAGATTGTGCATTCCGACGGACTTGGGCAGCTACAGCAAGAAAATACGACACCCCCACACGTCCATAATTTCTACAGAGTGGCTCCAGGAACACTCTTCGGAGTTTAAACACTTCCGCTGTCTACCAAACTCCGCAGACATGAACGTAATTAAGCATATCTTTGATGCCTTAACGTGATGTTCAGAAGAGATCTCCACCCCGTCGTACTTTTACAGATTTTTTGACAGCCCTGCAGGATTCATGGTGTCAGCTCCCTCCAGCACTACTTCAGACATTAGTCGAGTGCATGCGACGTCGTGTTGCGGAACTTCTGCGTGCACGCGGTGCCCCTACAAGATATTAGACAGGTTACCAGTTTTTTGGCTCTTCAGTGTACATGAAGGTCAATAAAAGATAATATTAAGAGCAAGTTGCAGATGCTCATTTGTGTCCATTTAAATAATATCGGAACAGCTTACGATGAGGAAGAAGGTTATTTCTTTAAAATGATATGTTTTATTTTTACAAGCTGAGAAGACGAGGGAAGTAGCTAGAGAATATTTTAAACGAAAAGTGATGGTTACTAGAAGGGTTTAATGACAGGTTATACGAACTTCGGTTTGCAGCCGGTTAATCTCTGCTGTCGGAATAGCGCGTTTTACCAGCCGCCAATAACGTCTGACCGGAGTATAAACTCGGGATAACTTAACCAGCGATTTTGGCCCGGGTTAACGAGTTTAACTGGAGAATAAGTTCTGGCGATGACAGGAATAGTAGCAGAATCAGAGAGTGACGATGCTATTTTAATACAATTATTTGTTAGAATGAGGAAGGAGAAAATGGGGCGTAGCCCAATTACTACAAAGAATATAACGGTTCAGAATTTATATCGATATCTGAATTTCGTCCGTTGAAGGAGGACGTAATTCATCGTTTGGATCTCGTACGTGAGGAACTGGGTCATATGGCTGACAGGTGAGAATATTTCTGCGTTTCCTAGTATATATTTATTTTCAGTAATATGTTTTTTATATCAGGACGTAGTGAATCATATGCTGTCTTGTTATTTGTAAACAGAATTCATGCCAAAATAGTCTCGTTTGTCTGGTGTGTGCTGCTACTTCATTTTATTTAACAGACAAAGGTAAAATAGGCACAGTCAAATCGTTAAACGACACTAGACTTGAGCGTTGTCTTTATTAACACCTTTTACACTGTTAGACAAGGACATTACGAGTTTTCAATGTAACGAGAAGCCTGATAGCACACTAATGTCCCGAGTTCACTCATCCACATCTATACTACACACTATGGCTCACTCTTATCTCTCCTTGAGGTGACAACTCCTCATCTGTTAGTGAATGTTTCAAAAGAACAGAATTGTCTCGCACCTAGCATTATTACCATAAGCATGTAGATGATTTGTGCTTACTCAAGCTAATGGTAGCATAATAAAATTAACAAGGAAATCAGTGTTTTTTTCTATCACTTTTTTTAAGTTACAAAATGCAGCTGTTGTGTTTCTCAGTTATTGGTATTACCCACATAGGCACATCCATATTTATCGTAAAATAATTGTTATCTGTATATTATAAGAACATAGGTATATGTCACTCAGCTGACAGGGATCTTAAGTTACCGAATCTGCGTACTCACAATATTAATGGAAGGATTGATTGGCATGTTTCTTTTCAACAGTCACCAAAATGTCTTTATGTCAATCTTTTCCTTCTTTCGGAGATGACTGTGTTCCATCAATGAACAAGCCAGAACTGACTCTTAAATTCTTTGTCTCTGATGATTTCCTTCTGTCGATTGGAGGCCTCATTAGTATAGCCAAAGGGACAGCCAGCGGGATTATTAAAACCGTGTGCATGACACTGGACAACATGTGAAAGGGACAGTTTGGATGGTAGTTTAATTCTCTGCTGAAATCAAATAAAAAATACATACAGATTAATATATTTTTATTGTTAAATCTTTTTTTTAATTTTCATCTTTTGATCCTAATTTTGACCTTTATGCTCTTCTTTTGACCTACACAGTTCTTCCTTCTTTCTCTGGTTTTCGTCGTGCTAGTTATAAAGCAGCGCCGTCTGCACCCCTGCCAATTCTTTCACATGTGAGATTCTGTGTCTTTACTCTCAAAACAAATTTGGCAGTTTTAAGCTGAGATGATTGTAGAAAGAAAGAAATTACACACCGAAGGTGTCATTCCCCCTCCCTCTCAGGTTACCTATAGCTGCCAGAGATAAATGGACAAGACAAAACTATATACTAAATAGTTACTGTTCCTCGAACATTTAGGATGAGATAAAGCAACAGCCGCCAGTTTGGATATGTGCTATAGGTACATTTTTACTCCAGGATTATATAAAATATTATGATTGTCCGTTGTAAATATTGATGTCTTTTTCTTCATATATACCGTCAATATAATTTTAAGAATCATCAACTCAAAGAAGCAGAATTTATATATGCCCAAGAACTGCAAAAGTCGATGCGTGGATGTCCAAATAATGTTCAGTAATTCAGCAAATGTACTTTCTCTAGAGCACACATTGCTTCTGTAATGAATTAACCATTCTAAGACATAAATACAACATCAATTTAGCCAGGGCACATCACATAATTGTGACTCAAATCAATCTTCATGATGTCTGTATTGTCACAGTTTGAAGAAAACACTCAAAAGACCGACACTTCGCAAAGCAGACCGCATTTCACATTTGCTTCTATATTATGTGCCTACTCACAATTCATTATCTACCACATAGTTATGTGTGATGTAGTATCATCGTGTCTAGAAATGTTGCACGTGAATCGAACGGACTGTGGCGTCATTCTATTGACAACTTTATGAAATAGTGTGTTTCACCGCACAGAAATTGGAACTTACATTCCTCTTATGGGACGTCACAATTCTGTAGCTTGTGCTACATTTTATGGGCATAATACTTACGTGTTTCTTTCTTGAAAAAAGAAGAAAGAAGAAGAAAGCAGAGAGAGAAAACTTTACGTCCGTTGTAACTGCTCTGTCGATAAACACAAAGTTTTTTGTGAATGGAAACCGTTGCATATTTTTTCTTATACTATTCGGAAATTTAGAAAGATCTCTTACTGGGCAAACAACAAGCGCTTTGACTAATTTCAAGACATATCGGTATATTGTTATATATAAAAGTACCTTATAAACTTAGTTAAATGCTTTGCACTAATATTTTCATTGAATGAAACCGCAGCTGTTTTCCTGTTTTCTATTACTCTACCGAACTCATTTATGGCACCTACCAGACTCATAGTATTCTCAGGCGATCTGCAATATTTATTTCTCATGTTAGACGCGCTGTTTCTCCAGACGACTATTAAATACATGTGAAATGACGTGCACAAAAATACCAAGCGTGCCTTTGAGTCGCTACCATCTTATTTGGACTGGAGCGATATTCCTGGAATACCTAACCGGGGAATAAAATTGTGTCGTACAAAACGCAGTACAAGTTAACACGTGGTTAGCGTATTCCTCGGGTAGCTATTCTTGGACTTATACCGACGTTGTATAACCAGACGTGAGAGAAAAATTTTATTTACGGTGGCTGTTTGGATCTGTATGTTCTCTTTGGAGACCTGAGGAAAATGTTTGATTTGTGTGACGTCGGTTGAAATTGAAGAAGTTAATCCCTATCGTTATTCCTCCTGTTCTCCTATTAACTTTTTATCCTTCTCGTGCTAGTAAAAAGGATAAGCTGCAACAGTATATTAAAAATTAAATTCTGAACCAGTTAAGAGAAACGAGCTTGGACGAATGCAGAGTGCATACCATTGTGTTATTGAACTTCTTTGCCAACAACGATGATTTTTTTTTACTTGTCTCACAAACAGTGCTGGATCTAAAACCGGAATTCACATACGATAATTAAGTAAACGTAACACCACACTTTCCATAAAGTTTTTGCCATCTACGACTTCCACCAGTGCCGTGGAATCTCTTCCCTGTGCTTTAACACTGATGCTATTTGCTTTTCGTTCTGATAATAATTATTTTCCATATATTTCTTTCCTCTACATTTGTCCGGAGAATGTTCTTATATCTTACAGAGTCACAATTATTGAACTATATGAAATAAAGTCGTCATAACTAACTTTAAAACTGCAAGGTTGGCCGAGGGGCATGATGGGAATTACTATGACTACCGAACGGCACCGAAAGTTTTGGAAAATGATTTCATCTCCATTATCCAAAGTAAACCTGATAATCTGGTTTCGACAAGATGTGCATGCAAGGCGGAGCTCGACCCCATCGAAACAGGGGGGTGTTTGATGTCCTGGGAGACTATTTTGGGGACCGCATTCTGGCACTGGGGTACCCAGAGGCCACTGGCATTGGCCTCGATTGACCGCCATATTCTCCGCATCTGAACACTTACGACTCCTTTATGTGTGGCTATAATAAAGACAAGGTGTACAGAAATAACCCAAAAACCACTGATTAGCTGAAAACAATACATGTTGAATGAAGCGTGTGCACGCCGTAGTTTGTAACTAATTTACGGTTATTTTCGTATAGTTCAATAGTTGTCACGCTGTATCAGTTCACTTAATTTTCAGCGCCCATACGTCACAGCGCATCTCAAACGCTTTGACTCTCTCTTTTTCTTCTTTTTCGGTTTTCTCACAGTTCATGATTCACTTCCATTCAATGATGTGCTCCGGACCTGCATTCTCAGGAATTGCTTCTCAAAATATGTGCTGAGTTTCAAGTAACAGACTTCATTGCTCACTTAGTCTTTGCTAATGTGCTTCACGTATCTATTTCGCTATTCTCGCCATTCGTTATTTTGCTTCTAAGGTAACAGAATTCCTCTATTTCGTCTACTATGTATTCTCCAATTTCGATAAATTTGTCGCTGATGTCATTTTTGCTAGTCATTTCTTTTATCTTTCTTTGGTTTTCTATCAGTTCATAGCGTATGCTCATGAGACTTTACGTTTCATTCAGTAGGTTCTGCAACTCTTCCTCACCTTCTTTGAGGATAACAAGAGTACCAAAGAATGAGTGATTACCATATAAGACACAGAGGCAAGTGCCAAGAGGTTTAACAGGTCACCCGTCCTTGATCAAAATTATTGTCCTTGTTACTTCTATCTATTGAGACATAGAATAAATCGCATGCCCTCTATTATAGCTGGAGTCACGAACGATAGAGCACCAAAGAACGAGTTTTTACCATATAAGACACAGATCAACTCCTGTCCAATGGCTGCCTGTATTGAGCCATATCCCGCCGCCACATTTGCGCAGAGAACACGCACTTGTCAGGGAGTGTCGAAAAATCCAAAATAGCCCAGATCTTCCTATCCACACCCTGAGTAATGGAATTGAGCAAAATAGATTGAAATCCAGACACACCCCTCTCGCAGGTGCCAAAGATCTGGTAAAGAACGCTTTTATTCTTGAGGACCGCTGGAGAGAAGAATGGGAGGAAAAGACACCGCCTCAGGTGAACACCTTATTGGGAACATCTAACAGGCCTCGTGGCTTTGACTTGCCCCGCAAAATCTGATCTACCCTTAACAGGATCAGGACGAGCCACGGCCGTTGTGCGGACTCCTTGTACAAATGGAGCATAGTGCCATCACCACAGTGCGACTGCGGCGCTGACAGGCAGACAATTCACCATATCGTGGTAGAATGCCCTCTGAGGGCCTACCCTGGGCCAACAAGGGACTTCATGGATGCGACTAACAGTGCAATCGATTATATTTCTAACCTAGATGTTTGTTTGTGATAATGTAACTGTTTTGTGTGTTATGTACTTTTAGATTTTTCATACGTGATTTGTACTTGACATACGCTAAATAAATAAATAAATAAGACACAGAGGCCGGTGCCAAGAGGTTTAACAGGTCACCCGTCCTTGATCAAAATTATTGTCCTTGTTACTTCTATCTATTGAGACATAGAATAAATCGCTTGCCCTCTGTTATAGCTGGAGTCACGAACGATGTCTTGCTCTGCACGCCTAAGTCACGCGTTCTCCGACAGCCAATGAGCGTTCAGTAGTGTTCTGAGCACTCTGCTCTGAATTACGTAGCTAATACGAGCATTAAACGTGATCGCAGCGAGATGTTTAGTGAATTTATATTTCATTTGTTGCGAGCTGTCATCACTTATGGTGGTGGAAAGTGATAAATTCTGCATAAGCAAGCGAGAGACATAATTTGCAGGATATACGGTTCCTTCAAGAGGAAAGTACGCGCATGCGCGTACCCCAACTGTCGCTTGGAGTTGTCAACAAATGCCATTCTCGTCCGTGCCTCGACATGGGCGAGCCGCCATCGGTCGTGGATCAGACTATAAATGCATATGCTATAGTGGAAGTGGAGGATTAGGAAGGTGAAGCTCCTCTAGTAGATGAGAGCTTACCGTAAACTGAAAATAAAACCATCCACTAGCGAAGGTGAACCATCACTGTACACGGCAAGGGAAAGTGTACAGTAGCATATTGTCCACAAGTGAAGGTGTACCGTTGCTGCTCCCGGGTTATTAACGGTGCGTCCAACAAAGCTAACACGCTTGAGCAGGAATGTAGATGTCAACTCGTTATTGTTATGTTGTACAGAAGTGCAGTAATGGTTGACAGTAGTCAACTGTACGCACGGTAATAAATTGTTGTTTTTAAATAATTATGGAAGGAACGAGATATGCCACTGCGGCTACAACTACAACATTTTGTTTCAGGTCCCAGTTTAGTACTTGCCCTCTAAGAATAATTTCAGAGGAGGAAGTTCCAGCAGAGAAAACTGTTGCCCTGAGGACAGTTGCGACGTCTCAGTCTATGTTAAGTGGCCAGCGATTCTTCAGATGCGACTGCTAACAAAAATGACAGACTCTGAGATGGTTTTGCGGAAACAAAAATGTGTTGTGCAACTCAAAGTTTCATGGTGCACGTCCTTGCTGCAATAAATGGATTTTACATAATATGACCATGTTTTCAAACTACAGGTGAAAAATGCAACTTTCGATGTACGACTGTTTTGTTATTACAGCCATGGTTCACATTCTTTACCTCTTGGCAGTAAAGGTATACATTCACGAGCGATAGTGCACTATCCCTAGTTAATGTGTATTGTTTGACAGAACAGGTATCAGTAATCCGCCTTCACTAAATGGGTCGGTGAGGTGATGGTATACTTTCCCTGAAACTTCCACTAAAACAGATAGACTGCAAACGATATCTAGTCTTGAATTTCACCGTAATACAATATTGATGGTCACTTGGCATTATAATGTAAAACTGCACGTCATGGTGCCAGGCGGACCATTCGGGTCGGACCGTCGTCCTCTACCAAGGCGCCATCGGATGTGGTACCGAGGGGAATGTGGTTAGCACACAGCTGTCCAGATCGCTGTCGGGTTTCTTGACCTTGGAATAGCTACTAATCGGTCGAGCAGCTCCTCAATTCGCCTCAAGAGGTTGAGTGCATCCTGTATCAGTCCTTACACCTAGGAAAAATCGCTGGTAGTACTGGGAGTCGAACCCGTGTCTTCTGAACGGCAGTCAGGCGGGCACCAACCGTAACGCTAGGTATGAAAACATTATTAACGTAGTAGATGCCAAATCCTTTGAACAACGTGTCGCATTTCGGCGATACTGCCAGTGTTTCTGCATCAGGTGTCAGAGAGGCGTTGTTCAATATTTGTGCGTTTCAGAACAATCATCCTGGCGTGAAATCTAGATAAAACATTATCTTAATATATTGCTACCTATCAGTTTTTATCTTGTATTTCCTAATTTACTACTTTAGGAAATCATTAAATTTAAGTAACGCGTTTATATTTATACTTTAATTGTTTATCTAACAAGGAGAACTTCCATGAGTCTTACATATGTTGTAGAGGGATCTATCCTTAGTACCTGGCTAACGGGTTAATACGACGGTCCCAACATTCCGGGAAATTCAAAATTGAATTTTGATGCCTATCTTCTATATGCGTAAAGTTTGTCGCGTTTGGAGAAAGAGAGAGTAACGCAGTGGCTAAGATATACGGCTATCTAACTGCTGGTACAAGTTAAACCTTTCATGAGCTCTTTTTATGACTTTCATTTTAATAGTACGCACTTTTATTAAATAGTATAACACATGCAAAATTATTCAAAAGTAGTGAATTTCGAATTATTAATTTAATTAATAAAGCCATCATTACACAGACATTCTTGAAATGTGGAGTGCGTTTGTTACAGATTACAGAATCGTCTTACTCGCTATCACTTGCACGGTTTGCTGCTCTAGAACAAAATTACGAACTGTATTTGTTGCAGAAGCAACCGGAAGTACACATTCGTAGATCAAGATGCACATTTGATAAAAACTACTGCCTGGCAGGGACACGGATTTTTCAGAAGAGATACCGGAAAACACCGTCTATCAAAATTCAGAAAGATTGTTCTTTCTTCGTTCAACTTTGAGTCGAACTACGCATGTTTCATCATTCCTGAGAAAGCAGGTACAATAAATCGACACAGAATTGGAGAATGTATTTTTGTAGAATCTTCTTTCGGAGCGATTTCTCTATTAGACTCCACCACGTAGGGAGCACTTTGAATATTTTGGCGAAAATATTAATCTCCTTGGAGAGGCAAACATCGTAGGGTTGGCTAATTCGCATCAACAGCGTGGTGGCTGTGAACCTTAAGAGCTACTCTCGCTTGATCAAAACAGGACTGATGTTGCGGATATAGGAAGCGCACACAAACTTCAAGATTTATTTTCTCGGAAACGAGGGACCGTCGTACGAAAAGCCGATAGCCATGTCTTCAGGAGACCCCTTTAGAACATACCGATTACTCATTAAAATCCGTGTTTAACAGCTGTCATGGTCTTCTTGTAAGAATTATGTACGAAACGTTGTTCGTTCACGAATCCAAGATAGTCGCAGATAACGGGGCACAAGTTAAAGCAGCGCAGTGGCTATCAGCTCTCTTCGCTACAATTCTGCATTGCCGCCAAGTAAACTCAATTATCCAGAATGAGATTTTCACTCTGCAGCGGAGTGTGCGCTCATATGAATCTTTCTGGCAGATTAAAACTGTATGCCGGACCGATACTCGAACACTGGGCCTTTGCTTTCGCGGCCAAGTGCTTCTGTAAGGTTTGGAAGGTGGGAGACGAGGTACTGGCAGAAGTAAAGCTGTGAGGACTGGGCGTGAGTCGTGTTTGGGTAGCTCAGTCAGTCGGCTTTCAGCCGTGATACCGTGCGGACGGGCTCGGCGCGCCGGGCAGTGCTCCGCAGGTGTCGTTGTTTACCCGCTAGCGCGCGGTCGGGTCGTTGTATTGCCTTATAGTACCTGTACCGACCCGCCATGGCGTTCTCATATCGAAAAGCTACAATCAAACTAACGTTCAACGCATCGTACACGAGACCGAAGGCCCATGAAATTGAACGGTTTCTACGAGACATCATGCACACAGAACCACAAGAACTGATAGGCATTCATTTGTCTATTGTAACCAGCACAGTGCACCTCAAACTGATTGACGAAGCGGCCTGCGACAAATTACTCCAACGATCAGCAA
Source organism: Schistocerca piceifrons (assembly GCF_021461385.2). Classification (NCBI taxonomy): domain Eukaryota; kingdom Metazoa; phylum Arthropoda; class Insecta; order Orthoptera; family Acrididae; genus Schistocerca; species Schistocerca piceifrons. Next base: position 289,867,767 of record NC_060145.1, on the reverse strand, counting down.
ACGGCTTTCGCTTCTGTCACGCAGACGGTAATGTGAGCGTGGTAGGAGTTGACCATGCTGGTCTGGGGATGCGTACCGTGCGCATCTTTGAACGACCGTTCGAAGTTCCTGCCAACCTTGTCGTTGATGCGCTGCGGCCATACGGCACAGTTCTGAGCCACACAGAGAAGAAATGGAACACATTCGAAACGTACCCTGTCCTTAACGGGGTACGACAGGTGCGCATAGAACTTATGAAGCACGTTCCATCATATGTTTTCGTTGGTGGCTGCCGCGCAATTGTTATATATGATGGACAACCGAGGACCTGCTCGGGCTGCGGCCAGGAGAGCCACGTTAGAAATGAGTGTCTGCAGCGCCGCCTCGTTCGGGTGCCCCGCAATGAACTTCCCCAACGATCCACTATGACCTCTCTCCCGCTAACATATGTGGAGGTGGCACGACATGATGTGATGGATGATCAAAACCTGCTACCTCCTCAATCCGCTGCCAGCTCCGTTGGAGAGTCAGCGCCGTCGACGACGCCGCAACCCAACGGTGCAGAGGTTCCTACAGCCTCTGCCCAACGCAGCGTCGTGGGCACCCAGCCACCGTCACTGTCGGGATCGGACACAGGGATTCCTAGCGACCGAGACAGTGTCGAGCCCCACCCTCCAGTGGATGTCGAATCTCGGACCCGAAAGCAAAAATCACCCAAGCGACACAAGAAGAGGCGATTGTCAGTTGAAGAACAGGACAGGGATGTGAAGCCGGCGGAAGACATCGACTTCGTTGACTCGTCCACAATTGCAACGGACTCCAGTGGCATCATTCACCAGAAGGTGCCTGATGACAAGGAACACTCTCCTAAAACTGGTGGCCCAGAAAACGAGGCGCATTGCGTCGACTCCCAAAATGTGGGCTCCTGTGAAAGCGACCAACCGCCAATGACATCACAATCGTCTCTTGGTGATTGGGCAGACGATATGGAGGCAGATGACGCACAGCAAACATCGATATCTCCACCAGAGCCCATGGCTGACATTGAGCCCGGAGGGCTCTGCCAGTCAGGGGCTCATACAGCACAGTAATGCACAGCAAGCAGATGGATGGCTGTGTGGTGTGTGATATCACTGTGAGCTTGCACCGACACACTGCCTCCGCCACTTGATATGTCTCAGTCATACCGTGTGGGAACAGTCAATGTAAATGGTGTCCACTCCACTGTCAAGACCCGCATGTTACGACATGATCAGAGTGGCAGACTTGGACATTGCCCTTCTCCAGGAGGTCCGTCCCGAGCTTCGTTTAGACCTATATGGCTACACCACTTACAGCCTACCCTTAGGTGACGGCGCAGGAGGAACGGCCATCCTTCTCCGAGATGGCATAGGCGCGACGGACGTGACGTACTTGCCGAACGGGCAAGGCATCGCACTCACACTTGGCGCAGTCCGTCTCATTAATGTCTACGCTCCCTCCGGTAATTCGCACCGTGGTGACAGACATGTCTTCTATTCGGAGGAGGTAGCCCCACTTTTGCAAGGAAATATGGACCATTACACAGTGGGCGGCGATTTTAACAGTGTTCTGCGGCCCGAGGACCAGATACCGCATTACGTCCCATGCCCGGCTCTACAAGCATTGATACGTGACCTCGCGCTCCACGACACATGGCTCTTACATCATGGGACCCAGAGTGGATATACGCTCTTTACCAGCCATTCTGCCAATCTTCTGGACCGGATATACGTCTCGCATGCCCTCCGCACAGCAACCCGTGATGCAGAACTCTGGCCGACGGCCTTCATGGACCATCTCGCGTACATCTACACTGTCACCTTACCCCGACAACTCACAAGACGCAGCAGGGGACCGTGGACGCTGAACGTCTCCCTCCTTCGCGAGGAAGCGTGTCGGCGAGCCGTCACTGACACGTGGCGTCGATGTATCAGGCGCCTGCCCATGTATGCTTCCACGTTGATGTGGTGGCTGGGATGTGTCAAACCTGCACCCCGAATGACCTTGATGGCCTACGGGCGTGACAGATCGAACTGGCAAAGGGCAACATCGGAATTTTACTATACAGCGTTACGTGAGCTGGCGACGCAAACGCCGTCTCCCGAACGTCAGATGTCCGTACAACACATCAAACCTCGTCTACTTCGCCTCAGGACAGAGCAGCTAGAAGGTGTCCGCATCCCTGGGTGAGTGCAAGACTGTATCCCCAACGAAACGGCGTCAGTGTATCACATTGTGCGCGAGAGGCGCCACCGCAAACGTCAGCTCATTACGGCGGTAAACACGGAGGAGGGCGGCCGCGCAGTGACACAAACGGACATCGCGCACACGTTCGCCAGACACTATGGGACCTTGTACATGGAAGATCCGCGAAATGTACGTGATTATGACGAGCTGTTGCATGATTTTCCCGCCCCTCGGGACGTGGCACCCGATGATGTCTGCTGTTGCCCATTACACTCGACGAGCTGACATCGGCCTTGGCACGTGGAGCACCGAACAAGTCGCCTGGACTGGACGGTTTACCCCTGCAATTCTACCGCACTTTTTTCGACCTTATGGGCGACAAGTGGCTCCAAATGTTTCAAGACCTGATCCGCCCTGATTTGACTGTCCTCACAGAATTCACAGAGGCATCTTGATCCCAGTACCGTAACCGAATGGTGGTTGTAGGTGGCAGGATTTTCGCCCACTCACACTTCTCAACAACGACTACAAGATCTTCGCCCGTATCCTCCACGCGCGTCTCCACACCGCTATCGGGAAAGCCATCCACACCGAACAGACATGTTTACGTGGTGTCAGCAACATTCATACGGCGTTAGGAGCATACCACGACGTAATTGCTTTGACGGGGGCCTGCAAAATACGAGGCGCCCTTGTCGCCGTAGATTTTGACCACGCATTCGACCGCGTCGACCACGACTTCTTACGCGCAGTTTTGCAACACATGGGCCTCTCTCCGGAGTCTGCACAGGTGGTCCTTCTACTGGTCCACGGTGCGCGCTCCCGCATGATGGTCAACGGTTATCAGTCTGGTCACATTGTTGTTGGACGGTCAGTGCGACATGGGTGCCCCCTATCGGGTATATTATTTGCTGCAGCGCTTGAAGCAGCTTTACATGGTCTACGGCAGCGATTAACTGTTATCTCCTTACGGGACGTGACCTTTCGTTGTGGTGCATTCGCCGATGACGTGATGTTCTTGGCCAGATCAGAAGATGAAATGCGTATGGCGCTACAGTGGCTACGCCAGTACGGGGCGGTCACTGGGACCGTCATCAACGTGAAGAAGACAAAATACATCGATGTCGGAGGGGGGCTTTCCCACACAGCGGCGGTGCCCTTTGGCAAGGTGCCCGTACTCAAGTGTTTAGGAGTGCAATTCTATAGCAATGCCCGCCGCACGGCGGCGGCTACGTACCGCCGGCTCCTACACCAGACACGTGCTCTGCTGCAGGACATCAAACTGCGTCGCTTGGATATGCTCCTCAGAACACGTTATGTCAACACCTATCTTGTCTCAAAACCGAACTATTTTGCGCATATCCTTCCCTTGACGGCTACGATGGCCGACAGATTTCAAGCAGCATATGGACATTTCGTAAGCACCGGTCTGGTTTTTAAAGTCCAATACGCCTCCCTGACCCACTGCCGCAGCGGGCGGGCGGTATCGGTTTAATTCATGTATATAACCGTGCGCGATCGCTTTATCTCAACACTATGCGTCGCACATGGACCTCTGCTCACGCCCCTCTGAGGGGCACCCTGATAGCGGAGGTGGCACCACACTCTCTGCATCCCCCGGTTTCTGTAGGACACATTTCACCGGCACTCACCCACATCAGAGAGTTCTTGATTGACTTAAGCTACTTACGATCAGAACTTCCGACGACACGGAAGCCCAGCACGAAAGACTATTATCGCCTCTATCAACAGCAGCAACCTGTAAATACGGTCGCCCACAGACATCCTGAAGTTGCCTGGAACACGGTGTGGCGAGCGGTACACACGCCTTTTCTACCTACGACGGTGCGTTCATTGTGGTACGTGGTTGTGAATGGGAAGTTCGCTACTCGTCAGAGGCTACACTCCATACATCTGACGGACGACCCCTTGTGTCCGACATGCTCAGTCGCTGACACGGATACATACCGTCAGACGTGTGCCACGACCAGCGAGTGCTGGCTACTGACGCAGCGCATGCTGGCATTACTCTTGCAGCGATTGCCGGAGTCTATCTCCCCTGATGATATATTGCGCCCCGACGGAGTATATTTTCCATCAACCAGGACGAACGCCGTTAACTGGGTAAAAGGCATGGCCGTTTACTACATATTTTGCGATGCTCCCAAAGGCACACTCGACTTTTGGTCCCTATTGATGACGACACATGCAGCTTTCAGCCGCCACCCGAAGTACAGAACTCGTTTCGCAAATTATTTAGGTTCATTATTTGCGGATCCTCCTGCTCACTGGGCGTTCCGGGTATGAGACGCTGAAAATGAAGAAGAATCCTGGAGCATATTGATCCTCTACGGACGGAATAGGGGGGAACCCCTCCCAACAACGAGAAGACGACTCGGACGCTCGGCTACGGCAGTTGTAGGATCTTTCTTTGTAATGAAACAAAAATAAATCTATAAATACAATACAAAATCACATTTAAAAGAAAAAATTAAAAATGTTCTAAAAAAATTAAAGAAATAAATAAATAAAACAACATCGACAAACCCACTACAGTTCGAGACTCGGTCCGGCACACAGTTTTAATCTGCCAGAAAGTTTCAAACCCAATTATGATTGATAGAGCAAAAATACTCTTCTAAAGTAAGGACAAGGCTGGTTTTAGCAAAATGATGTAAAACATTGTTTAATAAACGCGATCGGAATTTCCTTTTATCAAGTCCCAAAGACTCTCTGTTGACATCATATCATTAGAGACGAGGAATTTCCTAAGTAGAACAAAGCTGGTGTAATGTGTTATCCAGATAGAACATCCAAGTGGAGAGACCTAGCTGAACAATAAAGATGTGGTCACCAAGTTGGCCATTATGTAGGCAGGGCCGACGTATCTGGCGCATGGCTCGTTGTTGGCCCACGACAGTGGCGTCTGTCTTATTCCTGAGTAAAGATTCTTATCGAAGAGAGATGACAAACTGTAAACAACGGTGTAAAGAGGTACTTGCAGATATTGAAATAAACACAACTGCAGATAAGACTGGCTTACAGATATTGAAATAAATGCAAGTATAGATATGACTGGCGTGCTTTCAGAGACGAATGTTCTTTACTAGTGAGTCTTTTAGCACGAAGAAAGAGGCAGTCATGAAACAAAAATAAAATTTTCGATCAAAAAATTCGATTGGTGAGCCCAGATGTTTGACCACGTCGTTAGAACAGAGCCTTCTGGTAAGGGTACACGTATGTGGAGGGATCAAAAATGTTAAAATGTGTGTAAAATTGTATGGGACTTGACTGCTAAAGTCATTAGCACCTAAGCTTACACACTACTTAACCTAAATTATCCTAAGGACAAACACACACACCCATGCCCGAGGGAGGACTCGAACCTCCGCCGGGACCAGCCGCACAGCCCATGACAGCAACGCCTTAGAGTGGGAGGTTTCAATGGAGACACTTCACTGCTGGATCAGACTCCAAAAACAGCTCAAGTTCGCTCAGTTCTTTGTCTTAGCCGGCGTACATGTGTCAACATCCAGCTCTGCCTACAGGCCGTGCGGTTCTAGGCGCTACAGTCTGGAACCGCGTGACCGCTACGGTCGCAGGTTAGAATCCTGCCTCGGGCATGGACGTGTGTGATCTACATCTACATCTACATTGATACTCCGCAAGCCACCCAACGGTGTGTGGCGGAGGGCACCTTACGTGCCACTGTCATTACCTCCCTTTCCTGTTCCAGTCGCGTATGGTTCGCGGGAAGAACGACTGTCTGAAAGCCTCCGTGCGCGCTCTAATCTCTCTAATTTTACATTCGTGATCTCCTCGGGAAGTATAAGTAGGGGGAAGCAATATATTCGATACCTCATCCAGAAACGCATCCTCTCGAAACCTGGCGAGCAAGCTACACCGCGATGCAGAGCGCCTCTCTTGCAGAGTCTGCCACTTGAGTTTATTAAACATCTCCGTAACGCTATCACGGTTACCAAATAACCCAGTGACGAAACGCGCCGCTCTTCTTTGGATCTTCTCTATCTCCTCCGTCAACCCGACCTGGTACGGATCCCACACTGATGAGCAATACTCAAGTATAGGTCGAACGAGTGTTTTGTAAGCCACCTCCTTTGTTGATGGACTACATTTTCTAAGCACTCTCCCAATGAATCTCAACCTGGTACCCGCCTTACCAACAATTAGTTTTATATGATCATTCCACTTCAAATCGTTCCGTACGCATACTCCCAGATATTTTACAGAAGTAACTGCTACCAGTGTTTGTTCCGCTATCATATAATCATACAATAAAGGATCCTTCTTTCTATGTATTCGCAATACATTACATTTGTCTATGTTAAGGGTCAGTTGCCACTCCCTGCACCAAGTGCCTATCCGCTGCAGATCTTCCTGTATTTCGCTACAATTTTCTAATGCAGCAACTTCTCTGTATACTACAGCATCATCCGCGAAAAGCCGCATGGAACTTCCGACACTATCTACTAAGTCATTTATATATATTGTGAAAAGCAATGGTCCCATAACACTCCCCTGTGGCACGCCAGAGGTTACTTTAACGTCTGTAGACGTCTCTCCATTGATAACAACATGCTGTGTTCTGTTTGCCAAAAACTCCTCAATCCAGCCACACAGCTGGTCTGATATTCCGTAGGCTCTTACTTTGCTTATCAGGCGACAGTGCGGAACTGTATCGAACGCCTTCCGGAAGTCAAGAAAAATAGCATCTACCTGGGAGCCTGTATCTAATATTTTCTGGGTCTCATGAACAAATAAGGCGAGTTGGGTCTCACACGATCGCTGTTTCCGGAATCCATGTTGATTCCTACATAGTAGATTCTGGGTTTCCAGAAATGACATGATACGCGAGCAAAAAACATGTTCTAAAATTCTACAAGAGATCGACGTAAGAGATATAGGTCTATAGTTTTGCGCATCTGCTCGACGACCCTTCTTGAAGACTGGGACTATCTGTGCTCTTTTCCAATCATTTGGAACCCTCCGTTCCTCTAGAGACTTGCGGTACACGGCTGTTAGAAGGGGGGCAAGTTCTTTCGCGTACTCTGTGTAGAATCGAATTGGTATCCCGTCAGGTCCAGTGGACTTTCCTCTATTGAGTGATTCCAGTTGCTTTTCTATTCCTTGGACACTTATTTCGATGTCAGCCATTTTTTCGTTTGTGCGAGGATTTAGAGAAGGAACTGCAGTGCGGTCTTCCTCTGTGAAACAGCTTTGGAAAAAGGTGTTTAGTATTTCAGCTTTACGCGTGTCATCCTCTGTTTCAATGCCATCATCATCCCGTAGTGTCTGGATATGCTGTTTCGAGCCACTTACTGATTTAACGTAAGACCAGAACTTCCTAGGATTTTCTGTCAAGTCGGTACATGTCCTTAGGTTAGGTAGGTTTAAGTAGTTCTAAGTTCTAGGGGACTGATGACCACGGCAGTTAAGTCCCATAGTGCTCAGAGCCATTTTTTTCTTCCCACAGCCACAACATATACAGAGCCCGCCGCCTTCACGCAGCCGCCGGGAATAGTGACCGCCTCCCACATGTGAATCAGCTGCCACAACCACACTGATCACTACCTGGTAACGACAAGTGCTTAAGCTCCGCAGTCATAGTGCGCCCGCCAAAGTTCTCAGATTAACAAAAACTAAAGCCCCGAAAAATGCCCCTAAGAGAGTCTTGTTATCATAATGGGCATATTTTTGTTTTCTTACGTTAGTCATAGTGATTGAGAGTTATTAATTAATTTCTGTTTGCGTTATACGAAGGGTCATTGAAACTGAATGTCGTTTAAAACTGAATATTTTATGCAAATAAAGAGATTATATGTACTGTATTTACCCTCAAGCAACTGGCACATCTAATCCCCGTGGCACACTCGGACGCTGTTGCATTATAAAAACGAGCGAGGTGGCGCCGTGGTTAGCACACTAGACTCGCATTCTGGAGGACGACGGATCAGGTTCACGTTCACCCACTCCGGTTTATGTTTCTCGTGATTTCTCTAAATCGCTTCGCGATGGTTCCTTTGAAAGAGCACGGTCGACTTTCTTCCCCATTCTTCCCTAATCCGGTAGGACCGTTGACCTCGTTGTTTAGTCCCCTCCCCCAAACCAACCAACCAACTACAATAAGCAATACTAGTAGTTAACATTAATTAATTAGTTTCAGAGCGTGGAGCCTCAACCAAAAAATCTAGTATGACAATGAGGAACGGAGTGAGGAGTAGTTATAACACAGGAATATTCCGTTATACCACTAAACTGGTGAAGCGCGAAGTCAGGTTAATAGCACGGACAGTTCAAACCTATTCTCGAGTGTATTAAAAAGCGATTCGCTTGTCTCCATGCCACAAAATAACATACAAATTTACCGATAAGTTTAAAAACCGGGAAGACGTTTCAAATTATGTTGTTCGTACGTCACTACAGTTTTCAGTTGCTTTATTAGCTATTGTATCGTTATTCATCAGTCGCAATCAACAGTAGACTGTCAGATTTATCTCCTGAATACAAACATATAAATAAAAATAAACGGCACTGGCAAATTGGTCTAATTCATTGCCATTTCGAGCCCAGATTTGGGTAAAAATGGTTACGGCTGTCTGCGACTCAGGTAAGTGCCAAATGTCATTATTGAATCTATATTAATGCTACACAAGAAATATTTGATTTGAACATTGTAATATCATTTCACTCTTTTTTGCAGTAGTTACAGGGTACAACAGGCAAAGTACTGGAAAGCTCGAATTTGTGGCTGTGTATCGCTTACTGATTTGGAAAGCATATTACAGAAAGAAAGACTGTATTTCGCAGTGAAATGATTCAAATGGCTCTGAGCACTATGGGACTTAACTTTTGAGGTCCTCAGTCCCCTAGAACTTAGAACTACTTAAACCTAACTAACCTAAGGAGGCCGGCCGAAGTGGCCGTACGGTTAAAGGCGCTGCAGCCTGGAACCGCGGGACCGCTACGGTCGCAGGTTCGAATCCTGCCTCGGGCATGGATGTTTGTGATGTCATTAGGTTAGTTGGGTTTAACTAGTTCTAAGTTCTAGGGGACTAATGACCTCAGCAGTTGAGTCCCATAGTGCTCAGAACCATTTGAACCATTTTTTAACCTAAGGAGATCAGGCACATCCATGCCCGAGGCAGGATTAGAAGCTGCGACCGCAGCGGTCGCGCGGTTCCAGACTGTAGCGCCTAGAACCGCTCGGTCAACCCGGCCGGCTGCAGTGAAAATTTATTTATTTAACCTGATATATTACGGTCTTCAGGTCCTCTCCTACAACGGACTGATGTTTTATTCATACAGGATTTTTACATAACCTTCTACTGGAGTAATGGTAACGTTGTAAATCGTATCAACAGAAGTGAAAGATTATTTGAAATATGATTTGAAAGTTTCTTAGGGCCTTTCCAATAACAGTACTGAGTAGGGGCTAGTAGGGGCTAGCAGTACTACTGTACTAGAACATACGTACGTATTTTGTGTGTACAAAAATGAGGTAAAACTACCTTGTAAATTAAAACTCGTCGTTGGAGCGGGACTCGAACCCGGAACCTTTACCTTTCGCGAGCAATTGCTCTAACGATTCACGTAGCCAGGCGCCACTCCCGACCTCTCTGCCCCCCCCCCCCCCCACCCCTCACCCCCACTCACAGTTTTACTTCCGTGCCCGCATCTCGTGGTCGTGCGGTAGCGTTCTCGCTTCCCACGCCCGGGTTCCCGGGTTCGATTCCCGGCGGGGTCAGAGATTTTCTCTGCCTCGTGATGGCTGGGTGTTGTGTGCTGTCCTTAGGTTAGTTAGGTTTAAGTAGTTCTAAGTTCTAGAACTGATGACCATAGATGTTAAGTCCCATAGTGCTCAGAGCCATTTTTTTGTACTTCCGCCATCACCAGTCTCCTTTGCAAACGTCAGAGTAGTTCTCATGCATAACTTGCGGGAGTGGAGCTCCTGGAAGATATGATACTATGGATAAATGGCTTAGCTACAGCATAGGGGATTGTTTCGACAATGAATTTTCATTCAAAAAGGGTGTTATGGTATAGCGAGGCCTAAGAAATGCAGTTGAACTACCGTAACTAATGAATTTTGGGAATTAGAAAGACATGGTGGGGAAGGATCCCTCTCAATTGACGGGATTTAGGCGCCGTACGAAAGCAAAAGCAGACACTAGGATATGGGTCGCTAGCAATGTTTTATAGTAGGATATGTGATTCAGTTCAGTGATATGTTGTGGGAAATCATTCACTGTTGGATTATTGCTGGGTAAAGTGATTTACAAAAAGTAACTGTGCGATAGAGTGGAACAAGAGGGATTTTCCTCTGATGAGGACGAACGTGTTTGCTGTCTTGTTCACATAAAAGCGTTAACGGTAGAGGGGAGATTTAGTAGTAGTTCAGATGCCAGATTCGGCGTTTGGCCTTGAAAAAGAAAAGAACTAGTGATTTGAGACTGTAGATTCGTATTCGGAGCTATACATCTGTTTCCCACAAAACAGGCGAAAAATTATGTGCTTCTTATTGCTAGCAGCTTCCAGTTCAGGTTAGCAATCAAATTTTAACGTGTGGAAAATAGTGTGAAGTTGGTAACAGTTAAAAAATTTGGTGTCGACAGGAGAAGATGAAGCGTTGCCTCGTGATCGCCGTATCAGGGTGCGCTCGCGACTGTAATCTGCAATATGACTCAGAGCTGTGGTGACGTATTCCGAAGACAAATAGTGCTGTGCGCCCGCTGGAGAGAATTTCTCGAAGATGTCCGTTCTCGTTTTGGCATTGACGCGCGGCGTTTGGGGCTCAGAAAGGAGGGGCGAGGGGCGCGTGCGGGAGTGGTCCCGGGGTCGACGCCCGGCGAAGTCGCTGTGTTGGCCTGTCCCATCCCAGTGAACTGGTGCGTGCCCAGACTGCGGAGCGCGCCGCCGGATGGCCGCACCTGTCACGCTGGATTCTCCAGCCTGCGGGCCACACCCAGCTCTGCCCACGTCTGGAGTGGCTAGCAGAGTTCGTCGTACTTTACGAGCAGCTCTGAGGCGCCAACTGGTCCATACTGCTGTCCAACAGCTGTCACGTCTCTCGAGCTGTCTTAGTGCTGAGCTATCAGCTTGTGTCTCTTACTGTCACACTCATGTATATATTTGTTGTGCCGTACACCTAATAATCTCTACGTTAAAGATCGTTTATTTCATAAACAAGGCAGAACTGAAGCTGTGACGTGGGTCGTGAATGGCGTCTGGGTGGTTCAAGCCAAGAGAGAAACGATGCTCAAGAATCAGAGTTGTTGGCAGATATTTGTGCTGTGCCAGCATGATTTGTGGCTCCAATTTACTATGGGAGGCTACGTGTTTCGCAGCACTGACGGGAACTCGTGAAATGCAAGAAAAATGTGAGGCTAAAATGGAAGAAACACATCACGGAGCTGCTCAAACAATTACGTTCAAGTACGTTTGCTCTTCGTGTAATTGCTATCCTAGGAAACAAACGAATCTAACGTATTTTTCGTATTTCCTCTCAACAGTGTCTTATGGAATAATTTTGTGGGTCAACTCATCACTCAGGAAAAAGTATCCATTGCACAAAAGCGAAGAGTAAAAGTAATGTATGATGTTCATCTGCCGTCTTCTGACAGGTACCACTTCAAGGGATTCGGCATTTAACTGTCTCTTCATAATATACTTAGCCGCTAATGAAATTAGACTTAAACAAACCGTCAGAATTTTAGAAGAATAGTGTTGTCCATACCGAGAGCACTAGAAGGGTAGATGATCTTTATTGCTCATTACGCGACCAATCAGTGGCCCAGGAACGGGTTAGATATGAATCGTCCAAATGTTTTCATCTCTTCTACAACAGCTTAAAATGTCTGATAGTAAAGAAATTTTTTAATCCAGCTTAACACCTACTCTTCTGCAGTTTCATCCGTTGAATGTATCACGCATGTAATAAGATTACTCCATATCTATTGTGTGATTATCATATGTGTTGCGTGGACGTTACTCAAGTATGTCAGTGGAATGTTGCTGTAATAAGCACTTTTAGTGCAGGTCTGGCTTGAAAATGAACGGCCACATTCGAAATTAGCCACCAACAAAAATTAAAATCAACTTCTGAACAAGTCCTTCTATTCCGCAAACGAATTTTTAAGAACTGGTAGCACGTAAAAAGAAACCAAGATTTAAATGTAGGTGCCGAGGAATGCCCGAAAAATAATACGTTCATTTATGTTAAATTTAGCACTGTGTATCATTTAGGAACCAGAAAACGGCCGGTAATTAGCGACCACTCAAACCAATCGTGTTTACGCATTCTGTAAACTGTGTAGCTGCTCACCGTTTCGGCAGAAAAAATATGTTGAAATGATCTATGGAACGTATAGCTGACTAACTGAGTTAGTAACCACTCAATGAACGACAAACACAAACCATTTTCACGTGATTATGTGTTGAGTGGCCGGTATAAGACATTGCCGACGCTGTACAATGCTCTCGAGAAACTCACCATCCAATAAAGTACAGTGTTCCAGTCACACTCCTTTACTTAACTGGACATGTTTACAGATAAAAATAGGGTTTGTTAACTTCACAAAAGTGGTGATCTCCACATCCATTTTATCACGTGGAATCCCCCATAATCTGCCATAATATTCCCAAAGGCACAATAAGACGGAAAAATACTCCTTAAAGCCGGAGGTACAGTGACCAGTAAAACGGAGCTCATCACAGTAATCCAGCGAAAGGCAGACAATTTTTTGTCAAGAGTTGAAACCAGAGAAGAAAGTGATGCTGAACGTTGGGATCTGGAGCGAAGTAGGCGTTCTAACTCACCCCAGATGTGTCCCATTGGGTTTAAGTCAGCATTGTAGGCGGGCCAGTCTATTTCAGGAATGTTGTTGTCAACAGACCGTTGCCTCATATATGCTGCTTTATAACGGGGTGCATTACGCTGTTCTGATTCCGTACTGTACTGTACGCGGTACACAATGTCGTAAATTGTGTTCGTATCTTTCCTCGTGTAGCATTTTCATAAGCGCCGTAAGGGGCCCACACGCTAATCACGACAAACGCCCCCACACTGTAACACCGCCCACTCACTACTTCATTGCTGGCACTACCTATAACGACAGGTAACGTTCTTCAGGCATTCAACAAATCCAAACCCTTCCTTCGGATTGTCATAGGGTCGGCGTGATCCATCACTCCAAGTCACTCGTTTCCAGTCATCCACTATTCAATGTCGCCGCTCTTTAGACCACCGTAAGAGACGATTAGCGTCGACTACAGAGATGTGTAACGTATGAGGATCTGTTCGACCGTTGTGCCCCATTCTTTGTAACTCCCTGCGCACAGTGAGTGTGCTCACTGGACTGCTGGTAGCACTCTGGAAAACACGACTCATCCCTTCCGGAAATTTCATGTAATTTTTTTGCAGTCATCTTGCGCAGAGATGGACGATCCCTGTCCGCTGTGAGCCATGCACGGCTCGCGTTTATCCCATTTATTGTTTGCCATCTTCTATTACGGTACTGCCACCTCGTTTTCCGATTCAATTTACTGGCGGCACTAACTTCCTGCCTTACTTGCCCGTGAGCGGCAGCAGCAGCGCGTATCGATAAGTGCACTGTCGTACCATCTCTGGAGCGACCGAAAGTATTTCCGGGTCGTCGTGTGTCTGTCAGACAGTTGGAGACGGACCAGCAGTACAGTCGGGACGCAGCAGCTGTGAAGTCGGGGGACAGAGCGCCGGTGAGGAGCCGACAGCCAGTGCTCGCTGGCGACACACATGAACTGTCTGACGGAGGGAGATGGGAGTGGGACGACCGTTAGTTAGTCGTTCGGTTGGTCGTCTCATCGGCTGACGTATATTTGGTCCTTTTCCCGTTTCCGGGCCTGGGTGGTTGGTCGGTTGGCATGGAGCAGTGACGAAATCTCCGCGGCGCATAGTTTGCCCGGGCCCGCTGGCAGCCTCTATGTGGTGTCGGAGTGTGTGGTCCTGTTCCCATTGCTACCAGGTTCGTGGCTCACCGATCCTGGACACGAAAGTAGGGTTTTGACTTAATCTACCAGCAAGTCACCACTGTTCACATATTGTCGTTTGGATTTCGTTGTCGGCTGTTGGGATATTCCCGCGAGCAACAACGTGTGTTTTCAAGTTGGCGAATTTTAGCCACCCTCCGGTGGAGTTTAACTGTACTTGGTTATTTGAATTGAAGTGCACCAACACAATCTTCTGCCTTGTAGCCCTTAACATTCTCTCATCGTGTTGTCGCTGTCTAGCAGTTGTGTAGTTTGACAGCTCAATGTATAATCGGTTTTGGGCGCCAATACCTTCTACATTGTTCCATTGAACTCCCCGTTGTGCGCTGGTTGGGTGAAGCGGAGCTTATCTCGTCGGTGGGTTCGTTGACTATTTGTCGGTTGGGTTGTCGTCAGATCGACAATGGTTGGGGCCGACTGCCTGTCTCACCTAAGCGAGCGTTAGTGTCTGAATTCCAGGCCGACCCTCGGAATTTCTGATCGCCCTTGGGTGTACTGCCTTTTCTTGTTTGTCCTTGTTGTTTGTACTTGTATGGCTTCTAGCTGATTTGTAGATTAAGCTTGTTTTGCCCTTAAGGCGTCAGATGGTTTGGGCCCTCAGCTTAATTTAAGAAGTGTTTTACGCAAAGCCTTTGGAATTTTTAAAATTGATGTTATTGAGACTTAAGTATTGAGCCTTCAGCCAATTTTGAATTTAAGTAGTTTGCTCTTAAAGTTTCAAATTCTTTGGGCCTTCAGCGGAATTAAGGAACTGTTTTAAGATAAGTATTTGCCTTTTAAATTTATGATTTTGGTTGAGCATTAAGTTATTGGCTTTCAGCCGTTTTTAAATTAAAGTGGTGTTGCCCTTAAGGCATGAGATTGTACGGTGCATTCAGCCGCTAATTAAGTTCCAAAACTAAAGCTGTTTTTTTTTTAATTTTTTCTTGGCTCTTGTAATGTTTGATCAAATAAAAGGTTGTGTGTTCGAATGTAACTGACAGCCGCTTATTTTGGCCCCTTTCCTCAGCTTAAACTACCTGTCCTGTCCTGCGGGTTTATCAGGGAGTCTCACGTCGTACATGAGGCCTGCCTGTTTTTGGTTTAGCTATGGTTGTTCTTTGGCGTTTCCACTTCACAGACACATTGGTAACAGTCTACTTGGGCAGCTTTTAAGGGTTGAAATGTGCCTGGTGCTTTTTTTACTCAGGTTACATCCAGTGTGGTGTCACCGCCAGACACCACACTTGCTAGGTGGTAGCCTTTAAATCGGCCGCGGTCCGTTGGTATACGTCGGACCCGCGTGTCGCCACTACCAGTGATTGCAGACCGAGCGCCGCCACACGGCAGGTCTAGAGAGACTTCCTAGCACTCGCCCCAGTTGTACAGCCGACTTTGCTAGCGATGGTTCACTGACAAATTACGCTCTCATTTGCCGAGACGATAGTTAGCATAGCCTTCAGCTACGTCATTTCCTACGACCTAGCAAGTCGCCATTACTAGTCACTATTGATGCTGTAAAACATGTACCGTCACGAGCGATGTTCACCAATTGTGGATTAAAGTTAAGTATTCCAGCAGCTACGTACGTTATTGGCTATATTAATTACCTTGTCCTGTTCCAGACCTCACGCCAGCCTGCGTGAGCTTAAACGCGTGCCTTTCGGCTTCCTCATAGTGGCTTGGTTGTCTTGCCAAGCCACAACATCCAGTGACTGTTCCATGTTACTTTTGATCGGATTGTGTACGTTCTGTTATATCGAACCATGTAGAAGAAGACTCACTTAAAAACACAGCACGTTTCTATGGGTCGTTAGAGCAGGTTATGCGCTTCTTTCATTACTGAGTTCCCCTCTTTGCACTTCCCTTTTTTTTTTTTTTTTTACGGCAGGTTGGACAATGGAATTTCACGGCCAACATCAGATTTGTCCATTTCTCAACGTGCTGTGTTACCTGACCGTGGAGTTTTAGACGACAGTAACTTTCATGGCCGTGCTGTTTCCTTTAGGATGTAACAACTTCCTTCATTACTGTCGTTTTCCTTTCAGTGGCTCTAGTTTTGATTCCATTATTGTGTTAATATCATGCAAAGTTTTCCCACAATTTCTGTATGCTGTCATGAGCCTAGACACAGTATCTTTATGAGAATAGCCTTTCACGTTTTTACTAACAAAATGAAAGAAAAACATTCCTTTTGGTACAAACTGTTTTAGCTGCGCGGAGTGGCCGCGCGGTTAGAGGCGCCATGCCACTGACTGAACGGCCCCTCCCGCCGGAGGTTCGAGTCCTCCCTCGGGCATGGGTCTGTGTGTGTGTGTGTGTTGTACTTAGCATAGGTTAGTTTAAGTTAGTTGTGTGTGCGTGTGTGTGTTGTACTTAGCATAGGTTAGTTTAAGTTAGTTTAAGTAGTGTGTAAGCCTATGGACCGATGATCTCTGCAGTTTGGTCCCTTAAGAACTCACACACATTTGAACATTTTGAACAAACTGGCATCGTCTACAGATGCAACAGAGATATTAGAAAAAAATTTTAAGGCTTTCCTGGCCACTTGTCTTCTGTATTGATTTATTTGGCCGAATTTTATTTGATAATTTCTCTGACATTTCTGCAGCTCGAGTGGCTTGCATTGTCAGAGTTTCACCCTCCATTGCTGGTGGCGGACTGGAATCGAGTTCGCGGATGCAGATTATACGTAATGGTGGGCCAATGACCAAGGGCTTTACCGCGGTAATTACTTGTGCGGTTCTCCCCCTGCTACCTGCAACGGTCGTTGCAGCATGGAAATCCAGCATCCGTTCACCTTGAGGAAATCTTCTTTGTTGTCGAAGCCGTTGTCATGTTCGTGTATTTATTTAGCTTCCCTGAGCGAGCGAGTGTGATAGCTGTTCTCTAAGGAAAGAACTTCCGCGTCGACGAATATTACCATGTGGTCGATCTCACAGAGCGCTTGCCCCACCACCGCCTTGATGCTGGTGCTGATTGATCGCCTAGTCATTCCAACACAGACTTTTCCATATGTACATGTTATGCCGCATATTTCAGACATTGCAAAGGGATCAACTTGCAACGAACGACCTTTACAGGTAGCAAGGGAGGAAACGCAGCGGTAACGACCACGGGAAAGCCCTTGGACGTTGGTACACCAGGTACATATAATCTGAGGCCGCGAACCCATATGCCCACCACCAGCAGTGGAGGCTGAGGCATTGACAATGGCAGCCAGTCGTGCTGGCGAAACATCAAAAAATCATCAAACAAACGTCGGCCGAAGAACCCGAGACAGAAGTCACCTGGCAATTTGTCACTCCAGAAAATACTATGGAGCAGCAGCAAGTAGCGCACGACTTTTCTTTATGGCATGTTTGTCTCTTCAGACGCGTGCATCTACTGACATTCTAGTTGTGAACGGCCACACGTTGAATGTTTAGAAGCAATTAACATGTGGCTGGTGGGCACTAAATTTTTGAAGATTCTCGCGTATGACGACATAGACATGTAGTAAAGGGAAGTCATATGCAACTTGTGGCAACTCCACAACTTTACAAATACTTTCATTGCTTCAGAAAAAATCACCTTTAAAACTTATACACTTTGTCACAGGTTTGAATAGGATCTTGAAACATATGCACTCTGATGTCCGTGCATCAAAATCATGTTTTTGTAAGGATTCAACACGATTAATGGCGCTTTGTTTGACCTGAGGTAACAAAGGGAAGTAATTAACCGATACGTCGGTTTTATACAGGCAATGAGACAGTAGTTAATGTTTTTCTTGATTAAACAGCAAATTGTCAACGTTCTACGTGACTGCTGACATCTTCATGATGAAAATAATACAAGGTTTCCGGCAGTTTGTTCCAATTTTATGAATTACTTGAGGCAAACAATTGCCTCTATTGAACATTAACTTTTCTTAGATCTTTTAAAGCAATTGTCGTGACATGTACAGAGTAAGTGATGTTTTTCCTGTCTTATACTGCATCTTTTGCTCGCCAGGTCGCCTTCATCGACGCCGGCTTCTTCTGCTATTGTAAACTTTTCATTGCTAATTCTTGGAAGTTACCAAAATGTGAATCCGTCGTCCGCACGGAGTGCTTGTTACCAATGTCAACGGGTTACTTATCGACGCGATGTGTTGAAATTAAAGACCTCTGCTGTTAAAAATGAAACAAAATATCATTAACATAGATTGCCCATTAGCTATTCAACCAAGACTCGCGACACGGCATCACAGGTCTACTCCCACCAGAAGCTCTCTCCTACCTGTGGGGAAGTTTATGAGTTGTGCTTTGTTAGTTCAGTCGTCGAAGCACTTGTCCGCGAAAGGCAAACGTCGCATTTATACCCAAGTCAGGCACACAGTTTTAATCTGTCAGGAAATTTCAAATCATGGCCTACTGTGCTGCACAGTGAAAATTCATTTCCGACACCAAGAGTTGACATGCTAGATTCCGGCTCTGAGAAATGTATTCAAGTTTCACCTCCTCTTATGATTTGGGTACATGAGTTTTACATTTTCTCGGTCGACTGGTTTGAACGTTTCCGTACACCAGTTGGTATGCTACTGTTTGTGTGTTTCAATCAAATTGCACGGAATCTATTGGTTCCAGATTTTTCCGCAGCTAAATGTTCATGCAAATCCGAATGTAGTGCACCATTTGATACGGCTAAAGATGCTTTCATCTCACTGCAAGTCACTTGCAAATCCTCTAGAATAGTCTTGAAAAGAGCGTCATTGTTTTTTGGAAGAAATGCCGATTTTGGTCGTCACGAATTTCATCACTGATATAAGCACACCCACCACGAGAGTCTACAAATGAATTGTAAACACTGTTTTTTGAATGATTCGGGTTACAAAAAAATAGAACGAAGCTATATGAGGCATTAACGGCGGCTTTTGCTTTCATGAAGGTCGTGAAGTATCATTCAACGAAGACTTAAACGTGAAAATTCCATTTTCTCACAACACTACTTCCTTAAATGCTTATTTTGAGCAAACTGTTTGGCCAGTTTCTGGGCTGCATTATTTCAAAAGTAAAAAAAGACAAATTTTTTAAGCAACAGTAATGTCACATATCACAAGCTCCGTCTAGTTACGTCACAACCTTCGATTGTACAACACTACTACTATCACAACAGTGCTTGAGGTTGAGAACTCTTCCAGATGTCGCGTAGTACAGTGGCCACACACGAGACGACGTCAGTATGTCACAGGTGAAACAGGCAACACGATGTTCATGTTACGCTGTGTGGTACGGCAAATGGTGGGAAGAAGTCTATCCATTTAAAAGAATCACGTGAAAGGATTCGTGGTGCCCACAAGTGTTAAAAGTGTGTTGAAGTATAACCTCATAAGTCCTGATGAGGTTATATACAAAATTTGAAAGTAGCATATATGCTGCATAAGTCCTTATGCAGCATATATGCTACTTCCAAATTTTTCAGCTCAGAGAATAAAAAATTTGGAAATTTGTGGGAAGGTCTTAAGGGACCAAACTGCTGAGGTCATCGGTCCCTAATGTTACGCACTATTTAATCTTACTTAAACTAACTTACGCTAAGGACGACACACACACACCCATGCACGAGGGAGGACTCGAACCTCCGACGGGGGAATACTTTACCCCATGTGCTTTATGTACATCACTTGTTTTCTGTAATGCATGTTTTCGGTAGGTGACAGCATGTGCTTGAAAGAAGCTATATATCACAGACTTAGCATGTTTTCGAGAAATAAAGTTAATTTGTGATTGCTTTTAGTAACTTTGGATTCTAAAGCGTTTAGAATGTGCTGCAGTGTCGGTATCCATGCGAAAGCATGCGTACCTAATTTATTCCAAAACGCCACGGATGAAAACAGGATTTTACGGTGCTCATACCTATGCTTATATGGTGAAAAAAGGTGGGCTCAAATATTTTGGATAGCCCTTGGGCTTGTGACCATTAATATACCCAACAAAGACTCGTTTTAGTTCACTATCCTACAGTAAAGGGTCAATGTATGACTATTACACACTTACTATTGCTTAGATAAATGGAGAAAATAGCTTGTTTTCTTTTTATTATTTTATTATTTTGATGTGGTTTAAAGGGTCTTGATGAGACTTATGAGGCATCATTAGTTCATCCGGAGTTCCTCGGAAAACCCCAAGAAAATGTTTTTTGCTGTATTTTCGCCGTCACCAGAGGACCTAAGCCCAGTCGAGGATTCCAAGACGGCTATGCACAGCGAGTGGGTGTATATTTTAAGATATATTCCTAACATCACGATCTCGAACAACTGTGGACGTATCTTGATATCTTTATCCATTTAAAAGTTACCCTGCTTCTACATGTAAAATCCGTTATGAGAAGAAATCTAAATAATAAATAACCGCAAAAAATTGCTCAAATTTCAACTATATATTCTCTAGGCTTTTATCTAGAAGAGCAGTCTCCCCGTTTTCAAAAATTTTAAATTTTATCTGTTACTGAGAAACACCCCAAAAACTTCCTTTCTTGCATACCAAAACTCAGACGCGGATTCCGGGACGGCTATGTGCTGCAAATGGCAGTAATTTGGACGATGTATTCCTAAGATACCGATCTCTTACAACCTTGAAAATTTTCTTGATATCTTTATTCGTTTCCAAGTACAGAGATTCAATTGTACCCTGTTTGTACACATAAGAAACGCACATAAAATCGGTTGTGAGTTTATAAAGTGACATAGCACGGGGAAATGAGCTGTAAAGTGTCCTTGTTATCATCTGGGAACCCCATGTTTTAACACTGAAGCACATGCAGTATTTTTTTGCACGTTAAATACAGTCTAAGGAGTAAAATTAGTTTTGCGTTAATTCAATTTCACGTAATTAAAGTATATAAATTTTACTACTTTTCAGTCGGAGCACAAAAAATGCGAATACGTCCACGTTTATTTATTTTTTTTTTTTTAAAAAAAGACGCTAACTGAGAAGTGGGGTACCAGCTATCTCGTTCCTGGGCAGCTTTAAATATTTCTCCAAAAATTGTGGCATGCAAATATATTCACGCTTTTTTATGCTGGGGGGGGAAGAAATGAAACGGAAAAATAGTAAATACTAGAAGATTGTAGACAGTTATTGTGTTATAGAAAGAACGAAGTAGATAAGGACAGTGTGAGAGAAAGGGAGGGTCATAGAGGCATTGGAATACTTTTGACAGTGACAGAACAGTGCTAGGAAGAGGGTGAAGGTGATAATGTTGGTGGGGTGGGGTGGGGGGGTAAGAAGGAATAAAGAGCAAGAACAAGTGGAAGTAGATGAGAGCCATTGATAATGAGAGAGAGAATATAGGACAATGAAAAGGAGGAAGAGAAAAATAGTGACAGTGAGAAGAGACAGCTGCAGTGGGAAGAGAGCAATGAGATATGAGCAGTAAGAGAGGACAGGAGAGGGGGACTGATAATGGGTGGAGTCTGTAGTAGTAGGACAGAACGAAAGTGACTGTGGCTGTTAAACAGGAGACAATGACAGAGAGACACAAAAAGATACTGACAATGAGTAGGGCTGAATAGTGAGTTAGAATGGGCAAGTGGGTGTGGATGGGTAGGAGTGACTCATAACAATGGCCTAGCGGGTGTGATTGAACTACAATTAGGGAAGCCGGTGCCAATTTGAAGTGAGCTAGATGTTAAAAAAGCGCGAATATGTTCGAAAGACAAAGTTTTTGGGCAAGTTTTTCAAAGGTGCTGAGGAAGGTGGAATGGGGCAGCTGATACCCCACTTTTCAATCCGAGTCTTTTAATTAAGCAGGAACACATTCGTATCTTTTGCGCAGGCATCGGATCATTTTTCCGCTGGTTTTAATATATCTTACTCTATCGCATAAGTGGTTGTTCATTTCGTCACAAGAATACAGTGATGGTTTTTTCCACCCAGCACTGGATCTACATTCGGCCACATTTTGTGGCATTTTTCCCATAATTTTTAGATGTTTGACATTGAGTTTTCTGAATATTGCACATATTTAAGTTATTTTCTAACATAAATAGTATTCACTTTGACACGTCCTAAAAGTTTGGTGAATCACAACAGTTATATATATATATATATATATATATATATATATATATATATATATATATTAATTTGGCAGCTTAGTCTTATTTTGTTGCAGAAAATTAACTGACCAATAGTATAAACGTCTCATTCATAAAATCTAAACTCAGGACTGAAGGGTAAAAATGGGATATCAGTTGAACAACAAATACAGGTCTAAGCTCTGAACAATTGTACGGTGCTCAGCTACGGCACACATGCCGATGTCTTTATATGTAAAAGACGTAATTTGTAAGTTAATGCTGCGGACGTGATTCAGAGGGAATGCGCTTGGCTGAACAAAGATAGATCCCTGGCTTGCAAAAGGAGCACTTGTTGAAATTTTTCAATGACGCTTTAGTTGCACTGTGCAAGCGCTACAAGGTTGTCTCAGTACGCAAGAGCGCTCCAAGAACACACATTGACATGGCGTTCACGTTAGGACGACATCACGTCACAAAGCGGTAGAAAGAGGTACGCATCCGAAGTAGTGGAAAGCGACGGTCTTTAGTTTCACATTACGTCACTCACGAACATGTTAATTTACATAAAAGCGAAAGCGATAAACTGTTGCAGTTTAAAATTATTTATTGCACTGGCGTAATACTGAAAGACTACGCACTAGCGATCTGATAGGTCGATTTGGTATCTGATACGGTCAGTTTCGAAGTACAGAATCATAATATGTCGTTTATGTTAATAAAAGTAACACAGAAAGTACCGATTATCCGGCTTATTACTTAGTAAGTGGCGATGTCACTCTTACTACTTAGTAAGAGTGACATCGCCTCTTACTAAGTTTCCTCTTCTTCGACAGGATGACCACATCATTTACGAAAAGGCTATGCAGCATCAGTATGACCTTATTGTAAAATTGTTTTTGTGATGCCATTTACCCTGGAGATGAGGTTTAACCCTCGAAACATATCGCTAAATAAATACGTAATACAATAGTTGACAATGTTTGTGACTGGTAGCGGTAATTTAAAAAAAAACATTTACATATTTAGAGGGTCACCAACGACAATTAGAAATTGTGCTCGATTATATTTTATATTGTGTTCCTGTCGTGTATATTACGTGAATATGTGACTGGTGTAAGAAAACGTTACGTTTCAAGCATTTATCTACAGTTTATCATTATTGTAATGATTATGTTTCGTAATAATCAGTAACTTATTATTTTCAATTAACAAAACACACGTATGTGAAACGGTAAACTAAAAAAAGTAAACATAAAACAGGTATTTAAAACCACCCCATGAACATGGACCTTATCGTTGGTGGGCGGCTTGCGGGCCTCAGAGATACAGATAGCCTTACCGAAGGTGCAACCACATCGAAGAGGTATCTGTTAACAGGGCAGACAAATGTGTGGTTCCTGAAGAGGGGCAGCCACCTTTTCAGTAGTTGCAGAGCTAACAGTCTGGATAATTGACTGATCTGGGCTTCTAACATCAACCAAAACGGCCTTGATGTGCTGATATTGAAAACAGCAGAATGCAAGTGGAAACTATGATGTATCATGCAGCGTAACTTGCTGTGACAGTGCGAGAGAGAGAGAGACGTATTCCAGGTTCACTATGAGTGTTGTATTAGGATCGTGTCCTGTCTAGCGGTAGACATATATAAAGCCCCTTTTTTTGTTTACCAATACTACTACTAGGGTAATTACTGTTTAACTCTACAGGACCTTTATACTGAAACGTTTCCCAACACCACCTAGTATTGTATTTCTATGTGTGTGAGTAACTGTATGTTCGCTGTTGTGGGTAAATACATACAGCGTACACAGGGCGATGTGTGAATCTGATAGCGATTACACGCTTCCGCTGTTGTAGAAATCTGCTCCAGATGCTGCAGATGCCGTGTTGAGCTGAAAGTGGTAACCAAAGTACGGAGAAATATTCTTCGGGGCTCTGTTGCATAGCAATCAGATTGCTTTCAGTTCTGAGAAATGTCCAGGTACTATTGTGGATTTGAATGATCCATGAAGTGACTTCTTTTCCGAAGAAAACATCGAACTATTTCACTAGAACTGAACGCTCCCGTCGGAACTGTTCTCAAGCTGGTGTTTATTAGTAAATCACAGTAGAAGTATATCGCTGGGTGTATAATAACACGTACCTTCTTGAAATGAACAATATTATATTGTGCTATTAACTGATTTCCTTCCATATACACATATATTTTACAATGTGAATCAAAAACTCGCAATGGCGGCGATTTTTACATCACAAGAATGGCTCTCCTCTCCTTAAATTTTTTTACTGTTAAGAAGAACAAAAGCTCTCTCTCCTAAGAATAATTATGTGATCGCTGACCGCCACAGAGTAATAAACAATATCTTTGTCTCTCTCTCTCTCTCTCTCTCTCTCTCTCTCTCTTTCGCACTGTCACAGCAAGTTACGCTGCATGACACATCATATATGTCCCTCTTGTGGACGGACGTTTTTGGGCAAAAACAAACACGAGCGTTCACACAAGACTATATCGGTGATTGTTTATGACGCTGTATTAATGTCCACTAGAGTATTAATGTCCACTATATTTCTTATGATATTTTGGTATTAGGGAATGACTATCTAAATGGAAATTATAGATTTGGGTGCATATACTGCTGACAAAGCCTGTGCTGCTTGAAAATTCCTGATGCAGCTTATATGTATAGCTTACTTGCTTGCTTTTATTCATTTGTCAAAGCTTCTGTCACTCGCCGTGGGATGTCTCAAACGGGTAATCTAGCCATTCGGCAAAGCCCCACAATGGAAAACCAAGAAAAACCTCGGGGTAGATTTACCATCCTCGTATTTCTCATTTGCAAAGAAAATTAATTGAATTACAATGGAAAAAAATATTTACAAAATGGATTTTTTTAGTGAATTTAAACACTGTTCACAAAAGAAACACAACACTGTTAATCTTCTGTGTCTTGAGGTGAATCGTCGACGCGTTGGTTTACGTCCATCTACGATTCCCTTCTGTCATCTCCGGGTAACTCATTGAATTCTGTTCCCATTTCACCGTTTCCTCGTGGATATTATGGTTTTCCACATATGATTAACATGAAAATAAGAGCCAGTGTAAGTTCCGTGGAAAAGGTGTTTGATCTATGCAGAGCTGAAATAGAATCTAATCTAAAGTTCTTTCTAATTCTCTGTCCTGAATTCGAAGTATTCGGAAGTCGTAAGGTGTTCTTCATTTCTATCAATAACCATAGAATGCACTATACACAAATTCAACTGGTGATGCCGTGTGAACTTATTCTCGTCATCTTTCAGATGGACTTTAACACTTGTTGATGTGCTTATAACTGAAAGGCATTCGCTCAGTCGGTAACTTCGCGAGCAACAATTGACATAACATAATTTACATACACAGGTATGTTACAACAATAGAACAATTATAAAGACAATGTCCATCACAAAAGATTGAAACAAGGTAATAGGCGTTTTTTTTTTAACTGAGAACGGGTTACCCTTCCGAACAGCATGACTTCAGCTCAGCGAGTAAAAAAGCAAATACAAACATACACTGACATTGTTAAATTGACATAAGAAAAAATATCTTGCATAGACCAGATTCATTTGAGTCACTAACCCATGGTCATTATGCATTGTGAAACCTGATTGAAGTTACTATCAACTAAATAAAAATTTTTTAAAAGAAATAATTCATACTATAGCTAAATTCTCTGCATACTGAAAAGAAAACCTATCTTTACAGTGGAAAACAAATACATAATGTCTGCATATTTCTCGTACATTATGCCTGAAAAGGAAAACTAACTACTAAATTGCAAAAAGAAAGAAACTATCCTAAGTATGATTCATAGGTTTAATGAAAATTGTCTAATTAATATTATTTGATAAGAATAGGATCTTCAATATTCAGAATCTTCAATTATAATGAAATTGCTTTAACAAGTGATGAGGATACATTCCTTTCACCTTTCCATTCTTCACATCCTTCAAAACATAAGTTCCTGGATGGGGTATTTTGGTAATCACAAATGGTCCTTGATACAATAATTGCCATTTTGTGTTCTTCCTCTGTATAAGTGAAGCTTTAGGATGAGTTTTTAATAAAACTTGGTGTTTCACTTTATATGTTTTTACTTTTCCAAGTCGATTGTCAAAATGTATTTTCCTTCTTCTTGCCTTGTCCATTATATTACGTAAGGATTGTCGTACTTTATTTTGTAGGTCTATTTTATTAATAGCTACTTTAGGAATTGGTCGAATCCAGTCATTCTGTTCCTGTTTTCCAAACATCAGTTCGTATGGGGTGTATTCTGTCGTAGTATGTGGCGTATTGTTTACAATTTCCTGAAAATCGTGAAGATAATCGATCGATTTTGGTTGCTGGTTGTGGCAATATGTTCTCATGAACCGGTTTAATTCACGAAAAATTCGTTCCATGGGATTCGCCGAAGGGTGGTACACCGATGTTAGAATTAGTTTTATACCACAACTGGTTAATGTTTGCCTCCAACGAAATCCAGTGAACATTGACCCATTGTCAGAAAGAATAGCCTCTGGTTTGCCTACCTTGACTATATAATCCTTGACCAGCTTCTTGGCTATGGATGCAGCAGTAGCTGATTTTAATGGATAAAGTTTGACATATTTAGTGAATATATCAAGAAAAGCTACAATATATTTGCATCCTCCCCTTGATGATGGTAGAGGGCCACAGACGTCGACCGAAATGACTGACAGCGGTTTAGTGGGTATAATAGGATGTAGGAAATCTTTCACACAAAAATTTCATGGTTTGGTTAGCTGACAAATTTTGCATTTCCTTAACTGTCTGTGTACTTTCCTGCGAATATTTTGGAAGTAGCAATATGGTTGAATCTTCCGAGCACACTTTAATACTCCAAAATGTCCCCAAGTGATGTGCGTGTGCAAAATTGAGTCATTCTCATTCTTCTCGGGAATACACACCTTCCAATTATCTGAATCAAGATGCCCTTTGAAAAATAAGACGTCGTCCTCAACTTTGTACAGTCTCTTCAGATCATCGTTTCCAGTCTTTGCTAAAGTTTTGTAACCTCCCCACAAAATTTTAAAATAAATAATATGAATATGATTCTGATTTAGTGTAACCTCACCACAAAATTCATTCACGTTTTGTAACCTCCCTACAAAATTCTTTCTCATTTGTAACCTCCCTACAAAATTCTTTTCACGTTAACCTCCACACAAAATTCTTTCTGGTTTAATCTAAGCTCAAAATTCATTCACATTTAGCGTAACCTCACAACAGTAAAATTCCTAAACCTCTCAACAGAAAAAATTATAATTATGTCGTTCACATTCAGAGTAACGTCCCAATAAAAAAATAAATTCAGTAACCTGGTAATGAAACAATGTAACTAACCTCTCATTTAAATTGTCGCTCACTTATGACTTTTCAATAATTCACTGTGAATTTAACATGGTAAATTTTGGACGACAGCAGTGCTGCGTCATGGCCCTGAAAGATCATTCTGAATAAAAAAAGGAAAAATTCTTACCTCAATGAAGTCGCACGATATATCTGCTCTTACAATAAATTTTTCCGGCACAGCTCTGTGCAATGCTGGGCGACCTATCTGTCATTTATGAAAGGAAGCAACTGATTTTTCTATTGCAATAATCGGGATGATCATGGATGGGAGAAATTAGTAAATTCTTTAAATTGAAGTGAATGGTTGTTAAAAGTTACTTTTTATGAGGAAGATTATTATTACGAGAGTTTTAAAACATTTACATGCGACTTGAGATAACATTACTACATACGCGCGAGGCTGCTTTTTACCTTATACAATAATACTCTGGCTCCGACATCGCTGCACCCCGACCGGGCCAGCCAACACGATACACCATACCAGACCACAGCAGACTCCAGACTAGCAACAACTTACTGCTACAGCTACACAGTTCCTATTGCAGTTAACACTGTTCTCTGGTCAGAGACCTTGCATATCGCAGGCACAGCATGAGCAATACATCGAAATTACATCTGCTCGGACCTCTTACAGATTCCTTTATTGAATGCCAACGAGGATCTTCATTCGGTAGTTTTTCCATGTTCTTACACATGTCAAGAAAATGTTTCCTATATATTCTATCAGTCATTATAAGAACATTAAATTCGGACGGATTGTCCGTGATGTTGATAGTTGACAAATCTCCATCTGGCATTCTAGACAGTGCATCGGCGATGAAATTATCCTGTCCGCTTATGTATTTAATTTCAAATTGAAACTCTTGGAGTGAGGGCGTCCATCTTGCTAATCTTGGATGTAATGATTTACATATTTGCAAAAAACTTAACGCTTTGTGGTCACAGTATAGTGTTGTCTTCGCTCCGTATAAGTAATAGTAAAATTTCTTAAATGACCGGACTACAGCCAATGCTGCCCTTTCGGTAGTCGTATATGTTCTTTCACAAGCAGTTAAGAGTCGGCTAGCAAAGGCTATTGGACAGAAAGTTGATTTTCTATCTATCATCTTTACTTGGAAGAGGCATGAACCTATTCCAATTTCCGAAGCATCTGCCATTAAACCGAATTCTTGCCTCATATCTGGATGATATAATATTTGTGAATTTACTAAGGCATGTTTTATTGCTTCAAATGCATTCTGACATTGTTGCGTCCACACCCACGTAGTATTTTTGCGCAACAAGCTGTACAACGGTTCTGCATTAATAGAGTGGTCGTGAATGAAACGCCTGAAAAAAGAGACAACTCCGAGGAAGCCCTTTAATTGCCTTTTTGTTGTTGGAACTGCAAAGTTTTTGATTGCCTTTTGTTTCTCGGAGTCCGGTAAGATACCTTTTCCATTTATAAGATGACCCAAAAATTTGATTTTATCTAGAGCAAAATGGGTCATTTGCAGATTTGCGGTTATGCGTGCTTCCTTGAAACGTTCTAACACTCTTCCCAATAAATCAACGTGCTCCTTCCATGTGGTCGTAGCTATAAGCATGTCGTCCACAAACAAATTTAAATTGCTTCGAAGTGCAGGTCCCAATGCGTAATCTAGAGCATTTATAAAAACTCCTGAGCTCACGTTTTGCCCGAAAGGTAAAACCTTAAATTGATAGCTTCTACCTGCATGTACAAACGCGGTGTACTTATTTGATGGTTCGTCTAGAGCCACCTGCCAAAATGAACTTCTCAGATCAATATTTGTTAAGGATTTTATCCCATAGAACTTTCGAATTAGCTCATCGACATTTTCCGGATGAGTTCGCACGGGCACGATAATTATCTGCCGTGCGTCTAGCACGAGACGAACTTTTCCTCCCTTTTTCGAAACTACATGAAGCGGACTACAGTATGGACTCGTCGAAGGTTCGATCAGATCCCATTCAAGCATCTGGTGGATTTCCGCATCAACTGCCTTTCGTTGGTGCCACGGTACTGGATACAAAATACGGCAGAAAACTTGGTGTGGTATCACTTCTAAATGGCATGTGTATCCCTTGATTACACCAGGTCTTTCTTGAAAGACTTCATGATATTCCTGTAGAAGATCATATAATTGCTTTCTTTGGTGTTGTTTCAAATATTCACGTTCTTGCACCTTTCAATATACCATATCTTCAGGGTTTAAGACTGGTTGCAAGTAATTAATTTGGTAATACCGTGCAGATTTGCTATGTATCCACTTTGTTTGCAGCTTTCGTCTCTGACAATACTTTCCATGGGTACTATATTCCCTGAGAAGATTCACTTGATGTTTCTGATCCATTATTGTAAAACTGGCACGGCCTAGAGAAAAATCGATATGCCAATTTCTCTCTCTAAATTCATCTATACCCAGGATACAGTCCTCAACCAATTTTTCTATTACAAGGAACGTGCAATTTATAGCTACATTTCCTATATCTAAATGGAGTTGAGTCTGCACTTTAACCTGAGAAGACTTATGACCAGTAGGACCAACAATTCTACAACACTGAACAGGAAAATTCGGTGGACTTGCTTTCTGAAGTATTCTTTGAAATAACTTCTCAGAAACGACATTTACTGCTGCTCCTGTATCTAAAGTAACTTGCACAGTAATGCCTTCAATTGCCACCTGAATTTTCGCAAACAGGTTCAGTGTTATGTTCCTCTTGACAAGGCATCATATCCTGCTGAAGTTCTTCTATTAATAATCTGCCATCATTGTACCGAAAAAAATTGACGCTTGAATTTTCGCCCCTCAAATCTTCCTCGACTGCACCGTCGGGGCTTCTGACAGTCGAGTTTAGTTTGACGATTGTCCATTATTAGTAGATGTCTGCTCCGTTACGTTAGTTATTATTGGTGGTTGATTTCTCCATTCATCTGCATTAGCATTTGGTACCCAACCTGAAGTTTGTGGTTAGTTGTGATATTCTTGGGTTGGTTGCTGATATCGGTGTTTCTGCTGATAATTCCCTTCTTGATAGTATCTTTTCCTCTTTTTATTATTCTTCCTCCATTTCCGTTTATATGTTTGTTCACATTGTTGGTCATGATTACACTGGTCGGGATTTTCGTTACCAAATTTCACGTTTTTCTGGAAATAATTCACCTGTGGGTTTGGTGAATTGTGTGCAAAAGGTTTGTTTCCATACTGTTTATTGTTACTATTGTATTTGTTAGGTTGGTAACTTGGTTGGTTATAGCGCACACGTGATTCTTCGAACAGAATGTCTATTGAATCCAATGTAGCTAGAATATCTTCCACATGTTGTTCAGGCACATGTAGAAGTTTTTCCTTAACTTCAAGTGGAAGTTTGCCCTTTAATATTCGAATAATATCCTGCGTCGGGATTGGTTCATTCCAGTATTTGCTTTTATTTATATACTTCTCGAAATACTTTCTTAAAGATCCATTTTTGAAAGAAAAAGGTTGTGGGTCAAAAGCTTCCTTACGTAGTCTTTCTTGTACTCCCTCATTCCAGTATTTGTGCAACAAAACGCGCTCAAGTTGGTCATAATCTTGACACCAATCTGATGCTTCCGACGCCCACATCGATCCATCTCCATGTATGAATCCTGCAACGTACATAATTTTTTGTTGCTCAGTCCACATTCGCGGCAATATCCCTTTAAATTGCTTGATAAATACCACGGGATTGATCGGCTTCCTTTCGGGAATAAATGTCTGGAATTGACGATATTTAAGCATTTTTTCTTCATTCATAGTCACAGGTGTATTCTGGTGGCTACTTCGCGGTGAATGATAATCTCGATAATTTGTTTCTGGTTGATTACGTGAATATGCACCAAAACATGGATATTGTTGCATGGATTAGGTTTCACTGGTTTCATCAGGAATAATGTCTACTTTTGATAAACTGCAAGTAGTATGTGCCCCTCTAGTATTAACTAGACCCTGCTGGCATGCTTTTAATGTATTTTCTATCTTTGCTTTCCAAGCAGGTAATTCATCTCCTATATTCTCCTTAATCTCTTTAACTTCTGCTTTAAGCTGTTCTTGTGCAGTTTCGTTGTTAACTTGCACGTTAGAAACCGTTTCTTTCAAGGTTTTGTCAACATAATTTCGCACTGTCTCGGTTTGCTCTTTCGCCCAATCTTCAATGTTCTTAGAGAATGCGATCTTACGTTCATTGAAAAGTTTCGCTATGTGTTTCTCGCCTTCGAGACTGAGAGTATCCATCCTCCGAGTAAGCTCAATGACAGCTTGCTCGTTATCGTGCTTAATTGTATTCACGTCCTGCGCAATAGTGTTCTGTACATGAATAACTTCTTGCACTTGATGATTTAGTGTATCTTGACGACATAAGATGTCTTTGTATTTGTTTCTTAATTCCTGATACTGTTGTTCTCGTGTAACTATGAGTTGTGCCTGACTGGCAATCAAGTGACTCTGCTTTGTTTCCAAAGTCTGGAATTTTTCAGTAATCTTATCATTTATTTCTTTTAGTTTATTAGATTGCTGCTGAGCCAAATTAAATTGCGCACTCTCCAATACCTGGAATCTACGATTCATGTCATTTGCAAACGTGGATTGCGTGGTTTCCAATGCCTGTAATCTACGATTCATATCGTTTGCAAACGTGGATTGTGTGGTTTCCAATGCTTTAATCCCTTGTGTTCTGACAGTCAAACTTGACATCAGCTGGGATAACAAATCGGTATTCTCAGCAATTGACGAGTGCACTGGGCTTAATGAGGGTTGTACCGACACAATTTTCGGTACAGCCATTTCGTTTTCGCACGCGTCTGTGTCAGAGATGAAATTCATGTTGTTTGTTGGTTGCTGCATATTTCTCTGGACTTCTTTCGACATATGAATGTCGGAACTAGCAACCGTTTGTGTCGACGGCGTTAGCGCATTAATTACTGATGGTTGCTTAGCCGTAATCGACATATCGCTAACTACGGCGGTATTAAATTCTGTGGCACTAGTTGACGATGCATTCACACTATTTAATTCATTTTGTGGCATTGTGATTCGTGCTTGCTTATTGGCTTTGAATATAGATCTAGTTATCACCATGTAAATAAGCAATTGACAGTTTCTCCGCAAAATAAGTCCTACAAAAGTGACTATTAAATTTTACACACGCAAAAAAACGTTAATATCCTAATGCTGTTAATGTACACTTTACAATGTGACACAAACACAGTACATAGATAACACATAAAATGTTGTCTTACTATATCTACTGAAATACTGGAATTCTAGTAAAAGTAATGTAGCAACACTATTTATACTTAGAAAATTAATACGTGAAAGGTCACTACAGTGCATAAATGCTCAAGAAAGCTAGTAATTCAAATGTTCTGGCCTTTTTGAAATTTCTGCTCGGCTGCTGGGACGTCGTACTCGTTCTCTTCACAATATACTCCCGCACGTTCCGTTAGAATAAAACATACAAAGGACTATAATGTAGTTACTCTATAAAACTAGACATATATACACACAATGAAACATTAATTACTAAATTACTAACATAGTTATATTGCAGGTTCACTATGAGTGTTGTATCAGGCTCGTGTCCTGTCTAAGAAACAATTTTTTTGTTTATCACTACTACTACTAGGCTAATTACTGTTTAGCTCTACAGGACCTTTGTACTGAAATGTTTCCCCACACCACCTAGTATTGTCTTTCTATCTGTGTGAGCAACTGTATGTTCGCTGTTATGGGTAAATACATACAGCGTACACAGGGCGATGTGTGAAACTGATAGCGATTACACGCTTCCGCTGTTGTAGAAATCTGCTCCAGATGCTGCAGATACCGTGTTGAGCTGAAAGTGGTAACCAAAGTACGGAGAAATATTCTTCTGGGCTCTGTTGCATAGCAATCAGATTGCTTTCAGTTCTGAGAAATGTCCAGGTACTATTGTGGATTTGAATGATCCATGAAGTGACTTCTTTTCCGAAGAAAACATCGAACTATTTCACTAGAACTGAACGCTCCCGTCGGAACTGTTCTCAAGCTGGTGTTTATTAGTAAATCACAGTAGAAGTATATCGCTGGGTGTATAATAACACGTACCTTCTTGAAATGAACAATATTATATTGTGCTATTAACTGATTTCCTTCCGTTTCACATATATTTTACAATGTGAATCAAAAACTCGCATGGCGGCGATTTTTACATCACAAGAATGGCTCTCTTCTCCTAATATTTTTTTACTCTTAAGAAGAACAAAAGCTCTATCTCCTAAGAATAGGCTAATTATGTGAGCGCTGACCGCCACAGAGTAATAAACAATATCTTTGTCTCTCTCTCTCTCTCCCTCGCACTGTCACAGCAAGTTACGCTGAATAATACATCATAAAACTACAACTGTAATTTTTCCCGAGGGTACGCAGCTCTACTCTGTAGTTAAATTATGATGGCATCCTTCTGGGTAAAATGTTTCGGGGGTAAAATAGTCCCCCATTCGGATCTCCCGGCGGGTACTACTCAGGAGGATGTTATTGTCAGGAGAAATAAAAGTGGCATTCTACTGATCAGAGCGTGAAATGTTAAATCCCTCAATTGAGAAGGTAGGATAGAAGATATAAAAAGGGAAATCGATAGGTTGAAGCTAGATATCGTGGAATTAATTAAGTTCGCTAGAAACAGGAATAGGACTTCTGGTCACGACAATACGGGTTATAAATACAAAATCACACACAGATAATGTAGGAGTAGGTTTAACAGTGACTAAAAAAATAGGAATGCGGGTAAGGTACTACAAGCAACGTAGTGAACTCATTATGTAACCAAGACTGACACAAAGCCTCCGCAGTAGAATAAGCTAATATGCCAACTGTCTCCGGAGGTGATGAAGAGATTGAAGAAGTGTATTATCAGATAAAATATATTATTCAGATAGTTAAGGAAGACGAAAATTTAATTGTGTTGGGGGACTGGAATTCGATAGTAGGAAACGGAAGAGAACGAAAAACACTAAGTCTGGACTGGGGGAAAGGAATGAAAATGATGCCGCCTGCTAGAATTTTGCACACAGCATAATTTAATCATCGCTAACACTTGGTTTGGGAATCACGAAAGAAAGTGTATACTTGGAAGAGACCTGGAGACACAGAGCAGTTTCAGAGGGATTATATAATTGCAATACAGAGATTTCGGAATCAGATTTTAAATTGTAAGACACTTCCAGGGGCAAATGTGGACTCTGGTCACAATTTAATGGTTATGAACTGTAGGTTAAAGAAATTGCAAAAAAAATAAAAATAAAAATAAATAGTATTAGGGAATGATTGACTAGAACATGAGAAAGGAAATTCAGTGGAAGCCGAGTGGGTAGCTTTCAGAGATGAAATAGTGAAGTCAGCTGAGAAACAAATACGTAAAATGACAAGGTGACACAGGAGATACTTACCGTCTCCAATGACCTCTATGTCAGCGCGATGTTAAACTCAAACTTACTTCCTTTCTTTCAGATGATACTGAAATTAATTGATGAAGGAAGAAAATATAAAAATGTTGCAAATGAAACAGGCGAACGAGGATACAAACATTAAAAAAATTAGATTGACAGGATGTGCAAAATGGCTAAGCAGGAATGGCTATAGGACAAATGAAAGGATTTAGAAGCGTGTACCATCCGGGGAAAGATGAAGACTGCTACGGGAAAATTAAAGAGGTCTTTGGAGGAAAGACAAGCAGTGGTACGAATGTTAAGAACTCGGAAGGAAAACCAGTTCTAAGCGAAGAAGGGAAAGCAGAAAGGTGCAAGGAGTGTATAGAGCGTCTGTACAAGCGAGATAAGCTTGCAGGCAATATTATAGAAATGGAAGAGGACGTAGATGGAGATAAAATGGGAGACATGAAACTGCGAGAAGAATTTGACAGAGCATTGAAAGACCTAAGTCGAATCAAGGCTCCCTGTGTAGGTGACTTTCCGTTAGAACTATTGATAGCCCTGAGAGCCAGCCATGACAAAACTCTTCCGTCGGGTGAGCAAGAAAAGGCGAAATACCGTCAGACTTCAAGAACAGTAGAGTAATTCTAATTCCAAAGAATGGTGACAGGACTGAATATTACCGAATTCTCAGTTCAGTAAGTCATGGCTGCAAAACAGTAACACGAATTCCTTACAGAAGAATGGAAAAACTGTTCAAGCCGACCTCAAGGAAGATCAGTTTGAATTCCGGAGAAAAGCAGGAACACGTGAGGCAACACTTGACCCTACTGCTTGTCTTAGAAGATAGGTTACGGAAAGGCAAAGCTACATTTATAGCATTTGTAGACATAGAGAAAACTTCTGACAGTGTTGACTGAAATACTCTCTTTGAAATTCTGAAAGCAGCAGCGGTAAAATAGAGGGAGCGAAAGGCTATTTACAACTTCTAACGAAATCAGACGGTAGTTATAAGAGTCGAGGGACGAGAAGAGGAAGCAGTGATTGAGAAGGGAGTGAGACAGTTGTAGCCTATCCCCGATATTATGGCGTCTGCACATTGAGCAAGCACTAAAGGGTATCAAAGAAAATTTGGAGAAGGAATTAAACTTCAAGGAAAAGAAATGAAACCTTTTAAGTTTGCTGATGACACTGTAATTCGGTCACAGACAGCAAAGGACTTGGAAGAGCAGCTGAACGGAGTGGATAGTGACTTGAAAGATGGATATAAGATGAACATGAACAAAGGCAAAAGAAGGGTAATGGTATGTAGTCGAATTAAATCTTGCGAATCAGAGCGAATTAGATTAGGAGACGAGACACTTAAAGTAGTACATGAATTTTACTATTTAGACAGCAAAATAACTCATGATAGACGAAGTAGAGGATACAAAATGTAGTCTGGAAATGGTAAGAAACACGTTTCCGAAGAAGAGAAATTTGTGAACTTCAAGTATACATTTAAGTGTTAAGAAGTTTTTTCTGATGGTATTTGTATGGGGTGTAGCCATGTATGAGAGTGAAACATGGTTGAACAGTTTAGACAAAAAGAGAATAGAAGCTTTCCAAACGTGGTTCTACAGAAGAATGGTGAAGATTAGATGGATGGATCACGTATGTAGTGTGGAGGTACTGAATAGAATTGGGGAGAAAAAAATTTATGGCACAACACGGCTAGAAGAATGGATCGGTTGATGGGGCACATTCTGACACATCAAGGGATTACCAGTTTAGTATTGGGAATAAGGGTCAGAAGTAAAAATCATAGAGGGAGACCAAGAGATGAATATGTTAAGCAGATTCATAAGAATGTAAGTTGCAGTAGTTATTCGGAGCTGAAGAGGCTTGCACAGATAGAGTAGCATGGAGAGCTGCGTCAAACCAGTCTTCGGATTGAAGACCACAACACCAACAATTAGAATAAATAACTTGACTGGTAATGAATGTTTAGATATTGCAATTAAATATCTCGAAAATACAGCACATTATGTAGAACTTATTTTGCAAAAATGGTATTTGAGAAACCAGATGTATTTATCTTGAAAGCTTCTTTAATGTCTATTGAAACAAAAGTTTTCATTTTGCAAAATTAATTAATGGTGATGGGCTATTTTGCTAATTTAAAATAATTACAAAATTCGATTATACAGTTCTCAAGAACTTTAATTACACATAAACTCTGATATGAGAAACATTGTTTATGTACCATAGCTTCGAAGATATCCCAACCAATATGCTAAATTACTTTTCGAAGTGTGGTTTACCTCTTAAAAGTGAAACTGGGCACAAACAAAGGAATAAGAATTATTTTGCCCCATATATACACCTGCCAACTTTCATCAAGTTCGTTTATTGGCACTTAGGAATGTTCCTTTGTAATTATTAACCCCCGGACAACAAATCTTGCGTAACAGCAATAGATTATATACACAAGCCTTCCTCGTGAATCTGTCTGTCTTAGTGACAACTGTATGAAAATCCCCACAATGGTTTTTCAGATTAGCGTTCACAAACGAGCAGAAAAATGAGGCGGGGCAGTCTAATTCAGTAATATGTATAGTTGTATAGATAACGGTTGCGAGAGCTCATCAATTTAAATCACTTGGTGACGAAGAGACCTTTAGTGATTAGGCCTAATGGCAGTGGTACTACTGGAAGGACTATGATTAGCAGAATTTCGCAATTTTTCGCGTCGATCTTTCTTTTCATGGTATCTGTGCAACACTTACACTCAATATTCTCATAATTCCTAAGACTATATCTATTTACAGTGTCACAGGCCTCTTATATTTTAGAGAAACTCATTGCTCCATAGATGCCTACTTATCTTCTCTCTTATTTTTAAAAGTATTATCCACAAAATTCTGTTCTGCTTGACTCTTATCAAGAAATTGTAACCTGTATCCTTATGACACCATTTGGTATTCAAGTTGCACCTGAAACACCACAGCTCAAAATAATACATACTTTTCTCCCTCTGAGTCCCGGAATACTGGATACACAGCAATATTCGAAACACATGCTTTCACAAAACCTTGCCCTAATTTCTGTACTTTTAATAAATAATGTCGTGCGCATAGGGCCTCCCGTCGGGTGGACCGTTCGCCGGGTGCAAGTCTTTTTAATTTGACGCCACTTCGGCGACTTTCGCGTTGATGGGGATGAAATGATGATGATTAGGACAACACAACACACAGTCCCTGAGTGGAGAAAATCTCCGACCCAGCCGGAAATCGAACCCGGGCCCTTAGGATTGACCGTCTGTCACACTGACCACTCAGCTACCGGGGGCGGACTCTGTACTGTTACTTTTAGGGTCATTTAGTTTATGAGTCTTTACCTTGAATAATTCTACCACTTACTACTTTGCTCTACAATTCTTGCGGTCTTACTTTTTTGGGGAATACAGGAGTTATTTTGGTACGGTGTACGAGAAACTTCAAAGAGTTAGACATTATAATGTCAGGCCAAGTAATGTTTACTGAATTCTGTACTATACATCAAGACGACAAAGATATATTTTCCAACATAGTCATCAAGTCTCTCTAAACAGTGGCTGGAACGTTCTACCAGTGGTTCAGTTCCTTGACGACAAAAATTCGGTTCTTGGTCAAGGAGCTATTCGAGAACTGCTGCGTGAAGTCCTCATTGTTGGAAATTATCTATAGAATTTCGTTTAGTTGTTCCTTGCTCTCTCCAGCAATTTAACTTGGCGTACCTCTTCATAATTGAACTAGCATTTCCGGAAAGTAGCGTAAATTTTAAGTTGTTGTTTCAGAAACTTTGCACTGTTGTTTTTGTTTACACACAGTTGCGTATAGGCCAAATTTGTTGAACCATATTTTCGTGTTTATCTGTAACTATTACGTTTATCATGAGTGAAAAGTGCTTGACTTGTCGTAGATTTGTTAGGTCGGGGCTTTGGTGTGATGGGTGCTGTAGTTTTTTCCATGTGGGTGACTGTAGTGGCGTGGGAATAGGGGAAGTAAATGAGACTCATCAGTGGTTTTGTAGGATTTGTAGTAGAGATAGGAAGATCCTAGAACAGGAGGGGAAAATTGCCGCCGTTGAGGCTGAGTTAGACAAGGCCAGGGGAGATCTTGACAGGTTAAGGAGGGAGAAGGGTAAAGAGAGGTGGGAAGTGGTAACAGGCAACAGGAGGAACAGGCTTAGAGCTTTGTGAATGTGGAAAACAGATTTGACCTGTTGCTTCAGTTAGAAGCTGGTGAGCCTCAAGCAGTTGCAGGTGTAGACAGGGCACAACAAACTTTCAGCAGCAAATTGAAAAGTAAGAATGCAGGGAAATCAGTAAAGAGAAAGAAAGTGTTGCTGTTAGGAAGTTCCTATGGAAGAGGTGTTGGCCAACTTTTGCAGGATGAACTAGGATCAGAATACCAGGTCACCAATTTTTTTAAACCTATTGCTGGTCTGGAGCAGGTGACAGAGGATTTAGGATTACTTTGCAAAGTTTTCACTAACGAAGACACCGTGGTTATAGTGGGTGGGGCAGGTAACAGTATTGACAGAGATCATGGGTACAGTGTAGAGTGTGACCTGACAAAGATTGCATCAGCATCGAAGCATAC
This sequence comes from Schistocerca piceifrons, assembly GCF_021461385.2. Classification (NCBI taxonomy): domain Eukaryota; kingdom Metazoa; phylum Arthropoda; class Insecta; order Orthoptera; family Acrididae; genus Schistocerca; species Schistocerca piceifrons. Next base: position 289,828,048 of record NC_060145.1, on the reverse strand, counting down.
TAGTGTTGAGTTTGATTCTGTTCTTGGGCGCCATGACCGACCTCAGTTGAACTCTTCTGTCAAGAGAGTTAATTTGGAGCTGGAACAGCTGCTTATGCCGGATGCAGGGTCACACATTGGTGTGGTTCCTGTTGATTCTCTCAGTAGGTGGGATTATACTAGGCATGGCCTTCACTTCAACAGGAAGGGGAGGGGTAAACTGGCTGGAGAAATAGCAGGAAAGTTAAAGGGGGGAGGCACTGTCATGAGTGGTAAAATACCAGTGGTTATAGGGTTCAGAAAAGACCCTTTTTTAGGGTAGGGAGGACAGAAAGATAGCAAATTTTAAGAGAGGTTAGAACTGAGACAAACCTTCACTTTGAGAAAGAAATCAAAAAACATAATTCCAGCTCATTACATCAGCATAAACAGCTATTGGTTAAGAATTTTCAAAAGTCAGCAGATATTTTAACTCTACCCAATTTTAACTCAGTTAATGTAAAATGTCAGCTATCTTTATTGCATCAAAATATTCGAGGACTGAGAAATAAAGTTAATGAATTAACTATCTGCATAGATGAATTAGTGTCTTCAAACTCAGCTGACATAATCTGCCTCTCTGAACATCATGTGACCACTGGTATAGAACTTTTAAGTGTTACAGGGTTTAGGTTAGCATCTCACTTTTGTAGATCAGAAATGGAGAAAGGAGGACTTGCCACATTCATCAGGAACTGTCATAAATTTAAGAACATAGACATTCATAAATTTTGCCTAGAACAGCATATGGAAGCACGTGCAACAGAAGTAGAATTTCACAAAAAATCCTTCATAATATTAAGTGTATATCGAGCACATGCAGGTAATTTTAATCTGTTTGTAAACCACCTTGAAGCTGTACTGGCTCATTTAAGAACCAAAAACAAAGAAATAGTGGTTTCTGGTGATTTCAATGTAGAGTTCCTTAAACACTCTCCAAATAAGAACATATTTGAGTTAGTAACACTATCTTTCAACTTAATTCCCACTGTAAAGTTCCCCACTAGGGTAGCCAATTGCTCACAAACAGCCATTGATAATATCTTTATAGAAAAGTCCGATGAACAAAATTATATTACAAATCAATAGTCAATGGCCTCTCAGACCACGACATGCAGTTCCTTCTATTAAATGTTAATACTGAACAGGATATAAAATCTGTTACATCTGAGCTCAAGAGGGTAATCAATAAGCCAAAAATTGATTATTTTAGGACACTCCTCAGAGACATTCACTGGACTGATGTCTACAGTGCTCATGGCATGAATGAAAAATATAATACTTTTGCTAATAAAGTGCTTACCTTATTCGAACACTGTTTTCCCCCAAAACTTACCAAGGTTAGAGCAAAGTCTACAAAGAAGCCATGGATTACTCAAGGAATAGGGGTATCTTGTAAAACAAAAAGAAAACTGTCAATCCGAAACAGTCCCGATGTTGATGCTATAGCACATTACAAGAAACACTGCAAAATATTAAAGACTGTAATACAGACGTCAAAGCAAATATATTACAAGGAATAGATAGTCATATCAGATAACAAAATAAAGACAATGTAGGATATAGTGAAGGAGGAGACCGGTAGAACCTGACATGAAGAGGAACAAATAGCATTAAGAGTAAATGATACATTGGTGACAGATGTGTATAGTGTTGCAGAACATTTTAACAAATGTTTTATAACTGTTACTGAAAAGATGGGGTTGTCTGGTTCAGTAGATGCTTCTATGGAATACCTCAAACCAGACGTTTCAAGTAACTTCCATAATATGAATTTGACCCTCACTACCCCAACAGAGATAATGTCCATCATAAAAACTTTAAAATCAAAAACATCTAGTGGGTATGGTTCAAATGGCTCTAAGCACTATGGGACTTAACATCTGAAGTCATCAGTCCCTTAGAACTTAGAACTACTTAAACTTAACTAACCTAAGGACATCACACACATCCATGCCCTAGGCAGGATTTGAACCTGTGACCGTAGTGGTCGCACGGTTCCAGACTGAAGCACCTAGAACCGCTCAGCCACTCTGGCTGGCATCTAGTGGGTATGATGAAATATCAACAAAGTTAATTAAAGAATGTGATTGTGAGCCAAGTAACATATTAAGCTATCTGTGTAACCAGTCGTTTATCAGTGGAATATTTCCTGAGTGGTTGCAATTTGCTGAAGTTAAGCCATTGTTTAAGAAGGGAGATAAAGAAATAGCATCAAATTTCTGTCCAATTTCACTGTTGCCAGCATTCTCAAAAATTTTAGAAAAAGTAATGTACAGTCGACTTTATAACCATCATATCTCAAATAACATACAAAGTCACAGTTTGGATTTCTAAAAGGTTCTGATATTGAGAAGGCCATCTACACTTACACTGAAAATGTGCATAATTCATTAGACAAAAAATTGCAGGCAACTGGTATATTTTGTGATCTGTCAAAGGCATTTGACTGTGTAAATCGCAATATCCTTTTAAGTAAATTAGAATATTATAGTGTAACAGGAAATGCTGCAAAATGGTTCAAATCTTATATCTCTGGCAGAAAACATAGGGTGTTATTAGGAAAGAGACATGTATCAAGCTATCAGGAATCATCCAACTGGGGACTAATTATATGTGGGGTTCCACAAGGTTCCATTTTGGGGCCCTTGCTATTTCTTGTATATATATATATATATATATATATATATATATATATATATATATATATATATATCAATGACCTTTCATCAGTAACATTACCAGATGCCAAGTTCGTTTTGTTTGCCAATGATACAAACATTGCAATAAATAGCAAATCAAGTGTAGTCTTAGAAAGATCAGCTAACAAATTATTTGTGGACATTAATCACTGGTTCCTAGCCAATTCCTTGTAACTAAACTTTGAAAAAACACACTACATGCAGTTCAGAACTTGTAAGGCGTGTCCCACGAGTATATGTCTAACATATGATGACAAGAAGATAGAAGAAGTGGACAGTGTTCAATTCTTGGGATTACAGATAGATAATAAATTCAACTGGGAGGAGCACACCACAGAACTGCTGAAGCGTTTTAACAAGTCTCTGTTTGCAATGCGAATTTTGTCGGACATAGGGGATATAAAAATGAAAAATCTGGCATACTATGCTTACTTTCATTCCATAATGTCATATGGGATTATTTTTTGGGGCAATTCATCAAGCCAAGCTTAAGTTTTCTGGGCACAAAAACGTGCAGTAATAGTTATATGTGGAGTGAACTCAAGAACATCCTTCAGAAGCCTGTTTAGGGAACTAGGGATACTAACTACTGCTTCCAAATATATTTATTCCTTAACGAAATTTGTCATTAAAAATATATCACTTTTACAAACCAACAGCTCAATTCATGGAATCAATACTAGAAATAAGAATAATCTTGACAAGGATTTAAAGTCACTTAGTCTTGTACAAAAAGGTATGTATTATTCAGGAACACACATTTTCAATAACTTGCCAGCAGCCATAAAAAGCTTAACAACCAATGAAATTCAGTTTAAGAGAAGCCTAAAGGATTTAATGGTGGCCAACTCCTTCTACTCCATTGATGAATTTCTCAGTAAAACCAACTTATATATATATATATAAGTGCAATATAATTTCTGCACCATTTCAGTGCAGTAATGTGTTCATTGTAAATAAGTATTATAGCAGTTGTATTACATGTTTATTATCTTATAAATAAATAAATAAAACTTTTTAATTTTAAATTCAGTGCATTAGTATTTGTAAAATGACTCTTTCATATATTGTTCATTAAAAAATGACGATCATTCCACTTGGGACCTGTGGAATGGTACATTAGCTTATTTGTTTTAGTTGTAAATATTTGTTGTGTATTGTTGTTTTTCTGACATGTTCCATATCCTGGAGGACCTACTCACTACGGATCAATTGGAATGAAAGTAAATCTAATCTACTCTAATCTAAATGCGACTGCTGCGAATCAGTTCCTCGACTGCTTGGACTTGTCGTCTGCGTTCTACGCCAATGGTCTTACTTCCCGATCAGTATCATTCACTTCTGTGTGGCCATGATCGCATCGTTCTTACCATTTCATTACAGCTGGAAGCAACGTTGCATTTTTGTCCATATACCACCAGTATCTCAAAGTGAATCTGTGTGCAATTTAGACTGTTTGCCAGTAATAACCATACCGTTCCGCGTACTTTAACTTGCGTTACGTTTCCAGTTGTCGCGCAACTTCACTCGCATCCTGTCATGCACCTGTTATCCGTGACTGTGTCTGCAGAAAACTCAGGACTTATACTCTTTCCTAAAATTACGCCACTCTTTTTGCGCAATGATATTAATGTGGAACGACATGCGTAATTTACTTTTTGAAGTCCCCACATACTTAGACAACTAGTTATTAAATGGGGCTAGGCGCTTTCTGGTTTAGGTAATGATGAGCACTGTTTGCAACAACTGAACCTCTATCGGGATATCGAAAGAGTTGACCTAGTGGGAAGATAATGGGCTCATATTCTGGATTAAGACAGTTCACTTCCTTGCCCGAAGATCTGGACTGAAGTTTCCCATAAAGTTTGTAAGTCACTTAAGGCATACGCCGGGACTGCGCCTTTGAATAGAATACATTATTATTGTTATTTTTTTTAGCACTATGCGACTTCTGAGGTCATCAGTCGCCTAGAACTTAGAACTAATTAAACCTAACTAAACTAAGGACATCACACACATCGATGCCTGAGGCAGGACTCGAACCTGCGACCGTAGCGGACGCATGGCTCCAGACTGTAGCGCCTAGAACCGCACGGCCACTCCGGCCGGCAATACGACATTATTCCTCCTTCATCCTGGTAGAGTTTCGCTACTAATGACGCCGTCGTCGAAGGGCGTTATTCTCTAACCTTTCTTCCTTTTCTATATCGGAAACAGAATACGAACATTACATGAAAAGCGTTAATTCTATCGCTTGCGCCTTGTCCCGTGGTTACGCAGGGTCGGCCATGGTTAACCGGATTTGGTATGTTAATTGTAAGGGATGGCCGGATACCCTTTCTGCCGCCACTCCGTACCCCCTAGGACAGAATTAGTGTACCCCAGCGGTGTGAGTCTAGTGTAAATCGTGAAGTAGTGTGAATGTGTTTCAAATGTCCGTGAGTCGTGTAACTGAGGCGGGACGTGGGGACCAGCCCGGTATTCACCTAGTAGGATGTGAAAAACCGCCCAAAAACCACATCGAGGCTGGCCGGCACACCGGCCGTCGTCCTTAATCCATCGGGCGGATTCGATCCGGGGCCGGCGCGCCGACCCGATTCCAGGAAGCAGTGCATTAGCGCTCTCGGCTATCCTGGCGGGTCACGTGAAAAGCGTTAATATTGTCATCAAATTTAATGCGTGCTAGATGCGTAGCGCTGGGAGGGTAAATTATTGTTCTGGTCTTAATAAGAGTGGGCCGCTTCTTCGGGGCTTCCCGCCGCTGCCATCATACGCTACGATGGAGTCACAGTGAATGCGGGTGGCATGCGAAGGCCTAAGGTCACACGAGGTTTCAGTTGTTTGACACTGAGGAGGTGCGTGCTACTGTCGGAAAATTACCGCAGTCTGTACGCTGGTGGCCGCTGTCCTTGGAACATAAATGTCTGGTGAGTGAAGCAACAGAACATCTGCGGTAGCTTACAAGGTAAAAGCTGCCTTCCCGCCTGATAATACCTGTCCCCTTTGTAGTTAATTACGACACTCTTCTCAACTCACTGGCATAGTGTCTAAGCTTAGTCATCCAGGAACTCTGGTACGAATTCAGGCGGACTGCGGATTGTATAAAGAAGATCTATTGATGTTAAAAATGCACATCTTCCTAGACGTCGTATCGGGGATTTCTTATCCCTGCTACAGATAAATCAAGTATGATGCGCTGCGTCATATTAGGTTAGGATGGAAAAAATAGGGTTATTGAATATCCCACCCTTTATTTATATCCACAATGAATTTTCTTTCAGCAGAGGAGTGTGCAAGGCTACACTCAAGACATACTTTCAGAAAATACTTTCTAACAACTAAATTTTTATTACATGTTACCAAATTTCTCTCTTTTCAGAAATACTTTCTCTTACTATTGATAGATATTTGAAGCTTCCTGGCAAATTGAGAATGTATACTGTGAGTGAAACCTTTGCCATGTGCAGGTAATTGCTCTACCGACTGAGCTACCCAAACACGACTCACGACCTGCCTTCACAACTTTACAACCACCAATACCTCCGTCCTATTTTCCAAATTTCACAGAAATTTTCTTGCATTTCTTGCGGTACGAGCACTAGTAGCACTCGTGGAGTATAATTCGCAGAATTACTGGGGGAAGTAAAGCAGGTCGTTAGCTGGGCGTAGGTAGCTCGATCGATGGAACATTTTCTCGTGGAAGCTAAACGTTCTGAGTTTGAGTCCAGTACCGGCACACAGTTTTAATCTCGAGAAATACTTATTTACTGTTGTCCTTCGGTTCTGGGTGATATTCACCAAAGTTGTTTACAAAAAGAGACGACGGTTATTCCATCCGACAGGTCCATATGCATGAAGAGAACATTGTTGAAAAAACTCGCAGGTACTGTGGACTCTTTTCGTTCGGCACATACATTGGAATTCTGTGTTAACTAATGTTTGCTTCCGTTCTTAAAGAACAAATGCTGGTGGAGGGAACATACTAACCACGCACTAAAGATAATGTTCTGCCCTCAAAATAAAATGGTACTTAAAGACAAATAGCTTTTTTGTGTTCCACACCTAAAACTTTTTAAACAGGCATTCATCTTTTACCTTGGCTGCGTTTACTGAGAAATATGAATTGATTTACTCCCATCTGAACGATTTCCGCTTACGCTATTTTCAGGTGGCTGAAAAATGCACATAAGCATTCTAGTGGTAATATTCTTCCGTGGCCCGTGTGATTACGACTTGTAAAGTCCACGACAATTTAAAAGGAATATCTGGAACCATCACGAAGTGAGGGACCAGTAAATATCATCATTACCTTCCTTTTAGGAGTTCTAAGTTGTGATGTGAGAACTTTTTAATTTTTTATGTTTGTTGCGTGGTAACGTATACCTGACACATCTCATTCTCTTGTCACTTTTAACTTAGTTGCAGATCTGATGATTGAGTAAGACGAAACGTCGTAACAAATGAAAATCTGTTAAACGATTGGGCGGGTTTATAGGCAAAAATCCACATAATCGCAGTCCTAGGGAACTTATTTTCTTTACTGAGAGTGTCCACCATGGACCATGGACCTTGAGGAAAGAGAAGAGACAATGTGAATATCTAGAGTTCAGCTGGCAGGCCAAAAAAGGGAAAGCGGAAAATTGGAAGTAATGCGTAGAAGGGCTATACGAGAAAAAGAATTTGAAGACAGAATTACAGAAAGGTAAGAGGATGTGGTTAAAATGAGATGGACGGTATGACACTGTCAGAAGACTTTGACAGAGCTCTGAAAGAATTCAGCTGAAACAAGGCCTCTGGACTACACAACATATTTTCAGAATTTATGATGTCCTTGGAAGAGTCGGCTGCTGCAAAACTATTACACCTGGTGTGCAAAGTTAATGAGAAAGAGAAATATCCTCAGGTGTCAAGAATAATTAATAATTTCAGTTCCAAAGAACTAGGCGCTAAGGGCAGAGAATTTTACTAAACTATCAGTTTAATAAGTCTACTAACTCATACTTGCAAAACAGTAACTTCACAGTAGAATGGAAAGGAAGAAGTGAAGGAATACTGACCCTACGACGCATCTTAGCAGACAAGTTAAAGAAAGGCGTACCTACGTTGACGGCACTTGTAGATTTAGAGAAAGCTTTTGATAATGTTTACTGGAATTACTCTTTGAAATTATGAAGATACCGGCGACAAAGGACGGGGAGCAAAATGTTATTTACAACTCGTACGGACGCCAGAGTGCAGTTATAAGTCCAAGGGCATGAAAGAAAAGCATTAGATGAGGAAATAAAAACTCTGGGGTTTGCGAGTGACACCGTAATTCTATTAGAAGTGATAAAGTACTTCGAAGAGCAGTTGAATGAAACGGAGATAGCCTTGAAAAGAGGTAATAAGTTGGATATTAAGAAAAGTTATAAAATAAAGCGGATTGTAGTCGAATTAAATCGCTTGATGTTGAGGGAATTAGACTGGGAAATGAGACACTCAACGTAGTCGATGAGTTCTGCTGTTTGGACAACAAAACGACTAATTATGTGTAAAGGTTTTTTCAATTACCAGTCACCGTCGGAAAATAGTCAAAATGGCTTCAAATTCTTCAGCTAATTATGGCTGAAGTAGTGTGTAAAATGCATACTATCAATAGTAAGGGAAATTATTTCTGAAAAGAGAGAAATTTGGTAACATGTAATAAAAATTTAATTGTTAGAAAGTATTTTCTGAAAGTATGTCTTGAGTGCAGCCTTGCACCGAAGTGAAAAGTGGAGATTCAACAGTTCAGAGAACAGAAGCCTTAGAACTGTGATGCTAGAGAATAATGTGAAGATTATGTGTGTAGATCGAGTAACTAACGAGTGGGTGTTGTACAGAATTGGGGAAAATAGAAATTTATAGCATAAGTTGAATAATAAAAGAGAAGGGTTGGCAGGACACATCGTCAGTTTGCTAATGGAGGAAAGTGTAAAATTGTAGGGGGGACGAAAGGATGAACGCAGGAACCAGGGTCAAATTAATTTAGGTTTCATTTATCCAGAGACGAAGTATGTGACAGATAAGCTTGGACAGATGCATCAAGCCTGTTTTAGGAATGAAGATCTCTTTAACAACAAAGCAGAATTTGTCTTTCTGCTGGTGTGCCTCGAGACAGCTCCTGGGTGAAGACAGTCGTACATTCTCTGTTGAAGAGAGAGAATGACATTGCGACAGTACAGTCAAAGAATTCGGCTTGAGCAAGTAAGTTACGGGCACCTGGCTGTTGTTGCGGAAACAATAGTTGCAGCAAATGTCAGCTGAGAGCTGAGCTGCGGTAATTGGGAAGAGCGCGCGCGGCATGCGCAGTCCGTGACTCGACGCTATCAGCACCGCCTAGACGTCTGTCATAGGGGCGAAGATTCCCACACTGCGGCCAGGTGGATGCCAGCGTACGCTTTTCGTAAGGAGGAGAAGGAGGTTAGTGTTTAACGTCCCGTCGACAACGAGGTCATTAGAGACGGAGCGCATGCTCGGGTTAGGGAAGGACGGGGAAGGAAATCGGCCGTGCCCTTTCAAAGGAACCATCCCGGCATTTGCCTGAAAGGATTTAGGGAAATCACGGAAAACCTAAATCAGGATGGCCGGAGACGGGATTGAACCACTGCGCCACCTCGCTCGGTACTTTGCGTAAGCAGTCACTCATTCCCCCTATATCCACTGTACTACTACTAGCAAAAATTTGCGAAGATTTCAACAGCGAGGAGGATACATGTGCCTGAACTAACGCTGCCTCAGAGATTGGCTATATGAAAATACAAACTGATTACGTCATCACAGTTGTGACATCAAGTGGCCATATTGCGTTTCCCTGTGCAAAGCTATCAATTGTGATACAGAATAAACCAATCTACAATCGTAACAATGCTGCTAGTGTGATTCCACTAAATACATATAAAACGAAAAAGTGTCAGGTATAGCATTCAACTGTTCCTTGCTAAAAATACAGTGATCCTAGGCATGAATACTCTGCTAACTACCAATTTATTTCAACAAGCCAAATCCTTATATTCAAAATCAAAGCATTTAAACAGGATACACAAAACTCTACTAAAATACTCCGAAAACTAAAATATAGTAATAGACATGAAATCTAATTGAATATATACGTTCGTTTTTCCATGTTTTAGTGATCGTATTTCATATTAGTTGACCTCTTCTAGGGAATACTTCAGCGCAGTTTCGCACAGTATTTTGTAAGAAGGCCAATATCCACCATATACAAAATAAACAAAGCATAGAGTGTAACGTCTCAGCAATGTAAATGTCAATTCTTTTAAGGCTGAATAACAAGTAAACGTTTTTTTCTAAGTCAGTAGAACAAAAACAGTTTACTTCATACTGAGCCTTAAATATGGAATTGTTTTACCGAGATATGACGGAAGAATCCATAAATAAGGTCAATTCTTCTTCTGATACACGGCATGTATTAGGCATTTTCATCTTGGGCTACACATCTTTTCTTCGGTTTTCCTTGATTTTTCTTCTATTTTTGTCTGATGATTCAGAGGTAATCTTATCCCTATTCATCCATTCCCGTGTTCATTCCATTTTATTTTGTTTTTATGGATTTTGTTTATTAATTTGTTAAAATTATTCCTAATGTCATCATTCTTGGTTCTGTTTAATCTACTACATCCGATTACTTCTCCGAGAAACTCGTTCCTGCTACCTAATTTCTACTCTCTTGTTGATATGTGGCCCATGACTTGCCTCCAAACAATAAAGAAGGAACAGTCACGATCTTCTAAAATTTTGATCGTTTCCCTTTTCGTGTTTCGTTTTTCTCATACCTATTAACTGTTTGAGAACTTTTTTTCTCGTTTCATCCTTTCGTCTCTATCATATGCGTATCTAATGTCATCCTAGGTAACAAAAATATTTAACTTGTTCTAATATGTCGTTATAAACCCTCAAGTTTTCGTCTTTTGGTGTCTTCAGCTTAAAACCTACGGTTTTTGATTTTCCTACTGGTATTTGTACGTTATATTCTTCACATATACTGCCCAATGACTATAGTCCTTCTCATCTGAAGTATGGTATCGTCTGTATATAAGACACAAGGCAATACAGTGTCTGTGTGTATCATAATGTAAACGTGAAGCTGGTTACCATTATCGTATTAAACTATAAAAAGTTTCTATGTTTATGTATATTAACTGAGCTTCTTTGTTAAATTCTCTTTGATTTTCGATTATTTGTCGTAACTCAAATGCTATTTATTTAATTATTTGCTGGCGTTAACTTTGGATATGTTGTCAAGGTACTACAATGTGTCGTGTAATGTGTGTTGTTACAATTTCAGCAGAATGTACAGTCACGAAGGCGCGTTGAAAAGAAAAGCCTCCGAATTATTTATGTGAAAACTCTGAAAGCCTTATAAATAAAACAAACGTTATTAATATTCAAGTCTACATGTCTATTTTTCTACATAGTCACCCTGGTGACGAACACATTTATCCTGACGAGAGACTAGTTTGTAGATACCGTTTCTGTAGAATGTTTTCTTTGTTGACGGAACAACAACCTCACCTCTGTTTGCAACGCTTCATCACTATCAAAACGAAGTCCTCGAAGGTGTTCTTTAAGTTTTGGAAACAGATGAAAATCAGATGGGGCCAAACCGCGATTGTATAGAGGATGATCGTTGACAGTTGTAGATGCCGCTGCGCTCGTGTATGGACTGGCGTTGTCGTGTTTAAGGAGATGAGCCTCCACGTGAGGACGAATGCTTCGAATTCGAACTTACTGTTTCTGCATCAGTTGCTTTTTCACAGCATTTAGTAACTTCTGTAAACACTAATAACCGCCATCAAACGAACCGTTTACTTTACTCTTTTTCAGAGGAACAAAGTGAGCTGTTGAACTAGACGACGTTTGTACAACACGAAGGTTGGTATTCATAGTACTGGTAACCAGCTACTGAAAGCTGCAAGATGCAACTTTTCTACGTTAGTCGGGATGTATCACAAAGCTGCAGTCTTCGATGGGACTTGGTAGAATATAAGTTCAATGAGTCAGTCAAACCCAACTGTTCCTACAATTCACCACGCTCTGCGCATTTGTCTGAGGATAGTTAACAATTAACTGGAATTGTATTCTCACGCGTGTCGCTGCCGTAATTTTGGATTAGCTGTAAGTTATTAATATTTATGAACATTTACAGGTGTTTTCGAAGAACATATTTTCAGTAACAGCATGCGACGTTGCACGGTAACCCCTTTGACGCAGATGTGCCGTTAACATTAAATAGTTATCCGAACAGGTGAGACATTAACATTATATAGTTATCCGAAGATTGCGTTCCACTGTCGGGGCAATATCGTCGAAATTAATAAACATAAATTTACTTTTAAGACTCCAGGTAAGAGCATTAACGTCGCATCTTAGTGCCACTCCTGAACGATAATTACGTAGCATGACCGACAAAAACAACTGTATTGTCTATGAGTTTTCCATTAAACGCTTACTTACAGTACGTCTAAGCTGTCTCTGTAATTGTTGTCCTTGTGCACCTCGCACAGATACTGCAGCTAAAGTCAAGGCATCTGTCAACGAAGCGTTCGTTGTGAGGTGTGCAAGAGCAACAAAAAGTTCAAATATAACTTCCATCTACTCAGGCTTAAATCAATTATATCCATTATGGAGTCAATTAACCACAGAAGCTATCGGTGTAAGACATCAGATAGCTTAAAGACAATAAAAGTACTCACGGAACAACTGAAACAGTATTTTTGGCGCATTCTGTAACTGAAAATCCCAGCTGCTTCTTACTGTACATCCGTCAAGCGTTATTGCTGTTATATAGCAAAGAACTATATTTTTCGCCAAAGAAATTTAATACCAAAGAGTTCACGTAAAAGAGTCATTGGGGATAGGAAATTAAGTAAGGCACGTATGTACACTGACGGAAAAAAGATTGCAGCACCAAAAAATAATTAATGTAGAGTAATGAAATATCGGGAATGCATATGTATAGATAAATTTTTTAAGTGATTGACATTGCAAGATCACAGGCTAATATAACCATAAGGTAGGCCATCGCAAGTGTGAAACCGCCAGAACGTAAAATGCAAACATACAAAGGTGCATGCACTGTGTTGATCAGGTGCTCGCTGGCAGTTTGTGGGATGGAGATCTATGCCAGTTGCACTTGGTTGGTGAATACAGCGAAGGATAATGCTGGTTGTGGATGATGCTGGAATAGTCATCTGAGGATCATCCATATATGCACGACTGGAGACAGATCTGGTGATCGAGCAGGCCAAGGAAACATATCGACACTCTGTAGAACATATTGGGTTACAACAGTGGTATGTGGGCAGCGTTATCGTGTTGGAAAACACCCTCTGGAATGCTGTTCATGAACACCAGCACAACAGGTGGAATCACCAGACTGACACACAAATTTGCAGTCAGGTTGCGCGGGATAATCCTCGCCCCCGATAACTGAGTGGTCAGCGCGACAGAATGTCAATCCTAAGGGCTCAGTTTGATTCCCGGCTGCGTCGGAGATTTTCTCCGCTCAGGGACTGGGTGTTATGTTATCATAATCATTTCATTCCCATCGACGTGCAAGTCGCCGAAGTGGCGTCAAAACGAAAAACTTGCAGCCGGCGAACGGTCTAGCCGACGGGAGGCCCTAGTCACACGACATTTATATTTTATGAAGAGAGTGCTCCTGCTGTCAGAGTTCGCTTCCCAGACCACAACTCTAAGTACAGATCCAGTATATGTAACACGCAGAATGATTGGTTGCAGCCTCTCAATTGGCCTTTTTCTAACCAATACACGGCCATCACTGCCACTGCGGCAGAACCAGGTTTCATCAAAAAACACATCAGACCTTCACCCTGCCCTCCAAAGGCCTCTCTCTTGGGATTCAATGGAATGAAAACTACAGGGCAGCTGACTCGGAGCTTTCCATGAAGTAATCTATTTGTATCAGTATGTTGTGTCATTGTGGTGCCAACTGCAGCTCATATTGCTGCTGCAGATGTAGTACAATGCGCCAGAGCTAGACGCCGAACACAGTGGTCTTCCCTCTCCGTAGTGTCACATGCTCGTCCGGAGTCCGGTCTTCTTGCCGCCGTACAATATCGTGCCTACCGCTTCCAGCAATCACGTACAGTGGCTACATTCGTACTAAGTCTTTCTGCAGTGTCCCAGTGGCCGCGCGGTATGATGCGTCGTGTCGCAAACTGCGCGGCCCCTCCAGACGGAGGTTCGAGTCCTCCCTCGGGCATGTCAGTGTGCGTGTTGTTCTTAGCATAAGTTGGTTGAAGTAGTGTGTAAGTCTAGGGACCGATGGCCTAAGCAGTTTGGTCCTTTAGGAATTCACACACATTTTAATATTTTTGCAGTGTCCCAGAAGGAATATCCAGCTTCTCGTAGCCGTATTATTCGGCCTTATTCAAACTTAGTGAGCTGTTCATAATGGCGTCATTGACGCCTTAAAGGCATTCATGACGGACAACAGCTTACCATGTCCAATCTCAAAGGTAAGTAACACCCACTACTATTATAGGTTGTACTTGAAGCAAAGCTGATTTCCATCTTCATAGTGGCACTACTAGCACCACTCTTATGCGAAAGGCGTGAAATCTGAACATGCCTACCAACTTTCTTTTACATCGCACAACTCCTTCTTGTTGTTGCGATTTTTTTTCGTCAGTGTATTACTCTGGCTCAGTATAAGCTAGTATAGATAACCTTTGGTGTGAACTGCCATGCAGATTCGGTTAAGATCGTTTAGTTTTGTTGATTTATTCTTTGAGGAGTAAACGTTCTCAGCAAACTTGCAATGGTGGAGGACACCCATCTCTCTGTTTCGCGAAATGTGGAGAGCGTAGTCGTGGACAAAAACAAATAACCGCCAAGACATTGGCCTCTGATGGTCCATGGAAACAACTGAGAACCAAAACTACCTTAAACAGGTTAATGTTTCACCCTCGATCGAGTACTTTAATGTTACGTCGCTCTCCTCGCCGTGCTCAGCGAGCAGGAAGATGAAGGTGCCCAGAGAGGTACACATATAGCAGCTCCATATGTGGACGGAATACGACTCAGTGCTGCTAATACTGACACACGGTACTCTCATCTGTAGCGCGGGCGTTCGCAGAAATTTGACGAAAAGAGTACAAAATCCTAATATTGCCATTTTTTATGTAATTGATTTGGTAGATTTTGGAAACGTGTCGTGCCCGAAGCACTAACTTTGACTGGTAATATACAAAGCTAACTGTTTCTCATATGATTCACAATTATTCACTTGGTACTCCTGAGGTAGGTCACTTTGAGTCCTGCATGGCAAGCATATTTTCAATACTGAATTGAAAAATTTGATATCATTAATGTACATATGGGTGTTACTTTTTTATCCAGTAATATAAAATTACTTAATGATATGATTACATCCATAGCAACCTGTGAGTTATGCAATATAGCTAAATATTTATAAAAACATTATTACATATAAAGTACAGAAAAATATTTATAAAAAATTACTGTCGTCTCCTTCCTTTTTGTGGTGTCACCGCCAGACACCACACTTGCTAGGTGGTAGCCTTTAAATCGGCCGCGGTCCGTTAGTATACGTAGACACGCGTGTCGCCACTATCAGTGATTGCAGACCGAGCGTCGCCACACGGTAGGTCTAGAGAGACTTCCTAGCACTCGCCCCAGTTGTAAGCCGACTTTGCTAGCGGTGGTTCACTGACAAAATACGCTCTCATTTGCCGAGGCGATAGTTAACATAGCCTTCAGCTACGTCATTTGCTACGACCTAGCAAGGCGCCATTACCAGTTACTATCGATGCTGTAAAACATGTATCGTCAAGAGCGATGTTCACCAATTATGGATTAAAGTTAAGTATTACAGCAGCTACGTACGTTTTTTGTTAGTCTCATTTCCTTGACCTGTTCCAGACCTCACGCCAGCCTGCGTGAGCTTAAACGCGTGCCTTTCGGCTTCCTCCCATAGTGGATTGGCTGTCTTGCCAATCCACAACACTTTTTGTGTGGCTTTTATTACGTATATTTACTAGGTCGAAATGTTCCTTGTCGAAATTCGCATACACCGACCATCCGCGTCTAGTATTATCCCATATTAGTAATTGCCAAACGTTTGCTACAAGTTTTCGAATCGTGTAACACGAGTGACAACCCGGTAGTCACCTAGTGGGATGTGGGAAACCGCCTAACAACAACATCCACGCTGGCAATCGCGCCGGTCCTTGTTAATCCGCCGGGCGTGTTCGACCCGGGGCTGGCTCGCCTCCTCGAATCCCAGAGGCGGCGTGCTAACGATTGTGGCTATTCTGACGGCACCATGTTAAGATGACTCTGAAGCTAAAAATTCGAATTACAAAATTTCAGAACGGCAAAGAAAAAATTATTAGATAGCAACAAAAATGAGCTACAAAAAATACTACTTCAATGTTCCACGAAGAGGCTCAACATGAAATGACTTTTACTTTTTGAAACCACTTACTCAAGTTTGATCACATCTGCAATGCTTTGTTTCCTTACAGACCTTCACATCTGATCACGTTAATGGATTTAGAGCATTACTTCCATGCGTTCCATTTCTAATGTCGACTGGCATAACTGAAGTTGAATGGAACGTGTTTTGAAAGCTACACTTTTTTGGGTGGATGGAAAAGCGTAGCCCATGGCCTACATTCAGTTGGATGAATGTGACAAATCTCCCAAAATAGCCCTCATATTGGCCGGACTGAACCCAGACGTAATAATCGTGTGGCGTCGCAGTTCTTCTTATTTCCGCCCTTGCTAAGAAAATTGAATGAGTAATTCCGCCTGATGTAAGACACCTTTGGAGTTTTGTTTTGCTCAGACGTGCTTCAGCACTTTTTGCTCTATCTTTAGGGCGTTTCTTTATTTGGTAAGGTAAGCAGTGAGTTCCTATGGGACCAAAATGCTGAGGTCATCGGTCCCTAGTGTTACACACTACTTAATCTAACTTACGCTAAGGAAAACACACACATCCGTGCCCGAGGGACAAGTCGAACCTCCGACGTGTGGAGCCGTGGGAACCGTGGCAAGGTGCCCATAGACCACGCGCCTACACCGCGCGGCTTTATTTATTTCCTTTCTTACATGAAGCTACTGGATGTTTATGTTGGTAGCTGTGAGTCTGCTACACAATCTACAACTTGTCAAGGCTTTCCCGGCCGGTGTGGCCGAGCGGTTCTAGGCACTTCAGTTTGGAACCGCGCTGCTGCTACGGTCACAGTTTCGAATCCTGCCTCGGGCATGGATGTGTGTAATGTCCTTAGGTTAGTTAGGTTTAAGTAGTTCTAAGTTCTAGGGGAGTTATGACCTCAGATGTTGAGTCCCATAGTTCTCAAAGCCATTTGAACCATCATGGATTTGATGTTGTGGTGTTTGTCTGCTTTGTTTATGGCGTGGTAACACGCTGATTTCTACTACTTTTGTCGTTTCACAGCCATTTCCTGCGATTTTCCGAGCCTGAGCAGCGTTTTCACCATCATTACGTGTTGTTGACAGCTTGATGTAAATCTATCAGTACCTAGGTACCAGGAACGATGACAAAATAAAATAAAGGTAGTTATTACTTCATTATTTTTTGCCTCATTTCCAGAGTTTCGACATAAAATTTGCGTTAAATATTAACAGTGTTGTAATATTGGCATGACTGTACTTCTGCATGGGTCGGATCGTAGAAACAGTTGGTTACTGGACATGCGTTTCTTTGGATTATTTGCTCTGGGAACTGGCGTCGGAATCCGCGTAGCAGGAAATCTGCAGTTCGATATGGGCTGTACGAGGAAGCGACAGAGAAAAGATTGGGGAACTGTCTGTGTAACGTTTTGCATCCGTCTTGATTGCGCAACAGCATGATCTTCCCTGATGGGCTCAGCAGTGTTTAACCTGCAGTTCAGTTGATTCGCTGATAATCATTGCTAGAAATATGTGAGAATTCCGTAATGAATAAAGAGCCTATACTCAGATACCAGGAGGAGAAAATTCACTCTAGTGCACGCTACCCATTGCGGACACCCATACCGAGCGAGGTGGCGCAGTGGTTAGCACACTGGACGGTTCAATCCCACGTCTGGCCATCCTGATTTAGGTTTTCCGTGATTTCCCTAACTCGCTCCAGGCAAATGCCGGGATGGTTCCTTTGAAAGGGCACGGCCGACTTCCTTCCCCGTCCTTCCCTAAACCGATGAGACCGATGACCTAGCAGTTTGGTCTCTTCCCTCAAAACAGCCCAGCCAGCGGACACCCATGAACCGAAGTCTGCGCTCGGATTTGCTCTTCCATTCTTTACGTATTTAAAGAATCTTGAACGTTATGAATATCTTAAATAATTAATCAAGTTTTAGTTCATCGTTCTCTGACTTCTGTATGTCATAGGCCTACTGTGTTCAGTTTACATTCTGCAAGATCTTTTGCGGAAGACATGCTAAAATGACAAATGTGACATTCACAACAACTGATTTGAAGTCGTCGTATGAATTTTAGTCCCAGGCCTCTACGTGGACCATTACATCGTGTTTTATGCTCAGTACAACAGTACAACCGCCGCAGTTCCGGTTAACGAAAGAAAAATTGCTTGTGATGAATTAGCTTTGAGCGAGAGATAACAGTAAACGGTACAGTAATAGCTTACGTGAAGGACTTTTTAGTTTTGTTACGTAGGGGTTTCTCAAAGAATATGCCGGACAGTGCGGTTGTAGAAGACGTTTAGGATAGAAGAAGTGCTACTCCAAGAAACTAAAGATAAAGTCCTCAGCTTTTTCGACCTGTATTTCGTCTTGAAACTAAACTAATTAACGTAAATAGTCCTGAGCTACGTACACTTTAGGGAAAAGACAAGTGGAACGCCCAATAGGAGCCTGCTGGAAGAGTACATACTGTTTTGTACTTTGAAGATTCCTTTGCAAAACTGATTATTTGTGTACCTTAGTTTATTATCTGAAACAGATTCACAGTTGCGAAACAAGGTACTACGCAAGTACCTAGTATCGTTGTTGGTAATGTTCCATTTATTGGAGATGTAAGCAAAGCAGCGATATTGCCAAAGCCTGGTATTAACAACACAGTACGTTACTACGAACGATGATACTAGAAATAATTTGGCGGTGCCCCGAAGATAGTTCATCCTCAGTTTCGGAGACTCACAGCCATAAGCTGAATGCGCAGAAAGGCAGTCCTTTGTTCAGTTTCAAACGGGAATGAACATCTCCTTAAAAGAAGGGAAATGGTCTGTGCTCGACAAATATTCGGAATCCATTCCCCTGAATTAGCAAATGACGCTTGAAGCTCAACAAAGTACCACACTAAGCGGTTTTCACGTACAAATTTACTTTACAGTTCAGTAACTTTGCAGTTCAAGAGATTAACTTAGATTGAGTCCCAGTACGGCTACTTCATCATTAAAAGCGTTAAGCTTCACGAAAGTTCTAATTAAATCTAGTAATTCTGGATAAGGTGTCACATCTTTTTGTTCACCGGGAGTAAATGGGGAGCTGTTAAGTTACGCAGATCTTCCAAATCTCTGCATGCTTCGCTAAAATGTTGTAAGTTTCATTGTGGGCTTATTTCACTGCTACAGCTATCAATGTTTGTTAAAAATATATAAAAAAAGGGGAAAGCGCGATCACCGCGTAACAGTCGATCGTCCGCTGTGTTATCCTCAGTATTCATCATCGGATGCGGTATGCAGTGGCATGGGATCAGCACATCCAACTCCGGTCGTTGTCGGCGTTCCGACCTTAGAGCCGCAACCTCTCAATTGGCATCACGAGGCTGAGTGCTCCTCGGTCCTGTACTCCCACCAAGGCAGCACCGGGAATCGAAAGCTGATCCTTTACATGAGGGTTGTCGCGTTGGCCACCTCGGCTACAGAGGGAGACTTTTAAAGCACAGAGTAGGAAAATGTGTCGAAGACAGCACCCTCCTATGCAGAGAACCCTGTTACATTGCGCATATACTGCTGGCAACAATCAGTTTATCAACATTGTGTTCGTCAAGAAAGAATGACCATATATAAAGTAATCAACATCAAGCTGGGAATATTGCGTGACTTCAATATATCTCTGTTGAGTTACCTTTTTCATAAAGAGTGAAACATTTTTACATACACTAAACCCGTTTCTAGATATCTTTTTATTTATAGCTGCCAGAGTGAATTACTGTTGCTTTTACGCGTGCAAAGAGAAATTCGTGGAAGAAGGAACAATTACGTATCACAGAAATATGTTACCAAGTGTCTATATATTTGTCCAGAAAAATAATGAAGCATTGTAATGAAGGTGCAAGTGGTTCAAATGGCTCTGAGTACTATGGGACTTAACATCTGTGGTCATCAGTCCCCTAGAACTTAGAACTACTTAAACCTAACTAACGCAAGGACATCACACACATCCATGCCCGAGCAGGATTCGAACCTGCGACCGTAGCAGTCCCGCGGTTCCGGACTGAGCGCCTAGAACCGCGAGACCACCGCGGCCGGCCATTGTAATGAAGGCTTCGTACCATTAGCCTGATTATTGAGGATGTGATCATGTATTTAAGAGATAACAGGTAAATAAATTTAAGAACGTTGAAGTATGCCGTCTGTACATCCTCTAAATGTATATCCATCCGACCTATGTTATTAATCAGAAATCAGAACTTATAAACGACATTCTGAGTCATTTCTTCCTTTTTATGAAGATTCTCGAACCACAATGTTCATTAAAAAGTAGTCTCAATAGGGAGCTATATTACTGGTACCTAAGATGTGAGGAATGATTATTTTCAGTTAATTGCGTAATAGCTTTTCTAATGGTGAACAATTTTAAAAATCCGGTATCATAACATCAAAACGAAAGAACCTTGTCCCAAAAAATATTTAAAATGTGCTCAAAATACTTGACAAGGAACAAGAGTTGTGGAGATCTTTGTACGCGTGGGCTTAAAGGTTATTCGCTGTATGTGAGCAAATATTACGGTACGCGCGCGTTCATGGAGGTTTTCAATTTAGGTTGATTCAGATGAAGAAATACTTCGTATCTGTTTAAAGAGTGCAGGTTATTATTGTTATAAGTGTGGAGAGTTAATTCTGAAACCAAGGAAATGCGAACTTAATCGTCTTGTTGATTAGTGCTACTAACTTTATTTCGGGTGTAAGCGTAGTGAGCAGAACAAGAATTGGATCCCAGATATAAGTTGTTGGTCGAGCACTACACTCCTGACCGGCTCCGTGAAAGAATCGCGTCTCATGAGACTTGTTCTTCCCGTGATTTTGAGGGAACCAACGGACCACACAAAGGACTCCAGAGGCAGTGAAACGAGAAAAATGTGTTGGTGACAGGAGTGGCAGTCGAGTATCAAAGATTGTAACAGTGGCGTACAGTGCGAACAATCACTCGCCAATTTAATGTTCGGAAACAACCTGTGAGCAACAAAACGATTCACAAACATATTCTCTCTATGCGATGCAGTACCCACCGGGACGCACGTTTACATCTGCTCATCGCTTGCCACAAGACACAGAGGTTAATACTGCCGCGGCACATCCACTGGTAGCTTCAAACAAGGAGACGTGCGGCTTAGACCGTTCGCAGTACACTTGTCATGGGCTAGCGATACGCACTTATACAGGTGGTGGCAGTACCGGGTGTACAAGGTATAAAAGGGCGGTGCATTGGCGGAGCTGTCATTTGTACTCAGGTGATTCACGTGGAAAGGCTTTCGACGTGATTATTGGCTCGTGACGGGAATTAACGGACTTTGAACGCGGAAAGGTAATTGCAACTATACGCATGGTGCATACCATTTCGGAAATTGTTAGGGGATTCAATATTCCGAGATCCACAGTGTCAAGAGTGTTCTGAGAATACCAAATTTCAGACATTACCTCTCACCACGGACAACGCAGTGGCCGACCGCCTTCACTTAACGACCGAGATTAGATTTAGATTAGATTAGATTAGTTTTTCGTTCCATAGATCCGTGCTGAGGAGATCCTCGTGGATGTGTAACATGACAATATTTTTTAAGCTGAAATAACAGTAGTAATAGTATGAATATATACAATACATCATTTGTTTCTATTAAAAATTTCGACAATGGAGTAGGAGGAGTTGGCCACTACTAAGTCTTTCAGGCTCCTTTTAAACTGGTCTTTATTTGAAACTAAATTTTTTATGTTTGCTGGCAAATTATTGAAGATAAGTGTTCCTGAGTAGTGGACACCTTTTTAAACTAAAGTAAGTGCTTGTAAGTCCTTGTGCAGATCATTTTTGTTCCTGATATTGTATGTATGAACTGAGCTGTTTGTTTGAAAAAGAGATATATTATTTAGGACAAATTTAATTAAGGAGTAAATATACTGAGAGGCAGAAGTCAGTATACCCAGTTCTTTGAAGAGGTTTCTACAGGACGTCCGTGAATTTACTCCACAAATAATACGTATTACACGCTTTTGGACTCTGCAAACTTTTGTTTGACTTGAAGAGTTACCCCAAAATATTATACCATATGACATTATGCACCGAGAGCAGCGGTGTTTGCGTAGAATTGTCAGAGCTAACAGGCAAACAACTCTGCGTGAAATAACAACACAAATCATCGTGGGGCGTACGACGAACTCACTCCTTTAGTAAAGTGCTATGAAATTTGGCTTTAATGAACTTTGGCAGCAGGCGACCGACCCGAGTGCCTGCTGCGCCTCTCCTGGACTGGTGACCATATGTTGGGTCCTAGATAACTCGAAAGCCGTGGCCTGGTCAGATGAGTTCCGATTTCAGTTGATAAGAGCTGATGATAAGGTTCGACTGTGGCACAGACCCCGTGAAGCCATGGACCAAGTTATCTACAAGGCACTGTGCAAACTGCTGGTGGCCCCACAATGGCGTAGTCTGTGTTTACATGTAATTGAGTGGGTCCTCTGTTCCAACTGAACTCGCCATTGACTGGAAATGGTTATGATCGGCTTCTTTGCAGCCATTCATGGACTTCGTGTTACCAAAAAACGATGGAATTTTTATGGATTATAATACGCTATGTCACTGAGCCTCATTTGTTTTCAATTGATTTGAAATATATTCTGAAGAATTCGGGCGAGTGATTTGGCCATACATGAAACATTTGTGGGACATAATCTAGAGGTCCGTGCGTGCACAAAATCCTACACGGGCAACACTTTCGCAATTATCAAGCGATACAGAGGCAGCATGGCTCAATACTTCTGCTGAGGACTTACAACGACTTGTTGAGTCCATACCACGTCGAAATGCTGCACTATCTGACCAAAAGGTAGTCCGACACGGTATTAGGAGGCATCTTATGACATTTGTAAAATGGTTCAAATGGCTCTGAGCACTATGGGACTTAACATCTTAGGTCATCAGTCCCCTAGAACTTAGAACTACTTAAACCTAACTAACCTAAGGACATCACACAACACCCAGCCATCACGAGGTAGAGAAAATCCCTGACCCCGCCGGGAATCGAACCCGGGAACCCGGGCGTGGGAAGCGAGAACGCTACCGCACGACCACGAGATGCGGGCATGACATTTGTAACCTCAGCCTAAAGTGAACTAATGTTTCATATGTTGTAGTGCCGATCAACCGTCTCCCAGAGCCACCAAAGAACCCACAGCTATGATCCAACGACTATAGGTTTGTCAGGTCATAAGATCACCGACTAATGATCATGTTTAGGCTAGGATACGAATGTCTGTCCTACGCTTTTGGTGTATCGTGGAATGAATGTCACAGCACGTCGGCGAAAGGAGATTATTCACATTTCACTCAGACTCTTCTGTGTGAGATGGCATTCGGTAGAACACAGGTGGAAATACCGAAGTGGATATCCGAAACACTGTTCCTCTAGAGGCGGAAGTTGGCTTGCGGAGTGTGTGCAAGCTATGATTCCAGCTCAACTACAGACGTGCAAAAGTCTAATTACGTGACAAGTGAGGGCTATGTGCTCCGCTGTTCTAATATTATTCCTATGCAACTTGCGGCGCTCGAAGAGAGACGACAGTAGAACTGTTACACATTCCATTTTGATAAGTTGCTCCAGGCAAAGTTTGTTCGCTGCACACTGTATGGACTGTTATTGGAGTTTTTATGATGCAGTAGGACGAACAAGTGAGGTCTGAAGCGAATTGGGAATACAGTTAGCAGACAGACGAATGAATCCGATCTTGAAGTAGATGCAACACGTCATCTCCCACGAAATAACAGGTTTCGCTGCGGTCCCTGAACTGCTATCCCGAGGGCATCCGAATGCACTTTTGAGGTGAACTTGAAAGTCCAGTTATACTCGCATGCACAGCCTAATGTCAATGACACTGACACTAACCACAAGGCTACTTCCTTGAGTCTGTGATTTTCGATTAGAGTTGCACGGTGGTATACCTGTCAACTGTTGCAGATATTGGATGTAGCAATTTCAGACGGTTTATGTCATCCACTGTAATTTGTTGCGGTTTATCTGTTCAGAGGTAACTGTGTGCGGTTTTATTTTGCATTGTAGTATATTTTAGAGACTTGGCTCTGTTTCGGCAATGTTATTAGCATTCTTTTTTGTGTGCAAAGAGTGACGATATGCAGTGCTGAAACTACTACAAGACTGATATTCACTGCGTACAAAATTGTGATTAATGGTAAGTAAATACATTTCTTTGCAACGGCTCACTCCAACCTGAAATACTTATAACTGAAAGCGAAAGCATCTCCTAAATTAATCACGAAATGCCCTGTTTTCGTTTACTCTGCATGTGTTTTCAACAATCCTGGAATGCAAGTACTGAAGTAAACATCGCAACGCAAACTGAAAGATATCGGAACCCTATTTCAGCATTATTTCTAGGAGAGTCAAGAATATAAACTGCATACCGTTATTTGTATCACTTCATTAAGTTTATCTAGAACACCACATTTCAAATGTTCTTGTTTCACAATGACACTCAATTCAATGCATGCCACTGCTGAAGAATTATTGCGATAAACACTAGAGTTGAGAAGATCTACTGAGGATGTAGCAATATTAGCATAAGTATTAGCATCAGTAAATGCCATCTCTCGTCACTGAGACAAGAGCAGAAATGAATTTAAAGCAGAAATTCATTTCAAAGTATTAATGAACAAACATCTACTGTTCTGGCATTGCAACTGCGCGCCGCGCGGGATTAGCCGAGCGCTCTGGCCGCTGCAGTAATGGATTGTGCGGCTGGTACCGGCGGAGGTTCGAGTCCTCCCTCGGGCAGGGGTGTGTGTGTTTGTCCCTAGGATAATTTAGGTTAAGAAGTGTGTAAGCTTAGGGACTGATGACCTTAGCAGTTAAATCCCATAAGATTTCACACAAATTTGAACTTTTTTTTGCAACTACGGGCAAAAAATATAGTAACAAAAATGTTTTTTAGTTAAATGTATAACAATAGTTCAGAGTATTGAAGCAATGGGTGAAGATGTTGATACGACATAGTTATGTTGAGACAGTAACATACACTCGAAGTTACTCACTTGCGATACAAAAGCACAGTATAAATTTCATCTGCAAGTTTATTAATTTCGATTTCAAAGTATGTGCCAGTAATTTGTGACTGTAATTAGTAATGCCATCTGTTAGTAGCATAAGGATCTATTTGCCTAAAAATTAGCATTTGCCGGCCGGTGTGGCCGAGCGGTTCTAGGCGCTTCTGTCTGGAACCGCGAGATCGCTACGGTCGCAGGTTCGAATCCTGCCTCGGGCATGGATGTGTGTGATGTCCTTAGGTTAGTTAGGTTTAAGTAGTTCTAAGTTCTAGGGGACTGATGACCCCAGATGTTAAGTCCCATAGTGCTCAGAGCCATTTGAACCATTCTGAAGAAGTGTGTTAAAAAGAAACAAAGTATGTAAAATATAAATTGTCGTTGTACGAGAACTGCACAAGCTAGGGAGAGATTTTTTTTTTACCGTAAGAACTTTGAGAGTAGCAGTTCGTGGCAATTGGTTCGTTGTGGTAATGTCTTGTGCAACTGTGAGTATTCTGTGATAATTGATGAAATACATATGAAGGACTATGTGGAGATACTACAAGAAGAGATGTTCCACAATGTAATAATTAACGCAACATTGCGGTAAAAGGAACGGGGAGGAATATGGAAATTATTTATTTGCCACTGAATTTCGGCTTCACAGCAAAGCGATAATTACTCGTAAAGTGCCTTTTCTTACAAACGGTTTTCATTCACATTCTGAAATTCGGGAGCCAGAGACAGTCTAGATAACTGATTTTTATTAATAACTATTTTCGTAACACTTCGCAACAAAATACACTGACTGAAAAAAACATGATCATGCATACGAAAGCACTGTAGTGTTCAAACCAGCCTTCGGATGGGTCACGACTTTACCTTATTCGAAGTTACTTATTTGGAGAAGTTAATATCGAACTTTTGTTGAGCATCTAGAATTCTCGGGTGTCTATCCGCGTCACGTCTTAAATACTCCGCAATATTTCGGCAAACAGACCTGTCTTCAGATGGTGGTCACCTGGACCACTTGAAGATGGCAACGAGTCTGTTTGCCGAAATGTTTTGGACTAATTAAGACGTGACTCAGCCGAACACCTGAGAATTCTACAAGTTATAAATACGCCGGGAAAACATCATATCTTATGTTGTTGAAATTATTATGAACTATCGAATACATATTGTGGCGTATTACAATGTATTTCGAATGTTTGAAATTGGGTTATCTTCGGATAACGCGTTCAGGAGATTAAAAAAGACTCAATTTACACGTTCGCCAGCATGTAAGAATTTCAATGACCCGTTGGTGAACAAAGATAGAGCATCCGAACGACATTGATGCGTTATTTTAATACATACAGCAACCGCGAAAGGCAAAGGTCCCGAGTTCGAGTCTCGGTCGGGCTCACAGTTTTAATCTGCCAGGAAGTTTCATATCAGCGCACACTCCGCTGCGGAGTGAAAATCTCATTCTGGAACCAGCAACTTTGTTATGTACTTTAATTTATTCTAATAAGCGATTCGGCCCTTCATCCATCTTCAGTTAGCGTGTGTTACGATAACTGAAGATGAGCGAAAGCCTGAAACGCATATTAGCTTAAATAAAAATACATAACATGCTGGCTAGTTGCTGTATTTATTGAAACACACCTAAGTGACAAAAGAGATGCACATATACAGATTGCGGTAGTATCGAGTACGCAAGATATAAAAGGATAGTGCATCAGCGGAGCTGTCATTTGTACGCAGGTGATTCATGCGGAAAGGTTTCCCGAGTGTTTATGGCCGCACGACGAGAATTAACAGACTTTGAACGCGGAATAGTAGTTGGAGCTAGACGCGTGGGACACGACATTTCGCCGGCCCAAGTGGCCGTGCGGTTCTAGGCGCTGCAGTCTGGAACCGCAAGACCGCTACGGTCGCAGGTTCGAATCCTGCCTCGGGCATGGATGTGTGTGATGTCTTTAGGTTAGTTAGGTTTAACTAGTTCTAAGTTCTAGGGGACTAATGACCTCAGAAGTTGAGTCCCATAGTGCTCAGAGCCATTTGAACCATTTTTGACACGACATTTCGAAAGTCGTTAGGGAATGCAATATTCCGAGATCCTCAGTGTCAACAGGGTGCAGAGAATGCCAAACCTCAGCCATTACCTCTCACCACTGGCAACGCAGTGACCGACGCCCTTCAGTTAACGACTGGGAGGAGTGGCGTTTGTGTGAAGACTTGTCAGCGCTAGCAGACAAGCAACGAACAATGAAGAACGTATCCATTAGGGCAGTGCACTAAAATTTGGCGTTAATGGGCTATGGCAGCAGACGTCCGAGTGTCTTCGCTACAGTATCTAACCGGCAGCTCATCTCCTGGGCACTTTACCCTATCAGTTGGGCCTAGACAATTGGAAAACAGCGGCCATGCCACTTGCTTCCCGATTTCAAAAAATGGTTCAAAAGGCACTGAGCACTATGCGACTTAACTTCTGAGGTCATCAGTCGCCTAGAACTTAACCTAACTAACCTAAGGACATCACACACATCCATGACCGAGGCAGGATTCGAACCTGCGACCGTAGCGGTCGCTCGGTTCCAGACTGTAGCGCATAGAACCGCACGGCCGCTACGGCCGGCTCCCGATTTCAGTTGGCAGGACCTGATGGTAATTTTCGAGGGTGACGCAGATCAATCTAAGACATATGACCTAAGTAGTCGCCGGCCGAAGTGGCCGTGCGGTTAAAGACGCTGCAGTCTGGAACCGCAAGACCGCTACGGTCGCAGGTTCGAATCCTGCCTCGGGCATGGATGTTTGCGATGTCCTTAGGTTAGTTAGGTTTAACTAGTTCTAAGTTCTAGGGGACTAATGACCTCAGCAGTTGAGTCCCATAGTGCTCAGAGCCATTTGAACCATTTTTTTGAACCTAAGTATTCAACAAGGCAATGGACAAGCTTGTAACTGCGACCGGAACGATCGCGGGGTTGAAACGGCGGAAAGCGCGGCGGGACCCGCGGAGAGGCTCACGAACAACAAAACAACGGGAGAGAACGGACACGACCAACGAAGGACAGAACGAACAGCAACAAGATCGAACAACGGAGTCACAAGGAAACCTAACAAACATGTCCACTCGTACACAGAACAAGAAAGTAAGTAAGCTGTCTAACGCGAGGCGATGTGTCCACAGGCGTACGCGAGATTAGACTGGCTGGCTGAGCTTTTTTTTTTTTATTGAATTTCGATTCCCCCCGAAGGGGGCGGGCTGGCAGCAGCTTAGTGTGGCGCTCTTCAGCCTACAGACTTTGTTTTAAAAAGATGAAGAGAATAAATAATAAAACAGGCGATAAAATCGGAGACTTAAATAGTAACATGGCGAAAAAATCGTGGAATTTAAAACATAGAACAAAGGGATGATGACGCTAATAAAATACATACGAAGCAGAGGGGTAGAATAATAGACTGACAGCTAAAAAACACGGCGACAGTCTGGTTTCTGTTCGCAAAGACATAAAATTCACACCCAGCGACAGCATGGTATCTGTTCGCAACACTAGAAAGACGAACAACACTGAACATTCAATGGAACACTGCACTAAAAAGTTGGCAAATGTGACATACTACAGCGTAGTGCAGGTGGGGGGGAACTGGACAGATGATGGGAAAATAAAAAAGGGTGGAAGGAGAGGAAAAGTGAAGTGGGGGGGGGGGGATGGGAGATTCTGGCTGAGCGAGAGGCAGGCGCTTAAGTATTCTATCGGGGTCGCCGCTATTGGCCGCTGGAACCACGTGTTCCACTGCGGCGCCCTCACACTAACAGCGGGCCAGGAGGCGCGCGCCGCCACAGCTTACGGCGCGATGGTGCAGAGACCTCTAGGAAAGCTGGTTCCAACTGAACCAATAGTTGACTGGCAATGGGTAGTTTAGGATACCTAGAGACCGTCTGCAGCCATTCATGCACTTAATGTTCCCAAACAACGATGGAACTTTTATGGATGACAATGTGTCATGTCCCAGGACCACAATTGTTTGCGATTAGGTTGAAGAATATTCTTGACAGATCGAGTGAATAATTTGGCCGCCCAGATCGCTTGACATGAACGCGGATGTCAAATTAAATACCTTTCAGAAGTCCAGTTTCCAAACTTATTTTATTTGGCTCCCAGTTTCGGCGAATTACTAAGCAATCTTTAGGCTCCTGACCGACATATAGGAAGATTCCACCTCGGTTCTGATCAAAACAGAGGCCAGCAATACTGGTATTAGTAGACTTCTGCTTGGTATAGCCCCTGTTTTGATCAGAACCAAGGTGGAATCTTCCTACACGTCAGTCAGGGGCCTGAAAATGGCGTAGTAAATCGCCGAAACTGGTAGCCAAATAAAATAAGTTTGGAAACTAGACGGCTGAAAGGTGTTTAATTTGACATCCTCTATAGAAAAGCCGAGTCCCGGAAGCACCTTTCAAAAAGACGTACGTACAGAGACGACATGAATCCCCTCTATCGTTTATGAAACATTGTCGAGAGGTCAGTTCTCTAGGCAAAAAACCATGCAAGGCAACACTTTCGCAATTATTGACGGCTATAGTGGCAGAATGGCTCAATAATGACTTAGGGGATCTCCAACGACTTGTTGAGTCCATACCACGTCGAGCTGGTGCACTGAGCCGGACAAAAGGTTCAAATGGTTCAAATGGCTCTGAGCACTATGGGGCTTAACTTCTGAGGTCATCAGTCCCCTAGAACTTAGAACTACTTAAACCTAACCAACCTAAGGACATCACACACATCCATGCCCGAGGCAGGATTCAAACCTGCGACCGTAGCAGTCGCGCGGTTACGGACTCAAGCGCCTAGAACCGCTCGGTCACCACGGCCGGCCCGCCCAAAAGGAAGTGCGACAAGAAGTTAAGACGTATCCTGTGACTTTTGTCACCTCAGTGTAATGTGAATCACAGCTACGAAGCTCAATAGCCGTAATGATGAATACATTAAAGCTGTTGAGGCTTTGATGACAATTTGTTGATGTTGTCCTGCTGCCTTTCGACTCCGTATTTTCAGCCGACTTTCCTGACGCTTCGCCAGCGTAAGAGGCTAGCGTTGTCAAAGATGTGATGTCCTTTGCTGGTGGCACTTATGGAGAGTGAATGTTTGACAACGGCAGCCACTCGTACTGGCGAAACGTTAAAAAAATCGTTACACAAATGTAGGCTGTTGATCCCGATACGAAAGGCAATAGGCAGTGTACCATAGTGAACGTGCCTTGATTTCCGCTAACCACAGTGTTTTAATCCATGTGGACCGTTCATATCACGGGATATAGGTTGGAAATTGTAGCTTTATTGCACCCTTTCATCACAGTACGAAAATTTGACAGAAGTTAAGCAAAACACATTATGTACACACAGCTTTGACCCTAGATCTGTCCATAAACGAAACGTGATTTTCATTTCCCCAAGTTCTGGAGAACGAAGTTCACTTTTAGTCAAGATGCGGTGCTGCCGCCAACATCCGGATCTGCCCTGCTCTTTTTCTGCCTTTAATGATCACTATGTCGAAGACACGTTAAACCTTAACCTCGCATCTTTTAGTTGCGCTGCTCTCCCAGGGAATTATTCCGCGAAAAGAAGTTGCCGACGAACACACGCTAAACACGAACGGAGCCCTCTGGTAAACACGGAGATCCGCTTATGTGCACTGTCGGGGAGGATTAGTTTCGCGTTACTCACGCCGGTATTAACGTACGGTCCAGGAGAACCGGCCCGCGTACCCTGTGGTCTCGCCTCCCATTAAGAGGGCCAGAAACATGACAGCCGCCGACTGTGCTGTACTCACATCGGGCGCAGGGTCAGCAACCTCGTGCGCCGCACGCGACGCCTCGGCCACACTTATCAGATGCTAGTTATATAAGTTTATCGTGATCGTCTGAAGCGCTGCATGGGAATAAAGGGAAATTATTTCTCGGGATTGCCCGTGGCATTTCGTGAGCAAGTGTCGGCTGCGATCCGTCTCATAAACTACTACAGAGCGCACGGAATGAAGAAAATTCTTTTTCTGACCTCTCTCTCGCTATGTAGCTTGTCAGGTTCCAGTGGTTTTCTATTCTTTAGCAGTGCAGAACGACAGCTTTATGTTTAGTACCAGAATGCTGCAACAGGTACGTCTTTACATAAAGTTTAAAAAACTGTCTCTAATGACCTCGTCGTCGACGAGACATTAAATCCTAACGTTTAATTTTTATTTTTGACTCAGAAAAATTATTTTGCTCACGGACGTATTTTCTGTACCTGTATTAAATGAACCAAAACGAGTTTTCCAGGCAATTGACTCACCACTGGTGATTTTCTTCTTCGGAATGCAGCAACTGCTAATTTCAAGAATTAACCACAGTGAGCAGGGAAAATGGAAGGAAGTTTTGTCAGTTGGCGGAAGACAATAAAAAGATACACTACTGGCCATTAAAATTGATACACCACGAAGATGACGTGCTACAGAGCCGAAATTTAACCGGCAGGAAGAAGATGCTGTGATATGCAAATAATTAGCTTTTCAGAGCATTCACACCTACAAAGTGCTGACATGAGGAAAGTTTCCAACCGATTTCTCATGCACAAACAGCAGCTGACCGGCGTTGCCTGGTGAAACGTTGTTGTGATGCCTCGTGTAAGGAGGACAAATGCGTACCATCACGTTTCCAACTTTGATAAAGGTCGCATAGTAGTCTATCGCGAATGCGGTTTATCGTATTGCGACATTACTGCTCGCGTTGGTCGCGATCCAATGACTGTTAGCAGAATATGGAATCGGTGGGATCAAGAGGGTAATACGGAACGCCGTGCTGGATCCCAACGGCCTCGTATCACTAGCAGTCGAGATGACAGGCATCTTATCCGCATGGCTGTAACGGATCGTGCAGCCACGTCTCGATCCCTGAGTCAACAGATAGGGACGTTTGCAAGACAACAACCATCTGTACGAACATTTCGACGACGTTTGCAGCTGTATGGACTATCAGCTCGGAGACCATGGCTGCGGTTCCCCTTGACGGTGCATCACAGACAGGAGCGCCTGCGATGGTGTACTCAACGGTGAACCTGGGTGCACGAATGGCAAAACGTCATTTTTTCGGATGAATCCAGGTTCTGTTTACAGCATTATGATGGTCGCATCCGTGTTTGGCGACATTGCTGTGAACGCACATTGGAAGCGTGTATTCGTTATCACCATACTGGCGTGATGCTGTGAGGACTGTAGCAACCTAGTCCTGGCAGGGATGACATCACGTCAGTACATGTGCAGTAGCACACAGGCAGCTCGGTCTCTGCTCTGAGTGGGTCATAACATGGCTGAAATCATTTTCAGCACTCGATATTCTTGCTTCTTGCCATCGCAGAAAAAGCACTAGATAACGTGTCCTCGTTAATTTTCTTTGCATAACAGAACGCATTCGAAGATAAATGACGTAATTCTAGTGCAATTTTCGGCGCGCGTAGGAAGAGAAATGGCTTAAATTTAGTGCGATATCTATAGTGTGATGCAGCACATTAGCACATGATTACCGGCTACCACTGGTTTCAATACCGTTTGATATATGCTTGTACCACACAAGGGATTGTTTCTAGAACTAAAGGAATACTGCCACGAATCACTACTTTTCACCAAGCGTTTCATGTTCATTGACAATAAGATAAGGAAAAACACATTCTGAGTTAACAGTACGGTAATAATAATAACAATAATATAGATCTCGTACAAGGAGTTATTTAGAAGTGCAGACTCCTTTTTTAATGCAGAGTAATTGAATTAATTTAGCTAACCTTTTCCCCTTGGGGGTTACAGAGCTTCACCAAAATTGGGGTAGTTATTTTTACAGCAGTGGTCGGGAAAAAAACTACATATGATGGCATGCTTAGAAGAGTCTAATAAAACCATAGTATCATTGGCAAAAGCATCAAATACGTGAAGTCCATAGGTAAAATGGGAAAATTGTAACTCATATGCTGGTTTTACCACCGTCCCAGCATACACTACACATTAAAATACGTTGGCGTACCTGCTGACGTGGATGCGTTCTTGGCCAAAGTACTAAAATCAAACTAGATGTTCGTCAATGAATTTAAGAGCACAAGCGTGTTGCCAAGCATTTGTTGAACTGTCATATTTTGATAGATTTGGCAACATTTAAACGAAATGTTAATGTTTATTATGCAATGTTATCAGTGAAGATTTAGGAATGTTGACAAAAATTAAATTTCTGGAAGTTGATTTTCAGCCATGATGCTGCTGAAAAGTGAATGGATTTCGAGCATGGCTTATGATGTCCATTGGTTCAGACCAAACCGAATGTAAAAGAACATTTGAATATAATTTTTTTGCGACGTTTGAGACGTATTATTCAACTTTCGTGATTATAGAAAGTTAACTGCTTACAATTTTTTGAATTAATGTCAAGTTTACTTATATGCTAAAATCTATCCGAGGGATTTGCCGACATTAACTTTCGTCAAAGCATGGACTCAAAAATGCTGGGAACGACCGGTATGTAACAGCATAGGTGATCATGTCCAGACTCTTACCGCTCGACTTTACGTCTGTTAAAATGGGCGTATTGTTTCGTCCCACCGTTGGTTCCATTCGACTGAAGTAGGACATGAGTTGTTACTGACTTTCGCAATTTTCTTTCTTTCTTTCATCAAGAACTTTTGCATGACGCTATATTATGTGTGCACTCCATTCATCACCGCGATGAAAACCAGAAAGTTAAAGTGTAAAATTAAACAGTTACATTTCGTAAAGAAAATGCTGTCGCATGCGAAGTAAATGAAACTTTTTCGATTTCTTGGCCTTTTAACACTCGGGGTCTATGGCTGACAGTGCTGAACTTTATTTCTTGTATATAACAAAGCAAAAATCAATACCTGCTGCAGATTTCATTATGGACACCGTAAAAATAGGCAGTCTGAATGGTGATTTTCTATAATTACAGAATTTTAATAACAGAAGGTTTAGAGGCTACACTCAGGTACAGTGTGCTGTTTAACAAAACTACACTAGCTTCACAGACCCCATTTGTGTTATAATTATAACTATTGAACTTATTTTCGTAATAATTATGGAGGTAATATTTCTTAATGTAATGTTAATTTCAAATAAATATTTTATGTGTTTATCTCGTGTAATTCACGTTAGTACTTCAACCTGCGTCAGTCGTGTTGTAAACATAAATTACGACCTTTTACAGGCTGTGAATGAGCTAAGTGAGTGTGTTTGTGTATGTTTGTTTCGTAACAAGTGTTTCCTTCTTTCTCTGAAGAATACGAAAATGAAATGCTGTCACATTGTACTTTTGCTCTTAATGCTTACAATAAGTTTATTTTATTTTATTTTACTTTCTTTTAAATGAAAAGTTAACAGTTAGCTGAGAGATATTCAAAGTACTCACGGTGACAGAAATTAACTATGAACAAGTTGAAGAGGGTCGCAATGTGTAATAGGCAGGCATCTATCCAGACCATTACACACTAATTCCAGACTACATCAGAATCCACGATCCACTGCAGGTACTACGATAGTTAGGCGGGAGGTGAGAAAACTTGGATTCCATGGTCGAGCGGCTGCTCATAAGTCACACATCAGGCCTGTAAATGTCTCGCTTGGTGTAAGGAGCGCAAACATTGGACGACTGGACGGTGGAAAATTGTTGTGTGGAGTAACGAATCACAGTACACAATGTGGCGATCCGATGGCAGCGTGTGGATATGGCGAATGCCCAGTGAACGTCATCTGCCAGCGTTTGTAGTATTATTCGGAGGCGGTGGTGTTAGGGTGTCGTCGTGTTTCTCATGCAGGGCGCTTGCACCCCTTGATGTTTTGCGTGGCACTGTTACAGCACAGGTCTACATTGATGTTTTAAGCACCTTCTTGCTTCCCACTGCTGAAGAGCTATTCTGGGATGGCGATTGCATCTTTCAACACAATCGAGCACCTGTCCAGTATGCACGGCTTGTGGTAGAGTGGTTACACGACAATAACATCTCTGTAATGGACTGGTCTGCACAGAGTTCTGACCTGAATCCTATAGAACACCTTTGGGATGTTTCGGAACGCCGACTTCGTGCCACACCTCACCGACCGACATCGATACCTCTCACACCGTGAAGAACGGACTGTCATTCCCCAAGAAACCTTCCAGCACCTGATTGAACGTATGCGAAGCTCCAATCAAGGCTAAGGATGGCCATCACGATACTGAATTCCAGCATTATCGATGGAGGGCACCACATTCTTGGAAGTCATTTTCAGACATGTGTCCGAATACTTTTGATCACATAGTGTATCATTTACTGTCTGGAGGGAATCACTGTGGAGGTAAGAACCATCTGCCTATCAAAAGGGTGTGGGGAGAGGGGCGAGGTTGAAAAAGTAGTGTAGTACTCGATGTGCGACTACCCATATTTTATTCATCAAGTATTTGAGAATGAGAGCACATAGTGACTTGCAACAAACTACACATAATTTCATACCTCTTCGAAGC
This sequence comes from Schistocerca piceifrons, assembly GCF_021461385.2. Taxonomy (NCBI): domain Eukaryota; kingdom Metazoa; phylum Arthropoda; class Insecta; order Orthoptera; family Acrididae; genus Schistocerca; species Schistocerca piceifrons. The sequence continues at coordinate 289,792,287 of NC_060145.1, read as the reverse complement.
TATCTCTTGCTGACAAACCCAAAAAATTACAGAAGGATAAAAGTTTATCGCTCGCTAGGTTTCCGTTCTTCATGCAGTAAAACTGCCGCTTCAGGCGTAACGTTTTTGTTTATTACTTCTTTACTACTAACCATATTCACAACACATTTTTCAGACAATACACACATACAAAATTCAATGCACATGATAAATTGTACCACTGTACGACGCTCATTTCAGGAGATATGACCTCATAAATATTGAAATGCGTAAAAAGCTATCGCATCTTGCATGACGTTTAAATTTATTACTTCTCTGCCACTAATGCTATTCGCAATAAATTTTGCAGACAGTATTCAAATATGACGCTGGATGTACCTAAAACATTATATCGATGTACAAGACATAATTCAGGAGATATGACGCAATGAACACTGAGAAGCGTGACACACTACTACATCAGGCATGACGTTTTAATTTGTTGCTTCCTTTCTAGTGTTTGTATTCTAGACGCATTTTGCAGACAGTATTCACCTATACCAATGAGTGTATCTGCAAAATAATATCAACTGTACTGCACTTTGTTCAGGACATATGGCGTATAGAGGGTGAGATACGTGAAATCGAAACTGGGGGGCGAATTTCGCTACAGATATGGGTGAAATATGTGTGAAATACGTTAAATATGTGTGAAATATATGTGAAATTTGTATACACTAGCAAAGCCGTGGTTGTAAAGCTCTTCTAAATCCTTGGGTCCATTTCAGCCAAACGTGGTATACAGATTATACTATCTAGAAAGAAATACTGTAAGGGTTATGAACGTGCAATATTTATTGGTATGAGGATGATGACGTAGAGAGGAAGCGGAGAGGAAGAGATGAGCAGACCGAAGAGGATATGGACAGACAGAGAGGGAGAATGATATCATGGACATACATATGAGGGATTAAAGCTAGACGTAGGTTGAGTGGAAATAAAGGAAGGGAAGAGGTGGTGCTGGAAAGAGATAGGCGGAGGACGAGATAGCCAGAGGAAGTAAGGAGGAAGAGCTAGAGAAAGGGTTGGGGGGGGGGGGAGGAGCAGATGCACAGAGATTTGCTAGAGTAGCACATGGACAGAGAGAGTAACATGTGGAGATAGACAGTGGAGGAGTTTAGGAGTTTGTGGGGTGGACAGAGAGGAGGGGGGGGGGGTGCAAGGAGATAGGCAGAGAAGAGGGTGGTGGGGATGAATAAAGAGAGGGGGAAGGAGGAAATGGGCAAAAAGTGGAATAAATTCCTACCAACGGTGGGACTCAGGTAGTATATATATAAAAATGGACGCCTGTCTGTATGTAAATTTCTCATCGCCTTCTAAACCCATTGATCGACTTTAACTAAATTTCGTACACAAAATTTCTTTTGGCTGGAAAAAAGTACATGTGTATGGACGCCGCTGAGCAGTGAGAGAGCGAGGAGGAGATGGGTAGAGAGAGAGAGGAGGAAGAGAGATGGGGACAGAGAAGATGGACAGAGAGATGAGGAGGAGGAGATGGACTGAGAGAGAGAGGTCGAGGGGATGGGTAGAGAGACGGGAAGAGGAGATGGTTAGCGAGAGGGTGAGGAAGAGATGGGCAGAGAGATGAGAAAGGAGATGGTTGGAGAGAGGGTTAGGAAGGTATGGACAGAAAGAGGGGGAGAAGGAGATGGCGAGAGAGAGAGGAGGATGAGGACATAGTGAGAGAGAGTAGGGTGGAAGAGATGGAGAGAGAAGAGAGGAGGAGATGAACAGAGAGAGGGGAAGGAAGGATATACAGAGAGAGGAGGAAGAGGAGATCATTAGAGAGAGGGGAGGAAGAGATGGACAGACTTGGTAAGAAGGAGAGAGGGAGAGAGGGAGAAGGAAGAGGAGGAGGAGGAGGTCAGAGAGAGGAGGGAGGAAGAGGTGGTAAGAGTGGGGAGGATGGGGAGGCATAGGAGGCAGGTGGAAGATGGAGAGGGGTAGTGGACAGGTTAAAAAGGTAGAGGAGGGAGGGGAGGGACAAAAACAGATGGGAGGAAGAGTGGACAGAGAGAGAAAGAAAATGTCAGAAAAAAGGGTAAGAGTAAATGGGCAGAAAGACGATGAGGAGGAGGCTGGAAAGCGATAAGGGGGGGGGGGGGGAAGATGTAGAGCGAGATGGGGGAATAAGGAGATGGAAAGAGAGATGGAGGAGAAGGAGATGACACACAGAGGAGAAGGAGGAGATATGTACGATACATGTGCCGTATGGGCTTACGCTAGGCTAATGATAATACAAAGCGAAAGTTTCTACAACAAGTGAAAATTTTCTAAGTTGTTGTAGGAATAAGTAGACCATATATTAGCAACCAATCTTGCTACCCGCTAACCCAAAATACAAACGAAAATATTCTTAGTGTAAGAGGATTTAACGCGTTTTTTATTCGTGCATAGCTATAAAACTCGATTTTTGGATAGATGTTTTGCAGTGTATGTGTCACAAACACCGAGAACTTTTAATTTTCTTTTTTTTTTTTTTCATTGGAAAGCATCATTCGAAGCTCATTGCACATTACAAAAGTCGTCAGTTACTCTTTTTTTCCGCACCCGGCATGTCAAGTGAACCGGTAAGAATGGCGTGCAGGCGCGACTGGACAGTCTCTTTTGGGGCATTAAGGCAACCTAGCTCACTTGGTATTAGACATAGAAACGAAGCAATGTGGTTGTGCACTAACTTGAAGGTCACGATCAACCCATATGCAATAACCGAAAGCTACCCCATTTCAGGGCCTGGTAACTTGTTTGTTATTATCATGTGGGGAGGCGAATGATTTACTAGACAGAGTGTCGGATATGTACCACTAGATAGATCTAGACGATGAATCACCTCTGTAGTCAGTTGCGGGATCGGCGATTGTATATGAAGTTGGCGAGCTAAACGGATGTGTTTCTCAACAACTTATACAAAATAGACGTTGAACGCTAGCGTCGTCATAGGCGACACGGGGCAGAAATTTTCAGGCCATCTTTCAATAATCTGAGATAGGACGACTGATGAGTGACTTGGTGAAATGTAATTTTTTCCATCTTCTGTCCATCACAAAACATCATACAGCTCACCTAACAGTATTTTGCTGACATCGACTGTCTATTAAAATCTACGAAGATAAAAGGCTTATAGCCCGTCATAGGGAAAATAACTTGGCCATGTATCACATCTTCTGGAAGCACTGCGAATTGCAGGGACACAGTTAAAGTTGACAGGGTAGTCATCTCTGTGCCCGTCTGAGAATCGCGGGATGGCTGCCGTCGACAGTTATTTCCAGAAGCACATTACAATGATTGAATTTACTCACTGGAGAAACGTCAGCCAGCATGCGTTGTCCGCAAATTGATTTCTAGAAATAAAATAATTTCTCAGCCAATACACACACACAGTAGTTCCCCTGTCACTGTACATGTAAACTTAGAATGTTGTTGAGCGAGTTGTGCGAAATAGAATACTTCTATTGCAGTTGGGTAGCAATCAGAAACAGACGGAGCTAATAAGTGTGTTAATAAAGATACAGAAGGAACTAAGTTTATGAGGCACATACGCACGCACGCACACACACACACACACACACACACACACACACACACACACACTCACTTTCTTCTGTATATGTGCGCCCCATGTCTTCCTCTAGGTCTAAGCAGGATAGCAGCAGCGCTGACATTTAGTACCTGCTTTACGGCGGCACAGATTCTGCACTAGGCTATTGCCGTACGCTAGCGCTATGAAATCTTTTCGTCGACAGGAAAGGCTGGTCAGTAAATCTGGACGCCGACAGAAACGGTTCACGTTCACTAAGAAAGACATTGTTGTTGTTGTTGTGGTCTTCAGTCCTGAGACTGGTTTGATGCAGCTCTCCATGCTACTCTATCCTGTGCAAGCTTTTTCATCTCCCAGTACCTACTGCAACCTACATCCTTCTGAATCTGCTTAGTGTATTCATCTCTTGGTCTCCCTCTACGATTTTTACCCTCCACGCTGCCCTCCAATACTAAATTGGTGATCCCTTGATGCCTCAGAACATGTCCTACCAACCGATCCCTTCTTCTGGTCAAGTTGTGCCACAAACTTCTCTTCTCCCCAATCCTATTCAATACTTCCTCATTAGTTATGTGATCTACCCATCTAATCTTCAGCATTCTTCTGTAGCACCACATTTCGAAAGCTTCTATTCTCTTCTTGTCCAAACTATTTATCGTCCATGTTTCACTTCCATACATGGCTACACTCCATACGAATACTTTCAGAAATGACTTCCTGACACTTAAATCTATACTGGATGTTAACAAATTTCTCTTCTTCAGAAACGCTTTCCTTGCCATTGCCAGCCTACATTTTATATCCTCTCTACTTCGACCATCATCAGTTATTTTGCTCCCCAAATAGCAAAACTCCTTTACTACTTTAAGTGCCTCATTTCCTAATCTAATTCCCTCAGCATCACCCGACTTAATTAGACTACATTCCATTATCCTTGTTTTGCTTTTGTTGATGTTCATCTTATATCCTCCTTTCAAGACACTGTCCATTCCATTCAACTGCTCTTCCAAGTCCTTTGCTGTCTCTGACAGAATTACAATGTCATCGGCGAACCTCAAAGTTTTTATTTCTTCTCCATGAATTTTAATACCTACTCCGAATTTTTCTTTTGTTTCCTTTACTGCTTGCTCAATATACAGATTGAACAACATCGGGGAGAGGCTACAACCCTGTCTCACTCCCTTCCCAACCACTGCTTCCCTTTCATGTCCCTCGACTCTTATAACTGCCATCTGGTTTCTGTACAAATTGTAAATAGCCTTTCGCTCCCTGTATTTTACCCCTGACACCTTTAGAATTTGAAAGAGAGTATTCCAGTCAACATTGTCAAAAGCTTTCTCTAAGTCTACAAATGCTAGAAACGTAGGTTTGCCTTTCCTTAATCTTTCTTCTAAGATAAGTCGTAAGGTCAGTATTGCCTCACGTGTTCCAGTGTTTCTACGGAATCCAAACTGATCTTCCCCGAGGTTGGCTTCTACTAGTTTTTCCATTCGTCTGTAAAGAATTCGTGTTAGTATTTTGCAGCTGTGACTTATTAAGCTGATAGTTCGGTAATTTTCACATCTGTCAACACCTGCTTTCTTTGGGATTGGAATTATTATATTCTTCTTGAAGTCTGTGGGTATTTCGCCTGTTTCATACATCTTGCTCACCAGATGGTAGAGTTTTGTCAGGACTGGCTCTCCCACGGCCGTCAGTAGTTCCAATGGAATATTGTCTACTCCGGGGGCCTTGTTTCGACTCAGGTCTTTCAGTGCTCTGTCAAACTCTTCACGCAGTATCATATCTCCCATTTCATCTTCATCTACATCCTCTTCCATTTCCATAATATTGTCCTCAAGTACATCGCCCTTGTATAGACCCTCTATATACTCCTTCCACCTTTCTGCTTTCCCTTCTTTGCTTAGAACTGGGTTTCCATCTGAGCTCTTGATATTTATACAAGTCGTTCTCTTATCTCCAAAGGTCTCTTTAATTTTCCTGTAGGCGGTATCTATCTTACCCCTAGTGAGATAGGCCTCTACATCCTTACATTTGTCCTCTAGCCATCCCTGCTTAGCCATTTTGCACTTCCTGTCGATCTCATTTTTGAGACGTTTGTATTCCTTTTTGCCTGTTTCACTTACTGCATTTTTATATTTTCTCCTTTCATCAATTAAATTCAATATTTCTTCTGTTACCCAAGGATTTCTACTAGCCCTCGTCTTTTTACCTACTTGATCCTCTGCTGCCTTCACTACTTCATCCCTCAAAGCTACCCATTCTTCTTCTACTGTATTTATTTCCCCCATTCCTGTCAATTGCTCCCTTATGCTCTCCCTGAATCTCTGTACAACCTCTGGTTCTTTTAGTTTATCCAGGTCCCAGCTCCTTAAATTCCCACCTTTTTGCAGTTTCTTCAGTTTTAATCTACAGTCCATAACCAATAGATTGTGGTCAGAGTCCACATCTGCCCCTGGAAATGCCTTACAATTTAAAACCTGGTTCCTAAATCTCTGTCTTACCATTATATAATCTATCTGATACCTTTTAGTATCGCCAGGGTTCTTCCATGTATACAACCTTCTTTCATGATTCTTAAACCAAGTGTTAGTTATGATTATGTTGTGCTCTGTGCAAAATTCGACCAGGCGGCTTCCTCTTTCATTTCTGTCCCCCAATCCATATTCACCTACTATGTTTCCTTCTCTCCCTTTTCCTACACTCGAATTCCAGTCACCCATGACTATTAAATTTTCATCTCCCTTCACAATCTGAATAATTTCTTTTATTTCATCATACATTTCTTCAATTTCTTCGTCATCTGCAGAGCTAGTTGGCATATAAACTTGTACTACTGTAGTAGGCGTGGGCTTCGTATCTATCTTGGCCACAATAATGCGTTCACTATGCTGTTTGTAGTAGCTTACCCGCATTCCTATTTTCCTATTCATTATTAAACCTACTCCTGCATTACCCCTATTTGATTTTGTGTTTATAACCCTGTAGTCACCTGACCAGAAGTCTTGTTCCTCCTGCCACCGAACTTCACTAATTCCCACTATATCTAACTTCAACCTATCCATTTCCCTTTTTAAATTTTCTAACCTACCTGCCCGATTAAGGGATCTGACATTCCACGCTCCGATCCGTAGAACGCCAGTTTTCTTTCTCCTGATAACGACATCCTCTTGAGTAGTCCCCGCCCGGAGATCCGAATGGGGGACTATTTTACCTCCGGAATATTTTACCCAAGAGGACGCCATCATCATGTAATCATACAGTAAAGCTGCATGCCCTCGGGAAGAATTACGGCTGTAGTTTCCCCTTGCTTTCAGCCGTTCGCAGTACCAGCACAGCAAGGCCGTTTTGGTTATTGTTACAAGGCCAGATCAGTCAATCATCCAGACTGTTGCCCTTGCAACTACTGAAAAGGCTGCTGCCCCTCTTCAGGAACCACACGTTTGTCTGGCCTCTCAATAGATACTCCTCCGTTGTGGTTGCACCTACGGTACGGCTATCTGTATCGCTGAGGCACGCAAGCCTCCCCACCAACGGCAAGGTCCATGGTTCATGGGGGGGGAAGAAAGACATCCCGCTTCAAAGAGCGTGAACAAGTACTCAGTGCCGTACGTGAGTCGGCCAAGCGATATACTGAACTGTATGTGACACCTTGATTTTCTTTTACGATGGCCCGCTGAAGCTTAATGACTCCTAATTTTTAACGTGAAAACACTTAAAGCTTTTTAAATAGATGAAACGTTATTAATATCCTACACTTTATTCTTCACGTCTATGTATTTATTTCTCAATATAGTTACCCTGGCGACGAACACATTTCTAGCAACGAGAGAGCAGTTGATTGATACCGTCATTGCCGAATATTTGATTTTGTTGACGGAGCAACAACCTCACATTTTGCTTGCACCGCTTCATCACTATCGAGGTGTAGTCCTCGAAGGTATCTATAAGTTTTGGAAAGAGATGAAAATTGGCTGTGGTCAAGTCGGGACTGTATGGAGGATGATTAATGACAATGCACTCAAGGCGTTGGAATGTTGCAGAAATGGATGCTCTCTTGTGCTGTCTGGCATTGTCATGGTGCAGAAGAGTTTGTTCCACGTGCGAATGAATTCTCTGAGTTGGAAACTCGGTTACAGCACGCTGTTTCTCACGCACCGACATACCTTCGTTACACACGACGTTACGCGCTATAGTTCGGAGCCTTCTAGCTGGAAAGGGCTGAATATATGTGGGCATGAAGAATAAAGATGCAAAATATTATTCGCATTTGTTTTATTTAAAAAGCTTTAAGACTTTTCACATTAAAAATTCGGAGGTACTACTATTCAGCAAGCCATCGTACGTGCTTACCCCTTTCTCCTGTCAGTAATCTGAACCCTGTATACAACAGTTACTTAGTAACTTCATCACTGAAAGTGACCACCTACAAGAAATTTGGAAAGGGAACTACAGTTGACAGAAAATGAATAAATACCAGATGGACATGAATAAAGTACAGCTACTTACGTAGGTTCAGTGTGTGAATGTGTGGTGTGGATTCAGAAGTACCTTTATTCCAGGTCCGCTCTTCTTCGAAAAGGCCAGTCAAGCGTATGGTGACATTTGTACGTTATCGAAACCTCAGCACGGAAGACCACAACGGTGTGCAAACCACTGTTTTCATATAAAATGGGGCAAGACCTCATGCCGCTCGCCCAGTGATCCACCTGCATTATCTCCAGAAAAAAATGTTTCACATGGCTCTGAGCACTATGGGACTTAACTTTTGAGGTCATCAGTCCCATAGAACTTAGAACTACTTAAACGTAACTAACCTAAGGACATCATATACACCGATGCCCTAGGCAGGATTCGAAGCAGGATTCGAACCTGCGACCGTAGCGGTCGCGCGATTCCAGACTGTAACGCCTAGAACCGCTCGGCCACCCTGGCCGGCCGAGATTTTCCAGATACATGGCCTGCAAGATTTGCTGATTTGAATCCAAGTGACCTTTGCCTCTGGGAGTGTCTATAAGAACGCATTTTCAAGGGAGACGTTCAGTCCCTACCTGTTCTGAAGACCAGTATGCGGTAACACGTTGTCCAGATTCCATCGCAACTGCTGAGAACAACTGTTGACCACGTTGTTCTATGCATGCAGCATCTCGTCGACGTCTCCGGTAATAACATCGAACAAACTGTTTAAGCAAAAATGAACATTATGTCTTTCTCACTTGTTTGACATTTTCTCCCGAAGTCCCATTCCTAATTCATGACACATGAAAACATTTCTATATGTCTTTCTTGCATTCACAGGGCCAGATTTGCACCTAGCGGTTAAAATTTGAGCTAACTTTTTTCCAGTGTTAATCGGGTCCGCATTAACGCATCACAAGGTATACCAAGTTTCGCTGCAACACGACAATTACAGCCCACACTGGACCTCTGTGAGTAGCTCCACTTTATTTATGACCACGTGCTATGAACCGCCTATACCTATTTTTGTTGTTTCACAACACCTATTTTTCTATGGACGTTCTCTTCCAATTGTAATATGTCGACGGGGAATGACATCTTTCATTGCTTAGAACGTAATTGCCGATATTCGACGCTGGACCTCCGTGAGTAACTGTGCTTTAATTATAAGCACCCGGTACTTAATGGTTTGCCAAAGACACTGCAATTCCCCCAGAAATGGCAAAGAACTGGAAAGATTTGTTGAGAGGAATGGATAGTGTCTTCGAAGAGATTATGAGACGAATATAATTTAAAGTAAAATAAGAGAAAGTAGTTGAATTAAATCAGGGCCACAGGCGCAATTAGATTACTTAATAAGACACTAGAAGTGGTACTTTTCTATTTGCTATTTGTTGTAACTGACGTACGCTTAAAAACAGGTGATATAAATCACAGATTGTAAATAGCAAGAAAAGCGCTTCGGAATAACAGGAATTTGTTAAAGTCAATATAAATGTTCTGTGAAGTCTTTTGTCAAGGTATTTCTCTGGAGTGTAGCCTTGTACGGAATTGAAGGACCGACGATGTCTAGTCCGGACCAGAAGAGAACAGAATTTTTGGAATGTTGTGGTACAGAAGAACGCTGACGATTATGTTGGTATATCGGATAAACAATGAAGAAGTACGTGTAGAATTGGAAAGAAACGATTTATGTCACAACGTGATGTAAAGAAAAGATCGGTTGACAAGACACGTCCTGAGTCACAAATATATATACAACTCTACTCAGAACACAGGAGCACTAGGGCTTTGTATTCCTTCTACGACGAGGTCGTTACAGACACACAACAAATTCAGATTAGACAATGTTACTGAGAGCGGTCTTTACTTTTACAAAGGAACAATTTCGGAGACATGTTTAAAAATAGTGAATGTTATCCAATCCTGGAACTCAGATTTTAGGTAACTGTCGAACCCACCTGTGTGAGTATTGATGAGTTGAGTACAGACAGTGGAGTTAATGTCTGTATGACCTGACATGACATTATTTAAAAAAGGCAGAAGTCCTCATGAGCTTTCTGAAAGAGCTTACTACTTCACTGAGATATAAATGTATTTTTTCAAGATTCCGCATTGAGAAAAATTGTTATTTCCATTTCTCTTTTATCTATAAATGTTTCGGTGCTGTCACACAGCCATCAATGGGTATCTATTCATTTTACCTCTACAAAAGTTTGCACCATCTGCATATCAAGGAGCGTATAGGGTGATCAAAAGCAAGGAAAGAATGCATAAACATTAAACAAATTTAAAAATAACCCATAATATCATAAGAAATGAATGTACATGTATATGTATGTTCCACATTTCCTCCTAAACCACTGGCCAAATTTCATCCAAACTTGGTACACATGTCACTTACTGTCTGAAAAAAATCGCTGTCTAGGTAATAATTACTTACCCATCAACAGGGTCAGGGTGGGGGTGGGAAAGCAGTGTGACCCACGACGCGTAAATACCCGTACTTTAGTCATCCATTATTTGAGAATAGGAGCAGTTAGTGACTTGCAGCAAACTTTACGCTTAATTTCAAACTTCGACAAAACTTTTCCTTGGTAGCATCCCCAAGAATTCTAACGATTGGTCAGTTAATTCACGTAAGTAAGAGGTACTGAATAGAATTGGGAAGACAAGAAATTTGTGGCACAACTGGACTAAAAGAAGGGATCGGTTGATAGGACATATTTTGAGACGTCAAGGAATCACCAGTTTAGTACTGGAGGGAAATGTGGAGGGCAAAAATGGCAAGGGAGCCCAAGAGATGAATACTATAAGTGGATCAGAAGGATGTGGGTTGCAGTAATCATTCGGTGGTGAAGAGGCCTGCACAGGATAGAGTAGCGTGGAGAGCTGCATCAAACAAGTTTTTGGACTGAAGACCCTATACAGATTAGATAATCTCTCCTCTCATTAATACGCTATGTTCGTGGAGTATGGTGCCCATATTGTCATGTTTTAATTATCATTCAGAAGAGGTTGCCGTTGCGCAACATTATTATTCCATTAATTAACTTGGATGATGATATGGAGTGCTTTCTTTCTCTGTATATCACCAGATCGGATTTAGCATCTAGGGATATGAAACTCGGCATAACCGACACTCTTCTTCGGCTTAACGTGAAGACGTGAGCGCTGTCAAAGCTTGAAATGACCCTTCGCGCGCCGGCCGGAGTGGCCGAACGGTTCTAGGCGCTTCATTCTGGAACCGCGCGACCGCTACGTTCGCAAGTTCGAATCCTGCCTCGGGCATGGATGTGTGTGATGTCCTTAGGTTAGTTAGGTTTAAGTAGTTCTAAGCTCTAGGGCACTGATGACCCTTCGCGGCGTGCTCACAGACAACGTTGTATACGACCAGCTCTGCGCCGTATACGATTGGAGAAGCAGCTCACTGCTCTAAACTGCACTGAGAATCTTCTTTTTCTTCATTTTCCCTGTCTTTCCCCGTTTCTCTGTCGGGTCGGCCTTGTTATTTGGGTTCTGCCAATGTTAGTGGCAATTGGTGGCCAGACGCCCTACGTGAGGTCTGCATTCTCACAGAACGGAATTTGTGTATCCCGTGTGTTCTCGTCTAGAGTGAATCTCATATTCAACTGTGAGAATGTTTTCTGAACGTTTGTGAAGCGTGGGGGTGAGGCTGGACGTGGATACAAGCCCAGTATTCACCTAGTGGCATGTGAGAAACCGCCCCAAACACCACATCCAGCCAACCCTCCATCCTTCTTTGTTTGAGACAGGCTTGTCTCCGCATATTCTGAAAACGCCGTTTTAACACTCTCGGCACACGACTGTCCGGTTGGGTTTTACACTGCACTGAGAACGCTGCTTTACTGTTACTTCCATTAAACTGGTCGCTGTACGTAGTCATTACTTATGGGTAAAAGTGTACCGAGAAAGTGGTTTCGATCTAGAAAACAGAAACTCTGTAAGTCACGCGTGTGGTGCAGAACTTTGTTTCAATAGTTTTAGTTAACTTGCCGGTGAGGTTATAGTGGTCGTATTGCTGACATACTCTAAGAAACTTTAGCAACATACTCAGATGTTTTGCCCTTTGGTGGACGTTTGATATTTTTCTACAGTAATTTGTTTTACGCAAGTAGTAGCTGCGAAACATTGTTCATTACTTCTCTGGGTCTTCATTTTAACTCCTACTATTGAGGCGCCAGAGAAGCAATGAATAAGCAAATAAGTCAGATCACAAATTCTCGTAATTCCTTTCACGCTGACGTTTGGGTGATTAGCGGCCCTCTACATCCGTGTGGGAAGAGCGTTTAGCACGCCGGGACACCGTTTATCACGGCAGCCAGTGTTATGTAAAACCCCTGCCACAGTGGACATTAGCCACTACCCGAATCCGCAGACTCCAGGATGTTGGCCGTCGCATACTGCTATAATCAGACACACCACTGTTTGTCGCCGAGTGACGTCAGACCTCATGCGCTCGAGTACCGAGAAAGGGGACTTTGAATAAGGGACGTCGCCCCACGTTCCGTTTACATAAGCTACGCAGTGCTTATCTATGTTAATAAACGTCTAAAACGTTCAACCGGTCCCAATTGCAGGCTGCCTACCTAACTACCTCCAGGGCAGCAACAATTTAGTGTTTCAAATAATTATAGAACGAGATTAACAATTTTAAATTCTGTCTCATTCAGAGGTATAATCTTAAGTTAAAGGTTGAACTTTGAAATTTATCTTAATCAATAAAAAAGATAAAGAAGATTATGTGAACCTGTTTGTTTTACTTCTGGATTACTAATGACGCAGGGTAATCTGAGCAACGCCCAGACAAAAATTCTTCTCTAGAAACTGTATTAAACAAAATTCATCTCAAAAAATTTCTTGATACTACTCCATTTACAAAGCAAATAAGAAAATGTTTCATTATATATTACAGTTACATGATAACAACACTAGAGAAATACAAAAATGCAACCCAAAATGAAAATTTATTCTAAGACAAAATATATTCTGTTAATAATTAAATTCTTTTCGTCTTTTCAAATCCATTAACATTGACTGTGACAAAACTGTACGAAAATAGCAAGAAGTTCCTGATTTGGATATTTGTGTTGAACCAAGAATGTCTAACTAAAAGCTGCCCCAATAAAGTAAAATATGCTCATTCGTTACCGTAAATCCCAATCTTCTCAAAATAGTCTTTGTCTCAGCATATCAGTCTCATTCAATGCATAATAATAATATTCCTTTTGTACTAATAATGACTTCCATCAGGTAAATTAAATAATTCCCAAGAGCACCATGTTCTGCGGCCTTCCCGTACAAGCTCACTGCCACAACTTACCCGCTACAATTCCCTGTCTTCTCTCCTCGCGATCAATAACACCCGTGCATCTTTGCAGAGCATAAATGACCTAACTAGGCTTTGGGCAGCGCAGTGTCTCTGATCTCTGACAGGACTGCATGCACATAACTAAACGATAGAGGCACTACATGGGCGTCCTAACACATACAAAAAATTACTTATAAAATTATATACATGCACACCTTTCATTACCCGTCAGGCTCTGCAGACAAAATTATGCAGAGTGAGATTTTTAAATAACGAAGATTAGTCTGCAAAATTCTCTAACGAAGTTATAAAATATACACTACTGGCCATTAAAATTGCTACACCACGAAGATGACATGCTACAGAAGGAAGAAGATGCTGTGATATGCAAATAGTTAGCTTTTCAGAGCATTCACCCAAGGTTGACGCCGGTGGCGACACCTACAACGTGCTGACATGAGGAAAGTTTCCAACCGATTTCTCATACACAAACAGCAGTTGACCAGCGTTGCCTGGTGAAACGCTGTTGTGATGCCTCGTGTATGGAGGATAAATGCGTACCATCACGTTTCCGACTTTGATAAAGGTCAGATTGTAGCCTATCGCGATTGTGGTTTATCGTATCGCGACATTGCTGCTCTCGTTGGTCGAGATCCAATGACTGTTAGCAGAATATGGAATCGGTGGGTTCAGGAGGGTAATACGGAACGCCGTGCTGTATCCCAGTGGCCTCGTATCACTAGCAGTCGAAATGACAGGCATCTTATCCGCATGGCTGTAACGGATCGTGCAGCCACGTCTCGATCCCTGAGTTAACAGATGGGGATGTTTGCAAGACAACAACCATCTGCACGAACAGTTCGACGACGTTTGCAGCAGCATGGACTATCAGCTCAGAGACCATGGCTGCGGTTACCCTCGACGCTGCATCACAGACAGGAGCGCCTGGCGTACTGCGCCATACTGCCAGTTGTAAAGAAGAAGACGAAAAAGTTTCAGTTCATCAAATGTCTGGTACTTGATAGTAGCACTGTCATATATTCAGCTTTCCTAATCGTATAACAGTGCAAATGTCCAGGCTTAAAGAATCCTTTGAATGTGTTCAGTCAGAATTTTACGTAGGAGATAAATATTTTTATAGACGATCAAACGTGTAAGCTAATATAAAGAATGAATGATACGTGTTAGAATATTGGTACACGCTGACAGCTAAGGGGCATTTGCACAAAAGAATAAGGTTGGCAGAGGCAGTCAAGACCAGTTCACACTACAGAGCTAAAGTTCAAGATCCTAATATTGATCAAATGACGGAATACCATAAACATTGCATAGAAAAATATAAGTGAAATTGCTCACAGCAATGCAACAAAATAATCCAGGTGAGAAATCATGAACAAAATAGTGTTTCTGTAGTAGACATTAACTGGGAATAGAAAATAGTGTCAATGAGCAAATATGTCTGAAAATTCTGTTACAACTAGAAATATTTCACTATCATGATATATTAAATCAGTGTTCATGTGTGTAAGATGACTCACAGAAGGTGAAACATATCTACAATAATTATAAATCAGATTACAACTTCCTATGGAATTCTCGATCTCGAGCAACTACTAACAAGGAAAATGGATGAAGGGAGGGAACGAAGAGTTTGCGCACAAAATTGCCGTTGTACGTACATGTCCCACTTCTCTTAAGAAATTCTTGACAAATGCTGCTGAAACAGGTCTGCAATCGCTTGAAGTAACGGTGTGAATGAAACAAATTTTGATGTTAGCTTTACAGCGACAAAAACGTACGGAAACCTTTTCTTACAAGTTGAAACAGGTCTGTATAAATCCACAGCTGCCAAATGACATAATTTTACCGTTTTCTTGATCCATAGCGTGTGCAACTTACATGAGAGTACCATACATGTTTGTTGATTAAATCCTCAGGAATGCAAACGAACAGCGTAGTGCTGTCAAATTTCAGTCGTTTAAAGAGAATATTGCTCCTTACAAAATAAGTGTCTACTGCAGAATTGTTCTTGTCATGCCATAATGGATATCTGTCTTGTTCTTTGGAAATGTCATGTAAAGATGAAGAAATGTAATTTTCAAAAGCTACTTGTTTCATACATAGAAGACTGAAGTTGGATTGACAAAAATCTGTAGATGATCCAGTTTGTTTTCCTCCAAGATATCATAAAAAGTGTCAGTTAAATGTTCTACGTTCCAGAAATGTGTTTAATAGTGAAGCTTAATTCTTGAAAATAGAATGCGCATCTCACAAAATGATCGTGGGAAAGTTTGGCACTCATCATATGTTGTAAAGCACGGTGGTCTGTGTGAACTTTAGTGTGTTTTCCAAATAAACAACGCCAAGACTTAGTAATAACTACCTAGGCTTCCAGTTGAGTGATTCAATAATTACATTGCGAAGGGGATATAATACTACCAGCAAATGCAGGATTTTTTGAACTATTACACTATTTTCTTCAATTTCCTGAAATACGTGTGAACCAAGATCAGTCTCGAAACAATCAGTAGTAGAAGCCACGAAAAAGTCAGGATGGGAAAGTAAATGTGCATCCTGTAAAGCTTGTATCATTGTATCAGATTTTGTCTCTGCCTGTTCACCCAAGACGAGTTCACGTTTTTGACACTTAATTGACATAACCGAAAGGTATTTTACGAAATTGGTTACAAAGTTTAAAACACAAAAAGGCTGTCTATTTATGACAGTTCGGGTTTTAAATGTGTCCCAGTACTGACCTCTGATTTTTGTGGCTTGCGTTACGGTATGGATACTGGATAGAGTATGACTTTCTACTCTTTATCTCGAGTATGTGGATATGTAAGGTCACTCTAAATTATTTTCAGATTGCACCTATTTCACGTTTTGTGATCGCGGAGTGGAACTCAGTTTTCGCTCGACTTTCATGACCAGTTACCTTTTGAAGATTCTGCTACAGTTCTTGAACCGCACTTAGCGCACCTTTGCTGCCCTTCCCTTAAATACGGTTTTACTTCACTTTATACTATAATTGTTAATTACAGAACCACTTTTCCATGTATTTCTGGTTGCCTGATTGATTAAAACAACAATTATTCACCATAATCCTCTGGTGTCATTTATTTCAATTTCTGACGTTAGAATAAAACCATTTTAATGATTATTTATTTATGTTTCATATTTAATATATCTGATTATTTTATTAATTCGCAATTACAACCACCCGATAGATCACTTGACTGCAGAATCATGGATACAAATTATTATTTGCAACGAGTTTATGGGCTGTGCGTGAAGGCAGACAGGTATGGCTCAACCCTACGCTTTCATCGAGCCATCCATTGTAAACAGAGCCGAGAATACCCACATTACTGGTGTATTCTGTTTAGCCATTTTACCAAGGTTAGAGTAGTTGTAGAAGGCTAGTAATGTCGCAAAGCTTAACCGATTTTATAGATGATAATGGTAATATTTCATTTGATAGAGGTTTGGAAGTAGCAACATCAAAGGAGAAGAGCTATGAGTACTCCGATTCAAAATTAATGAAAGGTAGGAGATCCTAAATTATGCCAGTGCGTTCTAGTTACCGTCCTCTATTACAGATAAAACTAGCATTAAAATAGAATTCGAGTTTGCGAGAGTTTTCGAGATTTGGTGTCGCTCGAGTGTGCTTTTCAGCAGGAAATTAGAGGCACTAGCATTGGAAAGTCGAATACCCCCAATGCCGTCCGAGTATTTTTATAGGCAGGAACACAGTCTGCAGTAATCATTTGATGACAGCAATCAGTGACTGAAGCTGCAAGATGTGCAGACTGTGGCAAGCCGAGAGTGTAAGCGTCTCTATTTTATGTAACAGATCAGCACGACGGGAAATAACAGTCCTTGAACACCAAGTGGTAGTTCCAACTGAATCGATAATTGAGTGGAAATGGTTATGTACAGCTGCTTGGAGACCATTTGCGGACTTAATGGTTCAAAGGGCTCTGAGCACTATGGGACTGAACTTCTGAGGTCATCAGTCCTCTAGAACTTATAAGTACTTAAACCTAACTAACCTAAGGACATCACACACATCCATGCCTGAGGCAGGATTCGAACCTGCGACCGTAGCGGTCGCGCGGTTCCAGACTGTAGCGCCTAGAACCGCTCGGCCACCACGGCCGGCGCGGACTTAATGGACTACATGTTCCCAAAACAACTATCCGCCATATCAACGGGCCACGGCTGTTCACGATTGGTTTCAAGAACGTTCTGGACAGTTCGAGCGAATGGTTTGGCCACGATCTCCAGCCTTGAATTCCACCGATCATTTATGGGCCATGATCGAGAGGACATTTCGTGCACAAAATACTGCATCCTCAACGTATTCGCAATTATGGACGGCTATAGAGGCAGCATGAGTCAGCGATGCTGCAGGGGACTTCCAACGACTTGTTGAGTTCATGCCACGTGAAGTTGCTGCAGTAAGTCGGGTAAAAGGAGGTCCGCACCTTATTAGGAGGCATCTCATGACTTTTGTCGCCTCAGTTTAATACAGTACAGACTCAGTTCATCCTGATTTCACACGTATTTGGGAATTGAAGGGTGACCGTGTACGGAGAAAATAACACAGCATCTGAATGTACTGAAGTATCAAAACAATGTGCTTAACAGGTCGTTGAATGTTGTACAAGAGCAGTTGAATTTACTGAAACACACTTTTAGTTACCTACAAGTCCCTTAACCCTGGTTGTAGGACATTTCTGTTCAAGCTACATAGAGTTCCTGGTTCACTTAATAGAAAGTACTACAAATTTGCTGTGTGTGGTGACTTGAATATAAATTTTATGTGACTGTCCAAAGAAAAGAATGTTACGAGGTCTAAATTTATATCATCTGATGCAGAGTGCAGGCGAGCAACAGCGCAAACTATGCACAACATCTTTATCAGTTCTTCATTACTAAAGGGGCATTCCGTTAGAAAAAGGGTAAATTTTAACACTAAAGGAAATTTGTGAACACGGACACATGTTAAATGTAATTACAGTCTAGTTATAAATGTTTATCCAACGGCAAGAGAGACGCTATTAAACTTCATTACAGAACAGGAGTGGTAAGATGTTTATAGTGCTGATTTCATAGACGATAACCATAGTGGTATCCTCTTCTAAAGTTGCTTTGTATTAAGACAGTTAAAACAGGATGCTGGCACTAACAGGCAACCGGGGTGGATGATTAATGGAGTAAGGATACCATTTAGAATAAAATGGGAGTTATATCAAAACGTTACAGATAGTAACAATCGAGCTGCAGTAGCCCATTACAGACAGTACGTGCGGCAGGGCGGGCTATACGTTGTCATCCATGATATTTCAGTCCACCTACCTCAGTAAGTTTCTTTATGTCAGTCGCAGTCTCTCAGCGTTGGTAGATGTTGGTTCATCGTTGAAGAAAATTCCAGTAAACACGTACCAAACGAAAGCTACATAAATCTAGCTTAAAGGCAGAATCTCTAAGTTCGTAAAACATTCTGGCCCTCGCGATTCTAAACAACTCACTTCACAACTAATTGGGCAGTATTTCGCGCAAAACATGTTGTAAATGGAAGCCAAATCCATGTTTACTGTCCTACTAATACGGAGTAATACATTAATGACTTAATGACTACAAGTCCTCCCAGCGAAAGCAGCCAGAAAATTATCAGTCCGATGCAAATGCTTTTAACGTTCCATACAGTTACTGACTCACAGATATTCGCGATTTACCACATCAAGTCGTTCAGTGGGCCTCTTAAAAAGAAATACTCGTCATAACGTCTCGTGATGTTCACCAAACACGCGATGCGGAGTTGAAGTTCGACCAGAAAGTTCTCACGCAAATAACTTTCAGATAAATCCACTTAAAATTTCCTGACTTTCAGTATGCTGTTCAAAACTAAAGTCACTTTACTATTCTAATAGCGACACCGATAGAACTCAAGGTTTATTTCATCTTAACAAAAATTGGTGTGAAGTGGTCCCACATTGATCTGTACAACAAGACGGTTCACAAGCGACTCCTAGAGACACAGAACTGTGTCACAAACCACTACACAAAGGGGGGAGGAATGCTTAATTCCTATTGGCTGCTAATTTAGCCAGCCAATCGGAACAGCTCCAGAACTCAAATGCGCGCAGTAATCCCAAAGTCCTCCAGTAATATCACGGAAACAAATTTTTAAAAGAAAGTCTGAAATTACGAAGCTAAATTTAATTTAAATAAAATAAAGCACGAATTATCCCCAGAAACGAAATTCTGATCGATTTAATACGTAACTTCTCTCTTGACTGCTTTTATACGGAATTTGTACACTAGGACCATGTTTGCAGAACTTCCTCACGCATATGTTTTACGCAGTCCTTGGCAAAATAAAATATTCACATTTTGCGTATGCCTCCATACACTCTCTCGCTTTCTTCACAAAACAAAACATAATTAAATAGTCATTTTGAAACTGGTTGATATTATGTCATCAGCGATTGTGTTGAAAGCATAGAAAGGTATAGAAAAGCAATTTATACGAACTGATCCTTTTAGTTATAGTTTCAGCTGATTCTGTAGATGGATACATTAAGAAAAGTTATTCCAGATTTTTAGGTAAAAATTTGTATCTCGAAATGTACTGAAGATACTGAACTGAGATTTTAGCAATATAATTATATTATCAGTACCAGCCTGTGTACGTACTATCAAAAAGACTGAATAAAATTTGACATTACTTCTTTAGATTCGTCGGAAGTGTGCATAACGGATCGTATGCACGCCAAGTTAGCTCACCTTGCCCCAGCGACCAGAGCGGCACCTGTGCTGGTGTCAGGGAAAAAATGGCAAGAGACAATCTAAGATAGCGTACTTCGCTGTAAGGTGTAAAGGGTCGTAATATTTTGTTACGGTACATACTGAAAAGTGTTTTAAAACGCCATTATGAAGGTAAAATGCATGTGGTATGCAAACAGAAGAATTATCTCTGAGGATAAAATAAAAACCTTTTTATCGTCAGTCGTGAAGAAAGTGTCTGGCCAACAGCAAAGGTCGAGGATAGAGGGTCAGTACGTAATAAAGATGTTTCGGTTACTGATAACTCAGCTACATGCACAGCACTCAACAAACACTTTCTGAATACAGCAGATGATTAAGTAACAATTTAGGTTCTAAGGGGAGTCATGTAACTCTCTTAGATAATGGCTTTGCAAGAATGCTATCTGAGATACATCTCAGTGATATAGACAAGCCAGTGGTGTAGTCAGTAATTAAATCGCTGAACCCAAGGAACTTTCATGGATATGGTGAGGCATCTAGCATGTTAATAAAGCAGTGTACTGCATGTGTTAGCTCAACACTTAACCGCATTTGCAATTTTTCCTTTAGAAGTGCTCAGTTCCCGGAACGATTAAAGTACGCAGCAGTGAAACAGCTTTAAAAAACGGGGGGGGATAATTCAGACAGCTGTGGACTTATTTGAATGCCAGCAGGGTTTGCAAAAGATATTGACAAGGCTGCGTACATATGGATAAGTGATCATTCCAGGTTACATAATTTGCTGTGAAACATATTGTTTGGTTACATAAGTGGTGTCACTCCAGTAGTGTAACAACTGAAATCGCTACACCCTCCTTTCTCTGCGAGACACTGGACCCCTTAAATAAAAAGTTGCGGGCACCAGGCCTTTTCTTTAATTTAGCTAAGGCGTTCGACTGTGTTGAACATAAAATATTTCTGCCTTAGTTGCCCCTTTGTGGAATAACAGGAGTATGTCGCAACTGGTTTCTCTCATACTTTAAGAAAAAGACAGCGGAACGTCGTTCCCCACAGTAATGAGTGCGCCTATAAATGTCGTGTGACTAGGACCTTCCGTCAGGTAGACCGTTCGCCGGGTGCAAGTCTTTCATTTGACGCTTCTTCGACGACTTGCACGTCGACGGGGATGAAATGGTGATGATGAGGACAATACAACACCCAGTCCCTGAGCGGAAGAAGTCTCCGATCCAGCCGGGAATCGAACTCGGGCCCTTACGATTGACAGTCTGTCGCACTGACCACTTTTTTATTATTATTATTTTTTAGTTCGTTGCGTTTGGTCGGGGCGGACGTCACAAGACATCCGTTCAAATTGATCGTTGGTTCCTTGACTCAGTTTTTTTTAATTACAGAGGGCACGCAGCCCTCTGACCGAACACGCTGAGCTACCGTGCCGGCTAGCCATTCAGCTACCGGGGGCGGACAGTACGCCTATGACGTGGCGTCTGATCAGGGCATGATTGATTGGAGTGTGCCCGAAAGTCCACTGCTGACACCGCTACTGTTTCTTATATACAAAAAAATCGCAACATCAGGAAGGAGCTGAGCGACATAATCTGAAAGATGACCACTGTTCAAATTCCGCCCTAGTAGCACCACAATGAGGATTCATTTAGAGTTTGCTTTAAATACAGGCTGTAACGGACTTGAGAGTTAGTTACCATTGAGACTGGACGTGATAAGTTGATGTTAGTCAAGAATGTCTTTAAGGCGACAAAGACGCCATTATCAACACCTCACTCAGTCTGAACGACGTCGTGTAATAGGGGTACTAGAAGCTGAATATTCCTTCTGGTATACTGTAGGAAGATTTGGCAGGAATGCAGTCACTGCACACGGTTGCTGGCAGCGGTAGTCACGACAAGGTAAGTTCGCAAGAAAACCGGACTCCGGACGGCCACGTGACACTACCGAGGGCAAAGACCATCGTGTTTGGCGTATGGCTCTGCTGCATCATACTCCATCTGCAGCAACAATTTGAGTAGCAGTTGCCGCCACAGTGACACAACGAACTGTTACGAATCGGGTAGTTTAAGGACAGCCCCGAGCCAGACGCCCTGTAGCGTGCACTGTACTGATATACCAAAACTCCGCCATTGCGACTTCCGTGGTGTAAAGCGACAGCTCATTGGAGGGCACGGTGGAGGTCTGTTGTGTTTCCTGATGAAAGCTGGTTCTGCCACCGTGCCAGGGATGATTGTGTGTTGATTAGAAGAAGGCCAGTTGAGGGCCTGCAACCAACCTGTCTGCGTGATAGACACACTGGACCTGCACCTGGGGTTATGGTCTGGGGAGCGATTTCCTATGAAAGCAGGAGCACTCTCGCGGGTATCCCACGCACCCTGGCCGCAAAGCTGTACGTCAATCTGGTGATTCCTCCTGTTGCGCTGCCATTCATGAACAGCATTCCGGGAGGTGTTCTCTAACAGGACAACGCTCGCCCACATGCTCTACAAATTGTCGACACGCTGGCGTGGTCTGCTGGATCACCGGATCTGAACCCAATCGAGCACGTATGGGACATAATCGAACGACATCTCCAGCAACATCCGCAACCAGCATTAACATCCCTGTGTGGACTGGCCAAGTGCATCAGGCATGGTATTCCATCCCATGTATTGACATCCGACACCTGTGCAACACAATGCATGCACGTTTGCATGCTTGCATTCAACGTTCTGGTCGTTACACCGCTTATTAATGTAGCAGCTTTTCACATTTGCGAAGGCTTATCTCGCGCTTACATCAGACTGTGATCTTGAAATGTTAATCACTTACATATGTTACCTAGACAAATTTATTCCAGAAATTTCATTACTCTACATTAATTACTTTTGATATGCTAAATCTCGGTAGCAGGCAATTTTTACAGTTTCTAATGTATGATTAAAACTGACATTTTCCTTTCACAGGATAGCCGTATGATTAGTGATTCTGAACAGTTCAAGTTCACGGGTCTTCAGAAGATGGTAAGCTGTCTTAGAAAGTTCGTGTTAAGAATAGTGTTCCAAAACTGAATGCCACTGTATGTATTTACCATTAGAAAAATAGCTACAATAAGTAGTAGTCCGACATGAATATTAGTTTACTTTGCTCATTTTCATTCGCTTATGACACCCCGCGTTAAGTTCTGGGGTGACTCTCCTCAGGCAACAAGGGTATATTTGACTGAGAAACAGGCAGTTGGAAGAAGTGCGCGAACGTTTTGTTGACCACTGGAATCCCAGCATTGGTCTCTATTTACACATTTTATTTGATATTTGTTGTTAACAATATTAGCTTATTCGCAAGAATTAGGAGGTTTCACTCAGTCAACACTAGGCAGAAACCCGACCTGTAATTGGATAGCACCACCTTGACTCTTAGTAGAAAGGCCTAGAGAAAGCGAGAGTTTGTAAATTTTAACGGTAATCCTCGCACCTCTGTCGAGGAGTCCTAGAAAAAAAACATTACCTAATTATTGTGATATGTTGTTGGTTACGCTAATATATACGATACTCAGCACCTTTACGTCTGCATTGGATTCGTGTAAATTGTATTTTATATATTATTTCTACGTTAATTTCATGTCCTGAAGCTTTCCATTAGCATGGAGATTTCCTCCTAAGTTTGGTCCTACGGAACTAGACGTGCAAAATAAATAAATATAGGTGTTTGAAACTGTCAGGAATGGGTACCATGTACCTGCCAGTACGTTAAGAGTTCGTTACTTGTGTTTTATAATCACTTTACTCTCGTACCTGAGGCTAAAGTAAGTGACCGCCGGTTTTAATACTTTCAGAATAAAAAAGTCATTATGTCTGCTGAAAAGGATGAATGGCGTATTATGCACTTGATTTGATCTTAAACACAGTGATATTTGTAATATGGTAACAATCCTTACCGGTTTTAGCCACGCACTATCTGATCAAAAATATTCTGACACCTTTTAGCGGATGTTAATACACTCCTGGAAATTGAAATAAGAACACCGTGAATTCATTGTCCCAGGAAGGGGAAACTTTATTAACACATTCCTGGGGTCAGATACATCACATGATCACACTGACAGAACCACATGCACGTAGACACAGGCAACAGAGCATGCACAATGTCGGCACTAGTACAGTGTATATCCACCTTTCGCAGCAATGCAGGCTGCTATTCTCCCATGGAGACGATCGTAGAGATGCTGGATGTAGTCCTGTGGAACGGCTTGCCATGCCATTTCCACCTGGCGCCTCTGTTGGACCAGCGTTCGTGCTGGACGTGCAGACCGCGTGAGACGACGCTTCATCCAGTCCCAAACATGCTCAATGGGGGACAGAACCGGAGATCTTGCTGGCCAGGGTAGTTGACTTACACCTTCTAGAGCACGTTGGGTGGCACGGGATACATGCGGACGTGCATTGTCCTGTTGGAACAGCAAGTTCCCTTGCCGGTCTAGGAATGGTAGAACGATGGGTTCGATGACGGTTTGGATGTACCGTGCACTATTCAGTGTCCCCTCGACGATCACCAGTGGTGTACGGCCAGTGTAGGAGATCTCTCCCCACACCATGATGCCGGGTGTTGGCCCTGTGTGCCTCGGTCGTATGCAGTCCTGATTGTGGCGCTCACCTGCACGGCGCCAAACACGCAAACGACCATCATTGGCACCATGGCAGAAGCGACTCTCATCGCTGAAGACGACACGTCTCCATTCGTCCCTCCATTCACGCCTGTCGCGACACCGCTGGAGGCGGGCTGCACGATGTTGGGGCGTGAGCGGAAGACGGCCTAACGGTGTGCGGGACCGTAGCCCAGCTTCATGGAGACGGTTGCGAATGGTCCTCGCCGATACCCCAGGAGCAACAGTGTCCCTAATTTGCTGGGAAGTGGCGGTGCGGTCCCCTACGGCACTGCGTAGGATCCTACGGTCTTGGCGTGCATCCGTGCGTCGCTGCGGTCCGGTCCCAGGTCGACGGGCACGTGCACCTTCCGCCGACCACTGGCGACAACATCGATGTACTGTGGAGACCTCACACCCAACGTGGTGAGCAATTCGGCGGTACGTCCACCCGGCCTCCCGCATGCCCACTATACGCCCTCGCTCAAAGTCCGTCAACTGCACATACGGTTCACGTCCACGCTGTCGCGGCATGCTACCAGTGTTAAAGACTGCGATGGAGCTCCGTATGCCACGGCAAGCTGGCTGACACTGACGGCGGCGGTGCACAAATGCTGCGCAGCTAGCGCCATTCGACGGCCAACACCGCGGTTCCTGGTGTGTCCGCTGTGCCGTGCGTGTGATCATTGCTTGTACAGCCCTCTCGCAGTGTCCGGAGCAAGTATGGTGGGTCTGACACACCGGTGTCAATGTGTTCTTTTTTCCATTTCCAGGAGTGTATTAGGTGCATTCTAGCTCCGCCTTTATAAAGGCTTGAGCTCTGCTGAGGACACTTTCATTGAGTTGTGTGAAAGTATGTAGAGGAATGGCAGCCCATTCTTCCTGAAGACCCGAAATCGTAGTGTATAGTAGTGCTGGACCCCGGAGTTTGGAGCGAGGTCCACGTTATAATTCATCGCAAAAGTGTTCCACAGTATTCGGGACAGTACCCTAGACGGGGCTATCCATTTCAGGAGCGTTATTGTCTGCACACTGTTGCCTGTCAGATGCTGCTTTATGACAGGGTGCACCGTCATGCCGATAAGAACATTCATCGTGTCTGAGCTGTTCCTCTACTTCACGCATTAAAATGTGTTCACATCCTTCCGCATTCAGCGTTTTTTAAGCGAAATAGGAGGAGTACACCATAACCACGAAAATCAGCCCCATACCAGAACACAAATTCCTACGAGTTTCACTGTTGGTACTACACACAATGACACATAAAGTTCCTTAGACATTCACCAAACCCAAAACTTTCCATCAAATTGCCACAGGATACAGTGTGATTCATCACTCTAAATCATTCGTATCGTCATCCACTGTTCAGTGGAGTCGCTCCTTCTAACGCATCACCATCGCTTTAAATGTTTATCTGTCAGATAGACTGTCAGAGACAGAGCACCTCGTGTTCCTGCTGCTAATAACGCGATTACACCATTCGTTTGTTACATATTTGTGCGAGCTTCAAACACGAGCGACTGCAGTAATGGATAGGAACTGTGATTGCTGTGTACAGATGCAAGATGAGCTGGCGACCCTTCGCTCACAGCTCCAGGCTGCATTGGCTTCCATCACACAGCTTGAAGCTGTAGCCGAGGGGCGTCACTGTGGGGGGGTCAGACGCGGGTATGCGAGGGACGTCAAGCACGTCCCACATGTCCCCCGACTGGTCCACTGCTGTGGTTGCCCCAGTTACTGCCTGCACTGGGGTTGACCCCTCACCTGTGGTTGAGTGGAAGATCATTCCAAAGTCTGGCAGGCAGCGAAAAACTTTCCGATGGGTCGATGGTAGGGCCTCCCTGGTTCGTTTGATGAACAGGTTTTGGGCGTTATCTGTGTCTCTAGGCCGGATGCAGTCGTCCACCCTGTTCCAGAGGAACCTTCTCGGCCTGCAAGGTCTTGGTATTCACAGAGGGTGGCTCTGCTGGTAGTTGTGAGCTCCAACATTAGGTGCGTAATGGGGCCTCTTAGGAACATGGCTGCCAAGAAGGGGAAGGAAGTCAGTGTGCCCTCCTTGTCCATAATGGGGAGAGTTATTCCAGATGTGAAAAGGGTGCTTCCAGATGCCATGAAGAGTACATGGTGCAGCCAATTGTAGGTGGTGACTCATGTCGGTACCAATGACGTGTAGCAGTAGTAGTAGTAGTAGTAGCTTTATTCATCCGTAGATCTCTTTTTACGAGGATATAGGACATGTCAAAGTATTTACAAGTTCAGGCCAATTAAAATTAAGCTAATTTAAATACACATATATTTACAGATTTCTAGTTGAACATAATCATTAGATTTACTCCTGGTACACAATACTTTTTTTACAAATAACTTATTAAAATAATATAATGCCACACCGTTCACTCATATCTCACTATCACTCAGTGCACACACTACACACACATTGTTTCATAACACTTCACTCACTACACACACACACACACACACACACATACACACACACACACATACACACACACAATGGTGATCTCTGGGCCATTTTCTGTTACCGCAACTTCCCATTCGCTATCCTGAAAAACTAGGTCAGCATCCCTCCATAATGAGTGAGATGTAGAGCTCAGAAAGAGGAAGAGGTGTTTAGTATTGTGCTATGCATAGCTTGGGGGTAAGTATTTCTAGAAAGGAAAAAGGAAGGAAAAAACATAAAGCGAAGGTGTTATGTGGAATGTTGGATGTTTCATAATCATTATTATTATTATTATTATTATTATTTATTTGTATATTTTTTTATCAAACCCCTAATCTGTTTTATCTAAGTAATCCTTCATTGTATAAAATGTGTCGCTTTGGATCGGAGGAGGTTCTCTCTGGTTTTGGGCGGCTAGCGGAAATGGTAACGACTGCCAGTCTCGCCTCCGAGATAAAGGCGGAGCTCACCATTTGCAGCATCGTCGATGGAACCAACTGTGGTCCTTTGGTGCAGAACCGAGTGGAGGGTCTGAATCAGAGGCTCAGGCGGTTCTGTGACCGTGTAGGCTGCAGATTCCTTGACTTGCACCATCGGGTAGTGGGTTTCCGGGTTCCGCTTAATAAATCAGGAGTCCACTACACACAGGAGGCGGCTACTCGGATAGCGGGGGCTGTGTGGAAGGGACTGGGCGGTTTTTAGGTTAGAGGGTCTCAGAAAACCACAGAAAGGGCGTCCGTCTAAAAGGGGGCAGGTAAAACTCAGTAAGGTAGTTGTAGAAACGATCGGTATTGTAGTTGTAAATTGTCGTAGCTGTGTTCGGAAGGAATGAGAGCTCCAAGCCCTAATAGAAAGCACTGAAGCTCAAATAGTTATAGGTATAGAATGCTGGCTAAAGTCGCAAATAGGTTCAGCCGAAATTTTCTCAAAGGCTCAAACAGAGTTCAGAAAGGACAGATTAAATACAATTGGTGGTGGAGTATTTATTGCTGTCAGAAGCAGTTTGCCTTGTAGTGAAATTGAAGTAGACAGTTCTGGCGAAATAGTATGGGTAGAGGTTATACCTGACAATCGGACTAAACTATTAACTGGATCGTTTTACCGACTACATGACTCAGAAGATATAGTTGCTGAACAGTTCAAAGAAAACAAGAATCTCATTTCCAATAGGTACCCCACTCATACAATTGCAGTCTGGGGTGACTTCAATCCACCCTCAATATGCTGGAAAACTTATACGTTTAAAGCCGGCGACAGGCATAAAATGTCATCCGAAATTGTACTGAATGCTATGTCAGAAAATTATTTTGAACAATTAGTTAATGAGCCTACTCGAAGCGTAAATGATTGCGAAAGCATACTTGACCTCTTAGCAACAAATAATTCTGAACAAATAGTGAGTATCGTTACGAATACGGGGATTAGTGACCACAAGGCAGTAGCTGCTAGGCGTAGCTGCTAGGCTGAATACCTACAACCATCAAAAAGACACGCCAAGTATATCTATTTAAAAAAAGCTCATAAAAATGCTCTCAACGTCTTTTTAAGAGACAGTCTTCACTCCTTCTAATCTGATCATGTAAGCTTAGAAAAGTAGTGGAATAATTTCAAAGAGATAGCATCGACAGCAATTGAGAGATATATACCACATAAATTAATAAGTCATGGTACTGATCCCCCATGGTACACAAAACGGGTCAGATCACTGTTGCAGAAGCAGCGAAAAAACCTGCTACATTTAAAAGAACGCAAAATCCTCAAGACTGGCAAGGTTTAGCAGAAGCTCGAAATATAGCGCGTACTTCAATGCGAGATGCTTTTAATAATTTCCACAACGAAATTCTGTCTCGAAATCTGGCACAAAACGCATATAGATTCTGGTCATACATAAAGCACACCAATGAGAAAGATGCAGTCAGTACCATCACTGCGCGATAAGAACGGCGAAGTCACTGATAACAGTGCCACCAAAGGAGAGTTATTAAAGACGGTTTTCTGAAGCTCCTTGACCAAAGAAGACGAAGTAAATATTCCAATCAAGAACAACTGCCAAGATGAAAACCATAGAAGTAGATATCCCCAGGTTAACAAAGCGGCTTAAATCACTTAATAAAGCCAAGGCCTGCGGTCCAGATTTTATACCAGCTAGGTTCCTCTCAGAGTACGGTAATACAATAGCTCCATATTTATCAGTTATATACAACCGCTCGCTCACAGGAAGATCCGTACCTAAGGACTGGAAAATTGCTCAAGTCACGCCAATACTAAAAAAGGGAAGTGCGAGTAATCCGCTGAGTTACAGGCCCATATCACTAACGTCGATTTGCACTAGGGTTTTGGAACGTATACTGAATTCGAACAATATGAAGTACCTCGAAGAAAACAGTTTATTGACACATAGTCAGCACGGATTCAGAAAATGACGTTCTTTCGAAACACAACCAGCTCTTTATACTTATGAAGTAATGAGTGCTATCGATAAGGGATGTCAAATTGATTCCATATTTTTAGATTTGCTGAAGACTTTCGACACCGTTCCTCGCAAGCGTCTTCTAACCAAACTGCGTGCCTGTGGAATATCGCCTCAGTTGTGCGACTGGATTCGTGATTTCCTGTCGGAGAGTTCACAGTTCGTACTAATAGACGGAAAATCATCGAGTAAAACACAAGTAATATCCCACGTTCCCCAAGGAAGTGTTATAGTCCCTCTACTGATCCTGATATATGTTAACGGCATAGGAGACAATCTGAGTAGTCGTCTTAGATTGTTTGCAGATGATGCTGTCATTTACCGTCTTGTAAAGTCATCAGATGACCAAAACGAGTTGCAAAATGATTTAGATAAGATATCTGTATGGTGTGAAAAGTGGTAACTGACTCTCAATAAAGAAAAGTGTGAAGTTATTCACATGAGTGCTAAAAGAAATCCGCTAAATTTCGATTACGCGATAAGTCACACAAACTTCAACTAAACACTTAGGGATTACAATTACAAATAACCTAAATTGGAACGATTACATAGATAATGTGATGAGTAGAATAAACCAAAGACTGCGACTCACTGGCAGAATACTTAGAAGATGCAACAGGTCTACTCAAGAGATTGCTTACACCACGCTTGTCCGCCCTATTCTGGAGTATTGCTGTGCGGTGTGGGATACGCATCAGTTGGGACTGACGGGTGACATCGAAAAAGTTCTAAGAAGGGCAGATCGTTTTGTATTACCGCAAAATAGGGAGATAGTGAATTGGAGTGGCAATCATTGAAACAAAGGCGTTTTTCGTTGAGATAGGATCTTCTCGTGAAATTTCAGTCTCTAGTTTTCTCCTCCGATTGCGAAAACATTCTCTTGGCAGCCACCTACATAGAATAGATCATTACGATAAAATGAGAGAAATCAGAGCCCGCACAGAAAAATTTAAGTGCTCGTTTTTCCCGCGTGCCTTTCGAGAGTGGAACGGTAGAGAGACTGCTTGGAGGTGGTTCATTGAATCCTTTGCCAGGCAGTTTATTGTGAATAGCAGAGTAATCATGTAGATATAGATTTAGGTGTAGATCTTATGAGGAGTTGCTCGACCACTGTACCCCATTTTTTTCAACTTCCTTTGCATAGTCATCGTGCGAACTGGACTCCTGGTAGAACTTTGAAACTAACGAGAGATTTCTTCTGCTGATTTTATGCGACTTTTTACAACGAATCTCCACGATACTCGATGTTTCCTGCAGTTTTACAGTTTTGGGACCTCCCAATGTCGGGACAATTAGTCCACATGGGTATATGATCGCGTCGGTTACTTCAGGCTGCTGGTGTCCACTACCCCATCTTCTCTGATTGTCTGCTCATCTCATTGGACAGACGCGTGACCAGCCCTGGCGTATGCAGTATCCCATTTCAGCCATCTCCTTATTTCTGCTGTGCTGCCACGATCCGATTCTTGGGTACTGCTCTTCACTCTTATTCAATGACGGAGGTGGATTAATAGAAGAGATAGTGAAGGTACAACAAAGAGTGGCGCTACAGTATAGTCGGCGTCAAAGCGCCTCGGAGATACTGAACAAGTTGCTGTGGCAGGCATTACAAGAGAGCCGTTGCGCATCACAGAGGCGTTTATTACTGGAACTCCCAGAGACTACGCTCCGGGAAGCGTTGGGCAACAGATTACATCCACGCACATACGTCTCGCGAAATGATCACAATGAGAAAATCGAAGAAATAAGAACGCAAATATGACGTTATCGACTATCATTCTTCCATCGCTTCATTCACGAATGGAACACGGAAGGGTGGGGGAGAGGGGGGGGGGGGTGAAATGTAATGGTATTCACGGACCCTCCGTCACACATTGTAAGGTGGCTTGCTTAGAATAAAGGTAGTGTAGATGTACTGAGTATGTAATCATTTTTATCATATTACAAGAGTGTTGTGTGCAATAGGAAAGTCCTCCAGTGTAGTAATACGGTACGTGCTCAAGTCCAGAGGTGCGGCAGGTTTCCTATGTACGTTCAGACGATGTCACAAGTACTTTATGATCTAAAGGGCTCTTTTACGTCCGCTACTGCTCACCGTATACTGAATGCGTACTGTCGTTCAGGTATCCACCACTTCACGTAACGAGCGATGCGGCGCAGTGGTTACCACACTGGACTCGCATTCGGGAAGACGACTGTTCAAATTTGCGTCCGGGAATCCTGACCTAGATCTTGTGTGACTTCCCTAAATGATTAGGGACAGACATTTTAACTGCTTTAATGCAACAGCTCATCATGACTGCGGTCATGTCATGTAATCACATAGCACCCACGAGTCATTCAGTCATTCACAAAACTGATATATACAAATGTACTAAAGGTAAACAATAATCCTAGAAACGCCACTCTAGTGTATTAAGACTGCACAAAAACTTTTATTTCCAGATGGCTGCGTCCTGTACTAGCAGGAATGTCACAAATTTATATCCCTTGTAACGGTGCTGTGGTTATTATGCTGTTGGTGTAGAAGTCACTATAGGCTTCAATTTCGTAATGTTTTTTGTAATGATTGAGCTTCTTCACTCAGTCTTTTTGATTTTCCGACACTGACAAATACACTTGGTTGGACTGACAATCCCACAGTATAAAATCTCCTTTTAACTGACATGTTAATATTCCTTCTTCATCTAACTCACATTTCCATATTTCTCTTCCTGTGTGGACGCCGTGCAAACCGATTACACACCACTGTTGGTAGCACTGACCACGAGCGCAGTGGAGTCAAGAATGGCATATCGGTACCTCTTTCAGACCTGCCCCCGAGTAAGTATAATGTGCTACACGTGAAAACTCTTAAAAATGCTACAGTGATTGTGCATAAGAAGTTACAATGAGTAGGATGGAATGGTCGACTAGCTCCAGATAAGCCACACATTTCTGTATCCGATACTAACTGATGTTTCAGTTGGGGAGAAAATCGACACCACTGGATAATGGTTGATTGGAAACGACTGATTTGGAGTGATGAATCACAATATAATCTCTGGCAAACCGATGGAAGAATTCGGTGTAAGTCAGCAGGCTTTCGTGGCTGTTGTCACTAAAAATCTTCTTGGGTGTTAGCAGCAGCAGCACTCTGTCTTCAGGCCACAAGGGGCCCATCGGGACCATCCGACAGTCGTGTCATCTTCAGCTGAGGTTGCGGATAGGAGGTGCATGTGGTCAGCACACCGCTCTCCCGGTCGTTACGATGGTTTTCTGTGACCGGAGCCGCTACTGTTCGGTCGAGTAGCTCCTCAATTGGCATCACGAGGCTGAGTGCACCCCGAAAAATGGCAACAGCGCATGGCGGCCAGGATGATCACCCATCCAAGTGCCGGCCACACCCGACAGAGCTTAACTTCGGTGATCTGACGGGAACAGGTGTATCCACTGCGGCAAGGCCGTTTCCCTCTCGGGTGCTAGGCCACGTCATATTTCCTGTAAAATAATCGATGTTTCGATCCCTCTTCTGGGATCTTCTTAAGGATCTTTTGGTGTCCACGGAGTGTTCTAGCAATAGTGGACACCGGAATATCCTGAAAAAGATCCCGGCGGAGGGGTCGAAACGTCGATTATTTTAGAGGAAATATGACGTGGCCTAACACTCCAGAATATTTTAACTTTAGGAAGAATTTGAGTTTGACAAACACATATAGCAGTATACTGCTAAAAGTGAAGAGCGGAAGACGTGGTGTAACCCTATGGGGACATCTTTCGTAGTCAACACATGATTGCTCTTAAGAAACACTAATTTCGGCACGATATTTTACAGCATTGTGTGCTGCGTACAGTAGATGAACAGTTCGGAAACGATCGTTGTTTGTATCATCATGGCAATGCACCCTGCCATAAAGCAGCAACTGTGAGACTGTGGTTTGTGGACGGTAACATTCCTGAAATGGACTGGCCTGCACAAAGTCCTGACTGAGCCCAATGGAACACATTTGGGATGAGGCAGAACGTCGTTTTCGTTCCAGACCGCAGCGTCCACTATCAAAGCCTTCTATGGTTTCGGGTCTTGAGAAAGAATGGGCTGCCATTCTTCCACAGTCATCTCACTGAAAATGTCCTTATTACAATTCATACTGTCAAAAAGGCAAAGGGTCGACACACCAAAAATTAATGTCTCTTAATTGGTGTCCAGACACTTTTCATCAGATACTGTACCCGTCATCATTTCGCATATGCAGTACAAAAACTGACACGGTTATCCTCTTGACTGTACCTAGCTGTAACACTACATCTTTCGCCTTCGACCTTCTGCATTTGATCCACATGACTCTGGAGCAGACTAATAACATATTAGGACTTATACAAAACCCCTCTTCATTCTGGTTGAGATTAAATCTTTGACGTTATCATCTGCTTGGGCTCCTTCTCGGCATGTTTCAGTTCCCTTCATTCTATCCAATAGAGAACCAGTATATCTGCACCATCATCAACACTATCCCAGCTGTTTCTGTTTTCTTTCCTTCCATCATGTCTTTTATTCTTGTTCGATATTTTTTGCTTTTCTCCAGATCAGTCCATTTCCTCTTCTGACTTGATTTCTTCTATCGCTTTATCATTGACTTCTGTTGGATATCGTTAAATGTGGAAAAAACAACGTAATGAGGAAATTATTTAACACAGTATTAATTAGACTGACACTTCTGAAACAGCGAAACTTATTACCATACTTATTGTTAATACATATTTATTATTTACTAAACACATTTTGTTGTTTATTTTATACACTGCCGTTATTATTATTATTATTTTCTGCTTAGACACATTATACAGCTCAGTTACTGAAGATATTTGGGTACAACTAAGAGAGGGCCTACAGCCACAAATCTTGCCAGGTGAAATGAATGTACACTCCTGGAAATGGAAAAAAGAACACATTGACACCGGTGTGTCAGACCCACCATACTTGCTCCGGACACAGCGAGAGGGCTGTACAAGCAATGATCACACGCACGGCACAGCGGACACACCAGGAACCGCGGTGTTGGCCGTCGAATGGCGCTAGCTGCGCGGCATTTGTGCACCGCCGCCGTCAGTGTCAGCCAGTTTGCCGTGGCATACGGAGCTCCATCGCAGTCTTTAACACTGGTAGCATGCCGCGACAGCGTGGACGTGAACCGTATGTGCAGTTGACGGACTTTGAGCGAGGGCATATAGTGGGCATGCGGGAGGCCGGGTGGACGTACCGCCGAACTGCTCAACACGTGGGGCGTGAGGCCTCGACAGTAAATCGATGTTGTCGCCAGTGGTCGGCGGAAGGTGCACGTGCCCGTCGACCTGGGACCGGACCGCAGCGACGCACGGATGCACGCCAAGACCGTAGGATCCTACGCAGTGCCGTAGGGGACCGCACCGCCACTTCCCAGCAAATTAGGGACACTGTTGCTCCTGGGGTATCGGCGAGGACCATTCGCAACCGTCTCCATGAAGCTGGGCTACGGTCCCGCACACCGTTAGGCCGTCTTCCGCTCACGCCCCAACATCGTGCAGCCCGCCTCCAGTGGTGTCGCGACAGGCGTGAATGGAGGAACGAATGGAGACGTGTCGTCTTCAGCGATGAGAGTCGCTTCTGCCTTGGTGCCAATGATGGTCGTATGCGTGTTTGGCGCCGTGCAGGTGAGCGCCACAATCAGGACTGCATACGACCGAGGCACACAGGGCCAACACCCGGCATCATGGTGTGGGGAGCGATCTCCTACACTGGCCGTACACCACTGGTGATCGTCGAGGGGACACTGAATAGTGCACGGTACATCCAAACCGTCATCGAACCCATCGTTCTACCATTCCTAGACCGGCAAGGGAACTTGCTGTTCCAACAGGACAATGCACGTCCGCATGTATCCCGTGCCACCCAACGTGCTCTAGAAGGTGTAAGTCAACTACCCTGGCCAGCAAGATCTCCGGATCTGTCCCCCATTGAGCATGTTTGGGACTGGATGAAGCGTCGTCTCACGCGGTCTGCACGTCCAGCACGAACGCTGGTCCAACTGAGGCGCCAGGTGGAAATGGCATGGCAAGCCGTTCCACAGGACTACATCCAGCATCTCTACGATCGTCTCCATGGGAGAATAGCAGCCTGCATTGCTGCGAAAGGTGGATATACACAGTACTAGTGCCGACATTGTGCATGCTCTGTTGCCTGTGTCTATGTGCCTGTGGTTCTGTCAGTGTGATCATGTGATGTATCTCACCCCAGGAATGTGTCAATAAAGTTTCCCCTTCCTGGGACAATGAATTCACGGTGTTCTTATTTCAATTTCCAGGAGTGTATGAAGAAACAAATCTGCCGATGCAATCATATTCCGAGGCATTTTCTTGATATGTTTGATCCCAGAGCTGGCGCTGTATCCCTTAGTCAAAGATTAGTACATTTATTTTAACTTAAAGTTATTATTATGAAATTTTGGCTCACGTTTGATGCTAATTATGGAGATTTAGACCGCTTGCAAGATATGGCATACGTTTTAATGCAGCTTTCTTTCTCGCAACGGAGGTGACTTTGCATTAGTAATAAAGCTGCAGGACCTGACTTTAATTATTTTTATGTATTATCTTACCTGCTTCAACAGTCTGTTAAGATACACGCTAAAACCGTATCCGTAACCGGAAGGCCTTGTGGTGGCACGATGCCATTTGTCAGCCTGCAGGAATGATCGGTGCTATCGACAGCTGTCTCTTTAGCCGGTGTCCCGTTTGTTCCGATCATGAATCGCAGATAGGAGCACCAAGTTCAATGGCACGGGCGACTTGCCCACACATCGCAGCACGAGGCGACAGCCGCTCTGCCCTCACCAGACGTCTCATTTATTTTCTTCTTAGCCACTGCAGTCTTTCCTTCCACGCTTGACATTCAGCATATATTTTTCACTGTCAAGGACTTTGTTTATGCCGCGAGAATTGTTACCGGCTGAGGAAACCTGGAGAAGGTGCATGGTTGAGGTGTTGTTGCATTCGGATGGAATATGGTTTAATTACCTATCCAGTCATCTTGATTTAGTCTTCTCCGTGGTTTCACCAAGTCAAGTAAGGCGAATGGCGGCACTGTTCTATTGGAAAGGACGCATAAGTTCCCTGTCAGATCTTGTCATTTACCAACATATGCTCTATATCTGATGAAATCGTCGTCGATGAGTAGTTAAACTTTAACATTTCTCTCCTTCTTTCTTAATAGGAAATGATCTACTATCTATGACACGATCATTTAACAGCTTGCGGGCATATGAGAGTGAAGTAAGGCTAATCTTGCAAAACGGCGATGCTTTTAAGAGTCAGCATAATGCGAATCCGTATAGTAGCAGGGGGAACAACATGAGTATAATTCTCTCAGTTTTCGACTCTCCAAAAATATAGTTCACGAGTGAACCAGGCAATGCTTCAGAACTAGCAAATACTGATGGGAACTGAACATACGTCGTAACCTGGCGTATCCCTAGGAATTGTCAGGACCCCCAATTTCGGCTCCTCTTTGCGATTTCGCCCACTTTGAAGAGATAAAACTCGAAATTATAATAAATCATATAAAAAAGGAAGAACAGATTTCAGTTCTTTATCACAAACTGTGAAAGACAGAAACACATTGCGCATGTCACTGGATAGAGGAAGTTTCAAAGTTTTATGTTTGCACAGACTTTCTACCATACAATCAATGCAGGCACCGTGCGTTGCTCGAGAAACATCGAAACGTTAGTCCATTTCATTCCACGCACGAATCAACAGGTCTCTGTTTACCGAATCGACAGCTTCAAAAATTCGATTTCTCAGATACTCAAGAGTAGCTGCCTTAGGTACGACAAAAACTCTGTGTCTTTTTTACTCCCATAGAAAAATCGCAAGTTGTGATGTTTGGTTGTCTGGGAGGCCAAAAACAAGGTTTTGTTGTCCGCCTCTTCCAATCTAACGTTGTGCAATGGTGCTAAGATAACGCCGCACCTCAAGGTGGAAGTGAGATGGGGTGCCGTCATGCATAAAAATTATATCATTGGAATCTTCGTGAAATTTTTCATCTTGTCCGGGTATGTCATTCGTGCCTCAATTTACTCCGCAATGAGAGGTCAATAAACTTCGTGAACAGAAACGACATAAAACACATGCAGTTTCGGTGAGTCTCTTTCATGTTCGACGACGACGTCAGGATTCTGTGTGTGCGCACATTATGAGGGATAACTTCATCCGATAGATGAAACGTCTATTCATCCGAAAAGATGAGCCGTTCGGAGAGAGTGTCCTCTGCCATATCTTGGGAAACTCAAATGCAAAATTCGTACCTTCTGTTGTGACTCTTGGGACGCAAATGCTGCAGTAAGTGCACCTTTTAAGGCTGCATATGGAGGCGTCTTTTCGGAAGAGGCTATACCGGTATGTGAGGAAGTTCCTGGTCTGCCCGCCTTGTGGTCTTCCATGGGTTCCGTGTGATCGCATCTCGGATTCAGTCGACATTTTCGTCAGATGTGCGTAGCCGACCTGTGCTTTTCCCTTTGCTTATGCAACCTACTTCCAAGACTTTTTTATGCCAGTCATTAATCTGCTTGCGCAGATATGGTTTCCTGCTGAATCGACGGTGGAATGCACGTTGAAACTTCAGCAATAGATTGACTTCGCACAAATTCCAGTACACTAAATGATTTTTCTTGTGGTGTAGCCGCCATGTTGCTACAGACAAATAATAGCGCAGCCATCAAGAGTTTGCATCATCCTCTATCGAGTGACATGCATAATATATTTCTATCTTTTATAGTTTGTTTGCAATGAACAAGTGAAATCTGTTTTTCCTTTTAGAATCGCCCGTCTTGGGTTTCGTTGTCCGTTTTCATGTTTATAAGTTTTTTCTTAATTTTTTCTACACAAGTTTTGAGCTACCAGTTCGTGAAAGGACAACACACAGCTGATCATGCTATAAAAACTCTGATCGTAAATCAGTTCCAACATGGCTTCTTTGAATGTCTGTCAGCCATATATATTGTTATTGCAAACAAAACCTTGATTTGGGGTTGCAGCCACCTAAAATGAGTGGGTAAATCAGGTGTAAACATTGGCATACGGGGTATAAGAGAGACCAATCCAGCTGTTGGTTCTGTGAGGATAGTAGCTTTACTGACATTATTCCACATTGGATTAGTCTGTGAACATATAGTATTACAAAATTTCGTACAAACAAACTGTGTGGAAGCTTTGTAATCATAAGCCTCAAATACAGCTTTGCTAATGTCTGTTAAACCGATTGTGAGAAAGAAAACAAGACAGCACATTTTTATGTATACAGCTATTTGCTTCAAATTATAAATACGTAATGGCAATAATAAATATGGGAGAAACATTTGTCTAGTAGTTTAAATTTGCTGCTGTCATAGCTGACTGAGAGAAAGAAAACGATGTCGCACGTTTTTAAAGCAAAGCAGGGTATTTTCTTTCTCGCTACCGGTGTTAACAGTAAACCTGTAAAATTTTGTTTAAAAAATTTCTCTGCCAGTTTTGGTTGATAACCTGCGGAATTTGTTGTGGGGCATCGAGGAATATTCTCGCTACAGCTCCTGTAGTCCCTTGAAGTTGCGACAGATAGTGGCGCTGCACGTAGCCTTCAAAATGCCGTCTTTAACGGAGACGCGTTCCAGGCAATTAAAGAAATGACTTCAGCGTGTTTGTCTCCACAAATATGAATACGAACTTACCCTTCTCCATGGCAATGCAAGGCCTCACACAACTGTGCTCGTCGGAGAGCAGACAAAACCTCCTTGAGCTGTTCTTCCTCGTTCGCGCTACAGCCTGGATCTGACACCTACTGACTTGCATCTGTCTTTCCAATGAAGAATGCCCTTCGCAGGAACAAGTACGTGGCGTGGGTGATGGGGAGGTTATTGATGCAGCAAGACATTGTCACTGACGTCGATCAGTGGAGTGGTTCCAAGCTGGAATACAGGCTCTCCCAGTAAGGCGGCATATGGTTGTCGCACTGGATGGACCTACGTTGAAATATCGTATTTTGTACTTAAAAGAGTAGAATATTGTGGTGTATTTTGTAACGTCATGCTTATTTAGGCGAGTTATTCAGCCACCCAGAATTTGTACAATGTGAGGTGAATGCTGGCAGACTGGCCTGGGCCGCCAGAGCGCCGCAGCCGTCCAGTAGCAGCGACCGTTGCTGGCGAGCCCGGGTGCAGCTAGAAAGGCTTGGCCATAGATGGGGAAAATCCCTGGACTGAGAATTTATACGATTAGTCGATGGCTTAAGATGGTCGGCTGTGGTCCAGCGGTGGTCTAGTGTCAGTCACACTGGCTCGTTAGATTTCAGTGATAATTCACAGTCAAATATTAAAGCAAATGTGAATACATTTGCGATCTCAGCTGAATGAAAGGCATCCACTAACACAAAAACATTTTCGATATATTTAAAACTAAAGAAGTTAATGTTTCACAGTGAATAAATGTTTACACAATGAACCTATGAATGACCAACTTTTAAACGCGTCATGCAATTTCAACAAAAGATATCTTAGATGATAGCAATGCACTACGGCTGTCATCCATGAAAGCTACGTATCTGTTTGTGTTTTATTTGTTGACTTATGACATCTTTTATAGTACTTTTACTGTGCAAATGTTGACAGAACATTGAAATATTCATACTATCACAGCAAATGAATGCAGCACAAAAACCTGTTACTTTTTCATACCTAAGTACTTAATGATGTGCTACTATTTTTGCCAGCTATTTATTTAGTTATTGATTTCGATTACTTATACAAAATCATGGTTATTTACGAAGGAGTCAATCTCTTGTGTTAGCTGACAGCACTATTGAAAAGGGCGCTGTCAAGCAATCTTAAATAGCTGTTTAAACAATAAACCATATTTAACAACAATTTGTTGTCATTCAACATTAACACACTCGTGTAAGGACACTAAGTTTTTCATTTATGAACAAACATTTATTCGTAATTTATGTAAATGGTCTGACTATGACCAAACGTCTGCAATGCCTCTTTTATATAAACATTGTTGCAGTATATCGTCTTTATACCGGAAATGCTCAGGTTGAGTCAAATCACGTCTGTAGAATCTAAGAACGATTTATTTTTGCTGGACTCAGCCTTCAGCCAATGGAAAATCAGACAGTGACAAAAAACCAGTGGAGCCAAGTAGAGAGAAACATTTTTTGAGTGAAGAACTCAAGGCAGCGATTCTGGGTACTTTTCGTTAAGATCTTGAAGAGGACTTTATATTTGTACCAGGTGAAAGGCAGACCTGGCTGTTGTAACATATGATATTCGGTCATGACAGTAATAGATTCTGAGTGCGCAATAGCCGCTACGACGCTCTAACTTTTCCAAATGCATTACGGAATTGAGGACAGACGGAGTATGAGTTGCTATTCTTTGTATCGGCTGTGTTAATTAGTGAATCATCATATAGAACTCTGAGCTATTTTCAACTAACAAATACTTCGTATGTTTTGATCACAAAATGGACTTATTTTTCACTTATCTTTGGTACTGTTTAGCTTCGGGATTCTGCCACCGGTTTCGTAAGGATATCAACGTATCTTTGTAGCATTTGAAATGTATATTTTCTGTCTGCATTTAAATTGGATATCACAGGAAAACTTGCCGTGTATTTGCGATGTCCTTCTTGAATAAACATTATTCAACATAATTCTCTCTTTTCCACATCAATTACAGATATTAGAATAGAACTCTTTATATTAAATTATTCATTTATCTTTTATTTTGTTATTTATGGGTATTTTATTAATTCGTAGTTCTAGCCTATGCATCTGACCGCAGGATCAGAGATATAGATTACACTGTGCAACAATTAAAATGTAAATCGAATGAAAATAGCTAATTCCTATCACTTCTAATGTGCTGATCGCGAATATCACAAAGACAGGTCAAAATTAGCTCTAGTTTTCATTTTACAGTGTTTTATTATGGTGAGATAATTATATACTGATTTTTATGTTACGTTTAAAATGAAACATTGTAATGGTGTGTCAGAGTCGTAATAACTAGTAACAATTGATTATATTAGTGTCCCTGGTCTTACTTGTGTGCAATATATTGGATATAAATATTTTGCTACCAATTTTAGTGATCTTTTTGTCCCAATCCTCTTCAACTTCAGTGACTTTATTAATGCATGTAATAATTTTTGCGCATTTGTTTCCAGATTAACCACCAGTTGTTCAAGTTGACTGTTATTGAAGTGAACAAAAATGCCACGAGTTTGTGTTAACAATGCTGACACGTTTTGCTATGTGTATGGAGAAGTGACATTTGCTTCACAAAAACAGCAAATAACTCCATTGATTAAAAAAGCTTACAGTTGTTATTTTTGGTGCAAAATAGGTGATCAGGATAAACCGTGGGCTCCACATGTGATTTGTAACACTTGTGCCAGCAACTTTAGGAATTGGATGCATGGCAAAAGATGTTCAATGACCTTTGCCGTACCCATGATCTGGCGTGAGCCAACTAACCATGTCAGTGACTGCTACTTTTCTATGGTTCCTTGTATCAAGAAGGGAACATCTAAGAAGAACAAGCGGACAGTGATCTATCCTAACATTCCATCTGCCATACGTCCAGTTCTACATTGGGAAGGATTGCTAAAAGCTGAACCACCGACAGAGTACGAGGTTACTTTTGATGGGGATTCTGAATGTCCTGAATTATGTACATCACAAGATTCAGAGTTTCTTCCAAATATATCAACTGATGATACACAAAAATTGTCTCAAAATGAGTTAGGTGATCTCATTAGAGATTTGGAGCTCTCTCAAAATAAGGCTGAGATTTTAGCATCAAGATTGCAATAGCGCAATTTTCTGGAAAGCAATGTAAATGTTTCATTCTACCGAAGAAGAGAGCAACAATTCACTCCTTTTTTTAACATGCAAGATAGTCTTGTGGCATGTGTAGACATAAATAGTCTAATGAAGGCTCTCAGCATTAGTTACAACTCTTTATTGATTCGTCAAAGTTGAGCTTCAAAGCAGTGCTTTTACATATTGGTAATGAGCTTCCTTATACTCCAGTTGGGCATAGTGTGCATATGAAAGAGTCATAGCAAAACATGAAATTTGTACTAGAAGGCATCAAGTATAATGACTCTCATTGGCAGATTTGTGGGGACTTGAAAGTGGTTGCACTGTTCTTAGGTATGCAGTTAGAGTATACTAAATATTGCTGCTTTTTCTGTGAATGGGATAGTCGAGTTCGTGCATTTTATTACAGCAAACATGGATGGACCTTCTGAAAATCTTTTCAACCACGTATAAAGAACATTAAGAGTGAACCTCTAGTACACCCTAAAAAGATTCTGCTCCCATCCGTGCACATCAAGTTAGGTCTAATGAAAAACTTTGTTAAGGGAATGAACAAAGATAGTGACGCGTTTACGCGTTTAAGTGATGCCAAAGTAAAGGAGGGCACCTTTGTAGGCCCACAGATTCGAGAGCTTTTCGGAGACCATAATTTTGAAGGAGTCATGCAAGGTGATGAGTAGCATGCATCGGAATGTTTTAAGACAG
Source organism: Schistocerca piceifrons (assembly GCF_021461385.2). Classification (NCBI taxonomy): domain Eukaryota; kingdom Metazoa; phylum Arthropoda; class Insecta; order Orthoptera; family Acrididae; genus Schistocerca; species Schistocerca piceifrons. The sequence continues at coordinate 289,749,030 of NC_060145.1, read as the reverse complement.
TCTGTTTACAGTTCTTAGGGAACAAACGAACAATAAATTACAAGGGGATTGTAGATAACATGTTGTCATCTTATGAAAAACTTGGTTGCAGCATGTCATTGAAAATGCATTTCTTACATAGTCATTTTGACTTCTTCCCCAAAGATTGTGGTGCAGTAAGTAACGAAGGTGGGGAGCGATTTCTTCAAGATATTGCCACATTTGAGAAGAGGTATTCCGGAAAGTAGAGCCCTACTAATTTAGCAGATTACTGCTGGACTGTCATAAGGGATGTTCCCGAGTATGTGTATAAATGCAAAGACAAGCGAAAACTGTCTCTTCTGAATTTATTTCTGAACAAAATGTGTAATTGTATATACTGTACATATGGACATTTATTATTTCAATCCTTTATATACATTTGTAACCAGTTAATTTATATATTTTCTTTTGTGCTTTACATAGTTCTGGTACAAAGTAGACTTAAAAAATATTTTAATTCATGTAATATTATCTTCATTTTTTCTTAATATTTTAGGTTTGTCCTTTCGGAATGGCACTGAAATTTATAAATGCATAACACATAATATAATTCAAATAATTATTCGCTTAAAATTTGTTATGCTGAATCTTGGAACATGATTAGTGAGTTATTTATACAAAAATGTAGATTATTTTTTTAGAAAGCTAATGCTAAATATTTATGAAGACCTTGATTTTCTAACATTTTATACGGAAATAAGCATAACTAACTCAAAATAATGCAATTTACACACTTTCACATCAAGTTTGTTGTTCAGTGTTATTTTTTGCGGCGACTTAGCTGCGGAGCATGAAAGCAGACATGTGTGACTCGACCTTGTGACTAATAGGGTTGACTGAAGAAAAGTAATGCCTCCAGCTCCGTAACTCTTACACAGCTGGCAGCATTGGTATGCGGCAGGTACTGGCTAGTTCCGTAGCTTCTCCTCTACAGCTCCAGTTGGCGGGAAGCCTTAGCATTGAACGGTTGTGGTGTTACAATGTAAGGTATGGAACCCTGTGCAGACGGTCGGTCAATGTCATTTAAGCAACGTGCAGTCATTGAGTTCTTGACAGCAAAAGGTGTCACCCGAAAGGAGATTCAGCAGAGAAAGAAAGCCGTTTATGGTGAGTTCTGTGCGTCGTTGGGCGAGGAAGTTTAAAGATGTTGAGGCGGGAACATCTGACCTGCGTGACAAACAAAGAGTTGGACGTCCTGTGACAGCAGCCACCGAGTTTCACAAGCAAAATGTTGACAGATTACTTCATGACGATCGTCGTATCACTCAGAGACAAATTGCAAGCACAATCGGCGTTTCACAAGAACGTGTGGGTCACATTGTTGCTTGGCTTGGCTATCGTAAGATCTGTGCACGATGGGTACCCCGAATGTTGACTCCTGAAGTGAAACTGCACAGACTTGAAATTTGCCAAGAACTCCTCTCGCGTTACGAGGATGAAGATGACGCCTTTCTCCATTCAATTGTGACAGGAGACGAAACTTCGTATGCCTCTGTTGAAGACGTTGAGAGAACTGTGAGACTGTAGTTGCGGAAACAGTGTCGACTTCTTCCGTTACCACTTCAAAAAACTTGTTCATCGTTGGCAGAAATGTATTCATTTGGCTGGTGATTTTGTGGAAAAGTGAACATTGGTAATTAAAGATCACATTGTAAGGATTATTTCTGCGTCTGACTTATTAAAATATTTTCATCCAAACCCAATTAACGAAGGTGGAGGCATTACTTTTCATTCAACCCTCGTACATCGACATACTATTTTTGAATCAGAGGCTCGCATAGCCCAACTAGCGAAGTCGTGAGCGACGTCAGATAATGTAATGGGTTTGCTCGAGTGGGATGGTGTTAAGAGAGCAACTATACAGCATAAAACCAAGGTAGCGTCGCAATTTTAATCCTGACTAAAACCAACTTGTTTTCAGAAAAAAATGTGTCGCGTTAATTATTGAACGGCCCTAGTATATTTGTAAAGAGTGAAGATTAGTTTAATCTATATGCAAGGGAAAGGTCAGCTGTCCTTGGCCAAAAATTGGTTTGAATATCGCTGTGTTCTACTTGATATTATCCTACTGGGAGTTGTACGACCTTGTCTTTCTGTGACTTTTGAACTCATTTACCCAACCACTTGTAGGGCGACCTATCGTTTAACGTGAGTTCCGAATAACGATACGACTTAGCAGTTTTCGTATTATTAAATCATTAGCAATAAGCGATAAGTGACGAAAAAAATCTAGAACCAATTGTGGATCGAACTTCGAACATACGGATTTCTTATGGGGTAACACGGGCGACACGCGGGTCCGACATGTACTAATAGACCGCGGCCGATTTAAAGCTACCACCTAGCAAGTGTGGTGTCTGGCGGTGACACCACAGTTTGTTTCATGTCGCACTGGGAAAATGGTGTCAAGTGATCTAACGATGGTTCTACCCATCGCAGCACTCGGCAATGTGGGACAGTAAACAAGAGGTCGTCGGCAGTACGCGGCGGCAAGAACATTGTGCCATCATTGTCAAATCTTCTCTGCGCGCTCAATAAAATTAATACAGTATTTGAAACTGATGAACGTAAAATGTATCAGTTAACAAATGGTCTTGAACATGTGATGATCATTGTATTTGACCTCAACATGTTACAAATAAAAACAGTGTTACTTTTAAATGTGTGGTAACTACGAGTACGTTTGTTGAGTAGCTTAGTGAGTCGACAACGAGCAAGAAAGAAATTTTGTAATTCTTAGGGACTTTTGAATAACACTTATGTTTGTGGTTGATATTTAACTGGAGAAAGGAACTTTCATTTTGAAGGCTACTTTGAAAGTTACTAGAGAGCAAGTTATTTTGGAAATATTAGACACATGAGAACATATACTGAAAGTTTTACCTATCTCAGAAGAAGCGCCAGAACCAGGCTTCCGGGAAATTAGAAACAGTGAAAATTTTACTCTTTTACAGTGACTAACTGTGAACATTCCACGGAAGTAGTTTTATTTAATTCTCTGACTTGAAATATGATTCTGTTGCTAACTCAAGAGTTAATATTAGAAAAATATATTACCTCAACCAACAGAATCTATGATGTTCTATTAATAACAACTTCAATTTAGATGCGAATGCGAAATGTACGTGAACAAAATAACGTTGAAGAATAACAGATCGTACATTCCCACTGATAGTATTAATTGAGATTTTGATATAAAACAGTTTAAAGTGACAGACTTAAATCTTATGTGACAGAGCACTCAAATAATATCTGTGGATGGCCGAATTGAGTGACGTATCTTTGTCATGCGAACCAGCAAAAACAATTCTTTTACTACGTTTACCGATATGTTATAAGTAGTCCCCTCCCGGCTAGGCAAGCTAAACGATTCTGCTGTGTATAAGACGAGATAGGACTCCATTTTCGATTAACAAGGATATAAAATAAACAGGAAGAAATATTCACATGATGTGTGATTCCCCCAGTTAAAACTGTCATTTATATCAACGAAAGAAGCTATCTGAAGGATGTTAATTAATTTCTAAAAATTTCGAAGGAAGACTGCAGCGCCTTTTTATATCCAGAAGATTATGGGTCAACTCTGTGAGACACTGAAAATAGGAAAGCATCCTATTATCCAGTTAGTTAAGTGAGAGAATACGCAGCGGCTGGAGTACATCATCGCTGCTAATACTGGGACGCGTCAGCTCAGGTGGCAGGTAAGATGTAGCTTTTGTGCAAGACCAACGGGTTAATGCAGGTAATCATTTATAAATATATGTTTTTATAAGTTTCTCTTTAATCTCTTCATAGATTAAACCCGGCACTCCTACAGCGCAACGCTAGTATTGGCCTGTAGCTAGACCAGTAAATATACTGTATAGAAGATCATTGCCTGTTGCCAGTGAACATGAGACACTATTCGAAAGATTATCCACGCTGTTGACCAGGTGCAATTCGCTGAGACCGGTGGCTTGTTAACGTCGTAATAGTTCGAAAAGGACTATTAGTTTCTCTCAGTTCCTGGTTGGAGATGTTTCGAAACAGGCTTAGTAATTTACGAAGGCCGGCCGCGGTGGTCTCGCGGTTCTAGGCGCGCAGTCCGGAACCGCGCGACTGCCACGATCGCAGGTTCGAATCCTGCCTCGGGCATGGATGTGTGTGATGTCCTTAGGTTGGTTAGGTTTAAGTAGTTCTAAGTTCTAGGGGACTGATGACCACAGCTGTTAAGTCCCATAGTGCTCAGAGACAAATTTACGAAGATAGTTGACATATCACTTCCACCTGTGCTATTTTAGTCAAAGTCATTTGTACTGAAATCGTGTAATGCAATCAGGTAGAATTTTTCTGATTTTCCTTTTATATCAGTTTATCTTCTCAATAGAGAGATGGAAAGAGAGAAAGAAAATAATGTCGTTTCGTGAACTCCTTCACTAAGCTTGGAACTAAACCCGAGATTAGCAAGTAACAACTTTATTACTAAAAAAAAAGTATCTTGCTTACCACTGTTCTAGGCGCTTCAGTCCGGACTGAAGCGCCTGCTACGGTAGCAGGTTCGAATCCTGCCTCTGGCATGTACGTGTGTGATGTCCTTAGGTTAGTTAGGTTTAAGTAGTTCTAAGTCTAGGGGGCTGATGACCTCAGATGTTAAGTCCCATAGTGCTTAGAGCCATTTTTGATCACCACTGTATGGTAGTGTTACATGCAGCACAATATAAAGAGAACAGTTTTATTGAAGAAAGTTTCTGAATTTGTAAGTGCAAGTGTATTACTATTATCTCTTGTGTCCTGCGCTCAAAGAGATATAAAAATAACGTTGTTTTATTTGCAACTGATGGCCCTTAAATGGGCGTTCGATTTTGCAGAATCCTTACATGTCCAAAAGATCTGCAAAACTGAAATAGCCATGTTACATTGGCCTCGTAATTCATGAATGGAGGAAGACATTGTAAAATTCCTCTAATGCTCCACCATTCCAGCAGTATCTAGACAGATTCTGAGATTGATGGCGATATTTGCACGGCACATGGTACCGCTCTTGGCTGCCGTGATCCCAGGACCTGCGGCGATAATGTCATATGTTGATGTCCTTTGGCCCTTGACAGAGAGTGAATAGCCGACCTATGTTTTTACAATAGGACACACTTGACATTATGAAAGGCAAGCAATTATTTGTTGTCAACATTCTACAATTAGCAGATTGTACGTCTCGTATTTGGAAGTGGAAGCTAAGAATAAATTAATCTGAGACTTTGCTGTCAATGAAGTGTATTAAAAGCTTGCGATGTTCTACTTAATTTCTTTCTAGTTGGATATGAAGAACGCAGAGGCCAGTTGACTAATTCACAAGATGTTCCGTTTTGAAATTTTCACTTTCGTATTTCTGTGAGAGTACAGTACCACAAGTTGAAAATAATTACATCTCATCTCCGTCGCTAAGGAGTTTAGATTTCGGTTTTTCTATTTTAATAGAAAGAAGAAAGGGAGTTTTGGATATAACGTTCTGTCGATATCGAGGTCATTGTAGACGGTTAACACAAAGACTGCGAGGGAATCTCCACTCTCAGGCAGCTGACATGCGGGGTTACAGACAACATAGGTGCAGCATTGTTTTTTCATTGCCAGCCCATTTGTACTATCGCATAAAACAATTACTTCATTACTTTAATGGTATTGTTTTGACAGTTCAGTGACTCGTCTAGTTTTTAGGTACAGGAAAAATAGGAGATTATGGACTCATCCCGTGTATAGCGACAAACATTTAGCAGAGTATTTTACTTTACATAAAGAAGTAAAAGCTTCCCTCAAAAATGATTCGTGTTACAGAATGAATCGTAATACATTTCAGTATATTCTGCACAACATTCAAAACTTGAGGTGCATCAGGAAGCAATTAGCGTTATCATTTTCGATAATATCTTACTGTTCCTTCATCAAACATTTTTGCGATGGTTCATCTACAGTAGCCAATGACGAGCTCTCAGAACGATCTTCTCTGCCTTGTGATATAGAGTGATAGAAAAATTCTTTAGATAATACCACTTGGCTCACTGGTTCTCTTTCAACTGGCAAGGAACTGTGCATAGTTCTTGGAACTGAGATAACCTTCAAGAAATTGTGATGAAGTCAAGGGCACTACCTTTCGATAGAGTTTTGCCTGGATAATCTGAAGTGGTTTTGACAAATTTTTCTAAATTTTCTCTGTAGCTATACCAAAATCGTTTCCATTGGAATCTTACCATTCTAATTTGAATAGTAGTAAGAAAATCTAAAAAATAATGACTCTTTACTTTCCTGTTGCTTCAGGCGTATGAAAGAAGATGGCCTAAATGAAGGGGCTGGTGCATAAGTTCATAGCGATTTTTTTTTCTTTCCTGTTGCTTCAGGCGTATGAAACAAGATGGCCTAAATGAAGGGGCTGGTGCATAAGTTCGTAGCGTTTTTTCATAAGACTGACACTTCAGTCATCAGTTATTCTCCTTCACTCTTTACAGCCATCTGCCAACGAAAGGGTAACTTTTCGACTCCGCGTCTGTAGAAAACACGTGGTATTGATGCAAAGAGCTCGTCGAGTCATGTTCGGAGGCCATTTCCATCCGGAAGTTTGATCGATAGAGAGCGGGAAAGGTGAAAATCTGAGGGCGCAAGGCCAAGTGAATAAGGCGGATGCAGAATGAATTTCCAACCAAACGCCTGTAAAGGGTCTTTTGTTAGTCTAGCAGAATGCGGGCGGGCATTATCGTGGAGTAGCATCCCCTCACGCATTCTTCCTCGCCGTTGTTCTTGAACTGCGTCTGCAAGACGTATCAGTTGCTGACAATAAACCTCAGCGGCGATAGTTACACTCCGGGGAAGTAATTCGTAGTACATTACGCCGTCGCTGTTCCACCAGATGCATGACATCTTTTGTGGATGTGTGCAGATCTTTGTACGGGGAGTTACTACTTTCTTTGGGCTCAACCATTCCTCTTCTTTTCCGTATGTTAACATAAAGATACAATTTCTAGTAACCAGTACGACAGAAGATAGGAAAGAAACCAGAGACGCAGATATGGCCACCTGCTGATTTTTGTGTTTCTGGCTTAGAGCAGGCGGTACCCATAACTCAATTTTTGAACCTTCCCCATTGCATGTAAATGTCACACGACGGTGGAGTGATCACAGTTCATCACATTTGCAAGTTCTCGAGCAAATTGACTTGGATCATTCTAGATTAATGCGTTTAAATGATCTTCATGAAACCCCGAATGTCTTCCTGAACATAATGTCAAAACGATCCCGTTTAAAACGAAAAAACCGTTTTCTTGCCGTGCTCTGTCCAATGGTATCATCCCCGCTAATGTTTCTGACTGCGTCCGCTGCTGTCACCGTCTACTTAACTGAAACAGAAGAATATGTTGGAAATATTACGATTACTCCACCTGCCACTCCATTTTCTAGCATCCACAGCTCTACTTACTATCTCCAAATGACTAAATGACAATATGCAGACTCAAACACCAACAGTGAACTACAAAAAAAAGATGACAGTCGATAAATAAACTCGTAGAAACCGTAATGCCAACATGCAAAACAAAAACGCTCCGAACTTATGCACCAACCTCATAGATGGACTAAGTAACATTCCAAGTATCATTAACAATACTTGTAATTTTGCCTCATGCTACGTGAAACACGAAGAGAGAGAGCAAGAGAGACAAACTTGTGCAGTGACACTTCTGATAACGGCCGACGGGAGATGTCTGATACACATACTGTAGAAGCCGACGCGTAGGTCAGGGTCTTGCACTACCCGGCAGCAAACATTCTGCATGTCGCCGGCCAAGCACAGCCTGGCTCTCGCCGTGCCGTTGCAGCCCGGCCGCCAATGTGAACACACGCTTTTAAGGTTGGTAACAGTGTCAGATATTGAGACATCACTTTGAATGACTCGGAAATGGCGGATACTGATGTGATATCGACTAACCAGCACCTGGCAGAGTTTGACAGGAGCCTCAGTGTGTCTCCATTTGGCTCGCCGGTAGAATCACGCAGTATCCTGATTTGTGGGACATTCGGACGTGAAAGTAGCCTAACGTTAGTCTCCATGGAAACGAGGGGGAGGAGGGGGGGGGGGGAGGTATACTCGTCTTCAGCCTTCCGGTCGAGCACGTCTGACCGCCACAAGGAATCCTCGCCGTATTGTGCTCCAAGAGGATCATAACCCCTTAACACATGCGCCTACATTGCGAGAACAACACCACAGCATTCCGAATCCTCCTGCACCATTAGCTAGACACTATCTGCAGCTGGCCTAGGGAATTACCGTCCAGGCGTGCGCTGGTGCTCAGACCACAATACAAAACGGTATCGTTTGGAGTGGTACCATGACGGGGAAGCATGAACTACTGATGAATGGCGTTATATTCACCGATCAAACGCCCTTCCTTGGATGACTATTGTCGGCGAGTATGGTGGTGATCTGGATAAAGGTCCCATTCTAATATTCTGTAGAGACATGGCGGTGTTACTCCTGGCATCATGGTGTGGAAGCCATTGGGTATGACTTCAGATCAGGGCTGGTAGCTATCGTGGGATGGCACAATAGGATGTCACGGATATCCTGCGTCCTCATGTATTAAATCTCATGCAGCAGTGTCATGGTACCAGTTTCCAACAGAACAATGCTCCTCCACTAATGGCACGTGTCTCTATGAACTCTGTGCGTGATGTTGAGGTATTCTGGGGCCAACATGATCCCAGGTCTGTCCCCGAAAGAACGTATGTGGAACCACATCGAACGTCCACTCAGCCCCATCGCCAAGATCCAGCATATCAAGTACCGGCTACAACAGTAGTAGTCCAGAGTGCCTCAGAGAGTATATGGTTCAAATGGCTCTGAGCACTGTGGGACTTAACATCTGAGGTCATCAGTCCCTTAGAACTACTTAGACGTAACTAACATAAGGACATCACACACATTCATGCCCGAGGCAGGATTCGAACCTGCGACCGTAGCGTTCGCGCGGTTCCAGACTGAAGTGCCTAGAACCGCTCGGCCACTTCGGCGGGCTCAGAGAGTGTACAATGGCTTTATGACATCCTCTCCAACATCAGCTCATGAGTCCAAGCCAGAGAGGCTGCAACCTTTTACCGATAAGTGAGCTTATAGTATCAGTTTATTTGTAAATTTGACTTGATTTTTTATAGTTACAATAACATCAAAATCGCTCTCCATCCGTGGAGCTTTATTTATATCCCACTTCTCCCCCCGGGTGCTTCACTTTTTTTGTAAGACATTGTACAAAATGAACAGCAAAGGTCCCAATACATTCCTCTGCGGCACGTCGGAGCTCACTTGTACGTCTATTGCTGATACTCTGTCGAAGATAACAAGTGATAGCAAGTTCTCCCTCACTACCAAGTGAACTACAAAACCCTAATGGTAAAAATGAAGACAAAAATCCTCGCTTCGCTTAATCGCACTATAGAAAACACACAGTGTGTGGGGTCAAAATTATATAAGTGATAGAAGAGTCAAAGGAGAGAATTATGAGATGAGCAATCAACGCCGGAAATGAAGGTTCGAGGCGGTAAGAAGTATGGGCGTGGGGTGGCAGGGCACTTGTATGTAAACTGCTGTGTTCTGTAACGAGCAACTGCCCTGACGCATCAGCGTTTGTGGCAAAAAGATACACAGTTATTCATCGTGTATCTTCGGTTGAGTTTGCCAGTGGATGCAGATCATGACTGATTATTAAAGATAGAGTATTACTCGTTACATGAACATCCAGCCACGCGTGTAATGTATGGTGCACCTGCATGTAGTGTTTCGAAAGCAGAAAGGATGTAAACAGAAAAATTTTGTAACATGCGCCATCCTAAGTGGAAGAGACCTGATCCGGCCGCTGTGACCGAGTGGTTCTAGGCGCTTCAGTCCGGAACCACGCGACCGCTACGGTCGCAGGTTTGAATCCTACCTCGGGCATGGATGTGTGTGATGTCCTTAGGTTAGTTAGGTTTAAGTAGTTCCCAGTCTAGGGGACTGATGACCTCAGATGTTAAGTCCCATAGTACCTAGAGCCATTTGAATCATTTGAAGAGACCTGAGAAAACATGACATCTTTCAAGCAACAAAGAATTGTTCAGACAGTAAAGTTTGAATAGTTGATGTTACGTACATAGTGTGGCTATAATTTAACTTTCGCTACTTGAGCCAGGGTAGGCGGTAAACTGTTTGTCACTTGGACACCAACTTCATACGAGTGACGTTCACACCGAGCGTTGCAGGACTTGCGTTGTTAGGTGTGTTCGTCTCACGAGTTGCATTTAGACGCCGATATTAATACTGCGACGTAAGGTTGAACTGCATGTATCAGTGTGCAGTACAGCGGCAGACAGAAAACGTGGGCCTGGACAAGGTGAACAGGCCTTTACTAATAAAACTGTTTTACCAAACAACGGCAATACTGCAGCTATTCTCGAGTACTGACGCATTAAAGCAATACATGATTCTGAAGTTCGAATTAACTGGCGATATGGAAATTGCCCCTGGGAAACCGCCACAAATTGTTGACGTACTTACTGTTATCATGTTTGAGAGTGCTGGACGCAGTGTGCGACCTTCAAGCATTACACGAGCTGAGTCACGATAGCTGAACATTCCATGATCCACCGCTCGAAAAGTGCTGCCAACAGTTGTGAAATGATATCCGTAGAGCGGTTCCAGGTTATCGTAGAAGCAGATGGTCATCACATTGAGCTATGTCTGTAACCGGAAACGTAAAAATGGTTCGCAGTTAACAAAAGTCTCCTCTCACACGGAAATTAAAATATGTTTCTGTCAATGGTTTATTCGTTATTTCGCTTCCGCACGTCCTTACAAATGTTTCGACAAAGTTTCATTGGCCTAGAATCGCTCGTTTTCCATTGGGACTCTCACGCAGTGAACGTCTATCATCACCTGGTACATCAGCATATACGTAACTACTCTGCGGGTCACAGTACAGTGTGTGGTAGTGTGTGTATCCTACAAACATTAATAATTTCTTTCCTATTCCACTGGCGTATTGAGCGAGGGAGAAATGAGTATATAAATGTCACTGTACGCGCCATCTCTTCTATTTTTATCTCGTGATCCCTGCTGATAACCTTGCTGTTTAGCGCTCTCCACCATAAATCATCAAATCGTGATCATCAAGCAAAATATACACTAGTGGCAGCATAATGGTGATACAGTCTTCTTCGAATACAGGTTTTCTCATTTGACCTAACAGATTTTCGTGAGAACATCGTCGCCTTCTTCCATGGATTCACATTTAAGTTCCACGATAATTTCTGTTAGACTTCCGTATGGGCTAAACTGACCTGTTAGGAGTCTGAATTCGTTTCTTCTCTTATGCCATGGTTGCCACATAAGAACTCCAAATGGTGGACTAATACTCTCGAATTGTCGCGCTATCGTCTCGTATACGATTTCCTATACAGATGCAGTGCAGTTTCCCAGAATCGTTGCACCAAATCATAATCCACCGTTTGTCTTCCTTAATAGTGATTTTACGTTATGGTACCATTTCATATCACTTCTTAGCACTATCCATAAACACCCTAGTGTCCAAAACTTAAGGACGAAAGTAACTTTCGCATCATCAGCCAAGAAACGTACCTCGATGAAATTTGGATCATAGGCCTATATAGAAAGAAATGCTACGGTATAGCACCGAAGGTGATTCAAAGAAACATGCAGTAAGACGAACAGAAACGACACTTCTATTCAAGCACAAGAATTACGCCAAGTCAGCGCGATTCATGATGGTCTTCTGGCTATTACAAACAGCGGTACATGGCTCATAATACGGTCTTTGATTACAACAGAAAGCGATTCATTCTCTGCAACGTACTCCAATGCTGCTCACAAGGTTGGTAGTAGGTTCTTGTAGCAGGGAGTTCCATTCTCCCACCAGCACTGTTGACATCTCATGGATGGTCGTTGGCAACCCACACGTACTCGATGGAATTTAAGTCGGGGAACGGGCAAGCCAGTGCATTCGGCCAATACCCTCTGGCTCCAACAGCTCCTCCACCGGCAGTAAAGTCATGACTGAATGCACTTCTGAAAAGATGCTCATGTTGAAAGAATGTATTGTCAGGTCAACTTCGGTCGGTGAGCGTACCGTATTCAAATGCATGAAGGTCAGTAGGCCCATGCAGTAGTGTGCCTCCCCACACGATAGCACTTACACTGGCAAAGCGGTCATGTTCGACAATGTTCCTTTATGTAATACGTGTTCCCGCCTCTACGCATATGGCGGTGGATCAAGCACTGTCGAACGTGACTGGTTTGGTGGCCCAGATGTTATGGTTTGTGGAGGCATGATGTTAAGTGAGCGAAGTGACCCACAAATCTTTGAACACGGTGCATTCACCAGTCAACATTATTGCGACACCATACGCCTTTCTGTTCCTGACTTCTTCTTTTGAATAATGCGTGACCGCATCGAATAGTACAGACGGAGGCGCTCTTGAAACGAGAGAGCTTCGGCGTATGGACTGACCTGCCCATGCCTCCGACTTCAATCCCATCGAACACGTGTGGAATGCGGTGGAAAGACGTATGGCAGTACTTCCATACGAATCAACGATCACCCAGAAATTGTCAATTGCGGTAGTGGAAGAGTAAGAACTATCAACCTTGTGGCCAGCATCGGAGCACGTTGTATACCATCCACTGCCGTCCGTGGTGGTCAAATACCCTATTATCAACCATTTCCCACCTTCTAGTAGTGTTCAGAGGACCATCGTAAATCCCGATGACATAAGTGTAATTATTGTCCTTGTATAAAAGTGTCATCTCTTTTAGATCACTGCGTATCCGATTCACCTTCTGTGCTATACTGTAGCAATACGCCTGGGACAAATTTCGTCGAGGTGTACTACTGACTGCGACATATCATGTGGAAGTTACTTTCGTCCTAAGTTTTGGACACCAGTGCACTTGTAAGATGTGACGTTCTCAAGGTGTCCACCACTAATCACTATTTTTCCTCTTTGTTACAGGCATTTATTCACATTCATTACGCCAAAAGGAATTATTGTCCAAGTCTTCCTAAAATTCCTAAAGACTGTCCAACGACGCTCGTTTTCTGCGCACATGTACATGGTCAACGAACAACAAGGCTGCTGATCCTTTCTGATAAATCGTTCATATGTACTGAAAACAGTAGTGGTCGTACTACGTTTCCTTGGGACACATCCGATATTACTTTTGTTTGTGTGGAACGTTCGTTCTTCGTTACAACGTACTGTCCAATATTCCTCCACCCAATCACATATTTGGGATGATACTCCGTATTATAGTATCTTTCTTAGTGGTAGACAATGTGGTGGACTGTAGAATATCTTACGAAAATCTAGGAAGACGTAGTTTACCTGTTCAGCTTGTAACGGAGCTATTCAATAGCCCTTCTTTTGTCACATACTGCAGTATTCGATATATGCGATAAATTCGTGACACGATCACATAAAGTTAAAGCTATGATCCTGCATTCTGCATATTTTTAACTGTATTAAGAGCATAGTTTTGTTCCTTTACATCTAAAGCATATGTTCGCACTTGAATCGGGCATAAATGATAACGATTATTTTATTGTAGCAGTAGACGATATTAAAAATTGTTAATTATAAATCTTCAAATCAACTTCAAAGAACATATTATCAACAAGAATGTAATTTATTTTTCACATTGTAATTGAGACCTTCAGCGTCTTGTGCCTACTTTACTTTAAGCAGTTTTAATTTTATTGCTATACTGCGGGTGCTAATATCGACATCACTCATTTGTGAATCTCTGTGGTGGGCAAGTATTGCTAGGTTAGTATCCTCTTACGTGAACTCTTTTTAACTACGAAGTTTAACATTTCTGCTTTCTGTCTGCCGTGTTCAGTTTCGACGCCGAGGGGGTCAATGAGAGACTGAATGGAAGGCTTGGATCCGTTCATTGACTTGACGAATGAGCAGGACTTCATATGATTCCCTGATGAATCTTTCGCCATGATATGACTGTGAAAATTATTCTTGTCTTCACGCATGGACCTTCTGGCAGATGTAAGAGTTACTATTAAATTTTCTCTCTCAGCTTCAGTATAATATTTCTTATAGTGAGTGTAGTAGTATCTGTTTTTCGCAACATTCTAGGATCTGTAACTTTAGACCAGTGTGACTCTTTTCCGTCCTTCATTAATTTGCTTGGATCTTAATTTTACAGACCGCGGTTTATAACGTCTTTCTGCTTTAATCACAACTTCTTCTGCGTTTTCTAGATCTGAGCCAAATGATCTCAGTTAGTCTTTTAAATAGATTGAGATTGACACTCTACCATTTTGATAAAACACAAATGCTCACTATATATTATGCGAGAAGATTTATCAATAAGCAGCTGTTAACTTGTACGTGAATGCATACGTTCTGCAATACAGTGTGGGCAGTACTGCTCGAACAGCAGTTATACCCCTAAAATAAATAATGCGTGTAGACAACGAGGAAAAAAGTCTTTTAAGGCGGTGTTTAGTTCTGCCGATGCATTGTCAAGGATATTACTCCAGTTTTAGTCCTATGACGTTATTTCTTTGAGGTGTAAGTTGCTCATTTCAACAAAAATACCCGTATCCGACGAGAAGTTTCTTTTTTCAGAGCATGTAGAATGGGATTCTGTGCTATGCGTTTAATTTTAAGTTTTAGGGCACCCTGTGTGGTAGATGAAGTTCTTTTAATGGGCACGCTGTAGGCACTGGTTCGTGGCGCCCTCCATCGGTAATGCTGGAATTCAATATGGTGTTGGCTCACCCTTAGCCTTGATGACAGCTTCCACTCTGGCAAGCATACATTCAATCTGCAGGAAGGTTTCTTGGGGAATGGTAGCCCATTCTTCACGGAGTACTGCACTGAGGAAAGGTATCGATGTCGGTCGGTCAGGCGTTCCAAAACATTCCAAAGGTGTTCTGTAGGGTTCAGGTCAGGACTCTGTGCAGGCCAGTCCATTACAGGGACGTTATTGTCGTGTAACCACTCCGCCACAGGCCGTGCATTATGAACAGGTGCTCGATCGTGTTGAAAGATGCAATCGCCATTCCCGAATTGCTCTTCAACAATGTGAAGCAAGAAGGTGTTTAAAACTTCAATGTATGCCTGTGCTGTGGTAGTGCTATGCAAATCAACAAGGGGTGCAAGCCCTCTCCAAGAAAAACACGACCACCGAGCGAGGTGGCGCAGTGGCTAGCACACTGGATTCGCATTCGGGAGGACGACTGTTCGATCCCGTGTCCGGCCATCCTGATTTAGGTTTTCCGTGATTTCCCTAAATCGCTTCATGCAAATGCCGGGATGGTTCCTTTGAAAGGGCACGGCCGACTTTATTCTCCATCCTTCCCTAACCCCATGGGACCGATGACCTCACTGTTTGGTCCCCTTCCCCAAAACCAACCAACCAACCAAAAACACGACCACACCATAACACCACCGCCTCCGAATTTTACTTTTGGCACTACACACGCTGACAAATGACGTTCACCGGGCAATCGCCATACCCATACCCTGCAATCGGATCGCCACATTGTGTACCGTGATTCGTCACAGGACGTTTTTGTACTGTTCAGTCGTCCAATGTTTACACTCCTTACACCAAGCGATGGGTTGTTTGGCATTTACCGGCGTGGTGTGTGGTTTACGAGCAGCCGCTCGACCATGAAACCCAAGTTTTCTCACCTCCCGCCTAACTGTAATAGTCCTTTCAGTAGATCCTGATGCAGTTTGGAATTACTGTGTAATGGTCTGTATAGATGTCTGCCTATTACACAACTGTCGGCGGTTTCTGTCAGTCAACAGATGAAATCGGCCTGTACGCTTTTGTGCTGTACGTGTCCCTTCACGTTTCCACTTCACTAGAACGTCGGAAATAGTGGACCTAGGGATGTTTAGAAGTGTGGAAATCTCGCGTACAGACGTATGATACAGGTGATTCTGGTCTCTCACGATGTCTAATGACTGCTGAGATCGCTGATGTGGAGTACCCGGCAGTGGTTGGAAGCACATTGCACCTAATAAGAAAAACGTATGTTTTTTGTGGTGTCCGGAAACTTTTGATCACATAGTGTAAGAGCCAAATAGCGGATGGAGATTGTGAAAGTTGCATAGGTATAAAAGCAACAAAGGGAACAAACAACAGTAGAATCGACATTAGATAATGTTCTCTTTACCTGTTTTTAGTACCCGCCTAACTCTATGGGTCTCTTGTAACTCTTGCTTTTGGACACTGCGTTATTAATGTATATTACTGGGAACTTGTAACAACAACTTCACATTACGGTTGTAGACTCTTCTGTTACTCTCGTCGACTATTGGTCCGACAGTTTTTAACCAGGTAGGTGAAACTGTGAGTCCCTCAGCTGTAACCAGCATTTATACAGTATTCGGGTACGATTAACTGAAATGTATAGTCGATTATTTGATCTGAATCTGAGACCACACACTTATATCGCACAATGACCGCCATAAATAGTTTTCTGCGATTTTGCCAGGAAATGTCTGATGAGAAAAATGATTGTCCGAATCACATTTACCGATAGTCTGCAACAGTGTGGTGAAAGAGTACAAAAGACATACGGTACTTCATCCGTGTGAACAAATTAAGCAAGAACCTGCTATCAGTAATACAGAATCTGTGTCTGAGTCGTCTTTTCTGTGTAGATTCCTTGCCCGTGGCAAGGTGATATTAAATACTCGGGACGACCCTGGAACTCACATGGCTGTCGTTATGGATTGTTGTTTAGGTGCGTCAGGTGTAAACCTGCAGAAACTTCAGTAGCCTTCGATTTATTCAGCATGCAAACAGTGGTCCGTAACTGCAAGCTAATACCGACGGGAATTCTGTGATTGGGAAACGCAGTTAACTTGCTCCCTGCTGTGAACTGTGGGGAAACGGCGACTTTACTGGCCTGTAACTACGGCAGAGGCGATCGTTCCGGCGAAAGACACGCCGTAAATTTGAACCTCTATAGCTCGGTTGTCAGTGGGTGTACCGTTCTTGTGTTTGTAGTCTGCTGGTACGCAACGTTGGGAAATCAGAAGCGACCAACAGTTCCACGAACCCATACACTGGAACTCGTCCAGTCCTCTGTGTCGCCATCGCGCTTTGGATTTCGTAAGCGATATTTCGCACGGTGCTTTTATAGTACCTCGTTCGTGTACTGCTTATTTACTGAAAGGCCCTCAATACGGTAACTCACTGTCGACTGGCACAAAGGTGCGAGAACTGGAAGCATCTCCGAGTATATGAGATCAGACCAGAAATATATAGGTTGAATCATCAGTTTCGTTATTCTATAGGGACAAACAATGATAATTTTCTGACCACCCCAGAGACGTGTTACAGAACCGCTCTTTTCTTCAATATACGTACAATGGCAATGTACAAAATTATCAGCCTACCAGTGAAACACTACGCTTTATTAATTAATTCATTATTTTTCTGAAAAAATCACTTAGTTTTCGATGATGCTGAGCATGCTGCGTCACAGAACTCGTACAAAACGGGCACAACAAACTCTTCACTGTCTTCGAAATGTTTTCATTCGGTACATGTGGACATACGTGCATTCTGGTGATAGGATGAATGTTCCTATAATTCCTTCATCGAATCCCTACGTTCAACCATTGCTAAAGCACCTTAGTGGGAAGGTGCACTGTCTCGATGAAGGCTGATACAAGCAAAGCAGTCACTGCTGTCAACACCCCAGTGGCTTGCAGATTATTTATGCAGATATAAACAAAGAAATTTTATCGTTGTTTCATCTTTCACTTGTTGTTTGTCTTCTTACACTACAGATATGTCCTGTATTACCGTGCACTGAATCGAAATTTGTGGTCCTCTCTGTCTAAATCCGTTTTACAAACCTTTCCCGGTTTTCGTGACTGTTTGAAATTACTCCACGTATAATGAGCCGAATACAACGTGGCACGAGCAAATCATGCTTGCAGCATGTTGAGACCTCGCGTAGCTCATTTGTAAGGTCATAGTGTATGTCGATTGCATCACCATACGTTAGTGTGTATTACATCAAATTTTTTTGCTGTTGACTGTCCCACGTATCTTATTAGTGTAGCATTGTGTCTTGCTACAAAGTATTGGTATGAGGGAAAGAAAACCGTCAGGACAAAACATTATCTTGTCGTACCATAACCGATATAATATATCCACAATCTAGCATGGGAGACGAATTTGTAGGTTAACGTAGGCTCTACAACATGCTGTTCCGAATAGAATCTACGAGATTAAATTCATGTCATAGTAATTGCTCCATGGAGATACCGACGGACAACCACGACAACAAAGGGAAACGAAATGAAGATGAAGGTGATTAGAGCTGAAGTACAAGCTCGGGTTAGGTGATGAGCAAGGAAATCCCCAGTGCTCTTTTCCAAGAGACGATTGCGATTTTGGTCATAAAGGGCTTAGGAAAATCTTATAGAACGGAAACCTGAATGGGAAACAGGGGTTCGAAGCCTAGTCATCCAGAACGCTAGTCCAGTGCCTTAACAACAGCGGGAACCCCAGTCTATGTCGTTTATTAAGTGAACTGAGTGCTTATCAAGAACTGGGAACTTGACTGTGCTGTATTGTGACAGACGTTTTGCCTACGTGCGATTAACCGTTCTATTTAGGTGATCTTCACAATTACCTTGTTTCTTTTGTTTGGAGTGTACATGTTTTTTTCATATTTTATTGACTTATATACGTTAATACGATAGTGATGTATTTATGAGTGTGTTTCGTTATGTAAAATATTGTGAATTTTAAAATTTGTTTGAACATGTAAAATATTGTCTGTGAAAATGTTTTATTATGAAAATTGTAGGATGCGATAATTTATTGTAGATGAATAGATGAATGTATTACGTGCTACACCTAGTTAGGAGAAATTTAATCTGTATTGTAAAACTGAAAAAGGAAACTGTTGAGGGTTGGGAATGGGGAGTGCGTGACTATTCGCATTCTAATCGAAAGTAGTTTGGACGGTGTTGGTAGAACGAACAATAAATGAGGCGTATATCGATGTCACAAAACGTGAAGTCAATGTGAAAGAAAAATTTTTATATACTAAGATGGTATCTGTTCTTTCGGACATGTCCATCGGTGACCATGCAGCTCGTTAGAATAAAAAGTACAATAAAAGGAACACCCTTAGCTGCTTACAGGCGTTGACATACGTCAACGGGGACAGATGAAAATGTGTGCCTCGACCGGAGCCTTCAGTTATCTGTTCTACAAAATGACGGTTGATGTATTGAAAGAAGAAAGACCAGAGGCATAAGAACTGAAGAGTAGGCAGTGCCGTTGTCCTGAAGAAGATTCGTGGACTACATCTAAATCCACATACATACTATGCAGCTTAGAGGAGGCTGCTACGTACTACTAGTAGTGGGGAACAAAAATTTGTTTTTCCTCATAATCCCCTTCAATGACCGTCTGTCACGGTCACTCAGTACACACTTTACTCCACGTCGTGTTTACGGAAGCAGCCACCATACGACCATCAACAACTTGCTCATGTTCAAATTCACTCAGCTCCGACATAAAAAAAAAAAAAAACACAGAACGTCGTTCTCACTATGATTGACACTTGCATCGTGTTGTGGACATTGCATAGCTGCCGTTGGTGGTCAGGTACAACAGCGCAACCTGCATGCTTTGCTAACAACTTCATTTATGTTCAAGCATCAATTTCTAGCGGGATTTCCATATTTTTGTCCAAACCCTATACTTCCCTTTTCCTCTCGTAAACTGAGCGAGCGAAAAACGACTGTCTACATGCTTCCTTGCGAGCACTGATTTCCCTTATTTTCGAAGCTCTTAGGCGGAACTTGTCCGCCCCGATAGCTGAGTGGTCAAATATACAAGTTACGTTTTTAACAATATTTGGAGCGATGAACATATTGAATACAGGATGTATATGGAAAATGAATTCGAGAAAACACTTAAGGATCAGAATCACAATAAGAAATATAGTAACATGCTTCGAATTGTCTTCAATAGAATGGGTATAGGTTAGGAACTGGATTCCTCGTAGAGGAAAAATAAGTCAGTAGTACAGCAGATACAAGAATATGACGGCAAACACCTGGTGTCTGTTATAAAGGAAGGTCTTCAACTCCCTAAGGATGCGTTTAGAAGGCTGGAACTGACAAAAATAACAGGGCAGTGAAGCGTTTGCGATGTCGCTGTTCTGGACTGCTCTTCTGTCCACGTAATTTACCCTGGAAGTAACACACATGAAGGATTTAGTGGATGATTAATTTGGGTGTGGGAAATGATGATGAGGAACCTCTGGCTGCAGAAGAAGAAAATGTGCATGCTGAACTGCCATCAGTTGAAGGTGACACTGAAGGTGCTACTGCTAAAGACTGAATATGATTCCTCATTCCTTGAAAAAAAAAAAAAAAAAAAAAAGAGCGGTCAGCGCGGTGGTCTGTCACGCCAAGGGGGCCGGGTTCGATTCTCAGCTGTGTCGGAGATTTCGCTCAGGGACTGGGTGTTGTGTTGTCCTCATTATCATTTCATCGGTGAAAAGGAATTAGGTGGAACCTGCATTGGCATCTGTAGAATCGTTCTGCAGTCAGCTTCAAATGCCGGTTCTGCATATTTTCTCAATAGTGTTTCCCTAAACGAACGTCGCCTTCCCTCCAGTGATCCCCATCTTTCACAAAGCCTCTCCGTGATACTCGATCGTCGATTGAACGTACCAGTAACAAATCTAGCGGCTCGGCTCTAAATTCCTTCGATGTTTTCCTTTAATCCAATTTGGCAGGAGTGCCAAACACTCGAGCAGTACTCAAGAATTGCTCGCTAGAAAGGCGTTTAGAAAATATTCGAAGGAACTTAAACAGAGGATATCGTCTACGTGAAATTGGAGAAGTTTCACCGTTCACGGGCATTGTAGTAAGACGGACGAGAATGTGGAACATGAAGTCCTCGAAGTGAGGTCAAATCGAAAGACGTGCACCCGGCGAACAGTCTACCCGACGGGAGGCCCAAGCCACACGACATTTACTTTACCTTCTTGTCTACTTTCCAACTTTCACTGGCATATAGGAGGAAAGCCTTCATATTTGTATTAGAAACACTTATTTTTGTTCCACATGTGGCGTTTTTGTTTCGCCATAATGGATACAATTGTGAAAAGGCAGCATTTGCCTTCTTTATGCGGTTATTCACATCTTTTCCAGCTCCACCATCTTCCGTTGCTGCACTACCCAGATCTAGGAATGAATTGACAGACCCCACCAGCTGCTCTCCTACAATCTGCGGCATTTCCATGTTCTCAGAATTCACTCTCATTTCTTTTGTTTTACCTATATTTGTCTTAAGGCCAGGTAAACTATGCTTCTGTTATCAGTGAGTTTAATTTAACTTTCATATCTGTCTGTCTTTGAGCTAATAAAACTATATCGTATGCGAAATCCAAGTCCTTTAGACGTCCAGTTGGATTTCTCTTATTCTGCTTGCCGTGACTGTTCTCATAAGTGGGTCAAGAACAAGTAGAAAAAGCATTGGTAACAAAATACAGCCGTGCCGGGCTCCGGTTGTTAACTCTATTGGCTCTGTGAGATTTCCCTAGTGGAGCACACAAAATCTCTACCCATCATACATATCTTTGATGATGCTTAGTATCTTCTGTGGTATTCCACACTATCGCTACACCTGCCACTGCACTTGATGTCTTACAGAATCGAAGCCTTTCCAAAATCAATGAATGCTAAGAACGTGGAAGCCTGCAATTACTTACTTTGTTCAGAGATGATGGCAAAGATATTAATAAGATTAACATAACTGCTTTGAGTGTGGAGACCGGCCAATTGATTTACAAGTGAATCTTTAATCCTTTTTTAAAATAATTGTGGTGGGGAGCTTACTGAACACTTACAGCAATGTAATACCACGCCAGCTGTTACAATCCGACAAGTTTCCTTATTTTTGAGAGTTATACCACCATTTTTCCCTTGCCATGGGGATTTCTCTTCGACCCAAAAAGAGATGGAGCATTTTAACAGCATTTAACTGTTGCAACCGCGCCGAAAATTCAAAGCGTTTGACTGTGTCATCGGGTGTCAGGGCTTGTAGCAATTGTAAACGGTAAGGCTTCTGCTTTAGCCTTTTCCGTAAGATTTTCCAAACCGTCGGCTGTGGTACGTTTAGCTCCCTGCTTGCTTTATTCGTCGACTTTCGCGGGCTACGCGTGAAACTTGCCCGCACGCGTTCAACCGTTTCTTCGCTCACTGCAGGCCGACCCGTTGATTTCCCCTTACAGAGGCATCCAGAAGCTTTAAACTGCGCATACCATCGCCGAATGGCGTTAGCAGTTGGTGGATCTTTGTTGAACTTCGTCCTGAAATGTCGTTGCACTGTTATGACTGACTGATGTGAGTGCATTTCAAGCACGACATACGCTTTCTCGGCTCCTGTCTCCATTTTGTCTCACTGCGCTCTCGAGCGCTCTGGCGGCAGAAACCTGAAGTGCGGCTTCAGCCGAACAAAACTTTATGAGTTTTTCTACGTATCTGTGGTGTGTCGTGACCATATGTCAATGAATGGAGCTACAGTGAATTTATGAAATCGCTTCAATCATTTGTAATAGCCCTGTATTTTTATTTATACACTGAAGAGTCAACGAAACTGATACATCTGCCTAATATCGTTTCGGGTCCCCGCGAGCACGCAGAAGTGACGTGGCATGGACTCAACTAATGCCTGAAGAAGCGCTGGAGGGAACTGACACCATGAAGCATGCAGGGTTGTCCATAAATCCGCAAGAGTAAGAGGGGATGGAGATCTCTTCTGAACAGCATGTTGCTAGGCATCCCAGATATGCTTAATAATGTTCATGGCTGGGGGGTTTGGTGGACAGCGGAAGTGTTTACTCAGAAGAGTGTTCCTGGAGCCACTCTGTAGCAATTCTGGACGTGTGAGGTGTCGCATTGTCCTGCTGGAATTGCCCAAGTCCGTCGGAATGCACAATGGACGTGAATAGATGCAGGTGATCAGAGAGTATGCTTATTTCCTGGCACCTGTCAGAGTCGTATCTAGACGTATCAGGGGTCCCATATCACTCAAACTACACATGCCCCACACCATTAGAGAGCCTCCACCAGCTTGTATAGTCCTCTGCTGACATGCAGGGTCCATGGATTCGTGAGGTTGTCTGCATACCCGTACACGTTCATCCATTCGATACAATTGAAACGAGACTCGTCCGACCACGCAACAGGTTTCCAGTCATCAACAGTCCAATGTCGGTGCTAACGAGCCAAGGTGATGTGTAAAACTTTGTGTCGCGCAGTCATCAAGGGTACACGAGTGGGCCTTCCGCTCCGGAACCCCAATCGATAAAGTTTCGTCGAATGGTTCACACGCTGACACTTGTAGATGCCCCAGCATTAAAATCTGCAGCAATTTGGGGAACGATTGCACTTCTGTCACGTTGAACAATTGTCTTCAATCGTCGTCGGTCCCGTTCTTGCAAGATCTTTTTCCGGCTGCAGCGATGTCGGAGATTTGATGTTTTACATGTCTTCTGATAAGCACTGTACATTCATGAAATGATCGTACGGGAAAATACCCACTTCTTCGCTACCTCGGAGAAGCTGTGCCCCATCGCTCGTGCGCCGACTATAACACCATCTTCAGTCTCACTTAAAGCCTGATAACCTGGCATTCTAGGCGCAGTAACCGATCTAACAACTGCGCTAGTCACTTGCTGTCTTACGTAGGCGTTGCCGACCGCAGCACCGTTTTCTGCTTATTTACATATCTCTTTATTTTAATGTGCAAACTTATACCAGTTTCTTCGGCGCTTCAGTGTGGATCTGATAATGACAATTGGATGATAGAAACTAGTAATCGTTTAGGTCGATTTGTAGCTGGGAGAGTTAAAATAAATATTTTAAACGCCATTTTAAGGGCGTTGTGTCCAGAATCGGAATGCCAATCAGGCAAAATCAGTGTGAGCATTAAGAGAATGGTCCCGCCAACACACCTGGTTTGGTGAAACCGTGGCCTGCTGCGTGAAGTCCGTAACTGCCTACTGCAATCCTCGTCCGATGGGAATCGTCGACCCTTCAGGGCGTTTTTGCCTTACCGAAAGCATAATAATCGCATGTGGAGAGATCAAGACTACAGTGGAGGTGCTCGAGAGTCTCCCACGAAATATGTTGCCGTAACTTCTGTGTTACGATGTTGGCAATACGGGGACGTGAGCTATCATGAAGCAGCAGCATCATTCACAACGATGGTTTTCAACAGACTTGCTCCGTCGTACAAGTTTTTCATTCTCCGATGGATGTCTACCGGTGTTTGTCCTTTGGCAGCCAAGGAAAGAATAACAGCACGCTGATATTGTTTGGACGCAGTTGCTTATAACGTCGCTATAGTTCACGTTTCCACATTTACCGCACGCACGTCGAGAAGAGACAAATGCCATACTAAACTGTTGCTTACACGCCGGTGATTATATACCCTCATCGCAGTCACGCTACGTTGCATCTACGCTGCAGGAACGTCATCAGACGGAAACTTTTAGGTCACTCTGCCGCATCTTTTATGAGAACATGTTGTCTATTAACGAAATACATAGTAACAATCAATTTTACAGCGTGACAGTCGCACCACCTTGTGTTATGCAAATCATACAACGTATTAAGCATACTGAAAGTTTAGAAGAAATACGATTCAGCTCTCGTTCGCTTCTTCACTACAGTTTATATTTGTTGAACAGTGAGACCACGAAACTGAATTGAGAGAGTTTTGTTCTAGTGTTAGTTTGTGGAACGACAAACAACAAATATGCATGAGATCGGACGTGACTTGCAATCAACTGATGTTCTACTGTCCTCTTTGATCTGTGCCACAGTTCCTTCATGATGACAACGAGATCCTGCAGTTAATCTGCCCTGAAGAATCAGGGGAAAGGAAACGTGGCTGCACAGGGATAGATAAACAAGAAGAAACATTTACCGGCGTCAGAGAAAGTGGTTAATTAAATTCATCCGGTAGATACGCTCAGACAGAGACGAAGACGAATTAGTAGAATGAATTACGCTGTCCAGATGTTAAGCGGAGATACGGGAAACAACAAAAGTTACGGCAGCAGTTAAGCAAGCGCAGCTCCCACGCACCGTCGACCGGTGGAACAAAGGCACACATTAAGGCAGCTACCGTGCTATCTCGCTGCTGGCAGTTCCGAGAACCCCTGCCCCGGATACGGACCGCCAATGGCTGTATACGACCGCTTCATAAGGTGTGATCCCCATACAAAGTCACGACATCGAAGTATTCGTTTGGAAAGGACTTGTGAGGAGTCGAGTGCCCACTTTCATATTGCGCAGTTTGTGTACAGTTTCATGACTCATTTAGGACGTGCCAAGCACAAAATTGCCTCCCCTCTGTTGTAACTAGGATTACTAGAAAATTTCAGCGGCATATAGAAAAAGGAGTAAAAAATTAAGTACATGCGTAAGGTCAGTCAGATACTACCGGAGACCTCACGTTGGAAACTAAAATTTGCTATTGGACTGCTTTAAAACGTAATCCGTACATAATATGAATGTGTGCATTTATATGTGTGTGTACAGGGTGATAATTATTGAACTATCAGAAATAAAATTGTCGTAAATTCTGAACGGTTTGCGTTCCGAGATTCAAATTTCACGGTTGGTCGCGGAGCATAATGGGAATTACACTACTGGCCATTATAATTGATACACCAAGAAGAAATGAAGAACGGATATTCATTGGA
Organism: Schistocerca piceifrons; assembly: GCF_021461385.2. Lineage (NCBI taxonomy): Eukaryota > Metazoa > Arthropoda > Insecta > Orthoptera > Acrididae > Schistocerca > Schistocerca piceifrons. Next base: position 289,723,207 of record NC_060145.1, on the reverse strand, counting down.
CAAATATCTTACACTAGAACTGACATGTGATTACATTTTCACGCAATTTGGGTGCATCGATCCTGAGAAATCAGTACCCAGAACAACCACCTCTGGCCGTAATAACGGCCTTGATACGCCTGGGCATTGAGTCAAACAGAGCTTGGACGGCGTGTACAGGTAAAGTTGCCCATGCAGTTTCAACACGATATCACAGTTCAGCAAGAGTAGTGACTAGCGTATTGTGACGAGCCAGTTGCTCAGCCACCATTGACCAGATGTTTTCAATTGGGGAGAAATCTGGAGAACGTGCTGGCCAGGACAGCAGTCGACCATTTTCTGTATCCAGAAAGGCCCATACAGGACCTGCAACATGCGGTCGTGCATTATCCTGCTGAAATGTATGGTTTCGCAGGTATCGAATGAAGGGTAGAGCCACGGGTTGTAACACATCTCAAATGTAACGTCCACTGTTCAAAGTGCCGTAAATCCGAACAAGAGGTGACCGAGACGTGTAATCAATGGCACCCCATAGCATCACGCCGGGGGACAAGCCAGTATGGCGATGACGAATACAGGCTTCCAATGTGTGTTCACCGCCATGTCGCCAAACACGGATGCGACCATCATAATACTGTAAACAGAACCAGGATTCATACGAAAAAATGACGTTTCGCCATTTGTGCACCCAGGTTCGTCGTTGAGTACACCATCGCAGGCGCTCCTGTCTGTGATGCAGCGTCAAGGGTAACCGCAGCCATGGTCTCCGAGCTGATTGTCCATGCTGCTGCAAACGTCGTCGAACTGTTCGTGCACATAGTTGTTGTCTTGCAAACGTCCCCATCTGTTGACTCAGGGATCGAGACGTGGCTGCACGATCCGTTACAGCCATGCGGATAACATGCCTGTCATCTCGACTGCTAGTGATACGAGGCCGTTGGGATCCAGCACGGCGTTCCGTATTACCCTCCTGAACCCACCGATTCCATATTCTGCTAACAGTCATTGGATCTCGACCAACGCGAGCCAAGATACGATAACCGCAATCGCGATAGGCTACAATCCGACCTTTAACAAAGTCGGAAACGTGATGGTACGCATTTCTCCTCCTTACACGAGGCATCACAACAACGTTTCACCAGGCAACGCCAGTCACCTGCCGTTTGTGTATGAGAAATCGGTTGGAAACTTTCCTCATGTCGGCATGTCGTAGGTGTCGCCGCCGGCGCCAACCTTGTGTGAATGCTCTGAAAAGCTAATAATTTTCATATCACAGCATCTTCTTCCTGTCGGTTAAATTTCGCATCTGTAGCACGTCATCTTCGTGGTGTAGCAATTTTAATGGGCAGTAGTGTAGTATGTGCATGCGCACACGCTTTGTTGTTGTCGGCCATCTTCACGTGAAAATGTCACGGTACACCGTGCCTCAGGGTATACCTCTTGTGAAGGCCTAGTATGCGAGCAATAACAGCCCAGCTGGGCCTCAAGGGAAGTTTACGACCGAGTTCAACCTGAAGACAACCGGTTCAAGCGTGATAACAATCAACAATTTGATTCGCAAGTTTGAGAGAACGGGTAGTGTTCGTGATGACAGTGTTGGCAATGTCGGTCGTCCGAAAAAGATGAAAACGCCTGAAATCATCGAGAAGACACGCGCCAGGAAATCGATTAGACGATGGGTATCAAACGGGAGGCACTGCGACAAATTGTTGTTGAAGATCTGCATCTCTTACTACATAAAATTCAAACGCATCAGCCATTAAGCCCCAGGGCCATGGAACAGTGTTTGTGTTTCGCCAACACTATTATCTACAGAATTGACGAACAGGACTTTGATGTGAATGTGGTTTAGTTTAGTGACAAAGTCCACTTTCATTTAGATGGGTTCGTCAATAAGCGAAGCTGGCGCATTTGGGGGACTGAACATACGCATATTTCGCGACTGAGAAGTCTCTTCACCCTCAGTACGTGACTGTGCAGTACTCAGTCACGAAATAATCGGTGAGATATTCCTTGATGGCAGGGTGGCTACCGAACAGAACGTGAAGGCTGTGGAAGATGATTCTATCCCCATTACTTAAAGTGATCATAATTTCGACAAGATGTGGTTCATGTAAGACGGAGCTCGACCCCATCGAAGCAAGAGAGTGTCTGATGTCCTGGACGAGCACCGAGCGAGATGGCGCAGTGGCTAGCACACTGGACTCGCGACGTGCGAGGTGCCGGGGCTAGCAGTGTATGTAACACTAAATTCTTCTCGAATCTTCATATGGAAATGATGCTCTAAGCCCCCCTTTTCTAACTCATACTTTTGCTGTTGCACATGGATTAAGAAGAAACGCGAACGGACTGTAATTGACCCTGCAAGTGGAGTAGAAAAGAGTTTGGCACCTGCAATAATTTAATTTGATAGACATTAATTAAATAAAGGAAAGTTTCAGTAACGTATTGAGAAATGAAAGGGTTGCTCTACCGATTAACAGAATGAAAGTTCTGTCCAAAATAATAATTTGATTTATTATGACTAAACTCAAAATAATAAACAAAACACATGAAACATTTACACTACATCAAATTGGATACTCAAATAAATGCTGTGAAGGTAAAGTTGTCCATAAACTAGATTGTGACATTTATGACGAAGTGGTATGTGGAGCCAATCCCTTGCAACTCAAATCTTAAGAGAAACACACAACCAACCCAACATTAATTGCTGCTACAGTAGTGAGAACTCAGACAATGAACACCAAAGACAGAACAAAGTTAGAAAAAGACGAACAGGCGCGCTCTGCTGAGCTCTGATTATCACAGTGCAAATTCCCTAATCTGCCGGTGCTGCGGACATACATTACCAAGCTGTCTTCTTAACTTCAAGGACACGATCTGGCGTACCGGAAGCGATGGCTGGTTGCTTCGACGTCCCGTCGTGGTGATGATAATGTCGCGAGTATAGCTCGAAACAAATTGTCCTGGTCTGGTTGTTCCAGACTAAAGACTTCATATCAACACAAATGCGCCTCTGAGGGAGACAAAGAAGGCTCGCCACACAATCACTGACGGTACAGTGATTGATTTTAACAAGCGAAGTCACACAGTAACTCCGATACAGCCAACTTTAGCCAAAACTGCCCAAGACAGACAACATAGACCGCTTGTACGCAGAACGCTCAACTGCCAACTGTACTCGGAAAGTTACGTTGAAGTCCGAAACTTCAGCAACTTCGTTAAACAGTTACAATCAAATAAAAGTATATTAGACAGCCAACGGAAGGCAGGCTGTCCGCCGACTGGGGTGGCCGAGCGGTTCTAAGCGCTACAGTCTGGAACCGCGCGACTGCTACGGTCGCAGGTTCGAATCCTGCCTCGGGCATGGATGTGTGTGATGTCCTTAGGCTAGTTAGGTTTAAGTAGTTCTAAGTTCTAGGGGACTGATGACCTTAGAAGTTAAGTCCCATAGTGCTCAGAGTCATTTGAACCATTTGAGCAGGCTGTCCAGAGCAGCGAGAGCTCAGTCTTGTAACCTACTCTGACCGAAAGGCGTGAGCCGACTCTCTCAAGAGCACCCGTACAAACCGAACACAGAACATTCCCGCCCCCACGACAGTGACCGTGGTTAAACGTTCCAATCAGCAACTCAAAAACCGGCGGAGAATTCCACTCTATTGCCGAAGCTCTACCATTCCACCACTGGAGATTCTTGGCGCCAATTTCTGCGCCGATTTTGCTACGTCACAGAGCTATGCCCTGAGCAAGTCAATCACAGTTACGATTTTGCAGAAAACGCGGGAATTTGCCCGCCCAGACTGCCTGGGAACATAAGTCATTCCCACGCCTCGCTGGTAGCCCGCGAGAAAGTGTTTTCGCTAAGTTTCTGCGAAGTAACGGAATCTCTAGCCCAGTCGGTCCTTCAGGCCCCTGCGGGCGTGTCTCCACCGTTATTATGATAATGTCGGCGTCTGGAAAGCATTCACTCGACTCCCTCACACCCGTCGGCTTAACACTTTCAAGATCAGCAGTGCCTCCCTATCACCGGACTACCCGGGTGACGAGAGACGCTGCGTGTGAAGTCTGCGTGTGAAGGAATAGCAACTTTTCACTGCATGTAATTAGAGAGGAAAATCGAATTACTCAGAGTAAGATAGAAATATGAGAGGGAGCTTCAGCCACCTCTGAGACTGTTCAATTCCGCCTCCAGATATCCTGATTTAGGTTTTCCGTGATTTCCCTAAATCACTCCAGGCAATTGCCGGGATGGTTCCTTTGGAAGGTCACGGCCTACTTCCTTCCCCGTCCTTCCCTAATCCGATGATACCGATGACCTCGCTGTCTGGTCTCCTGCCCCAAACAACCCAACCCCAACCCTGGAGTAGCGCTTTGGAAACCGCATTCTTGCTGTGGATTACTAATATTCCACTGGTATGGGCGTCGATTGGTCGCCATATTCTCCAGATCTGAACACACGCGACTCCTTTTTGTAGGACTATATTAAAGAAAAGGTGTACAGCAACAACAGCAGAACTATTGCTGAGCTTAAAACAGCCATTCAGCAGGTCATCGACAGCATCGATATTCTGACACTTCAGCGGGTCTACGGCACGTCATCGTCAAGGATGACAGACATTTCAAACAAGTCATAAACTAAATCCGAATATCTGTAGTGACGTTTACCTGTTGAATAAATTCTCTGCACACTGTAGTTCGTAACTAATTTACGTATTTTTCATATAGTTATCTTCCACATCTCCTCCTAAACGACTAAACCAATTTCGATCAAACTTGATACACACATCACTTATTGTCTTGAAAGAAGCGCTCCGATAATAAGAACCACCTACTTATCAAAGTGGTGGAGGTGAAAAAGAAGTGTAGCCCGTGACGCGAAAAATTTCCAGATTTTATTCATCCAGTATTGGAGAATGAGAGCTCTTGGTAACTTGCAACAAACATTACTCATAATTTAAAATCTTTAAGAAGCTTTTTCTCGCTGGTTAACCCCTCAAAATGATGAAAGGAAAAAAGTTTATGACTCACTACATTTTCGCCGTTCATGCAGTAAAATTACAGTATCAGACAGGACTTTTCGTTTATTACTCATTTGCTGCTGAATCTACAAGTGACACATTTTGCCGATAGTATTGTCATATACCACTAAATGTATCTGCAGATTGACGTCATAAACAATGAGTGCGTGGAACATTGCCGCATCATGCATGGCGTTTAAATATTTTACTTCTTTACTACTAACTCCATACCCAACACATTTCGCAGACACTATCCACATACGCTACTAAATGTACCAGCAAAATTATATTATTGTACGACACGTTGTTCCATAGATAAGACTTCTAAACATTTCGTGAAAACGAAACTAAAGGGCAAAATTCACTAGAGATACATGCGAAATATATGTACTAATATGTATGAATGCGTGAAGCAGATGTGACGAGTGCATACATGGGTAAAGACGCAGTAAAAAGCTCCTCCTAAACCTGTTGATCGATTTCAGCTAAACGTGGAACTTATATTACTTGCTACTTAGAAACAAGTACTATGGGGATAAAGAACCAGCAACCTCCTATTGCGGTGGGGTTGTTGGACAAAAATGTTGAGGAGGATGTAATGGACAGAGAGAATGGCAAGAGGGGATGGACAGAGAGTGGGGGTGGAGGAGGTGGACAGTGAAAGGGGCGATAAGGACTTGAATAGATAGAGGTAGGAGTATGTTAGGAGCAGAGACAGGTGGAGGAGGAAATGAACAGAGACGTGGAGAAGGAGATGAAGAGAAAGAGGGGAGGGAGGGGGCAGGAGGACTGGCCAGAGAGAGGAGAATGGAGGAGATGGACTAATAGAAGAATGGGAGAAATAAATACACCGGGACATCGCCGGCTACTCAGGTAGTTGCTTTATATTGTGCAGCCAGGTATTTCCTTAGACAGGAAGTTTGAATGCATTTTTTCGTGTTTTATTAAACTGCACGATGCGCTTCCAGCACTGTGGATCGGCCCTCCGGTGCAAATTCTCTATTACATAATTTACATTTGCTCTTGAGTGAAGTAAAGTTCATGTTCGTGCTGGGAGAAAGTTAGAAGTAAGGCTTTGTATTTCGTGAATCATCTGAGAAACAGAGGAAAAAACTGTTGAGTGTGCACATCTGTTTACAAATTTTAAAAGCTCTTTAACTTGGTATTTTATTCATACTTCCTGTCACCTTCACAACTGTAAAATATAGATAGAATTGATGGGCTCTGAGTACTGTGGGACTTAACAATCTGAGGTCATCAGTCCCATAGAACTTAGAACTACTTAAACCTAACTAGCCTAAGGACATCACACACATCCATGTCCGAGGCTGGATTCGAACCTGCGACCGTAGCAGTACGCGGTACCGGACTGAAGCGCTTACAACCGCTTGGCCACAGCGGCCGACTAGATAGAACAAACAAGAAACTGAAGACGAGGCGAACTATAGGCACACAATTAAGAAGCAAGATTGTTTCCAATAGAAAACAGTTACAAAAGAAACAGGAGGGATACCCCTGCAGGGCAAGTTCGAAATTTTGTTTCATCTTCTTTTCTTGCATTTTAAAAGCTTTGAATGTTATCACCAGGTTTTAGATTTCCTTTTCGACATTTTAGCTTGCTTGTTTGGAAATGAAATGTTCCAGTAGAGAAAGAAACAATCATCAGTTACACGCTGCCATCAGGCGTCAAGTACTCTTTCTTTTCTGCTACAACACAGTCCCGCTTCCAACATAACTGTTTGTATGCGGTCCACTTAGAATAACATGATCACCGCCTATGTTCTACGTCAACGTGTAATAACCACTCACAGACAACAGGTGGCACCTCTAGCAGTGGAGCCTATATAAAGCGTGTCGGGGAACGTAGAAAAGCAGTGCAGTCGTTGTCGTCATTCAGATACGAAGTTATGTATGTGACATCCAAAAGGGCATTGTCATTGGTTGCCGGGTCAAGTATGTGACATCCAAAGGGGCATGGTTCAAATGCTTCAAATGTCTCTAAGCACTATGGGACTTAACATCTGACGCCATCAGTCTCCTATACTTAGAACTACTTAAACCTAACTAACCTAAGGACATCACAAACTTCCGTGCCCGAGGCAGGATTCGAACGTATGTCCGTAGCTGCAACGCGGTTTCGGATTGAAACGCATAGAACCGCTCTGCTACAACGGCCGGCCAACGACATGGTCATTGGCTGTCGGGTCAATGGCGGAAGCAATTCCAAAACGGCTAGTTTGTAAACTGTTCGCGTGCCGCCGTAGTTAGAGTAAACCGTGCATGGCAAAACGGCGCTGTGTAAGACCGGCGCCGAGGCAACTGTGTTTTACCACGGGCCGTAGATGACAGGGGCTTACGACGACTGCAGAGATGCGTATGGGTGAACAGACGTGCAATTGTTGAGCAACTGATGCCCAAATGACCCAAGGAGCTACTAACTGTATGTCCTCAACGACCCTTCAGCAAACGTTTCTGGGTATGGGTCTCTGCAGTAGGTGCTTGACTCATGCATCCATGATGACTGCTGTTCATCAGCGACAGAGGCTGGAATTTTGAACAATAATACGGTAACTGGACGGCCAATGAGTGGCAACAAGTGGCCTTTTTAGGTGAACTACGTTTTAAGTTCAATGGAACAGGTCACCGTTGGCATGTACAGAGTGAAACTTCCGAAAGCAAACATCTTGTAACATTTTTCGGAAGGGTCTAGTCTAGAGGAGGAAGCGGTAAGGCACAGTGGATCAATACAAGCTTTCATCTCTTCGTGGGGACCACCTCCACACCTACATGCAGTTTTTTTTCTCCCTCGGCACGATGGCATCTACCAGCAGGGCAATGCAAAGTGCCACACAGCTCGCAGTGTACATGCGAAGTTCGAAGAGCACCAGGATGAGTTTGCCGTACTTCCACGGTCGCCAACCTAGGTACCTAGCGCAGCTGGTTACAGCACTGGAGTCGGCATTGCTCCACATCGCTGTCAGCACCTTCCGGAACCTCACGGACACTCTTCCTGCACGTCTCACTGCAGTCCGCGCTGTAAAAGGTAGTTATGCAGGCATTTGTCAGGTAGTCACATTAATGTGATTGGTCAGTGTAAAATATCTGAATTATTTTCAAAGTACTATATAAATATGATTTCTAAAGCAGCCAATGAATACTGGTGGCACAGGTTACCCAAAAGCCATACATACAACACACCCATGCTTTATTAACTGACATAACGCCATGTGATGAATGAAGTATAATCCTGTGAAACTTGCTGGCAGATTAAAACTGTGTGCAGGACCGAGACGCGAACTCGGGACAACATTCGCAGAAGAGCGTCTGTGGAGTTTGGGAGGTAGGAGACGAGGTACTGGCAGAATTGAAGCTGTGAGGACGGGTCTTGAGTCGTGCTTGGGTAGCTCAGTTGGTAGAGCACTTGCCCGCGAAAGGCAAAGGTCTCGAGTTCGAGTCTCGGTCCGGCACACAGTTTTAATCTACCAGGAAGTTTCATATCAGCGCACACTCTGCTGCAGAGTGAAAATCTCTTTCTGGAAGTATAATCCTCCTAAAGGCATAGCGAATGGTTTAATACAATAAATGTGCGTTATTACAGCAGTTTGTATTCTCAGCGATAGCTCCTTTCTGCCATTTTGTTACGACTCCACGTTCAAAAGTTTTATTGCATTAATCCCATGTAACCAAGTGGCATATACACACAACTTTATTTCTATGACTGACTTCAGCCGTTGGTGGCTATATGACTGACAGGTAACCATCCTACACCATATACTGCGCTTCAAAGCAAACAGTACGGTCTCTTAACGCGACGACTTATTAGCCGTCAAAACTTACATACCATAGAAAAAAGTCTACATTGGTGACACAATAATTTTGGCCAATTGGTCAAAGTTGTGTTCAGGGATATGACAGGTACGATTATTCGATGCAAAAACGTCTAGAACACATAGGCTCTAAAAAGCACACCTTAAGAGCTATGAGGACTTGTCCATTTTCGATACAATGTAGCACATCTCTTCTACTGAACAAGAGCTCATCCTTATTAAGGGATGCATTTTAAAACCTATGTGTTATAGTCTTTTTTGCTTCGAATTATCGTTCGTGTCATGTCGCTGAATACGACTTTGTCCAATGGGCTAAAATTATTGAATCACCAATTGTTAGCATCCGCAGACGAAAACCTAAATGTACCGGAGGACCATGAACTTAAGAGGACTGTGCAATGGTTCGAATCCATTCAGAGTGTAATGAAACACTAGAGTTATAATCACTTATTATTCATAGGTAAGTTGACAATTAAAGTATACATCTTTGCCGTTTACATGGGGCACGCGGCCACGAGCTAAGGACAGCCATCCTACCAACAGCCCATTCACCACTGCCAAATCTCTCCCTTGCCGCGGCGCGTGTACCATTAAGGGCCCTTGGAGGGGTGGCCCCCTGACCACTGCCCCTCATGTACAAATACCTCCAGAGAGGGCAGCATTGACTAGAGACTCAAATGTAACGACCGAACATATCGGCTCCCAAACAAATATTAATTTCTTTCCAGCATAATACAAGTAAAACGAGTCCTACTAGGTCACAGAAAACAAAACAAAAAAATATACACATCATTGCGTCCTTCAACCAGGTATTCTGTCCATAGAGTTTTTAAAAGGTATCTGGAAATCACAATCACATAAACAAATATACATTTAAACTAAAAAATGACGAAATACATTGAATCTGCTGCCAGGTACACACAAGACAGAAGAAGAAAAACACACAAATAAAAACACGAATAAACTGCTCACATTTGTATCACGTCACTTGACAAAGAACATAACTTGCAAGTTGGTCTCTTGAAAACCCCTTGCAGTGAGCGAATAGTGGCCGCTCGCACTATTGCATCGCGCCCAGGGTGTACTCCTTCAATTACGGAGAGCTTCCAACACAAGGGTGGCAGGTTATCTTGTCTTACTATGGCCAGTGCACCAGGTTGCACATTCTGACTAGGGACCATCCATTTGGTCTGCTGCTGCAGATGATGCAGGCAGTCAGATGACCAGCGCCGCCGAAAAGATCTGGATGCCTTGCTGCAGTAGTTCCTACCTTGTGAGCAAGCTCAGATTGGCTGTACCTGGACCTGGCTGAGGGATGCTTGTTACTGCGGTTCCAGCCAGGAAATGACCTGGGCTGAGATCTTGGGGATCGGTAGGATCGCTGGACGGTGGCGTGAGAGGACGAGAGTTCAAACAAGCCTCAGTCTGGCAAGTCAGGGTTGTCAACTCTTCGAAAGTTGGACGTATGGTTCCCATCGTTCGCCGCGAGTGGTACTTGAAGGACTGCACTCCTGCTTCCCATATTCCGCCAAAGTGTGGTTACGCAGGAGGGATGAAGTGTCAGTCGATGCCTTCTTCGTGCATAAAGCTTTCCACCTGTGTTTGCTGATAATTACTGCTGACAGCAGCAAGTAGCTCTCGAAGTTCCCGAAGTTTTGACACCCACCACGCCGTGAAACAAATCTTCTGAGTGCCGACAGGAATGCTGCAGTCGTCATTTTGCTAACCACCTGGAAATGCTCTGTTTATGTAGCCAAGCACACAAACAGGGCAACGTAGCTTTTTTCTTTTAATTTGGATCTCCGTGAGGCGGTTTTCACATAGAACGGTCCTGTGTAATCAATCCCACAATTGAAGAAAGACCTCAGCGCTTCTACACGTAGGCGTGGCAGGTTTCCCATGAGCTGTTGTGCAGGATTCTCCTTTCATCGCTGACAAGTCAAGCACTGATGCAGAACACGCTGGATTGCATTTCGTCCGTTAGGTATCCAGTATTTATTTCTGAGAGACGTAAGCAACAGCTGACATCCAGCTTGGGAAAGACAAAGATGTTCACTTTCCACTATTAATCGTGTGAGAGGATGGTTAGGTGGCAGTACGAGTTGATGCTTCTCCTCATATGACAGATCAGCATTTGTAGCCTGCCTCCAACCGTAGCAGTCTCATGTCATCGAGGATAGGACGCAGTAATTTGAGCTTGCTGTTTTTATCCACTAACTGTATGGTCTTCAACTGGTAGATTTCCGTTGCGTTTGTACCTTATTGTGCTATCGTTACACACTATAGCAGAGCGTCCTGCAGTTCATTGTGAGAGGATTAAGCAGTTACTCTTATTTCCTTTGCAGTCTTGCAGTTAATAATTAATCTAAGACAGTGTGCAATTGTCCGTTGTAATCGTGACAACTTTTTAGAATCGACAGATGATACCGTCTTGAATTCAAAAAATGGCTCTAAGCACTATGGGACTTAGCATCTGAAGTCATCAGTCCCCTAGACTTAGAACTACTCAAACCTAACCAACCTAAGGACATCACACACATCCATGCCCGAGGCAGGATTCGAACCTGCGACCGTAGCACCAGCACGGTTCCGGACTGAAGCTCCTAGAACCGCTCGGCCACAGCGGCCGGCCGTCTTGAATTACTCTGCTGATGTGACAGAGGACTTCAACCCTGGCCAGCAGAATCACTAGAGGTGTCTATCACAAGCTATGAAGCGATGTCTTCTTTAAGCCTAGCTGGTCCTTCCCACCACAGGCTGATTTCTTGTTGGTCTGCAGGAGACACTCCTCGCGAAGTCAAATCAGCTGGATTTTCCATTGTCGGTACATGGTTCCATACCGCAGCTGTTGTATTTTCCTGTATCTCTGCGACACGGTTCCCCACAAATGTCTTCCAACACGTGGGTGGAGACGTGAGCCATGCCAGTACGATGGATGAGTCAGTCCACAAGTAAGTTCGTTCTATGTCTATACCCAGCGAGCAAGCAACATGCTGTAGTAGTCGCGACAGCAAGAGAGCACCACAGAATTCCAGACGAGGTGAGGACAACTTTTTCAATGGAGATACTCGTGTTTTGGAGCTTAATAATTTGTCACATGTGATTCCATAATGATTAGTTGATCGTACACATATACAACAGCCACAGGCCTTCTCTGAAGCTTCGCAGAATCCGTGCAGTTGAATGCTGACAAATTTTCCTTCTTAATGACTCTACGATCAAAACGAATATTATCTATCTTACGAACCTCTCTGTATAGTATCTGCAACAGCAATTCAACTCTTGAGGCAAGGGCTCATCCCATGTTAACTGAAGCTGCCACAGACGCTGCAAAAAGATTTTGAATGTGATAACAGTGTTACTGATTAATCCCAGAGGATCAAAAATGGATGACGTGACAGCCAGTACAACGCTTTTTGTGATAGACCTTACGTGCTGGCTTGACATTATTCACAATTTGGAACCGATCAGTTGTTGTATGCCAGAGTAAACCTAAAGTTTTAATATCCTCGTCGTTATCAAGCCATTAGGGTACATGTGTCTCTGTTAACTCTGAGGGGATATTTTCGAGGAATTTCACACTGTTACTGGACCACTTCCTTAATGAAAAACCATCTTTCTTCAAAAGCTTCGTGAGATCTTGCTGGACTTTGATTGCAGCCTCTACCGTATCGCAACCTGAGATACAATCGTCCACATAGAAGTCATCAGCTAGAATGGTTGCTACCTTGTTACATCTGGCTTCTTCACGAGCTAATTGTGACAGACACCGTACCGCAAGAAAAGGTGCACAGGCGATTCCGTATGTGACTGTCTTTAACTGATGTTCCTGCAGTCGTGCAGACCAGTCACTCCTCTACAGTATTCGTTGGTAGGCGCGAACCTCATCTGCTACCCGAAGTTGTCGATACATCTTCTCTACGTCAGCTGTGAAGGCAGTGCGATGCATGCTGAAGGGTAATATTATGGAGCACAAATCCTGTTGAATCGTTGGTCCGACTATCAACAAACAGTTTAGCGACGAATCAGAGCTCGTTTTGGCCGAACAATCAAAAACTACTCGTGTTATGGTAGTCGAGCTGGCTTCCTGAAGAACTACGTGGTGTGGCATGTAGTATGAAATGGCAGCAGGTTCAAATTGTTCAAATGGCTCTGAGCACTATGGGACTTAACTACTGAGGTCATCAGTCCCCTAGAACTTAGAACTACTTAAACCTAACTAACCTAAGGACATCACACACATCCATGCCCGAGGCAGGATTCGAACCTGCGACCGTAGCGGTCACGCGGTTCGAAACTGACGCGCTTAGAACCGCACGGCCACACCGGCCGGCATGGCAGCAGGTGTAGCTACTGATTCCGTATGTCCTAAGTCTTCATATTCCCTCATAAACTGTGTGTAGCATTCTTTAAGCTTCGGGTGTCTCTCCAGTTTCTGTTCAATCTGAGGGAAGCGTTTTGCTGCAGTATGGAAAGATTCGTCTAAATTACATGGCTCTTCGCGAAACGGAAGATGGACAACGAACCTGCCTGTGGAATTTTTCATTGTGTGTTGCACGAAGTGTGCTTCACATTGTTCTTCTTCTTTGGTCATTACATCATGATTTAATTCTTCTATCTCCCAGAATTTCTTCAAGAGTGTTTGAACATCGGTATTTGTGTTTACTAAGCACGACACGATCGGCCGCTGTCACAAAATGTTGTGCTCTACGGTTTGATACTGATCAGATATGACCCAAACTTGTTCTGTTTCTTGAAGCACAGGATGATCAGCTCCTACGGAGATAGTCCTTGATTTGTGAATGTATGACAAAATTCTGCTCCTAGCAACACGTCGATCTTTCCAGATGACCAAAACTCTGGATTAGCTAGCTGTACATTTGGCAAGTGCCACGTACTGTGATCAATTATTTGTTTGGGCAAGGTTTAGTTATCTTTGGCAAAATCAAGCATTCGACGGATGACATAAGGTTGCTTACACACTCGTAAAGAGACACGGTGTTTTGTTTCTGAGCAGGTTGCACCTATTCCTTGAATCGGTACTCTGCTGTCCACCTTTGAAGCCTGAGGCGTTATGCACATGTTCCCGATGTGAAGCATGACTGCGACCCAGACTGTAATAGAGCACGACAAGTCTGCGATATTCCATCGATATCTTGCGACCTTGTTCTCGCTGTCGCAAGTAGTACTCAATTGCCTGAACTGATCTTCAGTGAACAATAGCTCGATGTAGTTGACCGATGTTTGCCATTGTGTTCGTGTAGCATTTCACCTGTACAACCCTTCCTTGGTGCAACTTGTGTCCGTTGTGATTCTACATGTAGTAACGTGTCATCACAACAGCCTTGCGTTCACTACACGTGGCTTATCTGAATTTGCTGCACTTGTGTAGCGCGTTAGTCTAGCAGCACATAGAACATGCTGTACTTGTAGCATCGTATGTCTTTTTCCAATGTCCAAACGACTTGGTGTTGGGCGCATTCTGATGTTTATTAACAATTGTGGCGTGACGTTGTGGTGCTATAGTCTTGGCTATTTCTAAAGATCTACATTTATTCTCGAGGAGGGCACAAGTTTCTTTAAATGTTGGGAAGATACTCGAACTCGGACTGGCTTCAAACCTTTTCATAAGGAGCTGTGATATAATCATGTCTTGCAAAGAGACATCTAGCTGTAATGCCATCAGCGCATGCAGATTGCGTAAAGCCTCGCTCAGTAGTGCCCGAAGTTCACTTGAACATGGCGTTGTCATTGCCGATAGCGTTAGCGATTTCTTTAAGTGTGCTGATGCAATTAGTCGAGGACTGTTTTATCTATTACAGACCAGATCTAAGACTAACTTAAAGTTAGTATGAGTGACAGGCAGATGGGCAATTACATTCTATGCTTCACCTGTTAATGAACTCAGCAAATGATAGTAATTAGCAGTGTCCTTCAGTTCCTCATTGTTTACAATGAGACTCATAAATGTGTCGTGAAAATGCTGGAATAGCGTTATATCACCGTTAAATTATGGCAGTTTTAAGCTGGGCAGATTGATGTTACGTTTTGATACACGCAAGGCAGACCCAGCATCTGACGATACCTCGTCAGATGCGCTTGTGTGATTCATCTGAACCGCTTACAGTTTTTTCGAAACCTAGAAGACCATATTTTTGAAAGTTTCCCTCTCCTCAGCATGACTCTTTACGTCTTCAAACAATTCGAACTGTGACAGCGCGTCCTCATACTTCTCCACGATGTTTGGCATCTCTTCTAGCCTGACAGTAATGTCCAAAGTGTCCGATTTGCCTGTTACATCGAATTCGTTTCCAAACTTCAACAACCGTGTGAGGCTTGCTTTCGCCACCGAGCGTGTGCTTACAGGTTTCTTTCTTAATGCTTCGTCTATCATGGAAAGCTAGCGGTGGCAGGCAACAGCAGAAGCAGCAGCTACAATGAGTGGGACTTACAGAAAGCAGGATAGCCAGACCAGGTACTTAACTTTCAGATCCGTCGTCGCGACGCTGCAAGCTGCGTCTCCGTGTTGGCCCGTCGACAATCGTCGCTGCGTTTCCGCCAATGGATGGCTGCCGCTGCACGTTACTTCGTCGAATCCATCACGCTCCGGCCCGGAGGACGAAAATGTTAGGGTCCGCAGAGGAAAACGTATATGTAACGGAGGACCATGAATTGAAGAGGACTGTATAATGGTTCGAATCCATTCAGAATGTAATGAAACACGAGACTTGCGATAATCACTTATTATTCATAGGTAATCTAACAATCAAACTATACGTCTTTGCCGCTTACATAGCGCGCGGCCACGATCTAAGGACAGCCGCCCAACCGACAGCCCATTCACCACCGCCAAATCTCTCCCTCGTCAGCGGCGAGTGTACCGTTGGGTACCCTTGGAGGGGTAGTCCACTGACCACTGACCCTCATGTGCAAATACCTCCAGAGAGGGCAGCAATGTCCAGAGACACTGTGAAATGTAACGACGAAACACCAATGTAGACTTGTATTCTATTTTATGTGAACTGGGGCCCTAGAAACGACGGAGAGGCTCCGTCCCAGCCGCAGCCGCAGTGGTCCACAACACGACGACGACTACCGCAGTCCACTTCACCCCTCCGCCGCCCCACACCGAACCACTCTTTCAGGATTACTGTGTGGTTCGGACGCTGGTGGACACCATCCCCCTCCCCCCAGGGAACGTCTCACACCAGACGAGTGTAACCCCTATGTTTGCGTGGTAGAGTAATGGTGGTGTACGCGTACGTGGAGAAATAGTTAGCGCAGCAATCGCCGACATAGTGTAGCAGAGGCGGAATAAGGGGAACCAGCCCGCATTCGTCGAGGCAGATGGAAAACCGCCGAAAAACCATCCACAGACTGTCCGGCTCACTGGATCTCGACACAAGTCCGCCGGGCAGATTCGTGCCGGGAACCAGGCGCTCCTTCCCAATCCGGAATGGAGTGCGTTAGACGGCACGGCTAACCGGGCGGGTAATGTAGACTTTGAAACATCCTGGCAGATTAAAACTGTGTGCCGGACCGAGACTCGAACTCGGGACCTTTGCCTTTCGCGGGCAAGTGCTCTACCGACAGAGCTACCCAAGCACGACTCACGCCCCGTCCTCATAGCTTTAATTCCGCCAGTATCTCGTCTCCTACCTTCCAAACTTCACAGAAGCTCTCCTGCGAACCTTGCAGAACTAGCACTCCTGGAAGAAAGGATATTGCGGAGACATGGCTTAGCCACAGCCCGGGAGATGTTTCTAGAATGACGTGCCCGCGAAAGCCAAAGATCTCGAGTTCGAGTCTCGGTCCGGCACACAGTTTTAATCTGCCAGGAAGTTTCATATCAGCGCACACTCCGCTGTAGAGTGAAAGTTTCATTCAATGTAGACTTTGTTCTGTGGGACACGACTTTCGAATCACCCCGTATTGTCCGGTTAGGTTAGAAAGATACAAAGATAAAGTAGTTATGTTCTCTGAACCTCGGCTCTCGGTGTGTTCTTATAATGAACAACATGATTTGTCTGTAGTGGAGTTTAATTAATGTCTTGAAATTAGTGCTGATCGGGACCAGACTCGACGCTGACACGCTTTTGGGGTACTTTGTAGTCATGGATTATTGCTAGCACCACTTTTCAGCTACTCAGGAAGGTCCTACCGCTATCTAGCTCTCGCCCCTAATAGAGCACAGCCATTCGTCGCCATACCTCTGTGACATGAGAAGCCAACCAAACAACAAAGTTTTAAATCAATGTTGGCTTAGTTAACAGCTGAATCGATTTGATCTTTATGATCAGGCCCAAATTACGCAGAGATTGCCTACTCGGTCGCAGAAAACGAAGAACAAGCGCTGAGATCTCTAATGCAGTTGGGCGGTCTCCAGTTTAGGTGGAGATGAGTTCTTTCGGACTGAGACTTCCTGTGAAGATAAAACACAGAATTTCTTCTAATGTTAAAGTCAGATCCAAAGTGAGTCACTTGGTGGTAAAGCTGTGTTCCAACAGTTACAAAGAAATGCACCCACCTGGATATTAGGATTAGTCGTTAATCTTTCATTGCCATCGCGGTCATGTTTAAATTAGTGATGTTAACGAATAGCCGGCAATGCTGGTGGTGGCCAAAAGAGACAAAATATCGGGAATAGTTGGTGTAGTCGGAAATTTCTGTACAGTGACAGGAGGAACTGACGTGTACAACAAATCCAGACTGATGAGGAATGTGTGTGCATTTGTAGGTCACTTTTGTGTGTTGTTCATGAGTAAAATGAAAATCGTGGCCTCCAGTGAAAACACATCGCAGTACAAAACGTAACTACCTTAAATTTCTTACGAAACAGGTCCAGCTATACAGCAAAAAATCACAACACCAAGAAGTTATGCGACATAAACGAAAGTTGATAAGAAGAAAAAAAAAGCGCTAGTAGCGCTATTATGAGAATTGAAATCAGGTTTGCTTTAAATACACGCTGGAACGGCTGTGAACGTTAGTTGCCTTTGAGACTGCACATGCTAAATGGAAATGAGCGTTTGGCGTCATTGGCCGGGAGGCCCCTTGCGGGGAAGGTCCGGTCGCCTTGGTGCAGGTCTTATTACATTCGACGCCACCTTGGGCGACCTGCGCGGCAGATGGGGATGAAATGATGATGCAGACAACACAACACCCGGTCCCTGAGCGGAGAAACTCTCCGACCCAGCCGGGAATCGAACCCGGGCGCGTAGTACGGCAATCCGTCACGCTGACCACTCAACTATCGGGGCGGACATTGCACATGGTGAATTGATGTTAGTCAAGAATGCCTTTAAGGCGACAATGACGCCATTATCAACACCTCATTGAGTTTGAAGGGTGATGTGGAATAGGGTTACTGCAGAAAGACATGGCGGGAATGCAGGTACTGTAAGCGACTGCTGGCAGCGGTAGTCACGGAAATATACGTTCGCAAGAAGACGGGGCTCCGGATGACCACGTGACGCTACCGAGTGGGGAGTCCATCGTGGTCGGCTTATGGTTCTGAAGCATTGTACAGCATCTGTAGCAGCAATTTGAGAAGCAGTTGGAACCACAGTGACACAACAAATAATTTCAAATCGGTTACTTCAAGGTCATCTCCGAGCCAATCGTCGTTTAGCATTCATTTCACTAACCCCAAACCATCGCGGTTTCCGACTTCAGTGGTGTCAAACGAGAGCTCACAGAAGAGCAGGATGCATGCTACAGTTCGTAGTAATAGACGGAATGTCATCGAGTAAAACAAAAGTAATATCCGGCGTTCTCTGAGGAAGTGTTATAGGCCCTCTATTCTTCCTGATCTGTTTTAACGAGATAGGATACAATCTGAGTAGCCGTCTTAAATTGTTTGCAGATGATGTGGTCATTTATCGTCTTGTAAAGTCATCATATGATCAAAATGACTTGCAAAATGATTTAGATAACATATCTGCATGGTGCAAAAAGTGGCAATTGACCCTGAATAAAGAAAAGTGTGGAATTATTCACATGAGTACTAAGAGAAATCAGCTAAATATCGATTACGCAATAAGTCACACAAATATGAAGACTGTGAATTCAGCTAAATAGTTATGGATTACAATTACAAATAACCTAAATTGGAACGATCACATAGATAATACTGTGGGTAGAGCAAACCAAAGACTGCGATTCATTGACAGAACACTTAGAAGGTGCAACAGGTCTACTAAAGAGTCTGATTACACCACGCTTGTCCGCCTTATTCTGGAATATTGTTATGCGGTGTGGGATCCGCATCAAGTGGAACTGACGGATGACATCGAAAAAGTTAAAAGAAGCGCAGCTCGTTTTGTATTATCGCGAAATGGGGGAGATAGTGTCATAGACATGATACGTGAATTGGAGTGGCAATCATTAAAACAAAGGCGTTTTTCGTTGCGACGGGTTCTTGTCATGAAATTTCAATCACCAGTTTTCTCCTCCGATTTGCGAAAACATTCTGCTGGCACCCACCTACATAAGGAGAGATGATCATAACGATAAAATAAGAGAAATCAGGGCTCGCACAGAAAAATTTAAGTGCTCGTTTTTCCCGCGTGCCGTTCGAGAGCGGAATGGTAGAAAGACAGCTTGAAGGTGGTTCTTTGACCCTCTGCCAGGCACTTTATTGTGAATAGCAGAATGATCACGTAGATGTAGATGTATGTAGATGTCTGATGTGTTTTCTGATGAAAGCTGGTTATGACTCTGCGCCGGTGATGGCCTTGTGTTTGATAGAAGGAGGCCAGTTGAGGGCCTACAAAGAACCTGTCTGCATGCTAGACACACGATCTACACCTGGAGTTATGGACTGGAGGGCGCTTCCGACTAACAGCAGAAGCACTCTCGTGGTTTACCCATCAGCCTGACTGCAGATTTGTGCATCATTCTGGTGATTCTACCTGTTAGGCTGCCATCCAGCAACAGGATTCCAGGGGGTGTTTTCCAACATGATAACGCTCGCCCACATACAGTTGTTGTTAGCCAACATGCTCTACATATCATCGACATGTTACCTTGCTCTGTTCGATTACCAGATCTATCTCCAGTCGAGCATATATGGGACATTACCGAACGTTAACTCCAGCATCATCCACAACCAGCATTAATCGTCACTGTATTGACTGAGCAAGCGTAACACGGATGAAACTCCATACCACAAACTGGCTCCCCGCACCTGTAGAACACAACACATGTACGTTAGTATGTTTGCATTCAACATTATGGTTGCTAGACGAGTTATTAAAGTACCAGAATTTCCCATTTTCAGTGGCTTACCTCGCGCTTACGTTAACCTGTGTTAGTGCAATATTAGTCACTTAAATATGTTATCGAGACAAACTTCGTTACTCTACATTAATTACAGTTTGGTGTTGCGATTCTTTTTCCTATACAACCTCACATGTTACTAAATTTATGTGTAGTGCTGAACCATTTAATACGTATATCGCTGTCTTGACGCACGTATTACAGAAACACATTCGTCACCCGTGTAAAACTATTCTCAACTAGTGAGGAAAGGATAACTGAATCTAAAATACAAGCTTATAATTGATTGTACTGTATTATTCCTTCCTCCTCACGAATAAAATTTACTTGTCCTCTTTATTTCTTGTCCTGTGAAATTTTTTTGTATACAAGCAACGTTCTAACTATTGGCCAAGTCAACTTTATTATTTTCGTGCTCTTTGAAGTCACGAAATACAACTGAATATTTTCCTTTTACATCTCCTGTATTATTTACCAGTGACGGTAGCTGGAAGACATATCAGGGATCAGTTTCATCCAAAGGTAATATTCTCTACTTACGGGAAAGCCTCAAGCACTTTCCTCACTGGTGGCCAAAGGCCAGTGTGACACGTTTCTTCATGAATTTAACGCGTTCGTACACTGACACCGGGGTGTATCGATGTTTACGAAGAGTAATTGATGGCGGTGAGGTTTACCCACACTCCAGGCCTCTGATGTCAGAGTTTCTGCGCCTTAACTAATCGCACCGCCCAATAAAATCTGGTTAATTTAAGACCGGCAAGTGTGGCCGAGCGGTTTTAGGCGCTTCAGTTTGGAACTGCAAGACCGCTACGGTCGCAGGTTCGAATCCTGCCTCGGGCATGGATGTGTGTGATGTCCTTAGGTTAGTTAGGTTTAAGTAGTTCTAAGTTCTAGGGGACTGATGACCTCAGATGTTAAGTGCCATAGAGCTCAGAGCCATTTGAACCATTTAGTTAAGTTAAGACCATGTTCAAGTCCTGGCTGCGGCACAAATTTTAATTCATTCCTTCAGCTTCTGTCATTATATGGATGTATATGGATCACATACACCTGACGTACAGGAAGGATTTCGCCATTAGCCTACTATTGGAATACTATTCAAATACCGGAGAGCCTCGACAATAGTGACGATCTAAGAAGGATAAAACGAGCTGAAGACGTGAACTGAAGTCCGTGGTAGGGAAGGCATTGGACTAGTTCACTGTGTTAGCTATACTGCTGTGGTGGTGTAATGGCTACCACACCTACCTAGTAAACAAGGAGACCCAGGTTCAGGTTCTGGCTGCGGCACAAATTTTAATTCATTCCTTCAGCTTCTGTCATTATTGAAACCCATGTGTAGGATAGTAGCTTCTGTAGCCCAAAGTGGTGAAAAGGTTTCCGACCGTATGGCTGTTCGCCGGCCGGGGTGGCCGAGCGGTTCTAGACGCTACAGTCTGGAACCGAGCGAGCGCTACGGTCGCAGGTTCGAATCCTGCCTCGGGCGTGGATGTGTGTGGTGTCCTTAGATTAGTTAGATTTAAGTAGTTTTAAGTTCTAGGGGACTGATGACTTCAGATGTTGAGTCCCATAGTGCTCAGAGCCATTTGAACCATTTCGTATGGCTGTTCACCAGTTGCTGCTGTTACAACATGTAGTGAGATGGTCTGTGCACTGAGTTCTATTTATTTGTTCTCAAAATCCGTGATAGTTTACAACGACCATTGCCTTCGTCACAATGTTGCTCATGATAAGTTCACCGGACATACACTGTATGATTAAAAGTGTGGTCACCCTTTGCCTTCATTGATGTAATGTTGGACGCTGGAATATCGAGCGAAGTCGACGTTCGAACTCATCCCAGAGGTGTTCCATTCGGTTCAGATCGGGACAGAGGAAAGACCAGTCCATTTCAGGAAAGTTACACAAATCATTGCCTCATGGAGGCTGTCTTATGTCAGGGTGCATTGTCATGCTGATAAACAGTCATCGTCTACGAAGTGTTCCTCTACTGCACGTAGTACGCATTGCGCAAAATGTGTTCACATCCTTCCGCATTCAGCGTTTCCTTAAGCACAAAAGGGGATCACACCTCAACCACGAGAAACACCCCCAGACCGTGACACCACCTCCTCTGTGCTTCACTGTCGGCATTACACATGAGGGCAGGTAACGTTCTCTAGATATTCACCAAACCCAAACCCTTCCCTCGAATATCCACAGAGTACGAGCGTGATTCATCACTCCAAATCATTCGTATCCAGTTATCCTCTGTTCAATGGCGCTTCTATTTACATCACATCAAGCACCTCTTATCACTGAGTACAGAACTCAAGAGTGGTTCCTTCCACTGATTTCATGCGGTTTTTTACAACCATCCTCCATAATGTGCTCTACGGTCTCTGTCCGTCAGCACACGATATCTGTTGTTGTTCCTTCGGGTTTACACTTCACAATAACATCATCGACACACTACTTGGGCAACTTTAGAAGGGTTGAAATGTCGCTGATGATCTTGTCATCCAGGTAATATCCAATGAGTAGGCCCCGTTCGAAGCCACTGAGCTTTCCTGAACACTCATTTGGTTGTTACTGCTTCTCTACTGACAACACAATACCTCCTGCTTCCTTTCATACTAGCGGGTCCACGTCTCCTGACATATAGATGTCAGGCATACCCTTAAAAAAAGCACTCTGTTCACTTTAGAGCTCTTCAGATGGTGTAGAACTGGAGCCAGGTGGTCATGCGACCTTCCACAACCGGCATATTTCATGGCAGTGAGGCGGTGAGTATGTGTCAGTCAGTTACACTGAATTAGTGCAGTAAGATGATTCGACGGGAGGCACGACACAGGGTCAGAAAAGGGCTACGGTGTTTTGACGTAGTCATGACTATATTATGACTGCGATTGCCCTGTTGGGTGTATAACTCACAACCATGTAACGTGGTGTAAGGAAAATTGTCATAAAAGGATACTAACGGACAGGGACAGTAGATGAACCTGATCAATTATAACAGGTTTGAAATCCAACAGTGAATAGATGACCACTTCTACCAGTTCCAGAGAGGACTTTGTGAAGAGAACTGCGTGCTTTGAACGTTTGGTGTCGGGTACTTTTTCAAATGGCCATTGCAAATAGACCTCTCTGACGAGGCTGCAAGCCTTCAGTTATAGAACCAACGCAGGATCTGGCCAGTGGCCCACTGACTCGTGGTTTTACCTGCTTTCAAATGATACAAGGCGTCGAGTGCGTCAGCGGTCCAATAAGGTGATTAAAGCACTGTACGTTGAAATTCTAGATGGAGCTGTTTCGACGTTGTTTTCGTGGTGTTAATCGTACCATCCGTCCGCCCCGATAGCTGAGTGGACAGAGGGTTAACTGCCCTCTGTAATAAAAAAACTGAGTTAATTGGATCAACGATGAACTGAAACAGGTGTCTTGCGACGTCCGCCCCGAGCAGATGCAGCGAACGAACACGAAAAAAATGACACTAGAAACATAAATAAATAAATAAAAATAAAAACAAAATAAAAATGTGGACAGCGCGGCGGTCTGTCACGCCAAGGGGCCCGGGTTCATTTCCTTCGGCTGGGTCGGAGATTTTGTCTTCCCAGGTACTGGGTGCTGTGTTGTCCTCATTATCATTTCATCATCATCAGTGGAAGGGAACGGGAAACAACCACTGGAATCACTTCCTTCGACGCCCATGCGGTAGACCTCTCTGACGAGGCTTCCCCCACGACAAGACCTGCTGTAAGGCAGAACATAAAGTATTTTCGTACCATGAGTTGTACACACTCATTCAAGCTACTGTGTACATGAAACAGGGTATTTATTCAGACACTCTTGGTGAGCAAGTGTTGCCCTTCTGCACCTTCAAGATGAGACACTGTGGACACCCCCGTCTTCAGTGATGTCAACAGACATGTTCACAGGACTTCACACATACTTTCCTTGTTTCACCAAAACTAGGGTATACTACGGCCCCTCACTTGTCCAATCCCCAATCCGCCTTATTTTAATCCCACAGAAAAAGTCTGGGACTGTTTGGAAGAGAGACTGAAACGAAGCAGTCAGCTTCCTCATGATATAGTAGATCTCCAGGATCGCATTAACAATGAATGACTGCAGCTGGACGTGGGATACCTGAAGAAATCAATGAACTCTCTTTCTCCCCAAACTGAGACCACTGTGGCTACCGGCGGTGTAATACCGTGCGACTAAAGTCTGACCTGGTGTGCTTGAGTCCAAAGAACAAAATAGCAGTCGTGTCCATCTTTGTAAAATGCAGGATGCCCAGAATTATGGAATCGTCTGAAGAATGGGACGCCAAAGCAGGATTGGCACCTCTTACCTAAACCACAGAAACGTGAATTCGCTGCATGTCGCAACGATCAGTGAGCTACGTCAGCATAGTCAAGCCTCCTGGAACTTCCCTACGCCGACGCAATCTATGTTCTGCTTACGGCTGAGCAGAGGAACGCTCGAACCATTCCGCAGTCAACAATCAAGACGACAGCTTAGCCTTAGATAGGCCACCATTGTGTTAAATGTCTTAGGTAGAACATTAATGTGAACGCTGTTTTGTCGAAAACTGACAATGTGAGTCCGTGGCTGTGTACAAAATAGAGGTTCAATCTTACATAGAAGATAACAGCAACGAGCCACTTTTTACAATGCTATTTATCTATTTAAATAGCACCGTTACCGGTTTCGAACCAACAAGGTCATCTTCAGACGCCTACTTCTTGTTAAGACAACAAAATGACTGCTTTATTTGTTTATCTCAACTTCAATCAGTTCTCTTTTAATATAAATAATAAGCAATGGAACATTAGTAATTTGTAAATTCCTACCGTCATGGAAATCTTTGGCACTCTTACGGTTCTAATATAGCAATATTTGTACACATACTTCCATGAGGTGAAACTTCTTGGTGCGTGAGTGGTGCTTCGGATTACGTGTATAAATATACATAAAAATGTGCAACATACAGTTTTTCCTATAGCATGATCACAAGCAGTCAACACTGGAACGTAATGGCGAGAATTTTTCATCGTAAGTAACCAAAACATCTTCCCTTAAATAATTTGTTTCCATCACTTGAAATCGTTGTGAGGCACAATTAAAGTTAAAAAGACATTGTCTCACATCTCGTTGTGCATGTATGCGCCACCTTCCCAAGGAAATTTGATCATTTGGGAAAACAAGAAGTGAAAACTAATGTAAAACGTATCTTAACGTGAATTAGCAGTTTGAAGACGAACCTGTCGGATCGAAACCGGTAACGGCGCTATTTAGATACATAAAAAACATTGTAAAAATAACTGTTTACTGTCATCTTCTATGTAAGAGTCAACCTATATTAATGTGAATATTGTCAGTTATTGTTCAAGTGAAGAGCCTTGTAAACTTGTCTGTATCAAGTGATCCTTCAGTGCTGAGAGACGGTAGTAAACTCTCACAAAATTGCTGTGCAAATGGATTGTACAAAGTTAAGTAAATCTACGTCTCTATATTGTAATAAAATCAAGCATTCACCTTGGTTTGAAAGTAACTGCTTCCATCGCAACAGGTCTACTGCATTGTGTTTCCTCCATCTCTCAGTTTTGGCTCATATTTGTAGAGCGTCTCAGTGACTTGCGGTCGAGAGTCTCGGTGGGTCAGTAAAATGAAAAATTAGGATTTAACATCCCGACAACGACAAAATCGTTAGAGATGGAGTCTGTATCGAATTACGAGGGTGAGTCAAATAAAAACCTTAAATTTATAATAAGAAATCGAAATTTCGCGTCGTTATCCTGTAAGTTGGTAAGCATGCTAAAAACAGCGTGCAGAATGGCCTGTAGGTGGCAGCGTAGTGCAGATGCATATATACCGTCGCAGTTCAAATGGCTCTGAGCACTATGGGACTTAACATCTATGGTCATCAGTCCCCCAGAACTTAGAAGTACTTAAACCTAACTAACCTAAGGACATCACACAACACCCAGTCATCACGAGGCAGAGATACCGTCTCAGTATCAGTATAAAGGTGGCCGCACCACTTGCGACTTGCACCAGGGAACAACAGCGTTCTGTTATTCGGCTTTTGCGTAGTGAAGGTGTGAAAAAAATTGAAATTCATCGACGAATGAAGGTTCAGTACGGCGATGCATGTTTGTCACAGCAGCAAGTCTACGAATGGAGTAGGAAGTTCGCAAATGGTGTGACTTCAGTGGGAGATGCTCCTCGTCCAGGTCAGGCACAACGAGTTGTGACTCCACAGAATACTGCAGCAGTTGAAGCCATAGTGAAGGAAAACCGCCGAGTGACACTGAATGACATTGCAGCATGTTTAAAGATTAGTCATGGGTCAGCACAGCACATTGTGCATGACGTGCTCCAGTTTCACAAAGTGTCTGCAAGATGGGTGCCACGGCAGCTGACTCCTGAAATGAAAGAACGAAATTTTGATGCGTGCGAAGAACTTCTTCGGTGCTTTGAACGAGAAGGTGACGGCTTCCTTGCAAAAATCGTTACTGGGGACGAAACCTGGGTTCACTTCCACCAACCGGAAACGAAGAAAGTGAGCAAGGAATGGCGCCATTCCTCGTTAGCATGGATTTCCATATGTTTGGACCACTCAGAGACGCAATGGGAGGAAAGAAGTTCCGTTCTGATGAAGAGGTACGCCACGCAGTGCATGAGTGATTGCGCGGACTACCAAACGAATTTTTTTCTAAAGGAATTTATGCAGTTTGTAAGCGCTGGAGGACTTGCATTGAGCGTGGGCGAGATTATGTGATACAGCTTTGTACCATTTCTGCACGATAAATAATATTTTTAAAAATATTAAAAGTTTTCATTTGACTCACCCTCGTATGAAAGTAGTCAGCCATGTCCGTTTTAAAGGAACTACTCCAGTATCTACACTCCTGGAAATTGAAATAAGAACACCGTGAATTCATTGTCCCAGGAAGGGGAAACTTTATTGACACATTCCTGGGGTCAGATACATCACATGATCACACTGACAGAACCACAGGCACATAGACACAGGCAACAGAGCATGCACAATGTCGGCACTAGTACAGTGTATATCCACCTTTCGCAGCAATGCAGGCTGCTATTCTCCCATGGAGACGATCGTAGAGATGCTGGATGTAGTCCTGTGGAACGGCTTGCCATGCCATTTCCACCTGGCGCCTCAGTTGGACCAGCGTTCGTGCTGGACGTGCAGACCGCGTGAGACGACGCTTCATCCAGTCCCAAACATGCTCAATGGGGAACAGATCCGGAGATCTTGCTGGCCAGGGTAGTTGACTTACACCTTCTAGAGCACGTTGGGTGGCACGGGATACATGCGGACGTGCATTGTCCTGTTGGAACAGCAAGTTCCCTTGCCGGTCTAGGAATGGTAGAATGATGGGTTCGATGACGGTTTGGATGTACCGTGCACTATTCAGTGTCCCCTCGACGATCACCAGTGGTGTACGGCCAGTGTAGGAGATCGCTCCCCACACCATGATGCCGGGTGTTGGCCCTGTGTGCCTCGGTCGTATGCAGTCCTGATTGTGGCGCTCACCTGCACGGCGCCAAACACGCATACGACCATCATTGGCACCAAGGCAGAAGCGACTCTCATCGCTGAAGACGACATGTCTCCATTCGTCCCTCCATTCACGCCTGTCGCGACACCACTGGAGGCGGGCTGCACGATGTTGGGGCGTGAGCGGAAGACGGCCTAACGGTGTGCGGGACCGTAGCCCAGCTTCATGGAGACGGTTGCGAATGGTCCTCGCCGATACCCCAGGAGCAACAGTGTCCCTAATTTGCTGGGAAGTGGCGGTGCGGTCCCCTACGGCACTGCGTAGGATCCTACGGTCTTGGCGTGCATCCGTGCGTCGCTGCGGTCCGGTCCCAGGTCGACGGGCACGTGCACCTTCCGCCGACCACTGGCGACAACATCGATGTACTGTGGAGACCTCACGCCCCACGTGTTGAGCAATTCGGTGGTACGTCCACCCGGCCTCCCGCATGCCCACTATACGCCCTCGCTCAAAGTCCGTCAACTGCACATACGGTTCACGTCCACGCTGTCGCGGCATGCTACCAGTGTTAAAGTCTGCGATGGAGCTCCGTATGCCACGGCAAACTGGCTGACAGTGACGGCGGCGGTGCACAAATGCTGCGCAGCTAGCGCCATTCGACGGCCAACACCGCGGTTCCTGGTGTGTCCGCTGTGCCGTGCGTGTGATCATTGCTTGTACAGCCCTCTCGCAGTGTCCGGAGCAAGTATGGTGGGTCTGACACACCGGTGTCAATGTGTTCTTTTTTCCATTTCCAGGAGTGTATATTAAACGATTTAGAGGAACTACGGAAAATCTAAATATTAATTTGAACCACCCCCCTTCCGAATGTATGGTTGCTGATAAGTGTGGGCAAAGCTCTGACGTCCTCGTTCTGAATGGAATTTTAGGCACTTGAACTTCCACACGCCGCAGGTCAAAGTTCGTGGTGTTAATCTTAAGGTAACACTTTGTATCTGAACTGACTGCTGTGAAGAGCGGTTTCTGCAATAGTCGGCAACACGAAGACGACTTATTTCGTTTAGTGGTCTCCGCATCGCAGTAAGCCAATCGTCCCCTATTTGTTAATGTGTAATCTACACTACACATCGCGCTACACCAAGAAAAGAATCATTGTGCTTTACCACATTCGTATGCGCTCTGAATACCCCTTACTGTTTCTATTGGCTCCACCACAATCCAAAACGAATTACTATCCTCATCGGCAAGTCAGGTGATTATTGTTTCCTAGTGAATGAGATGGTTTAATTAAGGCGATGGCTGTGCTGATGTGAAATTTTTGTCGCAACAGCAACGACTGAACAACAAAACTAGGTGATGACAGCAGACGGATCCGTCATGTCGTGGGGAGATATGAGCTGTATTCGCCTTACCCGGCAGTCAGTCATGCAGATGAAGCACAAATGGCTGGCGGCTGACATTGGCACTGGTGGTTAGGCCGACCGGCTGGGAACTTTCTCTGAGCTGGAGAGCCGCCTCTAGCCAGATCGACTTGCGACACGACGCGCATGCGTAGATGCGTGCAGTGAGCAACAGTGGAAAACCAGTCCGCCTCGCCTACATCGCCATTTACATTCACATCTGCATCTGGACCGCAGATCGGTATGGTTGCGCAGTGAATGGTGACTGTTACACCACCCCAAATCCATAACTTTTTCCCATCTCGCCTAGAGAATCTTCTGAGTAAAGGAATCTCCCGATTTCTCAGAACTGCTAATATGTCCGGAGAGGTAAAGTCGCTAACCACTGGCAATGGCTCTGAGCACTATGGGACTTAACATAGGCGGTCATCAGTCCCCTAGAACTTATAACTACGTAAACCTAACTAACCTAAGGTCATCACACACATCCATGCCCGAGGCAGGACTCGAACCTGCGACCGTAGCAGTCTACATCTACATCCATACTCCGCAAGCCACCTGACGGTGTGTACCGGAGGGTACTTTGAGTACCTCTATCATTTCTCCCTTCTATTCCAGTCTCGTATTGTTCGTGGAAAGAAGGATTGTGGGTATGCCTTTGTGTGGGCTCTAATCTCTCTGATTTTATCCTCATGGCCTCTTCGCGAGATATACGTAGGAGGGAGCAATATACTGCTTGACTCCTCGGTGAAGGTATGTTCTCTAAACTTCAACAAAAGCCCGTACCGAGCTACTGAGCGTCTCTCTTTCAGAGTCTTCCACTGGAGTTTATCTATCATCTCCGTAACGCTTTCGCGATTACTAAAAGATCCCGTAACGAAGCGCGCTGCTCTCCGTTGGATCATGTCTATCTCTTCTATCAACCCTATCTGGTACGGATCCCACACTGCTGAGCAGTATTCAAGCAGTGGGCGAACAAGTGTACTGTAACCTACTTCCTTTGTTTTCGGATTGCATTTCCTTAGGATTCTTTCAATGAATCTCAGTCTGGCATCTGCTTTACCGAAGATCAACTTTATATGATCATTCCATTTTAAATAACTCCTAATGCGTACTCCCAGATAATTTATGGAATTAACTGCTTCCAGTTGCTGACCTGCTATATTGTAGCTAAATGATAAGGGATCTTTCTTTCTATATATTCGCAGCACATTACACTTGTCTACATTGAGATTCAATTGCCATTCCCTGCACCATGCGTCAATTCGCTGCAGATACTCCTGCATTTCAGTACAATTTTCCAGTGTTACAACCTCTCAATATACCACAGCATCATCCGCAAAGAGCCTCAGTGAACTTACGATGTCATCCACAAGGTCATTCAAGTATATTGTGAATAGCAACGGCCCTACGACACGCCCCCGCGGCACACCTGAAGTCGCTCTTACTTCGGAAGACTTCTCTCCATTGAGAATGACATGCTGCGTCACACAATTGGTCTGATAGTCCATATGCTCTTACTTTGTTCATTAAACAACTGTGAGGACTGTATCGAACGCCTTGCGGAAGTCAAGAAACACAGCATCTACCTGGGAACTCGTGTCTATGGCCCTCTGAGTCTGGTGGACGAATAGCGCGAGCTGGGTTTCACACTATCGTCTTTTTCGAAACCCATGCTCATTCCTACAGGCGGTTCCGAACTGAAGCGCCTAAAACCGACCTAGCAGTGGATGGCAGGCTTATTCACTGGGGCTTGACTAGAAAGCCTGTTGGGCGGATGTCTGTCCTAAACCTGCTGGACTCTTAAAGGACCTGTGCCTGGGGTAGAGGACCCAAGTCTGTCGCTATCAGAGAAGAAACCCAATCCTCCCGTTCCAAGCAGGTGGGGACACGCATACTTCTAGTCGAAGCTGTAAGACTTTTCCTGTCGTAAGTAATAAGGAAAACAGAAAATGGTCGTAATGATACTGCTTAAATATACCCTGAAACTTCAAAGAAACTGGTATAGGCATGAGTATTCAAATACATGCAGAACACGGCGCTGTGGTCGGAACCGCGTATATAAGACAACAAGTGTCTGGCGCAGTTGTTAGATCGGGTACAGCTGCTAAAATGGCAGGTTATCAACATTTAAGTGAGTTTGAACGTGATGTTATAGTCGGCGCACGAGCGGTGGAAAACAGCTTCCCCGAGGTAGCGATCAAGTGGGGATTTTTCCGTACGACCATTTCACGTTTGTAACGTGACTATCAGGAATCCGGTGAAACATCAAATCTCTGATATCGCTGAGGCCGGAAAAATACCCTGCAGGAATGGGAGCAGCGACGACTGAACAGAATCGTTCAACGTGACTGAAGTGGAACCCTTCAGCAAATTGCTGCAGATTTCAGTGCTGCGCCATGAACAAGTGTCAGTGTGCGAACCATTTATCGAAGCATCATCGATATGGACTTTTGCAGTCGAATGCCCAGCAGTGTACCCTTGACTGCACGAGGCAAAGCTTTGCGCCTCGCTTGAGCCCGTCAGCAGCGACATTGGACTGTTTATGACTGGAAACGTGTTGCTTGGTCGAACGACACTAATTTCAAATTGTATGGAGTGGATGGACGTGTACGGGTATGGAGACATCCTCATGAATCCATGGACCCTGTATGTCAGTAGGGAACTGTTCAAGCTAGTGAAGGCTCTGTAATAGTGAGAGTCGTGTGCAGTTGGAGTGATATGCAACTGGAGATTCGTGTAGATACGACTCTGACAGGTGACACTTACGTGAGCATCCGGTCTGCTCACTTGCATCCATTCATGTCTATTGTGCATTCCGACGGACTTGGGCAATTCCATCAGAACAATGCGACAGCCCACACGTCCGAAATTGCTACAGAGTGACTCCAGGAACACTCTTCTGAGTTTAAACACTTCCGATGGCTACCAAACTCTCAAGACATGAACATTTTTGAGCATATCTGGGATGCCTTGCAACGTGCTGTTCAGAAGAGATCTTCATCCTCTCATACTCTTATACGGACTTATGGACAGCCCTGCAAGATTCGTGGTGTCTGTTCCCTTCAGCACTACTTCGGACTGTAGTCGAGTCCATGCCACGTCCAAGACATTAGGCAGGTGGACCACTTTATTTGGCTCTTCAGTGTAAATTAGTGGTTTTTGTATCAGTTCGTTTAGCGCTGATCAGGGTGCCCCATGAGAAACAGAACCGTCTCAGGTTTTACTTTACAGTAAACTAATTTCGGATATTTCAATCCCGTAATTTTTCCATCTTTGAAGTTTGCCACCTGTTTCTTCATGAAACTTAAATCGGGATAAGACCTCGCCTTCTTTTTGAGTACCGTGCTGAATTTATTTCAATTCCGCAAGAAATCAGTACTTATATGGGCTGCAGGAGTAGAACTGACTGTTGTACTTGCTGTGAAAGCTTACGAATGCATTGGTGGTTTCTGTCTACTGCAACTTAGTTCTGGCTACAACGATGGAGGGTAGAGTTCTCTTTGTCTGAGTAAGTATCTAATGAGTAGTCTCAGAACGTTTATAGTTTCTCACATTCAGACATCGCTGACATTAAGTCGTCGACAAAACAGTCATCAACCATATCAGGATCAAGCACTGGCAAACCAAATACATAATAAAGAAACCTCCAGATTTCATTTCCGGAGTAAAAGTCAAGTGCGAGTCTCAACGTTTGTATCTTTCGCGACCAGGTTTGTGTTAGATATTTTCTTACAGTTCACTTTCAGCGTTCGTTATGTTTTGTTCAAACTCTGAAAACATTCTCGACCGAGATAATTTCAGACATATACACTCCTGGAAATTGAAATAAGAACACCGTGAATTCATTGTCCCAGGAAGGGGAAACTTTATTGACACATTCCTGGGGTGAGATACATCACATGATCACACTGACAGAACCACAGGCACATAGACACAGGCAACAGAGCATGCACAATGTCGGCACTAGTACAGTGTATATCCACCTTTCGCAGCAATGCAGGCTGCTATTCTCCCATGGAGACGATCGTAGAGATGCTGGATGTAGTCTGTGGAACGGCTTGCTATGCCATTTCCACCTGGCGCCTCAGTTGGACCAGCGTTCGTGCTGGACGTGCAGACCGCGTGAGACGACGCTTCATCCAGTCCCAAACATGCTCAATGGGGGACAGATCCGGAGATCTTGCTGGCCAGGGTAGTTGACTTACACCTTCTAGAGCACGTTGGGTGGCACAGGATACATGCGGACGTGCATTGTCCTGTTGGAACAGCAAGTTTCCTTGTCGGTCTAGGAATGGTAGAACGATGGGTTCGATGACGGTTTGGATGTACCGTGCACTATTCAGTGTCCCCTCGACGATCACCAGTGGTGTACGGCCAGTGTAGGAGATCGCTCCCCACACCATGATGCCTGGTGTTGGCCCTGTGTGCCTCGGTCGTATGCAGTCCTGATTGTGGCGCTCACCTGCACGGCGCCAAACACGCATACGACCATCATTGGCACCAAGGCAGAAGCGACTCTCATCGCTGAAGACGACACGTCTCCATTCGTCCCTCCATTCACGCCTGTCGCGACACCACTGGAGGCGGGCTGCACGATGTTGGGGCCTGAGCGGAAGACGGCCTAACGGTGTGCGGGACCGTAGCCCAGCTTCATGGAGACGGTTGCGAATGGTCCTCGCCGATACCCCAGGAGCAACAGTGTCCCTAATTTGCTGGGAAGTGGCGGTGCGGTCCCGTACGGCACTGCGTAGGATCCTACGATCTTGGCGTGCATCCGTGCGTCGCTGCGGTCCGGTCCCTGGTCGACGGGCACGTGCACCTTCCGCCGACCACTGGCGACAACATCGATGTACTGTGGAGACCTCACGCCCCACGTGTTGAGCAATTCGGTGGTACGTCCACCCGGCCTCCCGCATGCCCACTATACGCCATCGCTCAAAGTCCGTCAACTGCACATACGGTTCACGTCCATGCTGTCGCGGCATGCTACCAGTGTTAAAGACTGCGATGGAGCTCCGTATGCCACGGCAAACTGGCTGACACTGACGGCGGCGGTGCACAAATGCTGCGCAGCTAGCGCCATTCGACGGCCAACACCGCGGTTCCTGGTGTGTCCGCTGTGCCGTGCGTGTGATCATTGCTTGTACAGCCCTCTCGCAGTGTCCGGAGCAAGTATGGTGGGTCTGACACACCGGTGTCAATGTGTTCTTTTTTCCATTTCCAGGAGTGTATTATCACATTTATCAACAACAGTTGGAAATACATTCTGATAAGATGAAGTTTTCTTAGCATTCAACAAAGAAAAAAAAGCAGTGGAATATAATATCCATTAACAAGCTCATGGATCGCAGTTAGCTGACAAAAAACTTTGTATCATACTTGAAAGTAATGTGTCACATTAAGTATTGTGACGTTTATAGCTTCACAGAATATTACAACGTGCTGCTTGTCAGAATCATTACGTAAAAGCAAATTCACCCTATCTGTAGTTTCCATACCTAATGTATTCGGAATAACATGAATCTCCTGAATGCTTGTAATTTCTGTAGAATTTTCCACCTAACTTTGTAAATGGATTTACGAAAGCTGTCTACATCTTTAATGGCTATCTCTTTCGAGTGTTCTTATTTCAGTTGATTATATATGAGTTATGATGGTCTCTCACATATATATTTTGTAGCTTTCCTGTTCACAACGCAAACTATTTTCTGCCTCTGAATTTTATCACCAGCTATTTCTGAGTTGCTGTGGGTGTCTTGATTCTGTTCAATGGTCTCTTCAATTGAGGCAATTTTAACCAAATTTTTCCAGTTCTTGTTGTTGCACGTGCTACGCCACCGTGCTACGCCACATTTTAACAATTTTTGCAAACCGAAAGCCTAACCTTTCTGAAGAAGTATTTTCTTTCTCTTTCTATTCAGATTAACTTCAACAGCGTCGTATGTCATGTTCACTACGAAGCGATCGTCTGCACACAGAAACCTGAACTCAAGAAGCTACCAGTGTGAGGAGGTACGGAGGGCTTGGGGCTACCACCTGCTGGTAGTTGGACTTATTCCTCATACATGCAGTGCCAACCTTCTTACGGGAGGCCGAGGTCCTGCACCCAGCAGCCTAAGGTCTGCTAAAATTCTCGAGGTTTCGACAGCTTGTAGTCTGACACTCAAAAGGTGGATATTTTTATAAAACCATATAATACAATTGAAGGACATTTAATTAAATTTAAGTTATACTTTTGTTAAGCAAGATATTCATTGATTAATAAGTTCAAGAAATTTAAAACAATATTTATGGCTTAACGAGACAAGAAAGGGAGACGAAATTAGATTATGTCATTCACAGGGCACGGTAGTATTGTTCTGTTATTTTAATTTGATTGCACCTCTTCTTCATTTATGCTGCTAGACAAAAAATGTAAATCACCCAGAAGGAGAGGAGAAAACGAAGGAAAACCTCAAGGATTGAGGGGGTATGTGTTGTTATTTCAATGTTACCAAAATCGAGTCAAATTTACTTGGAATTTGGCGGTATCTCCTCGCTTATCAATATGACGACGCACGTCCCCGTACGTGCGTGTATGCACTGATTAGTTTGGGAAGGATGTCATAAGACACTTTCATCCTCTCCTGAGGCTATCTGGCCCAGCACTGCGGTAGCTAGTCCTTCCATATACTGGATACTGACACAAGGACGATGTTGACGTCCTAGCTCGTCCCACACATATTATCACGGGGAAAGATCAGAGGTTTCTTGCCTACCACGAAAGTGCCTCAGCATCACGCAGAAAGTTCCCAGAGACATGAGCTACGTGAGTACGAGCATTTCCTCTAGAGAAGAGGCACCACAATACTGTCACTGGAGAGATATCATGTGAGAACACAGGATGTCTGTGATGAACAGTTGTGCCATCAGACTTCCCTCACTCACTACAAGCAGTGACCTGATGTCGTACTTGGTGGCTCCCTATACCACGAGGGGCGTTCAATCTACATCTACATGGATACTCTGCAAATCACATTTAAGTGCCTGGCAGAGGGTTTATCGAACCACCTTCACAATTCTCTATTATTACAATCTCGCATAGCGCGCGGAAAGAACGAACACCTATATCTTTCCGTACGAGCTCTGATTTCCCTTATTTTATCGTGGTGATCGTTTTTCCCTATGTAGGTCGGAGTCAACAAAATATTTTCGCATTCGAAGGAGAAAGTTGGTGATTGGAATTTCGTTAGAAGATTCCGTCGTACGAAAAACGCCTTTCTATTAATGATGTCCAGCCCAAATCCTGTATCATTTCAGTGACACTGTCTCGCGACAATACAAAATTTGCAGCCCTTCTTTGATGTACACCGTCAGTCATGTCTGGTAAGGATCCCACACCGAGCAGCAGTATTCTAAAAGAGGACGGACAAGCGTAGTGTTGGCAGTCTCCTTATTAGATCTGTTACATTTTCCAAGTGTCCTGCCAAAAACACAGTCTTTGGTTAGCCTACCTCACAACATTTTCTGTGTGTACCTTCCAATAAGTAATGTAACAAATTTTTTCTCGGTTAGTTTCGGTTGAAAAATTACGAACTCTATGTGGGACAACGTGGGATATCGCTGCTTCAGGCCCCACAGTTCTATGAAGTTCCGATAGGTTGTGGCGCTGTGAGCACTCTTCAGACTGGCGCTTGTAACTGAGGTACGTTCCAAGCGGATAACTGTCACTGAGTTTCTTTGACAGAAAATCAGACCATCGCAGATACTCGTAAGCGCTCACAGAATGTACACAGAGACCTGGCAGTGAATAAAAGCGCGGTGAGTCGTTGGGCGGGGCGTCTGTCAACATCCAAGCAAGGTCGCGCAAATCTGTCCGATCTCCTGCGTGCCGGTCAGCCGCACACAACTCTGTTGCCATCAGGAAATTCAAGAAACGACTTCAACGTGTTTATAGCCAAAAAAATGCAGACGAACTTCTCCTTCTCCATGACAACGCAAGTCATCACACAAATCTGCGCACACGAAGTTGCTCACAAAATGTCATTGAACTGTTCTTCCTCATCCACTCTACCTATCGGATTCGCACCTTCCGATTTCCATCTGTTTGGCTCAATGAAGGACACACACCACAGGAAGCTGTACGTGGGTGATAGGGATGTTATTGATGCAAAAAGACATTGGCTCTGTCGTTGACCAGTGGAATGGTACCATGCAGGCGCACACGTCCTCCCAGTAAGGTGGAGTAACGCCCTCGCACTGAACGGAAATTATGTTGAAACATAGGGTTTTGAAGCCAAAACAGAGGAGAATAATATGGCGCATTGTAATCCTGACTAAAACGAAATGCTTTCAGAAAAAAGTGTGGCATTACTTATTGAAAACCCGTCGTATGAAGTCATCGAAGAGTAGCACTGCTGTGCCTGGACGACGATGGTCATCCGGTATAGTGCAGAGCTGCAATTCATCGCCAAACACAGTGCGATGCCCCTCATCAGCAGTCCGGGTTTCCCACTCACTGCACCACTCCTAATGCAGTAGTTTGCGTTGTGGTATAAATGGCAGCAACACCTGGGACGGTAATTCCACTGTCTGGCTGCCGCTAATTTCTGATAGATACAGAATACTTTAGAGATTTCAAGTCTTGTTCTCGGATTTTAGGCACAGATGTGGGGGGGATTACGATGTGCTCGTTGCACGATACGGCATTCTTCGGGTGTTGTGGTCAGACGTGGTCGACAGGAATCTTGAGTTCTAGTGTGGTTTGCCTCATGTTCCCACGCATCCAGGTGCCCTAAAAATCAGTGAATTACACGGTTCGACCAGCCGGCCAAATAGAGACCCACAATGCGGCCCCTTTCAATGCTTATAACGCTGTCTGACACGAGTACGTGGCATCTCTGTATCCTTCGGCGTGATCATTCATCATCTGACGCTGTTCACGCCCCTTATATATCCTACCAGGCCTGTGAAGGAAACTACACACTTACAACACTAATGCGTTATGGTGATCGTTTTGTTTGCCGCAAGGAACTATAAATATACAATCATTCACGAATCCGACTATGGTGTATAGATGAGCGAAGATACTCTAACAGCTAACTCTGTCTCTAGCTGCTTCAGTATTTTTACCAGGCAGTGTACGTATATTGGCCAACGGCCTTGTCGCAATGGTATCACCAGCTCCCATCAGACCGCCGAACTTAATCGCTGTCGGGCTTGGCTAGCACTTGCATGGGTGACCGTCCGGGTCTTCTGAGCGCTGTTGGTAAGCGGAGGGCACTCAGCCCTTGTCAGGTTAACTGAGAAGCTAGTTGACTGGGAACTAGCGATTCCGGTCACGAAAGCTGGCAACGGCCTGGAGAGCGGTGTGCTGACCACATGCCCCTTTATATCTGCATCCAGTGACCCCTATCGGCTGAGTATGACACGGCAGTCGGTCGGTACCTTCCACCTTCCGATGCCTGCTCGGACGGAGAGGAGGGTGTATGTATATAAATTAATTTTCGCCAAGATAGTACGAGGTGCTACAAAGATTGCTTTATATGAGGGAGGATACCATAAGCTAAAGGATGCCTCTGTTGGGAAGTAGTTGGCTGGAAGATCAGACGGTAGAGTATCCTCGGAACAAACTTTGTATCTGTTGTGCCGGATGAAAGGAAAAAAAAACAGTTGACCCATTCACTTAGACACTGTAGTGCCTCCTGGCAAGCCTGGATTTGCTTTTGGAGACGGTCGAGCAGATACAACAACACACGAAACATGATAGATCACTTTATTAAGACTTCAACAATCTGATAAATGTGACTTGTAAACAATGTATGTCTCACGGAACGACACATGAATCTGTTACTGTCGCTAACAACTGTAACTTACCACTTGATACAGTACGGAACGATAAAGGAAGATCAGGGTTAACGTCCCATCGACAGTAAGGTCATTAGAAGACGGAGCACAAGCTCGGTTTGTGGCAATGATGGGGGAGGAAATAGGCCGTGTCCTGTCAAAGGAATCATCCCATCAGTTACCTGGAGCGATTTAGGGAAATCACAGAAAACCCAAATCAGGATGGCCGGACGCGAGATTGAAGCGTCCTCCTCCCGGATGCGAGTCCACTGCACTAATCGCTCGGTTACGGTCTTCTCAGTACATAATTAACTATGTAAGTTTCGATACACTGTTGTGGCTCTAGTAAGACCCGTGCTGTTGGATCTGTTAGTAGGTCGATGCTGTCGTCGTAAGCGATGATTGCAGAGTCGTGGCGGAGCGGCGCTGCGCTCTGCCGAAGCTACTCTTCCGGCAGCGGCCGCGTATGCAACCTCTTCAGGGCTCGTGGGCTCTGACGTCTCTCATTCGTTGCTCCGCCAGCCAGCGATTGCCCTTACTTGTAGTTCCGTCATGAGGTACCAACATCGACATGTGACCCCGTTCTTTCGACGACAACACAGTGTCATGTCTGGCTCTTGCAGCCACGATTACTTTATTGTCATTCTAATCATCCCACGTGTTGCAGCAGTCAGTGGAGGTCACAAGGAAGGGGTGATCGGTTTATATTATGAAAACACCATCAGCTGCTTCATTACTATCGTCACAGAAGCTTAGCAATTTCTCCTTCACCACATATACCTCACGAAAAAATTTTATCGACGCAGCAAAGTGTCTAACATACCATTTGTCGGAGGCATTTGTTGAAACAGAGAAAAATGTGCCATCTTTCAGTTCTTTTTCTACGGATTCTACCAAATGCGGAGCTAACATTTAAAAAAAATAAAAAAACAGCAGCTCACATTTTGTACGCCCACAATGAATTTATAGTTTTAACTTCGAGTCTTTGAAAATTGTTCTTCCTAGATTAATAGCACAAACAGTAGAAATATAGCTATGGCTATGCATAACAGTATGATATACAGGTGACAGTTCGGCTTCTGAAACTTCATTGTCAATCGAGTTACTTTGGAAGCTGATCCAAGAGGAAGTTTATGTTTCTCTTTTGATTTCTCATGACTCCAAGGACTGAAAAGAAAACAGGATAAACTGCACACTTTGCCATCCCCTCATTAGCACCATTAGGTAAACAATATTCATTACGAAATGATCTCATTATTTTCACTTTTTCTGTCGGATGTCTTTCAGACTGTCATAATTGTCAGCACTACAGTCACTATCACGATGTTCGTATTTTGACTTAATCTACTGAGTACTTTTGATGTGAACCAGATGTCGGGAAATTGTATAAAATCACTGTAATATTAAAACTGTTTTGTTCTTACGGAACAGCGAAAATTTGAAACTTGTCAATACTCTTCCACTCGTCCAATCACAGATACAACTGCCTCTTCAAGATTGACTACAGTTATACCTCGCTATGCGGCCGTTCTGGATAAGACATTACGATTTAACGGCCTTTTCAAATTATGGCACTTTTTTCCTATTTACGACCCACAATGTTTCATTACAGAGCCAAAAGCGATGCTCTGTTCAGTTCGTTACACGGCGACGCTCTGTCTAGTTTGAGCTTCCCCGTTCAGGTAGCTCTGCTATACACTTTATTTACTGTGCTGTCACTTGATTGTTTTCCAAGTGACCCAACAGTCTGAAGTGTTAATTTTCATATGTTTGTCTGAATTAATTGCTTAACTGTAAGCATATTTGTTATGCATGAATTAGAAACAGTTTACTTTATGTACACAATTAATTCATTAGTTCTTTCAAATACAGTCGAGCCTTTTCTTAGCAAAAAGGCCACCGAAATGAATGAAGTTGCATATTGATGCTGATGTAAAAAGAAACCGTAGGATTGTCGCGCTAGAGAAGAAATTAGATTTACGTTTCATAGAAGCTGCTGAAATTTGTAACGCAGTGGGACTGATGAAGACACTGTTCAAAGTACTCGTGAAAGGAAGGGATAAATCAAACAGCAGTCGCTCGTTGCTGAACACTCAAATGTCTCAAAATTCGCTAAAGAACCACCATAATGAAAAAAAAATGGAAAGAGTTATTAGATATGTGGACTGAAGACGACAATCAACGAATGATACCAATGAACTACATGACTATCCAAGAAGGGGCTAAAAGTATTTTCGAAAATTTAAAGAACGAGGATAGTGATGAAACTGTGAAAGATGTAATATTTCAGGGAAGCTGAAATTGATACGCAAAATTTAAAAATCACCACAGTTTGCTCAACTTAAGAATTAAAGGTGAAACGGTTAGTGCAGACGATGGTGCAGCTGATGACTGTCACAATATTCTGAAAATAAGTATTTAAAGAGGTAGATACTGACCTGAACAAGTTTTCAGTGTATTGGAGAGAGTACTTTATAGGCAGCAACTCTCTGAAAGATCTTATAAAATGTGAAAAGTCAATATCTGAATATTAGGTGTTACAAGAATGATTAACTTTGCTCCTTGGTGCTAACGCTGCACGTGATTTTAAGCTAAAACCACGTTTATTGTATCTCCCCCAAAATCAAATGTGTATTAAAGGGCCGAACAAGAAACAACAGCCCATCATTTGGAGATCCAACAAGAAGATTGGATGACTGAAATTGTCTTCGAATACAGGTTTACAAATTACTTTTGCCAAAAAAAAGGACCATAACTTAATTAACAAGGCGTTCCTTGTTTTGGATAATACTCCAGAGGACTCGGTTAATTTATCCGAATTATCTGATGATCATAAGATGGAGCATGTTTCCAAAAATACAAGAGTTCTGCCCCAGACTCAGGGTGCGAGAGTCACTTTTAATCTTATTATTTAAGCAGAATTTTTCGTAAACATATACATCAATAAATCACTAAAAACGGAGGTACTCATACACAACATTACAGAATCGTGGAAGGACTTAAAAATCAAACACACTGAACGAAGTATAGAAATGAATCTGGCCAGAGTGAATAAAAACTAATGAAGCTGAAGTTGGTCCTTTTTCTGAAATTCGACAATTTATACTAAACTTAGGAAGTGTGGCGGAACCGGTTTATAGTATTTCGTGACTTTAATTACTTATAAATGATGTTTCAGGTAGATCAAAAAGTATAAAACCAGTCACCTATTGTCAGAGTAACAATTCGTTTGATCTCAAAAATGATTATCCCGGCTAATGTTTGTCACTCTGCTAAACAAATCTCCACTTGACGTTGTGTAGAAATGTTGTCTGTAAAGTCGTGTGAGTGGGACTAAATTGCATATCATTTATCAGATTTTACACAACTGTTACTTAAGATGGAAGCACTTTTCCCTAGCATAGGGAACATACCCGCGCACAGCACTGACGTATGCCTCCTATTAAAATGTTTCATGTAAATCGTCCGAAATACTTAGGCTTCATACATCAGCAAATAAGAAATTGATATTACGTAGCGTGCTGTGAGAACTACTTTTAAAGATTCAATCTGAGTTGAATTCTGTCTTTCAAAGTAGGTTCTGGACGACCGATGCACATTTACTCCCATTCATTTATATCTAACAACATTTACGTTTCTTAAAATTTCCGATTCAAAACTGCCGCGGAGATATTTTTGTTAAGTTGGCGGCAGACAGACGATAGTCAATTTGTCTGTTGTTATTCTCAGTTCCTTTTATATCACGTTAATATATTTAGATAAAAGTCTTTGAGCCTTTTGTTGTCTATTCTTTAGCATTTAAAATTATTCTGAATGAAAATGTACATATTTTTATACCTGCTACTAGGAAACTCCGCTGTAAGTTACTAGCGCTAATGGTTGCGCCCCTAATTGTGGAGCTGAAAATTAACACTTAATAACATTAATTAGATTGGATTACAATTGAAATAAATACAAATCCACGTCTAGACAATAGCGACTCTGTTTTTCAAATAATAATTAACAATATAGTTATAGGCTTTCTCTTTACAGACCTCACACGTCTCACGTCCGAACAGCACATCGGTTAGCACAGGAAGAACAACTGAACGACAATTATCACAGGTAACAAAAAAATATTATAATTTTCGTTGTCTATGAATGTAGTTCTCTGATAATAATTTTAATTCACACAGAAATTAAATTATTACAGAAATTATGAAATAATTATCGTCATTTTTACACGACACAGTCTTTTTTATACGTAGTATCGATAATATTTGTTGAAGTTTGTACACGTAGTTTATTTTAACATCTTATGGCTAGGACATCTTGGTTTTGAGGATTCGGGAGAAGGTGAATTGATTGACCTTCTAGATGCTGACAGAGAACCTCTTTCAAACGCGGAACTGATGCACTTAGACACACAACGAGCGCACGTTGAAGAGCCAGAGCCACAGCCTGCCGTGCGCCAACAGCTAACTGCAAAGAATATGTCGAACGCGTTTTCTTATTTTTAGCAGAGAATGACCATTCTTCTTCCAGGTGTTCCCGACGAAGAACGAAGCGCTCAAGTGTCTTGAGGAATAAACTCAGCCATTGCCTATTACAAAACACTGCTAACAGAAAGCAAGGTGAAGCAGAAAACTTTGCACCAGTATTTTAAACTAGGTCAAAGTGAAAAGTGAGGATGGCAGAATATAATAGACGAGTAATTTATCGTATTAATAATTAAGATTGTTCCAAAACATTTTAATGTGTGTATAAGTTTATGTGATATCTTTTGTTCTTTAATTTATATGTTTACCTGGATTTCTGTTTATTATTGCATTTTGTGTAGTTTCACTTTTAACTAATCATTTTATAGAAAATTAGATGAGTACCAAGCATTGCGCGGACATGTATTTATCCCAGCCTTCTATTAATCCATCTCTTCCTCCCCTCCCTCTTCCACCTCTTTCTTTTATCTATCCATCTCCTTCTCTCCTTACTCTTTAGCCATCTCCTCCTGCCCTATGTCCGTGTCCATCTCCTCCTTTCTCCTCTCTCTCCATCTCTCCTGCCCCTTCTCTCTCTACGTTATCATTCCTACAACAATAATAGGTTGCTGGTTTTTACGCCCACAGTAATTCTTTCCAGATAGCAAATATTGCGAGTACGCAGTTTGGTCGAAACCGGTAGACAGGTTTAGGAGGAGCTTCTTACCTGTCGCTTTACCCTCGTAGGCGCATACCAAATATACTTCACATACACTCCTGGAAATTGAAATAAGAACACCGTGAATTCATTGTCCCAGGAAGGGGAAACTTTATTGACACATTCCTGGGGTCAGATGCATCACATGATCACACTGACAGAACCACAGGCACATAGACACAGGCAACAGAGCATGCACAGTGTCGGCACTAGTACAGTGTATATCCACCTTTCGCAGCAATGCAGGCTGCTATTCTCCCATGGAGACGATCGTAGAGATGCTGGGTGTACTCCTGTGGAACGGCTTGCCATGCCATTTCCACCTGGCGCCTCAGTTGGACCAGCGTTCGTGCTGGACGTGCAGACCGCGTGAGATGACGCTTCATCCAGTCCCAAACATGCTCAATGGGGGACAGATCCGGAGATCTTGCTGGCCAGGGTAGTTGACTTACACCTTCTAGAGCACGTTGGGTGGCACGGGATACATGCGGACGTGCATTGTCCTGTTGGAACAGCAAGTTCCCTTGCCGGTCTAGGAATGGTAGAACGATGGGTTCGATGACGGTTTGGATGTACCGTGCACTATTCAGTGTCCCCTCGACGATCACCAGTGGTGTACGGCCAGTATAGGAGATCGCTCCCCACACCATGATGCCGGGTGTTGGCCCTGTGTGCCTCGGTCGTATGCAGTCCTGATTGTGGCGCTCACCTGCACGGCGCCAAACACGCATACGACCATCATTGGCACCAAGGCAGAAGCGACTCTCATCGCTGAAGACGACACGTCTCCATTCGTCCCTCCATTCACGCCTGTCGCGACACCACTGGAGGCGGGCTGCACGATGTTGGGGCGTGAGC
Source organism: Schistocerca piceifrons (assembly GCF_021461385.2). Lineage (NCBI taxonomy): Eukaryota > Metazoa > Arthropoda > Insecta > Orthoptera > Acrididae > Schistocerca > Schistocerca piceifrons. Next base: position 289,678,322 of record NC_060145.1, on the reverse strand, counting down.
GGAAGACGGCCTAACGGTGTGCGGGACCGTAGCCCAGCTTCATGGAGACGGTTGCGAATGGTCCTCGCCGATACCCCAGGAGCAACAGTGTCCCTAATTTGCTGGGAAGTGGCGGTGCGGTCCCCTACGGCACTGCGTAGGATCCTACGGTCTTGGCGTGCATCCGTGCGTCGCTGCGGTCCGGTCCCAGGTCGACGGGCACGTGCACCTTCCGCCGACCGCTGGCGACAACATCGATGTACTGTGGAGACCTCACGCCCCACGTGTTGAGCAATTCGGCGGTACGTCCACCCGGCCTCCCGCATGCCCACTATACGCCCTCGCTCAAAGTCCGTCAACTGCACATACGGTTCACGTCCACGCTGTCGCGGCATGCTACCAGTGTTAAAGACTGCGATGGAGCTCCGTATGCCACGGCAAACTGGCTGACACTGACGGCGGCGGTGCACAAATGCTGCGCAGCTAGCGCCATTCGACGGCCAACACCGCGGTTCCTGGTGTGTCCGCTGTGCCGTGCGTGTGATCATTGCTTGTACAGCCCTCTCGCAGTGTCCGGAGCAAGTATGGTGGGTCTGACACACCGGTGTCAATGTGTTCTTTTTTCCATTTCCAGGAGTGTATATGTAACGTATTTCACACGTCTTAGTACACATAGTTCACCTGGAACTGTAGCGAAATTCCCTCTGCAGCTTCGTTTTCACGCAGCTCATTGTTAAGGCGTCACATCTCCCTAACAATGTGTCGTACAGTGATATAATTTTATAGGTACATTCAGTGGCATATGTAAATACTCTCTGCGAAATGTGACGCGAATAGTGTTAGTAGCAAAGGGGTAATGAAGTAAATGTTCATGCATGATGCTACAGTTCTTCGCACACCTCATTGCTTATGGCGTCATTTCTCCTGAACCATATGTCGTACAATGGTATATTTTTTCAGGAACATTCAGTGGTATATGTGAATACTGTTTGCATAATATGTCGCCAATACAGTGAGTAGCAATGATGTAATAAATTATTTGTCAGATGCGCCAGTTTTACTGCATGAACAACGAAAATGTATTAAACGATAAACCTTATCCTTTCATCATTTTGTGGAAGTTGTTATGTTTCGTAAGAGTTTGAAGTTACTTGTAACGTTTGTTACAAATCACCAAGTACTCTCAGTGTCAAATACTGGACGAATAAAATTTGACTATTCGCACGTCGTGGGTTGCACGTATGTCTCACCCCAAGTCGCCACCCCTTTGCTAGGTGGGTGGTTCTTATCCCCATAAGGATTTTTTTCAGGCAGTAAGTGGTATACCGAGTTTTGTGGAAATCGGTCCAAGAGCTTAGGAGGAGATGTGGAACGTACATTTATACAAACATACATCAATTTGTTTTATTATGTATGGATAAAAGTCATAAATTGCTTTATGAAGTAAACAGTATATGATTTTTAAAAAACTGGAAGAGATCCAGTTAAATTAGTATGGGTCTGTAACAAAATTATTGATTCGTTTTACAGCTTTCCGCTTTATGGCCAAGTTTTACGGAACGTACCTGCCCCTTAAAGCGAAGTATGGGTACGATGTTAACCCATTGTTTTGTTACTCTCTCGTATATTTTACACATATTGGCGTTGGATAGCAATAAAAAGACGATGAACTTAAGAACATGAAATTAAAAATTATAAGCTATGGTGTGAAACTAAAAATAAACCAGAAAAAGAGAGACAAAGTAGAATTACAGAAAAGTAGGAACAAACCTTAGAAAACAGGAACAGGCGTCAATGCTACAGGCGAATATGGGGGCTGTACGGTGTCTGTTATTCCTCTTTTGGTCATAAAGTAACGCACAAGAACGCTGCTAGTGACAGAGAGACTCCGACAAAGAATAAGCGCGCACCAACGCACATATCGTGTGCTCGGAACAAGTTCTTGCCAAAAATGAAAAAAAGCTGGTACTAGGAATTCAAAGGTCGACCCGTGTAGCTCAACGCTCAACACGCTAACCTGCAACTTTGTGTAATGAGACAGACCCGAGATAAAACCACGTTGCCGGTGAACGATCGTCGATCTTGTACGCTAGTCAGGCTAAGTGTGGCTTTTAGACGTCTTACCACGATCGTTTAGGTAATATTGGCCTGGTGCACAAATACAGCATCAGAAAATACTATACACGGACAGTTAAAATATAACAACACAAAGCACAAAGTTTAACCGATACATAGCCATACGGCACAAGCGTTTTCCCTCCATTAGTTTAACTGTCAACTGTGGCGACGGGTACAACATGCAGCCACAAAGTTAAAATAAATTAAATTTTGGTAAATCATGAAGACAGTGAACTCTGTACGGCCAAGTAAACGCTACGGAAGAAAGAGAGATAAAGAGAACTTCAGTACTGGTAGCTCCATATCTCTTACGGTAATAGCGCCACCTGTTGCTCTTGCAGATAATCTGTCCCGGCACTTACTGCACCGAATTAACAAGTGTAATAGTTTTTAAGAAAAAGGTGCCCGTAGAAACGCAAGTGTCCATATTTTAGGTGCAGATACTGTCTTTTAGAGTGAGCCGGCCGGTGTGGCCGAGCGGTTCTAGGCGGTACAGTCTGGAACCGTGCGACCGCTACGGTCGCAGGTTCGAATCCTGCCTCGGGCATGGATGTGTGTGATGTCCTTAGGTTAGTCAGTTTAAGTAGTTCTAAGTTCTAGGGGACTGATGACCTCAAAAGTTAAGTCCCATTGTGCTCAGAGCCTTTTTTTTTTTAGAGTGAAGCCGATAGTACTGAAACATGTTTGGCTTGAAATGAGCAAAACTGTACTCGATTTAAGGAGGTTAATATCCATGTATAATTCGTATTATTGCTGTGTTTCTCGCTAGTCGAAGATGGACACCATAAAGGAAATCATCCAAGTTTTTGTTAGCGCTGATGTCACCTTCAGTTCCTCTTCTGCTGCTGATGTACGTTGCGACGCGAACCTATTTCTCTGGCGCATTCGCAGATTCATTGCCAAGGGCCGAACAAGTTGAAGGGTACATACAGGAGACAAAAGTCGTTCATCATGCGAGTTTGCATATTTCGTTCTGCGTTCCGCGAGCAGAGGAGGAAATGCTAGGTATTGCGAGTCACGAAATAAGCACGTACCGTACTGTGCAAGGGCAGAAACCGCAAGGCCTTCCCACGGCAACCGCGAAAATCTCTCTCTCTCTCTCTCTCTCTCTCTCTCTCTCTCTCTCTCTCTCACACACACACACACACACACACACATACACACTCCTCTTTATACATATGTATGCTCTACACGGTCTCGGCGCCTGGCTTAACGGATTCGTTCCGAGAAGGCGCAGTTTCGTGCAGACCTGACCCCTCCCTGAACACGGCTCACGGCACTTCGCGTGTTTCCCGAATTCGTACCTCTCAACATCGTAGCTATTACATCCACACAGCTGTATCGTTCTTCCTCGTGTTGTCTTAGTGCTATGCTTTTAAATTAACATAAACCATACGTTTTTGATATACTTGTAAAAAGTTCCTTTTGAGACCGACGTCAGCATAAAATGACATAGGAGTAAGAAAAAGTAACAAATTCAGATAAACGATAGATATTTGATATATTTAATAGATTTGCTCTTCTACTCCTAGAACAGTTTTTTAACAGTGTCAGTTGATGTTTCTCAGTTCACCACACAAAAAAGTTAAGATTGAAAGTAGAATTACGAATGTGAACCCATGAAGCAACAAAATTACTTCCGTTTTTGAAAAAATAGTTCTCACCAATCATATCTATTTGGAGACATAACAAATAAAGTATTTTGTTCTGTGGCTTACAACAGCACATTCGCCCGTCCGGTTGGCCGTGCGGTCTATCATACAGTCTATCATACAGTTCGCCGGGCGGATTCGTGTCGAGGTCCGGTGAACCGGCCAGTCTGTGGATGGTTTTTAGGCGGTTTTCCATCTGCCTCGGCAAATGCGGGCTGCTTCCCCTTATTCCGCCTCAGCTACACTATGTCGGCGACTGCTGCGCAAACAAGTTCTCCACGTACGCGTGCACCACCATTACTCTACCACGCAAACATAGGGGTTACACTCGTCTGGTGTGAGACGTTCCCTTGGAGGTCCACTGGGGGCCGAACCGCACAATAAGGCTGGGTTCGGTGTGGGGTGGCGGGGGGATGAAGTGGACTGCGGTAGACGTCGTGGGGTTGCGAACCACTGCGGCTGCGGCGGGGACGGAGTCTCTCCGTCGTTTCTGGGTCCCCGGTTAACATAACATAACAGCATATTCAGTGTGTGCCCACATACTGAACTGCCGACACATTAACCAGTGTTCTCTGGGTTTTGAATGCAGTAAAGAGACAATCTTCGGAAGCATCACTGCTGTCGCGAAAAAGGTCATTCTCGTACAATATTTCTTTCCCAAAACTAAGCTACCGCTTTTCTCGGCTGTTTGGAATGGAAGTTGTCTTACCTTCTTCACAGTCATACCAAACACGCACGACTCCACTAGTTTCAGGTGTTGTGCCAGTTCACGCTCGAATACAGTGTTGCAGTTCGGCTGGAATCGATCTAGTCCTTTCTGAACACCATTAAAGATTTTGTTAGTATGTCTAGTTCGTCTTCTAAGCATAGCCTGGGGAAATTCGAACGCTTTCGACGCCAGCAGCCATCCCATCTCGCTGCTGGTAACAGCATCTACTGCCTGCTGCATCTGCACAGCATCCCAAGACTGTCTTGACGATTTCCTCCCTTTATTGCCTTCCATCTGAAAGGGGAAATTCATGTTCTTTTTTCTGGCCTACGTAAATTCATTGCATTTGTGTATCATCGCACATTTATCAATTTATGTTTAGTGTTTCGTTTGATTTATTTTATTACAGAACGACGTACTGCTATTGTTGTTAAATTTAAACAGATACGTAAAATAAATAGCTTAATTAACATCAAAGATCACATAGAACAGAACTAGAGTCCACATTGGGGTGAAATGACATACTGCGTCAACTTACCCTGACACAGTGTACGTTATTGTAGGCTGAAACGCCTTCTTTGATTCATTCGAGAAACGTTCAACTACTGCGTGCTGTAGAAGAACCTTCTACCTCTCAAAACATAGCTAAAACTATGCATTACAAGATAACTTATACTTTTCTCAAACATATAATTACATACAAAACTAGTGAATGAGTATATGTGAATAAGAGTAAAAAGTTGGAGGCTTACCTATGAGTCTTTCGTTCACAGTACTCAAACGAAAGCTGGCAGCTCGTTGCGTTATACGTAGGAACAGTGTTGCCTTTCGACCTTTCTATACAGCTTGGTGCTGGTGGCATCACTCATATGCCTTGATATGTCATTTTACCCGAATACATATATATCAGAGAGATGATCAGGCCGAAGGGAGGAAATGGACATAGAGAGGGGAAGGGGGAGATGGAGAGAGAAAGACGAGAGGAGATGATGGATAGAGGGAATGGGAGAAACAGGTGGCATAGGACATATAATCTCATACATATTAAGTAATTTTCCATTTAATCAGACTGACAGCAATGTATAGCCGGGTACATATAAGAGCTTATAATTTACTTGCACTGCCTGGCAAAATAAGTGAAGCGACCAGAAGGGGAGGAGCAAACGAAATGGAATTTCGTGGGTTAAGGGGGTATGTGCTGTTATTTCAAAGATTACCAGAGAGATGATGATTTTGGTTTGTGGAGCCCTCAACGCCGCGGCTCGTCCAAATTCCCAATCTTTTCACTGTCGAGTCCCGCCATTTTCTCTAATGATGATGAAGTGATGAGGAGAACACAAACAGCCAGTCCCCGGGCGAAGAAAATCCCCGGCACGCCTGGGAGTCGAACCTGGACAGAATGATTCAGAGACAGCGACGCTAATCACTAGACCACGAGCTGCGGACTACAACATAGAGTCAAATTCACAAATAAGACACACTGATCAGATATCAATATGACGTTGATCCCTCTGTCCTAGATTAATGAACTAATTCAATTGGGAAGGGTGTCGTAAAGACGGTGCATACCCTCTTGAGGCAATGAGGCTCGCGTTTGTCGTAACTAGATCTTTATATTCTGGGTAATGGCACTAGGTCGGAGTTGACCTCGGAGCTGGCCCTATATACACTGACGGAAAAGAGCCGCAACACATTTTTTAAGTGTAGAAAATTATTAATGTAGGGTAGGGTAGGGCAGGGCTTGTTGAGCAATTTTTCTCTTGATTGATTATAGCTCCTCAACGATAAGTCTTAATGGCTTGTTACGCATACTGATGGCTAAGTAATTTATCCATTTTCAAAAGTGCCCATAGTAATTTATTTCTAACAAATAACATTTAAAAGATAGAGCTGTTTAAATGAAACAGTCATGTATCCTCAACATACCCTATAGGTGAGAGAAATTGAGCAAGGGTATGGGGCAATATGAGCACTTACAAATCTAACAAAACCACGAGTTCAGTATTAGCTAGATATGAAATAAAATTTCTGTTTGACAATCACATTTTATTTCTAGTCTTTGAATGATGTAACAGTAAAACTAAAAGTAATTTTCTTTTGATAATAAATAATAGAATCAACAAAACATTAACTTGTCTTAGGATTTACTTTTGGATTAGACTCAGTCTTCCTACTCAAAATCAGACTTGAATATTTATGTAATTATCGATATAGCTTACAAAATTACAAAGAAATGAATAACCTTAGTCGCATAGAGGCATTGATATAAGTCAACGGGGAGAGTTGAAAATGTGTGCCCCGACCGGGACTCGAACACGGGATCTCCTGCTTATACGGCAAACGCTCTATTCATCTCTCTCTCTTTTTTTTTAATCTCATGTTGTTCGCTTTTGTTCGTTGCAACACCTCGGGGCTGACGTCGTAAGACACCCTTTTAAGTTCGTTGTTGATCGATTAACTCAGTTTTTTTTTATTACACGCTGAGCTACCGTGCCGGCATCTGAGCCACCGAGGACACAGAGAGTAGTGCGACTGCAGGGACTTATCTCTGGCACGCCTCCCGTGAGACCCACATTCGCAACTTATCATCCCGCACTATATTCATAGAGCCCCTGCCCGTCATTCGCATTACTCGCGGCTTCACTGCCGATTCCGGCAAGAGTTTGGGCACTGTTTGTATATCCGCACAGAAGAAGATCTTGGAAACTTAATCGTCGATGTCACTGTTGGAATTTACACAAACGAAAGTAAGACCAGCATCTGGCGCACATTTTATATGTACCCATTGTTTGCAAACTTAACAGTGGATCCATGTTTCCCCTGCTAAACTTGCAGAATAGCCTTCGCAACAAACCAGACAGAAACAGTCATCATCGTTGCTTTTCTCACTTGACTGAAGTATTTTTTTAGATACACTCTCTTTTCTTATCAATGTTCTTTCTTGGTGTTTTAATTTTCGTATTTATAATTTGTTCCTCTTGTAATGCGTTCTTTTCGGGAATGTCCTCTAGGGGTCATGGTGCCGACGTTACGCTTACATTTGGCAGCTACATTTTTATTTGACTCTGCACAGAGGACACTCCTGTTTCATCTACATTCGATATGTCTGACGCACTGAATCCATATGTATCCATTACGACAGTTAATTTGTCAAAAAAACAAAACAAGAAAACCGCTGACATTGTCAGAGTTAAATGATGTTGCCCAACCTGCGCTGGTCGGGTCTGGCTTTCGAATGGATAACTCAGGATTTCGTTTTAGAAACATCGTAAGCCTTTCTTTACCGCCCATCTTATTTGCACTCCTGGAGGATGGAATTTTAATGCCAAATTTAGCAGCACACTCATAGCCAAGGCGACGAGCATTTTTTGGGGAACGTCCATAGAAGATTGATTCCATTTGTAATAAGTATTTTTTTAAAAAGTCCTCTTGCGTGAGAGAAAATACCTGCCTCGTTTTTGCGTAACCCATGGATGAATTACCACCTTCAATTAATTTCTTCAAAAATCTTGTCAAACTCATTCGTCTGATACCAAATTCTCTGGCGGCGGAGTTCACACTTTTTTCCCCATCATTGACGCCTGGTTCATGCAGCCACACTGGCTCCTGCTCATCGACGACGAAGGCTGGAATT